>NC_053445.1:28708973-29908973 GCF_007990345.1 Gossypium hirsutum | reverse complement strand
ACTTAGTTAATTTAAAAAAAAAAACTCATGACTTAAATAAAACCGATTAAGTTTAACATTTTTCTCGTATCAATGATATCTTTTAAATACTTAACTAATTCCTAAATTATTTATTACTAAAATTTTAGTTATAACCTAGAAACAAAAAAAGTGATATTCAATTTAGTTTTAATTAAATTAAATTAGAATTATTTAATGTATAATCAAATCTAATTCCATGGTCATTATCCTAAATACAAAATAAAAAAATTTATGCATGCTAAATAAACCCTAAACATGAGTCCTATGCCACATTATAAATAAAATAGTACAATACCGAGATACCAAGAATTATAAAAATAAGTCTAATAATACTTTCATACAAATAAAATGTTTTCGAGCCCTCCACATGCCGTGTCCGTGTTCTAACCTGGTGGGTTATCTGTAAGGATGAAATTAAGGGGAAGTGAGCTATGAAGCTCAGTGTGAGTTCTACCACAAGAAAGTTAGTGCAGAATAATAAACCAAACACACATAATAAAAATTTTCAATACAATAGCATTCGTACAGTATAACAAAAGTTTAAAATTCATTCGAGCATGCTTATGAATGTCAATGCAAATTATATTTCAATTTAACAAAAAAGAAAGGTCCTACCCCATTGCTACACTCCAAAGTAAGAGTTCCACATAACTTTTTTAACTTGGACACTCCAGTTTGTGGATGAACCACCAGTGTCGCAGGTTAATACGTTGCTAGTAGGTTGTGAATGCACAACGGGTTTGCAGATAAAAGCTTTCAGTAATTTTGTGGATAAACCACCAGTGTTTGCAAGTTAATACGCTGCCAGTAGGTTATGAATGCATAATGGGTTTGCAGATAAAATTTGTCAGTAAGTGTATGGATAAACCACTAGTGTTTGTACTTAAACTGCAGTACTTCCTCTTTTCAATCGTCCCACCCCATACAATGCAATATGGCATGCTAGTAACAATTAAGTATAGAAAACAATAGACATGCTTAACATGTATTCAGTTTGAGAATAATAGTAGACATTTTTTATCATGTATTTAGTTCATCGATAATGGTAGGCATGTTTAACATGTAATCGGTTCAACAGTGACAGTAGGCATAAAACCAGTAATACAGTAGTAAAAATAATAGTATCAGTTTATCAGAAAGGTAGTGATAGTAGACATGAAATATCCATATATCGTCATTAAACAGTAGCAATTCAATCATCAAACCACAGAATCTAGCATGTTCGTACTATTAGAAACTAAATCGAGTGAATAAAATTTTTAAAACCAATTCGATGTGGAGGGGTTACACAGCCGTGTAATTGACTGTGACCATGTGTCAAATGCAAAAATCAACCTACAGTAGGGACACGATTGTGAGAGATTCAAACTAGCCTAGGGTTTTATTGGCACATGGTCGTATGAGGGGTCGTGTGGTCCACACACTTATGCGGGAGACTGTGTGGCCCAATTCTTAGACATGATTTGCCCTAATTCACTTGTAAAAGAGTACACAGCTTTCATTGGGAGCCCGACCAACGTTCCTTGTGATCAAATTTGGTTCGATACGCTTAAAATAAGTTCTTCAAGTGACATTTATACACGAGTTAACGATTGATTTTAATTTTGACAAGATTTAGTCAAGATTTGGATAAGAACCGCAAAAGATTATTTAATTGAACAAATATTAACGTCGTTCATTAATACTAGGAAAATTACGAGATTTGATCAATGAAACAAGGCATACTTATCGATCTTGGATGAAAAGAAATGGATTCTTTCAATGGCGTAATCGACAATAGGCAGGGGAAACGATTTGAACGGGAATTGATTTGATTTGGGAAACAAAAATAATTTCAACCTTTGAGAGAAAATACTTTGCAAAGAAGAAGATGGAAAAGAAATAGAGAAAAGAAAGCAAAAATTTAGTTTAGTTTGCAAAAATTCAATTGTAATTAGGAAAATGGGCTAAATACCTAGGTATGAGTTTTTAAACTTTAAGGGGGTTGCATGGTAATTTACCCTTGCAGCCAAAAATAAAATGGATTTTGGGGATACAATGGCTCAAACTCAAGAATGCAAGGGGGAGGAGTGGCGTGTTAACCATTAGGCCTAAGGCCTATTTGTTGTTTTAGTTTGTACTCCAAACATTATTTATTTTAGTTTGGTTTCTATCTTAGTTTGCTGAAAATTGAAAAAAAAAAAGAAAAAAGAAATAGGAGAGGAATGGCTTGAACCTAGGACATCTAGGGAGTGCACTGACTACTTAACCATCAAGCCTAAGTCATTTCGTGGTTAATTATTTCAATTAACCATCTATATTTTTGGGCGTGACAATTATCCCCTCTTTAAAGAAATTTCATCCTAGAAATTTTCCTAGTTCAAACAGATGTAGAATTCGTATGGGTTCCTCCTCAAAGGACAAATCCAGTCTCACCTCAATCTCTTCGAATGGCACAATATGGGAAAGGTCGAAATGATATCGTCTCAACATGGAAACATGGAATAGATCATAAATACAGTCCAATTCTCGAGGTAATTCTAGTTGATATGCTATTAGACCGACTCTTTTAAGAACTCTATGAGGTCCAATGAACCTAGGACTTAACTTGCCCTTTCTCCCAATCTTAACACCTTCCGCAATGGGGACACTTTCAAGCAGACTTGATCTTCGACATTGTATTCAATGTTTTTTTCTCTTTAAGTCTTCATATGAGTTCTTCCTACTTTCAGTCTATCCTGAATCAATTTAATTTTCCCCTCAAACACTTGTACCACTTCTAGACTCAAAATTTTCCTTTCTCCCAATTCAGTCCAACACAATGGTGTTCGACACTTTTGACCATATAAGGCTTCATAGGGTGCCATTTGTATAGGGTGCCATTTGTATACTTTATTAGAAACTATTGTTATAGGCAAATTCTACTAGAGGCAAATGCTCCTCCCAATTACCTCGGAACTTGATGATGTAGCCTCTTAGCATATATTCCAATATTTGAATAACTTGTTCGGACTGTTCGTTAATTTGCATATGGAAAGTAGTACTAAAATCCAAATGAGTACCTAGTGCATCATGAAACTTTTTCCAAAATCAGATGTAAAACGAGGATCTCGATTTGAGATGATTGATACTAACACTCCATGAAGTCTTAAAATTTCTGAAATATACAACTTAGCCAGCTTTTGTAAAGAATAGCCCGTACAGACATGTAAGAAATTAGCTGAATTAGTTAATTGATCTACTATCACCCAAATTGAATTTTTCTTAGTAGGTGTTGAGGATAACCTACTAATTAAGTCCATCGTTATTCGCTCCCACTTCTACAGAGGTATTTTGATTGGTTGTAACAGCCTAGAAGGAAACTAGTGTTCATCTTTCACTTATTTTGATTGGTTGTAACAACCTAGTTCCTCGTCAATTTGTACATAATACCTCCCTCGAAAGCACAAAATACCATTGTTATTAAACCCAAAATATTTAGTTTTGTCATCCTCCACTTGCTTAATCCACAACAACAAGGACACATCTATAGGTTTTTTAGCCTTGATCTTACTAGCTAATGTGTGTTTTACTTGTAGCTCAGGTAGCAAGCCTCTGTCATCCACTAAACTTAACAGAGCAAACATTAATCTTAAATCGATCATCTGCTTCCTACTTAGAGTGTATGTCACTATATTGACTTTTCTGGGGTGGTATTGAATTACACAATCATAATCCTTTAACAGTTCTATCCACCTCTTTGCCTCATGTTCAATTCTTTTTGGGTGAGAAGGTACTTGAGAATCTTATGGTTGGTATAAATGTAGCACTTCTCACCATACAAGTAGTGCCTCCAAATTTTCAGTGCGAATATCATTACTGTCAAATCTAGATCATGAGTCGGTAATTGCACTCATGTTGTTTCAACTATCTTGACGTATAGGCAACTACTTCTCTACCTTGTATCAACACACATCCAAGGCTAGTGTAGGATGTATTGCTGTACACCACATACTTTATTCCTCATTCGTCCACTTAAATGGAAGATCCTTCCTCAATAACTTGGTTAGGGGTACGACTATTAGAGAGAACCCTTCAACAAATCTACAATAATACCCAACTAAACAAGGAAACTTCGAATTTCAAAAACATTTTTGGGTTGTTCCCATTTTATGATGGCCTTTATCTTTTTTGGATATACCTGAATACCCTCTGCAGATACCACATTACCTAGAAACATTACCTCCTTAAGCCAAAATTTACATTTTCTCAGTTTGGCATACAATTTCTTTTCTCGGAGGATTTGGATAACCTTTCTAAGGTGTTAATCGTGTTCGGTTTCAGTTTTTAAATAGACTAAGATGTCGCTGATGAATACAACGAGAAATTGATCAAGAAAGGGTTGGAACACTCAATTTATTAAGTTCATGAAGGCGGTCAAAGCGTTGGTTAAATCGAAAGGCATTATAAGGAATTCATAATGGCCATATTTAGTCATAAATACAGTTTTGGGCACAGCTGCCTCCTTTACCTTTAATTGATAGTACCCCGACCTTAAATTTATCTTAGAAAACACCGTTGTATCTTGAAATTGATCAAATATGTCGTCTATCCTAGGTAAGGGATATTTGTTCTTAATGGTTAGTTTATTCAACTGCTGATAATCTATGCAGAGCCTGAGGGAGTCATCTTTCTTTTTGACGAACAGAATTGAAGCTCTTCACAGAGAAACACTGGGTCTAATAAACCCAGATCCAAAAGCTCGTGAAGTTGGATTTTCAATTCTTGTAGCTCTTTAGGTGCTATGCGGTAGGAAGCAATGGACACCGCAGCAGTTCTTGGCAATAATTCGATTTCAAATTCTAGTTCACAATCTGGAGGTAATTTTGGTAACTCCTAGGGAAACACGTTTGGGAATTTTATAATGGTTCGAATGCTACCTAAGGCAGAAATATTGGCATTCTCATTCATTACATAAGCTAGATAAGCCTCGTACCCTTTCCGAACTAACTTCTCGGTGACCATGGAAAAAATTACATTAGATAAATAGTTTTATTGCTCCCCAACCATAACAATCTCACTACCCTATACTATTTTCAAGGTTACTCTCTTAAATGTACAATCTAGGCTAACTTGGTGTTCCATTAACCAATCCATACCTAGAATCAAATCAAACTCCCCAAAAGGTAACTCCATTAGATCTGCTGGAAACACTACTCCTTGAACCTCCAATGAACATCTCCTATAGACCTTAATTACAGTAGTCGTTTATCCTAAGGGGCTTACTACATTAACATCAGTAGTGGTTTCCTCTCCCCCAACACCTAATTTATCAAACATTTTACATTCAACATATGAATGGATGGATCCTATGTCAAAAAGGGCAAAGTATGGAACTGAATAAATGGTAAAAATACTTGTGATACCATCAGATGCATATCTATCCTTACATCCTCTAACAACATAAACATGAGAAGGTTGCCTAGCCTCAATTCGGTTCGCACCAGTTGCTACGATATTTGTGGCCCTATTTTGACCTCGGCCCATCGGAGGCAACTAACACGTTCTCTGATGTTGGGTCTGATTTTGAATCGGAGCTTTTTCTTGCCTGCCTCAACAAGGACAATCTTTCACCATATGTTTTGTCAATCTATATGTCAAGTAAGCATCCAACTTTTTCCAGCACTCGCCAGTATGTTGCTTATTACATTATTAATAGTTGGGAGTCCTATCCCCAGAATTAGTCATAACAACCCCTTGATGCGGTCTACCCTCTCTGGCTCATTTTATGGGATGAGTATTCGAGCTAGTGGAACCCGAATCTCTCTTAAATAGGACCTTATTCTTTACCAGTTGTTCGCGTTCCAACTATTTAATTTTTTCCACTAGGGTCTCAAACACCCGTTCTTGGTGTGGAGTAACCTGTATTTTAAGGTCGAAACGCAACCTATTTTCAAGCCTTATGTACTTTTCCTATTCTGTGGTGACCATTGTTTGAGCATAGCGACTGAGGCTTAGAAATTCAGCCTCGTATTTCGACACGGTCTTATCCCCTTGCTTTAAATCGATGAACTCAAGTTTGCAAACCTCCACATACCTAGTGCTCACATATTTCTTTTGAGAGGCCCCTTGGAAGTATTCCCAAGTTATGCGTTCAGCCTGCGTACCCCTTACAATAGACAACTACCAGCGGTAGACCTCTTCCCTTAATAAGGACACAATGCCCTTCAACTTCTGGCTTGGAGTACAGTCTAGTTCCTCTAGAATGTTGAGAAATGTGTTCATATTGTAGTAAACATTAATTATTTTCTATTTATTTGAACGATGAATAAATAAATTTCACATTTCATGTTATGTCTTTTGCATTTTCGTCTTTTATATTTTGCATGCATAGTGAAATTATGACAAGTAAATATTAGCTCATTGATTGTCTACATTCAAACTGATGATAAGTGACCTTGTAAGAACGTTTACATTATCTAAGTTCAATCGATGGCTAGACTGGACCGGTCAAGCCGTCACTGGCTCGGACCGAATCGACAGAAACTGAACTAGCTGGGGTGTTAGCAGTTACGACAATGACATTTTGGTGGCCGGCAATGGTTCTTATGTGGTTGAGTAGTGGAAAAATTACACTCCTATTGGGACTCTATTAAAAAATTTGATTTTAGATTAACTATTCCAAAAAAATAATATTTTAATAGATTTAATATTAAATTAAATTAAATACTTATCTTAATAGTATTTTATTAATTTAATATTAAAATGATTATCTTAATATTAAATTTAAATTAATTTATATCTTTTAGATAAATATTCTATTAATTAAATCAGATTTAAAATTAAATTTAATATTAAAGTGATTAAGTTTAATCGTAATTGAACTTTCTAAACTCTCCATATAAAAAGAGAGCCTTGGGTCATTATTTACACACTTGAATTCAATATATTTTTCTTATTTACAAATTGGCCCAAAATTTTAGAGAAATTGTAAAATTATCACACTGGTAATTTTTGTGAAAAGTTTTCTGATTCGAAACGAGCTTACTTTTGGCAGATGTGAGCTTGAGGATATCGGAGAAGACTACTCAGTTGAATCGTTCATCCTAGACGAATTGAAAAGATACAATTGATTATGTGTTTATTACTTTAGATATCACTACAAAGTTTTTGTTTTGGAAATTTTGTTTGAAACCTCTATCCATGATTTTTCAAACATGATTTTCCAAGATAGAATTCTTTCAGTCGACTCTATCCAGTATTCCGCCACAGTAGGATTCGGTCCAACAACATCTTTGGATGCTTCATCCCTATTCGATCGGAGCCTCTCCGCAACAGCTCCACGGCTCCACGATCCAATTTGGGCTCCAACAATCCTTTATAACACCTTCAGCATCGCCTGTGTCACCGCATCGTCGTAATTTTTGTAACCTTCGCCACCGCTGCTAGCAGAGTTCTCAACATATTCCTCCTTAGAGATTAGGTTTTTGCCTTGGATAGTGAGCGACTCTACAGGTGTAGCCTTACACGACCTACCCCTCCCATGTATACCTTGGGTGTTCATAGTGATCTCAAAAAAAATTAGAATCTAAAGTATATCTACATTTTTCACATAAAAGTTCAAGCATTATTTATTTCTTGATTATTTACAGTCTAAAAATTACAACTGATCTTTCAAGGTTTCAAAAGTAGGACTGGCACCGGAGTCTCGAATTTAATTTCCTGCAAAAAACTGTGGCATTGTTTTTCCCAAAATACGCATTTTTTTAATGTATGCATGCATGCTCTATGAAATTTCCACAGTCTGAGTTTAGAAAACCTAGACTTTGATACCACCAAATGTAACCTCTCCAACCTAGCCTAAACGTTAGACCCGAATCTAAAAGATTACATTGGCCACCGAAATGGCCCAATAAGCTATTAGAGTTTTTAAAATATTCGTATTAATTTTTTTGTTTATTTTAGAGGAACACTTAGTTAATTTTCAAAAAAAACTAGTGAATTAAATAAAACCGATTAAGTTTAACATTTTTGTTGTAACGGTGATTTCCTTTGAATACTTAGCTAATTCCTAATTTATTTATTACTCAAATTTTAGTTATAACCTAGAAACAAAAAAGTGATATTCAATTTAGTTTTAATTAAGTTAAATTAGAATTATTTAATATATAATAAAATCTAATTCCATGTTCATTATCCTAAATACAAATTAAAAGAAATCATGCATGCTAAATAAACCCTGAACGTAAGTCCTATACCATAATATAAATAAAATAGTACAGTACCAAAATACCATGAATTATAAAAATAAACCTAATAATACTTTCATATAAATAAAATGTTTTTGAGCCCTCCACATTTCGTGTCCACGTCTAACCTGGTGGGTTATCTATAAGGATGGAAATTAAAGGGAAGTGAGCTATGGAGCTCAATGTGAGTTCTATCACAAGAAAATCAATGCGAAATAATAAACCAAGCATACATAACAACAATTTTCAGTACAATAGCATTCGTATAGTATATCAGAAGTTTATAGTTCATACTAGCATGCTTATGAATGTTAATGCAAATGATGTTTCAATTTAACAAGAAAGAAAGGTCCTACCCCACTGCTACACTCTAAAGTAAGAGTACCCCATAACTTATTCAACTCAGACACTCCAATTTGTGGATGAACCACCAGTGTTGCAGGTTAATACGTTGTCAGTAGGTTGTGAATGCACAATGGGTTTGTAGATAAAAGCTACCAGTAAATTTTTGGATAAACCACTAGTGTTTGTAGGTTAATACGCTGCCAGTAGGTTGTGAATGCATAAGGGGTCTGCAAATAAAAGTTGTCAGAAAGGTGTGGATAAACCACCAGTGTTTGCAGGTAAACTATCAGTACTTCCTCTTTGCAATCGTCCAACCCCATGCAATGCAGTATGACATGCTAGTAACAATTCAGTATAGAAACAATAGACATGCTTAACATGTATTCGGTTTAACAGTAACAATAAGCATTCTTTATCATGTATCCAGTTCATCAGTAACAGTAGACACGTTTAACATGTAATCGATTCAATAGTGACGATAGGCATGTAACCAGTAATGCAATGGTAAAAATAACAGTATCAATTCATCAAAATGGCAGTAACAGTAGACATGAAATATTCACATATTGTCATTAAACAGTAGGAATTCAATCATCAAACCACAAAATCTAGCATGTTCGTACTATCACGAACTCAATCAAGTGAATAAAATTTCTAAAAATAGTTTGAGGATTATACAGGGACTAAACTGAACAATTCACAAAAAATCTAGGTAAAATTGCAAAGCAAGGTCACACGGCCGTGTGAGAGGCTATAGGTTGTGTGGAGGGTTTACATGGTTGTGTAACAAATTATGGCCATATGTCGAATGCAAAAATCAACCTACAAAAGGGACAACCCTGAGATATTTAAACTAGCCTAGGGTTTTAGTGGCTTATGGTTATGTCAGGGGTCGTGTGGTCCACAGACCAGTATGGGAAACTGTGTGGCCCTATTCCTAGACATGATTTTCCTCAATTTACTTGTAAAAGAACACACACCTTTCACCAAGAGCCCGACCAATGTTTCTCAAGATCAAATATGGTCTGATTCACCTAAAACATGTCCTTCAATTGACATTTATACACGAGTTAACGATTAATTTCAATTTTGACAAGATTTACTTAAGATTTGGGCAAGAACTGCAAAAGATTATTTAATCAAAAAAAGATTTACGTTGTTCATTACTACTATAGAAATTACGAGATTTGATCATTGAAACGAGACGTACTTACCAATCTTAGATGAAAATAAATGGATGCTTTCAATGGTGTAATCTATAGCTGGTAGGGAAAACGATCTGAATGGGGATTGATTTTATTCAGTAAGCAAAAATAATATCAGCAATGGAGAGAAAATATTTTGCAAAGATAAATATGGAAAAGAAAAGGGAGAAGAAATAGGGAAAAGAAAGCAAAAATTCAGTTTAGTTTGGAAAGGAAAGCTATAATTCAATTGTAACTACGAGAAAAGGGCTAAATACCTAGGGTTTTCAAACTTTTAAGGGGTTACATAGTAATTTACCCTTGCTACTGAAAATAAAATAAAATTTGGATATGGAATGGCTTGAACTTAGATATGTAAGAGGGAGGGGTGACATGTTAACCATTAAGCTTAAAGCTTATTTGTTATTTTATTTTTACTCTAAATAGTATTTATTTTAGTTTTGTTTCTATCTTAGTTTGCTGAAAATTAAAGAAAAAAAAATAAAAGAGGAGTGACTTGAACCTAAGACCTATAAAGAATACATTAACTACTTAACTACCAAACCTAAGTCATTTCTTAATTAATTATTTCAATTAACCCCCTATTTTTTAAGCGTGACATTTTATTATTTTGTCACTTTTTAACTAGTAAAATAAACCATTTAGATTGGTTTAACTAAACTCGAAGGTATGTGTATAGATAATTTTCAAATTTTATATATCTCAACCCAATCCTTTAATACCCACTAGATTATAGTACACCCACTGTCGAAACCGTTTTTTGAAAACAAAACTTTAGTTGTCAACTTAAAAAACAAAAACTGGAGTCGCCACCGATCCTTTATTAAGGTGTGATCGGCTCACCTTAAAATTATTTTGGTCCACGAATTTTTAGAAAACGAGTTCGGGAGTCAGTTACGCACGATGAAGGATTAGCACCCTCGTAACGCCCAAAATCGATACCAAATTGATTATTTAATGTCTTAGTGTCGAAAATTTGAAAAGATTTTATAGGAGAATTTTTAACTCGCAAACGAATCAAAATAATAAAATATTCTTATTTTAAAGAAATAAAACATCACACACCCAGTAAGTTAGGGCACAATATTTTTAAATCTCCAAAATACCGAATATTGCCTTTTGTTTTTGAAATTTTTATTTCGAGAAAAATGTCATGACCAGTAAGTCAAGACCCAACATTTTTGAATTCTCGAGAATAAGCTTTATTTGAAATTTGTAAATTTACTGCAAAACAAATACTTGACTTTCTAAATTCATCAAAAAATAATCGCAATCCAGTAAGTTATGACACAATCTTTCTCGAGAATCATGAATGCCAAATATTTTAGAAATTTATAAAATATGATGATTTTAATGCTTTGACGCAACCAAAATTTGTATTTTCTAAAAGGCATGTTAAAAAGTTAATGTATAACATGAAACAAATACCTTAATTTAAAATATATATGTACATGTATTTACAAAATATATATACAAGCACAATATACAAGTAAATTTGATAATCTGTGTATGCGTACATTTAATACACATATACAAGTATACATATAAAAAGAAGGAATAGAATATATCAAACAAAAAAACTAATAAAAAATGCATGTATATATGTGTTTGAAAATCGTGAAAGGAAAATAAAAGTATAAAAGTATGTATGTGTATATATTTAAAAAAAGTATAAGTATACATATATTGGTAAAACATGAAAATATGTATATGTATATATATTTACAAAATAGAAAAATAAAATGTATAAGTATGTATAAGATATAAAGCATGTGAAAATTAAAATAAAAAAATAAAAACTATACAAAAAGAAATTTTTAAAAAAAAATGCACGAATGAAATATATGCATGCATGTATAAAAGCTTAAAATATATATATATATTAAATATGCATATATATACGATATATAAAATATGTGAATGTACATGTGTAGTAATAATAGTAATAATTACAATAATAATAATAAATATAAATATAACATAATTAATAATATATAAAAAAAAACTAAAACAACGAATTAAGGATTAAATTGAAAATAAACGAAGTTTTGAAGCCAAATTTAAAGATGGAAATTAAAAAAAAGACCAAATTAAGATGCGCGCGACAGTAGGAGGATCGAAAAGGTAATTAACCCAAACTTCCCAAATGCTGCGCAGCAACATGGACAAAATCAAAACAAAAATAAAATATGCGGCCCAAATTTTAAAAAACCAAAACAGGTTGGATTGCAACGTATTGCAAAAGGGAGGGACTGATGGCGCAAATATCCCATTTAAAGCCCAAACGCGCGAATCCTCCCCTCCGGGTTGGGTCACCGCGCGGGTATGCTTAGGTAATACGGCGCCGTTTCGCTGCGTTATTTAATGAAAAAAAATCTCAAAAAAACATTTGCAGTTCTTTTTTTAAAAAAAAACAAGTGCTGCCCCCTTTTTCTCTGCTAGGGTTTTATACCCTATCTCAATCGCCGCCGCCTTACCAACCCCTCCGCCGCAACTCCGCATAATCGGAGACCGGAGGCGCGCCGATTTGGGTTTTTAAACCCCTCTCAGCGGGCCCGAGGACAAAGGTAAGTCTCACCCTTTTTCTTTTATACTATTTCTTTAAAAAACAAAAAAAAGAATAGAAAATAACGAAAAGGGAAAAAAAAGGATTTCACCTTCAAAAAATCTTTGTATTCTCAGCGTTTTCTTTCAATTTTTGTATCCTTTTTTGTCGTTTTTTACACCGAATCTCCCCCTATTACACAAAATCTGATTCGGTTTTATAGCCGACCTAGAGAAATAACAATAAAATCAATAAAAATCCCTTGATTCTCTGTATTTTGTTGTTATTTGTTTTTGAGTCTCATTACAGGTACTGTTGGAGGAGAATGCGCGCGACATGCGCGGAGTAATGTGCGCAACATGCGAGGCGACGGACATGACGTGCGGGGGCTGTTGCAGCGTGCGTGTGGGAGCTACTGCGGCGCGAGTTTGCTACAGCGCCTAGGGTTTCTTTTTGGTTTTAGGCTGATGGGGCTTTGGTCAAATGAGATATTTGGGCTTAACAAAATTAGGCTCATTTATTGGCTTAGGCCCGGGCATATTTGGTCTTGTACAGCTGCCCCTCTTTGCTCGATGTCGTGTATGGGAACAAAATGCAATATTCGGTATTTTGGAGATTTAAAAATATTGTACCCTAACTTACTAGGTGTGATGTTTTATTTCTTTAAAATAATAATATTTTATTATTTTGATTCGTTTGCGAGTTAAAAATTCTCCTTTAAAATCTTTTCAAATTTTCGACACTAAGACATTAAATAATCAATTTGGTACCGATTTTGGGCGTTACGAGGGTGCTAATCCTTCCTCGTGCATAACTGACTCCCGAACTCGTTTTCTAAAAATTTTTGGACCAAAATAATTTTAAGGTGAGCCAATCACACCTTAATAAAGGATCGGTGGCGACTCCAGTTTTTGTTTTTCAAGTCGACAACTAAATTTTTGTTTTCAAAAAACGGTTTCGACAGCTTGGCGACTCCGCTGGGGACTTTAGAGAGTCGACCCATAAACTGATTATGTTTGTCTTTGTGTCGGAAATCAAAAGTTTTTTTTTAAAAATTCATGAGTTCCCTTCATACTCATTGAATTTTTTTTCATCATGGTGTTAGCAACTTTGTATTTGCATTTACATTTTGCATTACATGGTCTGTTTTACCCCTTTAAATGGGAGCGAGAAACTAGTCCTTCGTGAGGTTTTCACCTGCGTGTAGGGTAGTGGACCGCTTCCGGGATACATCCGTACCTATGTCTTCGTGAAATTTTCATCTCCATGCAGCCATAGGGAAATGTATCCCCTGAACTGAACTCGATCCACATGAGCCTATAATGGGTGAGGATCGAGGAATCTACTGGTTTGGGTACCCTTACTCTAGAAACTAAGCCTCATATAGTGAGCTTTAGGAACTTGCCCTAGGTAGAGCAATACCAAACCCTAGTGGATTCCTGAATAAATGTTCTTGCTATTTCATGTTTTGTATTGGATTATATCTTTTTGGTGTGATACTGACTTGGGTTTATTTTGTTTTGATTGCATGACATCATGATTGCATTGTATTTGCATCTTAGAAAAGAGATGTTGATTTAAGTTCGATTACTAGATTAGAAAGCTTGTTATGGAATATGGGTTTCTTGATAAGGTAGAAGATAATACGGTGGTCTGAAGAAAACATGGCACGAAAAGCCTAACAAGAGGAGTATACGACTTTACTGCATGACCTGAGGATCCAAATTTGTCAAAGTTTATTCAAAAGTCATCAAAGGTCCCAATACCATAAAGAAGCTAATGAACGTGAATGAAGCAAGGATTTACAACCTAGATCAAACAAAAAGGATATCAAATTCGTGAGATGTATCTTAATATCTGAAAGGTCGATGTCTTCACTTGGAGTACGAGGGTAAAGCCGTATATATATGTCCGCTTTATGTAAAGAGATTTGTTTTCTAGTAAAGTTTTTTAGTAAAAAATTGAACATGAATCAACGTCTCTTTTTTGCATTCATTTCATGCATTTGCATTTCATTACATCATATGCATTAAACACAGTTAAAGGATCCTAATTAACTAAAATCATTGACCAGTTAACCTGGAAACCCACCAACTAACCAAACACCGTTACGGCACTCGAGCAAAGATTAAGGACATGGATCAGAGATTGGAAAAACTCGAACAGTGTCAGAAGGAGATGCAAGACCGACTTCAGCTACAGGTGCAGGAGCGGTTAGATAAGATGCAACAGGATATGTCTGAGAAGATGCGAGAATCCCAAGATGATATGATGGCGAAGCTAACCAAACTGTTGACTAGAGGAGGTGATAAGGGAAAGGGTCCCATGGCTGATGTCGAAGAGGGTAATGAACCACTCTATCCTCCAGGCTTTACTCCTCCACATGTTTGAACTCAGGCTGAATATCCGCACAAACCCACTGTCACAATCAGGCCTCAGCAGTTCCAGGCCAGTGCTTCGAACTTTCAAGCTAGACTGGGCTCTAACCCCAAAAACTACCCTATTAACTCTGCCATTCCTGACTTCGATGAAGTGGCTGAAAAGGAAAGAATAAATGAGGAGTTACCAAAGCAGCTAGAGGAAAGGTACAAATGGCTCGAGGAGAAATTTAGGGCGATGGAAGTCACCGAAAGCTGTCGTGGAATTGACGTTAAAGAGCTGAGCTTAGTTCTTGATTTGGTACTCCCTCATAAGTTTAAGATGCCGGAATTCGATAAGTACAATGGGACGACTTGCCCAGAGGCTCATATCACCATGTTCTGCAGGCGAATGGCTGGATATGTTAACAATGACCAGCTATTAATACACTGTTTTCAAGATAGCCTAGCAGGGGCAGCATCTAAGTGGTACAATTAGCTGAGCCGTACCACGATTGGTTCATGGAGGGACTTGGCACAAGCATTCATGAAACAGTATAGTCATGTGACAGACATGGCTCCTGATAGAATTACCCTTCAAAACATGGAGAAGAAGCTGAGCGAAAGCTTTAGGCAGTACACACAAAGATGGAGGGAAGTCGCTGTCCAAGTTCAACCACCGCTCTTAGAGAAAGAAATGACGATGCTTTTTATAAATACATTGAAAGCCTCGTTCATCACACATATGTTAGGAAGTGCCACAAAAATCTTTTCTGACATAGTTATGAATGGTGAAATGATCGAAAATGCTATAAGAAGCGGGAAAATTGATACAGAGGAGAGTAACAAGAGGTCAGTCTCAAGGAGAAGAGAAAATGATGTGAACAATACGAGTTACTCTAAACCAGTTATTGTGAGTCAGCCAAGAAAGGTGGCTACTAACCAACAAGGTTCATTAAGACAAGAATCTGGAGTGAAACCAGGTATCGAGAAGCTCCAGTTCACACCAATTCCGATGTCATATAAGGAGTTGTATCAAAGCTTGTTCGATGCGCATGTTGTTGCTCCTCATTACTTAAAACCTCCACAACCTCCGTATCCTAAGTGGTATGATGCGATCGCACAATGTGACTACCACGCGAGCATTACGGGGCACTCAATAGAGAATTGCATTACCTTCAAAAAGCTAGTTGAAAAATTCATCAACATGGGTATTGTCAAGTGGGTGACTGATCAAGTGCAGAAAATCTGTTACCCAATCATGATTGAGGATGGAGGGACTGCAACGTATGAAGAAGTGGTGAGAAGTTTGCACATCGATGCCATGTATGCAGACACAATTAAAAGGGTCCCTGTTAGATATTCGTCTTAGAGGTATTCTAAATAATGGGACTGCAGAGGAAACCCCTGAAGTATTTAGAGTCTGTTAGAGTAATGTTCAGAACACACTTGTTGCTTTCAGCCTAGAAGCAATAGGAATTTCTTTGTGAAATAGGCTCACGTCTGAACATTATTATTTTAATGAAATACATTATTGCAATCATCTTTGAGCAAATGTTCTTTCATTCTTTACGATTTTTTTATTCTTTTGAATTTTTCCTGCCAAACCATTCATTCATATTATTCATACATTCTTTTGTATATTCTTCGGTACCCACTATAGGTCCCCAAATATCAATGACATGAGTGACGTTGCTATAGACTCAAAATCGCCTTTTGAGTGAGACATGTGTTTAGAGGGATCTCATGACTTTGAAGATGTCATAAATTGTAGCTTATCTCCTGACTTGTTGAGGATGGTAAAGCATAAAGAGAAACAAATGAGACAATAGAGACTGTGACCTTGAGAGAACATGCATGACCGAGCAAGAGTTTAAAGATATCTTTACATTGTCATACCAGGATATGCCCGGTTAAGCATTGTCATTGTAATCTGAACAGCAGTAAAACATCAAAAATCTATAGTATATCCAAGATAAACATCATAAATGATGCAGTGAAAATTCTTTACCGGGGCAATGCCTTTCTCTTTAGTTTATCACGGTTCTATCCATTGAAGTCAAAATTTTTTATCTCCGGGTATTGGCTGAGTTGAAGTTGGATGAAGCAGAATAGACTCAATCTCGATATCACGGTCAGATATACTAGAAACGGACGATGCAAGCCTACAACAAAAAGGTTCGTCCTAGAGAGTTTCGCGAGGGGGACCTAGTGTTGAGAATATTCTTCCTCTTCAGAAGGATTTCAGAGGAAAATGGATGCCAAATTAGGAAGGACTTTACGTTGTAAAAATGGCCTTTTCTGGAGGAGCATTAATCTTGAGTCAGATGGATGATAAAAAACTTGCCTTGTCCTATAAACTTAGGTTCACTCAAGAAATACTTTGCTTAAGAAGGAGAAGGAACTAAGGTGAAAACCCACAAAGGGCGCTTTAATTTCTAAAAAAGACCAAGGTGAAAACTCGCAAAGGGCGCTTTGAGTCCAAAAAAATAAAAATAAAAAAAAAAGAGAAAAATGGAGAGGCCAAGGTGAAAACCCGCAAAGGGCACCTTGAGACCAAAGGGGATTTGAGTTGAAAACCCAAAAAGGGCTGCTTAAATATTGATCAGAATGGGGCACGAGGTAATCAGAGCTACTCGAATTTCTGTAGAATCGGGGCATATGGTGATCTTGTTATACCTGAATTAGCAGGAAAGGGTAGGCGACATATTGGGGCATCGACAAAGTACTCTAGATCTCTTAAACACATGTTAAACTCAGAATGGTCTTCAGAGAGTTTGTATAGAGAAGTTCAAGCGGCGATATCTGGGGCACCTAATCCGTATACCAATTTTGTTATTCTTGGAACACTTTATTCATTTCCAAGATACATATTCCTAAATCAATTCCTTTTTTATCCATCTTTATCATTATTGACAATTTACTCATTTTGAGCTATGCTCAAAACCAATTCTATTCTTATCCATGATCTTTTTTGCAAGCATGTTGCATTAGAATAATGATTAATGGACTAATAAAACTTTCACAAGGGAAGTTTTGCATATTACTCTAGAAGTTTCTGAATAATATAGGAACCTCAAACAGGACTATTGTTTAGAACGCACCAGGTTGGAAATCTGATAAAGAAGAGTCTAAATTAAGACTATCCCTTTGAATTTTCTTGTCTAAAGTATTAATTGAACAAAAGGGCAATATGTCGTATTTGTGATAAAGCTTCAATGAACAAGCAAACAATAATCACCGAATATTAGGAAGAAGTTGTTCTTGGAGAATATTTCTTCATTTGTGCATGAACATTTGGTGTAATGCCCTGGGAATGGTGTAAAAGACCAAAAAGTTTCACATCTTTTATCCTTGAATTGTAATAGCAGTGGATTGAAAAGGCCAAATCCTTTTACTCTTCGGTTACAACGGGAGAAAGATGGTACAAATTGTACATCCCAGCAGATCAAACTTGAAGGTTTATGGTGAGGGCAATCTGGTCAAGTGTTTCTTTGGAGACGCCAGCCGAGCAAAAGGCGTTATAGTACATTGGCAATAAAACTTTGATAAACTTAGAGTAATAATAACTCAAGCGTTAAAATATCATTTTCATGACATTCTGCATTCATTCAAATGTCATTCATACATGTCTAGTTAGGAGCATTTGATTCATTCTGTTCATGACATCCTAATCCCTAGGCATAATTAGGTTCATAATTGAATCATACAGATCGTGTTCCACAGAGAACAGATCGGTGAAATCATAAAGCCTTATCTCCCTGAGCAACAGTGGAGCAGGTTGAAAGAAGCAGATCTTGTCTTCATGTATTGGCATGAAGTAGATCAAAGATAACAGATCTTATCTCCCTAAGCAGTAGTGGAGCAGATCAAAGATGGTGGATTTTACCTCCTTGAAGTTATAGTGGAGTACATTAAAGCCAGTAATTTTATCTCCCAGGGCAACAGTGGAATAGATTGAAGATTATAGATCTTATCTCCCTAAGCAGTAGTTGAGCAGATCGAAGATGGTGGATTTTACCTCCCTGAGGTTACAGTGGAGTACATTGAAGCTAGTAGTTCTATCTCCCTAGGCAACAGTGGAATAGATTGAATATTACAGATCTTATCTTCCTAAGCAGTAGTGGAGCAGATCAAAGATGGTGGATTTTACCTCCCTGAGGTTACAGTGGAGTACATTGAAGCCAGTAATTCTATCTCCCTGGGCAACAGTGGAATAGATTGAAGATTACATATTTTATATCCTTAAGCAGTAGTGGAGTAGATCAAAGACGGCAGATTTTACCTCTCTGAGGTTACAGTGGAGTACATTGAAGCCAGTAATCCTATCTCCCTGGGCAACAGTGGAATAGATTGAAGATTACAGATCTTATCTCCCTAAGCAGTAGTGGAGCAGATCAAAGATGGCAGATTTTACCTCCCTGAGGTTGCAGCGGAGTATATTGGAGCCAGTAATTCTATCATATATTGGAGCCAGTAATTCTATCTCTCTGGGCAACAGTGGAATAGATTGAAGATTACAGATCTTATTTCCCTAAGCAGTAGTGGAGCAGATCAAAGATGGCAGATTTTACCTCCCTGAGGTTATAGTGGAGTACATTGAAGCCAGTAATTCTATCTCTCTGGGCAACAGTGGAATAGATTGAAGATTACAAATCTTATCTCTCTAAGCAGTAGTGAAGCAGATCAAAGATGGTGGATTTTACCTCCCTGAGGTTACAGTGGAGTACATTGAAGCCAGTAATTCTATCTCCCTAGGCAACAGTAGAATAGATTGAAGATTACAGATCTTATCTCCCTAAGCAGTAGTGGAGCAGATCAAAGATGGCAGATTTTACCTCTCTGAGGTTACAGTGGAGTACAGTAAAGCCAGTAATTCTATCTCCCTGGGCAACAGTGGAATAGATTGAAGATTACAGATCTTATCTCCCTAAGCAGTAGTAGAGCAAATCAAAGATGGCAGATTTTACCTCCTTGAGGTTGCAGCAGAGTATATTGGTGCCAGTAATTCTATTTCCCTGGTTGGTAGTGGAATCGATCGAAGAAAGTAGATTTGTCTTCATGTATTGGCATGAAGTAGATCAAAGAGAGCAGATCTTGTCTTCCCATACTGGTGGCGAAGTAGATCGAAGATACAAGTCTTATCTCCCTGAAGTTACAGTGGATCAGACAGAAATAACCAGTCTTATCTCCTTGGAGTTGCAATGGAGTGGATTAAAATCACAGATCTCATCTCTCTGAAGTTGCAGTAGAGCAGATCGCGTCAGATTTATCTTTAAGTTGTAGCAGAACAAATTGAAGCTACAAGTCTTATCTCCCTGAAGTTGTAGTGGAGTAGATTAAAGATAGCAAATTTTGTTCTTTTGAGAAGCTACAACATTTGAATCATATCTCCCTGACATTGCAGTGGAGTAGATTGAAACACTAGTCCCTATACCTCTGAAGATGCAGTAGGAAGGAATGAGGCTACTTGAAGAAGAAAAGCATTGAAGAAGTCGAAGCTCAGTAAGACCGAGCACAATTGGGCTTTTAGTCTTTGCTCTGTTCCCGTTACACGACAAAGAGCAAAGAGGGGCAGCTGTACAAGCCCAAATAAGGCCGGGCCTACACAAAACAAAGCAGGCCTGAACCCATCTAAAGCCTAATTACCCTAGCCCAATACAAACCCCAGCCCAAAAACACTGAAAGCAGAAACCCTAGCGCCACTCAACCTAGCCGCAACAGCCTCCCCGCCTCCAATAGACCCCGACCGGCGCACATTTCGGGACTAGCTCCTCCATGCGCACATTTCTCTCCATGAATACCTGCAAAACGAACTCAAGGAGTCCAATAGAGAGAAAACAGCAAAATAATAGATTTATTCGATTTAGTTTTTCTTTTTTTCGGGCTATATAAAGTCGTTTGATTTTGTAAAAAAGGGGGATTTTTTAGTGCAAAAAAAACATATGAAAATAGGGAGGATACGAAAAACAGAGGGAAAAAGTGAGAGATACAAAATTTTTTGGAATACAAAAAGGTGATTTTTTTTGGGGTTCTATTTTCTTACTTTCGTTTTTTATTATTTTCATTTTATTTATTTTATTTTTTGTTTAAAATATAAAGAAAAGGGGAAAGAGACTTACCTGGTCGCCGGAGTCGTCAGGCCAGTGTCTTCTCCGGCGAAATCGGGTCGTGGAGGCGTAGGCCGAGCAGCGGCGCAAAGCTGGGTTAAGGAACCCTAGCAGAGCACCTTCCCCCTTTCTTTGTTGTTTTAAGAAAAAGAAAAATGAATTAGAATAGTGTTTTTGAAAGAAAATTTTAGTTTTTTATATTGAAGACGAAAACGGCGCCGTTTTGATGGCCAGACCTGCGCGGTGACCCGACCCGGAGGGGAGGATCCACGTGTTCTAGCCGAATGGGATATTTGCGCTATTAGTCCTTTTTTTTGCAACGCGCTTCAATCAAATCTTTTTTTTCTCTTTAATTTGGCCACACATTTTGTTTTTCGTCTTAATTTAATCCAGTGCTGCGCAGCATGTAGGAGGGCGGGATTAATTTCCCTTTTGGTCCTCCATTGTTTCCTGCGCAATCAAGTTGGTTTTTTTATTTATTTTGGAATTTGCCCCCGCTTTTTCGTCTTTTGTTCAATTCAATCCATTTTTTTACATTATTATTATATTTTTATTATTACTTGTTTATTATTCTTATTATTATAATTTATTATTATTTATTATTTTCATGTACATATATGCATATTGTTTTTATATTTCGGTTTCCAATTTTTTTTATATATAATACATATATATGCATGCTTTTTTTCAAAGTATACTCGCATGGTCATTTTATATAATATATATACAGTTGTTGTAGTATATGTATATATTTCCAAGCTTTTATAAATGCATGCATATACTTATGCACACGATTTTTTATTTTTTATTTTCCTAACTTTTATATACTTTATATTTTATATATATACTTATACATTTCTATTATTTTTTTAAAATTATGTACACAAATACATATTTTTCTATTTTTATTTTACTTTCAGAATTTTCATATGTATATATACATGTATATTTGTAAAATAAACATACATATTTTTTTAGAAGTTATTATAAGTTTTTCTGCATATTTCATTTTTTATATGTATACCTATATGTATGTGTTTTAATATGCGTACACATATTTGCAAATTTACTTGTATATTGTACTTATATATATATTTGTAAATATTTATTCATATTGGTCTTAAATTAAAATTTTGTTTCATATCATACATTAACTTTAACATACCTTTCGAGGAATATATTTTGGTTTTGTCAAAACATTAAAATCATCATATTTTATAAATTTTCAAAGTATTTGGCGTTCATAATTCTCGAGAAAGACCGTGTCCTAACTTACTGGATTGCGATTATTCTTCGATGAATTTAGAACGTTAAGTATTTATTTTGCATTAAATTCGCAAATTTTAAATAAAAGCTTATTCTTAGGAGTTCAAAAATGTTAGATCCTAACTTACTGGTCCTGATATTTTGACTTCTCGAAATAAGAATTTTCAAAAGCAAAAGGCAATATTCGGGTATTTTGAAGATTTAAAAATATTGTGCCCTAACTCACTGGGTGTGGTGTTTTATTTCTTTGAAATAAGAATATCTTACTATTTTTTTTCATTCATGAAATAAAAAGTTTTCTTTTAAAATCTTTTCAAATTTTCGACCCCAAGACATTAAATAATCAATTTGGTACCGATTTTGGGCGTTTCGAGTGTGCTAACCCTTCCTCGTGCGTAACTGGCTCTCGAACCTGTTTTCTCAAATTTCGCAGACCAAAATTGTTTTTAAGTTGAGCCGATCACACCTTAATCAAGGATCGGTGGCGACTCCCATTTTCGTTTTTAAAGTCGACAACTCAAATTTTTGTTTTCAAAAAGCGGTTTTGACACCCACGATATAAGTAAAAATATATATATCAATTTTTTTAAAAAAATTGATATGATAATTAAATATTTCTTTTGTAAAATGGTAAAGTTGAGATTAAAATTATAACTTTTTGAGTTAAAATCCTATCATGTGTGAGTATTTTTTAAAATTTTATATGAGAAAATAAAATTGCCCTCAAAATAATATCTATTACTCTGTTAAAATAATGGGCTTTTGGTAACTTTATGAGTTGACGGGTGGTGGTGACACTTACTCAATCAAAATCTTACATATAGTAAAGATCAAAATCTTAAATATAGTATAGATAATTCTAACATTATTAAAAGTTACTTTTTTAAAAATATACTTTCCATTTTTAAAAATAGTTTGTTTGTAACAATTTTATAACAACATCAAATTTCAAAACAAAGATTAAAATATTAAATTTTAGAATTTAAATTTTTATATGTTATTTTTTTAAAATTAACCTAATTAATCAATTAAATTATGAGAAAATATTTAATACACTATTGGTGGAGTTTTTTAGACTCCACAAGTAGGGCCAGGGTGGTCAAGTGACCTATAAAAGTATAGTAAAATATTTTAAAAATATTTTAAAAAAACACATAAATCTTTTAAAATTACTTGTAGAATAAAAAAATTACAGTGTCCATATATTAAGTACTACCTCTTAAATTATACCCAAAAGATTTTTTATGATATTGAAAGAGAAAATTTTAAGATATGTTTGGAAAAAAAATTTTAATTTTCTTTAGATTTTAAAAATTTTAGCACTTTAAATTCCATCAATTCATAATGCTACTAATCAGAATCACATGTTTTGAAACAGTATTTTTAAAAAAAATATTAGTACTGGAATTTAATAAAATATTTATAATAGAAAATTAATAATATTAAAAATAAAATAAGAAAGATATGTATATTAGATCTATAAGAACGAATGTATATTTAATAGCATGAAAAATATAAAAATTATATATTGAAATGAATTTTGCAATTAGATTTGAAAAAAAAATTGCATGAATAGGAAAATAAAATAAATTCTAATCTCTTAGTCAAAATCATGAAATTTCATAAAGTACCTCGGAGGTCCCTATATTATAAAGAGAAAATCAAATTAGTACTTCTATTATTAAATGAATCAATTTAGTACCTATAATATTAAAAAACAAATAAATCCAAATTGTAGTAGAGTTGACATTTATTGTATAAAAATGTCTTGAATATTTTTTTTAATTGCATTCAATTCTAAACCAAAGATTTCATTTATATAACCATAAAAACTTTAAAAATATTAACTCTATTAAACAATAAATTATATTTTTAAATAATAAATGTTAATTCTATTTCAATTTAACATTATTTGATTCTTATTAGTGATGTAAGAAGTAAATTAATCAATTTAATAATAGGGAGACTAATTTGATTAAGTCACTATAATAGAGGGATACCAAAGGGAATTGCGGAAATTGTGCCTTCTAAAATTGACACGTAGAAATTTTGTTTTTTAATCGTTTGGCAATGATGGAAAGAAAAGAATGGGAGAGAAAAATAAAAAATAAAAAAAGAAGAAGAGAAAAATGTATTTTTTGTTTTTATTTTTTTATATTAAAAATATTATTATTTATTTTTCATTCAATGAAGAGGAAAACTATTATTATATTTTATTTTTTAGAGAAAACAACATAAAGCGAAAACACTATAATGTTATATTAATTCCTCATAGAACTGAAAAAAAATCTTATTATTTATATTTTAAAATAATATATTTAAAGTGATTAATTCGCAAACTCATGAATTGATTGAAGTTTCGCATGTCATCGTCTAAGGTAAAATTTTAAAATAAAAAAAATATTTAAATAAGCATTTTAAATTTAATTTAATTTTATATGATTTGATTTGTACGTCCACTTAGGGTCTGTTTGATTGACGAAATTAATTTTCCGTAAAATATTTTCCAACTTTTCTAGCGTTTGTTTGGTGGAAAACATTTTCCATTTGGAAAATAAACTCCAAAACACGGGAAAATGGCTTACATTTTAAGGAAAATGTCTTACCCTTTCAATTTCTGTAAGCATTTTCAGCTCTCCTCTCCATCGCCTCCTTCATTCCTTCCTTCATTTCCGTTAGAAAACTTCTTGTGTTTATCGATTTTCCTGTAACCCCCCACCCTCCTCCTTCATTCCTTCATTCCTCTCTATCAATTATCGCAGTGGTTTTTCATTTCCTCGGTTCCCTCCTCTCCGTATCCGTCCAAATTGCCGATCCAAACGTTCTCAGTTTCCGACCACCATTTTTTTTTTTTGCTATCCCCACTCCAATTTTCGTCAGATCTCTGGGAAATTTTAGGTAACCTTATCCCTTACATTTTTTCATTTTTTATGGTTTTATTTTCAATTTTTATTTCTGGGAAATTTCAACCTGTAAAATGCGAACTTGTGTCTGGTTTCATTTCATAAGAAAATGTTAGTGCATTGTTCAGTAATAAGTTACATTGTTGACACTTATTAGATTGTAAAAGGGTTTTAGGTTTTTATGCACGAAAATTGGGTAATGCAAGGTGTTGATTTCATATCTTGCTATTCTCAAGCTTGCTGAACGTACCTGCAAACTATATATTGATTTGCATTGTTGTATGGCAAAACAGGTCTCTAGATGATGCCTTGAATTCATCCTAAACAGAGTAATAAGTCTCACAAGATTTTTTTCTGATTTGTAGGGTCTGCAATATTATTACTTCCCAATATATAGCTTCCCCTGTCATACAATAGAGATTAGTAGCTTAGATCCATGTCGAGTATTTTAAGTCAAAAACACAAATTGCCTTGTTTGATAGCAACTGGTTGGTAAGCAGGAAATAAAGGGCCCTGACTTCAAATTTAGGGTAATAAATTATGGGCTAAGGTCAGTGAAGGTATGTGTGCCTTTGTAGTAGCCATGCTCACCTTCACCTCTGATATACAGGTACTGAGAATTCTAAGTATTGAGAATTCTAAGTAAATTTGTTTGTTTGAGTTAGAGTATTTTTCCAATGAAAAATTAGAGTTGAGGTAATTATTTAGTTAAGAATTGATATATTGTAATTTCAAAAATAAAAATCAATCCATTAATGAGTTGTGTTTGTTTTTTATTGCTCCTAATAGTTCTAATTTCTTTCTATGCTTGACCTCCAGCTGTATAGTTCTTGTTGTCCTAGCCTCTACCTCAGCATTCTTACTCCTGTTGGTGGCCTTGGTTGATATTTTCATAAGAGGTTGGTGTTGAGCGTCTTTGGAATGTCTTTTTTCTTGATTCTAGTCTGCCAATGGCATGGCATTTGTGGTTGTTATATGTTTGTGGTGTGCTTGATATATGATTTGGTATAATATGCATTTGTGGTTGTTATAATTCAGTTTAAGTGAATTAAGCATGATTGTTGGATGTGTTTGGGTATGGTTTATTATTGATTTACATTTTTACTCTGATCTGTTAGTATTATTTGGGAAATGGCAATGATGAGCTGTTTTATTTGGTTGATGGTAGGTAAATACATATGTGCCTATGTCATGATTTTTGGTAATTTTGGCATGATTTATAGCATATGGAATTGGCATGTGGACTGATTGGCTAAATTACATGATGAGTAATGATTAATGTTAGTCAAGTGAGCAATGTATGATTAATGTATGAATTGGCATATGTGCCTTTCTCTGGTTAGCACTTACTGATCTGTTAGTATTATTTGGGAAATGGCAGTGATGAGCTATTATATTTGGTTGATGGTAGGTAAATACATATGTGCCTATGTCATGAATTTTGGTAATTTTGGCATGATTTATAGCATATGGAATTGGCATGTGGACTGATTGGCTAAATTACATGATGAGTAATGATTAATGTTAGTCAAGTGAGCAATGTATGATTAATGTAAGAATTGGCATATGTGCCTTTCTCTGGTTAGCACTTATTGATCTATTAGTATTATTTGGGAAATGGCAGTGATGAGCTGTTATATTTGGTTGATGGTAGGTAAATACATACGTGCCTATGTCATGAATTTTGGTAATTTTGGCATCATTTATAGCATATGGAATTGGCATGTGGACTGATTGGCTAAATTACATGATGAGTAATGATTAATGTTAGTCAAGTGAGCAATGTATGATTAATGTATGAATTGGCATATGTGCCTTTCTCTAGTTAGCACTTACTGATATGTTAGTATTTGTTAGTAATTGTTAGCACTTAATGATCTGTTAGTATTTGATGCTAGAGAAAAGGGGTGATGAATGTTCATTTGATATCTAGCATCTTTGGCTTGTGTTTGAAGGGTGAAACTGACATTTATGATTTTATAGTAGATCTAGAGTTTGAGTTTGCCATCCTCACATGGCTTTTGCCAACTTCCTTTGTTCAATCAGTTTCAGTTTTTTGAGAAGGATTATCATTGAACATTTGAATGCTAAAGTTTGGTTTCAGTTAATCAGATGTTTTACTCACATTAAAAATGTCTTGGATTGTTCTTTTTGTTGATATTTTTATAAACAGTTAAATAACACTTTTCATAGAAAACCAAAAAGGCTGGTTTGAGTAAGTGGAGGCATCTGCTTTTTTCATGCTGAAAATGAAGCAAACAAAATCATGCTAGACATTTGAGATTATAGCAATTATAGCAGTGCACTTAAACATTATTTATTTTTTATAAAAATTAATCAATTTATAATTTAAAAAATTATAAAAATAGAAATAAAAAAATTTATAACATTGTCAATTTTTTTTGTTTAGATTTCAAAATAAAAAAAGAAAACACACTTGATAGCAATTTATAATTTAATTTTTTATATTTTAAAAAAGAGGCATCACCATTTTTAATAATGTATTAAAGTATTGCACCTAATAATATATTGATTTTTAAATGAATTCCATTGAAATTTCCCATTCAAATTCTTAATTAAATATATAATAAGGGATTAATTAATTAATTATACATGAAAGATAACCTAATAATATATAACAAAATCTTGCACCAATCAAACTCATGATTCAACACATTAGTTACAATTCTTTCACAATTTCCTACAAGAAAACTCATTTGTCATGCTTTCATTTTCATATGCTTATCAAATATAAGTATTGTATTAACCAAATCATTTATTGAAGTATTGTATTAACTATGATCAATATATTTTAAGTGGTACTTTCAAAATATTATTATGCAATTATAATTAGCTTGATATGTATGTATGCACTTTTAGTCATGGTAACTTTATGTGATCTTATGAAACTCTTGCATCTTTTTTGTAGTGATCATATATTTGTGTGGCATTATTTTGTGTATATGGATCGTAATCAACATCAAATGGCAATTGTCGGAGTCGTGGCTTCAGTTTTAGCTTTTGGGGCTCTTTGGATTAAAAAATTAGAAACTAGGAAGGAAATTGCTTCTCGCCCTCGTGTGAATCGAGATTATGAAAGAGAAAATTATATTAATAGTATTTTATATAGTGGTGACCAGCATTGTATTGATGTGATAAGGATGAGACCGATAGCCTTTTTTAATTTATGTGATATTCTTAGTAGGAATAATTTATTAAAATCATCTAAATCTGTCAATATTAGGGAGCAAGTAGTTATATTTTTACATATAATTGGTCATAATGTAAGGTTTCGAGTGATTGGATCTAGATATTATAGATCAACTGAGACAGTTCACCGTTACTTTAGGATTGTATTGAGAGCTATTTTGAAATTGTATAGACTAGTTATTAGATTACCTGATGAGTCAACTCCTAGTGAAATTAGAAACAATCCAAGGTTTTATCCTTATTTTAAAGATTGTATTGGAGCATTAGATGGAACTCATGTTCGTGCATCCATTCCACTTAGCATTCAAGGAAGATTTTGTAGCCGTAAAGGGGGGAAGACACAAAATGTATTAGCTGCCATTACATTTGATTTGAAATTTTCCTATGTTCTAGCTGGTTGGGAAGGTAGTGCACATGATTCTCGTATTTTAAGTGATGCACTTTCACGCCCAGGAGGATTACGAATTCCAGAAAGTAATATTTATCATTAAATAGCAAATAGTTCTAGTAAGCTCATAGTTTATTAGTATTAATTATGTATTGTAAAATTGTAGGTAAATATTATCTTGCTGATGTTGGATATGGCATCCGAAATGGATGTCTTACCCCATATCGTGGTGTTCGATATCATTTAAAAGAGTTTGGTGCTGAAGGGCCTAAAAATGCAAAGGAATTCTTTAATCTTCGTCATTCATCATTACGAATCACTGTTGAACGTGTTTTTGGGATTTTGAAGAAACGGTTTCGTGTATTAGATGCTAAACCATTTTGGAATTTTCAAACTCAAGTAGATATAGTTTTAGCTTGTTGTATCATTCATAATCATATAATGGGAGTTGATCCTAGTGATTTACTTAATCAAGGATTATACAAGGTGTCTAAGTCTAATTTGATAATATCAACTCTCACGGAGTGAGAAGAAAAACAAGAAGTAAGAGAATGGTCTGCTAACAGAGATGAAATTGCACAAACTATGTTGACTGATTATATGGCTAGAAATATTAGGTAGGTTTAGGGCTTAGGGTTATTGTTTCTATGTTATGTATGTTTTAGTATTAAAATTATTTTTTTTTGTAAATGTTGGTTGGATAATGATATTGAAATTTTAGTTTGTTGGATTTTGATATATGTCTTGAATTTTTTAGATATTGATTATGTTTTAAGCTTGTTGGATATTGAATTTATTATTATGTTTTTAGCTTGTTGGATATTGAAATGATTGACAATGACAATTATTTAATGTAGAATGGGTAAGGGCAACAAAGAAGGGACCTCCAAGCAATTCAGGTGGACAAAACCGATGGAACATGTTTTCCTTGAAATTCTAGCAAAGGAGGCTTGAAAAGGAAATAAGCCTTCTAATACTTTCAAAGCAGTTTCTATTAATCGAGTTGTCGACGCCATTTTTGAAAGATTCCAAGTCCAATGCGATGCGAAGCATGTGGAAAATCATTTGAGGACAGTAAAAAACCAGTGGCAGATTATATGCAAAATTCGAGGTGAAAGTGGTTTTGGATGGGATGATAACATAAAAATGATCACATGTGATAGAGCGACATATGATGTAGCAGTGATGGTAATATATGTATATATATATGTTAAGTATATTTCAATTGATTTTTACTTGTTATTCTAATTGTGTATAATATCCAATAGGCATACAAGAAGTATGAACCATTTTTGAATAAAAGCATTGATCATTATGATGAAATGGCTTTGGTCGTTGGCAAAGATATGGCAACAGGGAGTTTTGCCAGAACATTTGCTGACATAGATTTGGATGATGGTAATGAAGATTCAATGCCTGTAGACTGCGGCAATGAAGAGGCTGAAGAGGTAAGAACAAATGTATCTTCATCTGGCACATCCAAACGTAAAAGAAAAAGTGTTCAAGAAAGTGTCGTTGATGAACAAATTAAATTTGTGGGTGAACAACTTGGAAAAATTGCTAATGCTTTGGAGCAATTTACTGCCGATAAGACATCACAGCTTTACGAACAAGTGATGTCGATGGAGGAAGAAGGATTTGATGATGACTTCTTGTGTTTTGTGTTTGATTATCTAGTGAGTCATGAATTCGAGGCCAAAGTTTTTTTAGTTAAAAATAAGAAGCATAAAAAAATTTGGCTTCAAAAACTTTCTCAAGGTTGAAGATATTGATACTTTTATGTGGTGTAATATTATGCACTTGGACAATGTTGTTACTATGTGGTGTACTATTAATTATGTATTTGGGTAAATTATTAATTTCTAGTATTCATTGTGGTTTCGAAGCTAATTTATAATTATTCAATCCTTGTTTTTTTATTTTTTTAACACAATTACAAATAATTTATTTGATATTAGTTGTTTTCAATTTATGACGGTTAATATGGTAGCTTAATAATTGATTATTATTATAAATAAATCATTGCAATATATGTAAAATCAATTTAAAATATAAAAATTTATTAATATATATTAATATATGTAAAAACAAATTTTCCGGAAAATATTTTCAGGTAATCTGCCAAACAGCAGAAAATATTTTACACAGATTCATCCAAACACTAGAAAATATTTTCCAGTAAATCATTTTACAGAAAAGTAAAATATTTTCAAGAAATCATTTTACGGAAAACATTTTACTAGCAAACAAACGGACCATTGGTGTGTACCCAATTTTTTGCAAGCTGTTTTAATCATTTATTTATTTAAAAATGATTTTTTTATCGAATCATTAATGTACAATGTAACACCCCTCACACATCCTGCCGTATAGTATGAATGAGAGATGCTACTACAGTACATATGAACCAAAAATCTCAAAGATCTTTAAAATTTTTAACCTTAAATTGCTTTTTTTAATAAAATCATAAAATTTAGTTTAAAACAAATTGAGGGCTTTGAAATCTCTCTCGAATTATTTAGAATAAATTGGTGGGTGATTGGAAGTGTCCAAGGTCAAATACGAACCTCGACAAGATCAAAACTCACAAAACAGTGTTGTGGCATTATCCAACAGCTTAAGTATGTTAGAATAATTGGTTTAGAAAATAGAGTTTTTAGGCATAGAGGAAGTTTAAAAATGTTCTTAAAACCAAGTCATGTGGTATTTATAATAATAAACCATAAATTGAATTATTACTTGTGCTTTGTGCGAGGCGGTTTAAGTCGTTTTTTGACTTTCTACTAAAAAATCTTCTCCTCTATTCTTGACCTTCGAATTTCTAAGTGTGGGCTCAATCAAATATATTGAACACACAGAATGAAAATTTTTATTAATTTTTAATAAGAATGTTAATCTCTCTATGGGAACTGGAAACATTGAACTTTTTAGAAAATAGAATTTATTCTTGTAAATAAATTGCGACATTTTCTTACAGAATAACGATGCTCTATTGATTATGTCATTAGGTCATCCCATAATTCATATTTATAGGAAAATGGTACAAGAGTTGTACTTGAACAAGGGATAATTAAATAATAATATAATAGAAAGAAGTACAATATTCCACTAGATATGGAATGTAAAAGGGGTGACAACAACCCTAAGGGAGACTAGGGTTTGCCACCCCTTATTATATGGGATAAGTTCCTGAGCTCGTCTCATATATCGGGTACAATTATATATGTTATTTGAATTTTTATCCAACGCTTATAATTTATTCAACTTAATAACTATTTTTTTATTTCCCAAAATATTAATTATTAAATTAATTAATTTATCCAATTAAATTATTTTCTCAACCCAATTCTAATTCCATTAAAATCATGTCAACTTTACTGTATTAGAATCTATGAGTAAATATTTTTAATTGCCTCATTTAATAAAACAATGATGACTAATTAATTTAATTCTCACTTTGAACTTTAATTATTTAATTGCAATCAATTAAATAATAATTCGAAGAAACTAATTTAAATTTTAAGTAATCTTTTGTACATAGCGAGAAAATGCATTCAATGTAGATAGTGATACACACGATCTATTTCTCTTAGCCTTCATTTTTATTCATTCTATAGTATCGGTTCTTTATGCAATTCGTTTTGAGTTATATCTAGCTAGCGGAGAGACCGATTAGACTTATATAATTAGGGCTCAAATAATTTGTAATTAAGTTCCAACTTTTCGCCTATTAATTACCACATTATTTAATCATGAAGTCATTCCACTAAAGTACTATAATTGAACTCTCTCTTATTATATACAATTACGAAAGCAACTTAAAAAGTGCTTGTCCAATGACCTTGTCATAAATGTCTTACCCTCATAGCATATCCTTAATCTCTTTAGGTTAAATCCATTCACCTAATATGATCCTATTTTATCTCATGGTAACCATTACATATTCCTTCATGAAAAAGTCAATTACTGATAAATAGTAATTAAATCATTTTTCCCTAGACAAATGATCCATGGCCACGTTACATTTTCATCTATCATGTAATGCCAATGAGAGGACATCATTTATCCTGGGCTACGAATTCCACTATTGCAAATGAAGCTATGTCATGCAAAAGTCGTATACCCAACATACCAACTTTTGGATCTTTAGTTATTTGAACTCAAGCTTTTAATACATCAAAGTATATGAGTCATGCACATAAAGTCAATCACTTACTCAGGGTTGAGGTAAACCAACTATGAACATCACAAGTGAATTAATCCATAAACAAATCTAGGATTAATTACCTTGAATCTTGCCTAATGTATTATCAGTTTAGATAATAACATTTATGTCTCTATCTTTCGAGAATAAACTACTTCGAAATCTAAGGCAAGGTATCTCCCCATTTGGACTTGATAGACGACATAACATCCTTTAACTGGTTTCCTCAATTTTAATTCATTAGACTACAGACCTTTTAGATTACCTACTAATACAAGTTATCTTCTCGCATTACAATCCGACCACATAATGCAACTTAGTATTAGTTAAACATTAGATAATCATCATTAGATAATCAGTAAACCAATATTTGCTTACATTTTGCTTTACATGCAAAACCATTAAGGACATAAACAAACGATATAATGTGAATAATGAAATTTTATTTAAATCGATGTGTTTTAAAAATTACACACATTAATGATGAATAAAACTACATTTAGGGCTCTACATCCTAACAAGGTATTAGCACATAACTTCTAGGTTCCCATACCTAAGATTATGTACCGAAACCTAGCAACAAGGTATCAGTACATAGCTGTCGCGAAATATTCGAATGATGTGTAAGTATACACAATTGTTGAGAAGTAATAAATTAGTGAGTAAGAGCTATCGTTTCCATAGGGACTGTTTATGCAAATCAAGTATTACAAAATTAATTACTCAACAAATTGGTCGGTGATGAAAATAAATTATAGTGTGATGGATTTCTAATTATATTAAACTAACTAATTATGCTTAAAATTAAACTAAAGAAAGAAAGAAATAAGTATGCAAGTTTTAAGAGTAATCACAATAGCATGCATGTGTTATAATAATTTTCCTTTATAACTCTGAAATATTTAAACAATGCTAATGATGTTACGGAAAAATCCATGACAACTCGACTATTTATTAACCCTAATTTTACGAGTGCTTGGCTTCTCTCGAAGACCTAAGCTTAACCTTTTAGTTTGCATATTTCTATGTCGATTCTGACTTCAAAATTACCTTTCCAGGCATCATCTAAGAAATCACACTTATTAAATTATAAAATTTAGCATATGTCTATGTCAATCAACTTAGTATTTTAATAAGCAGAAAATAGATTATGTGAGGTAACAATAATATTTATATACTGAAACAAGTTAATCACATTAATCCTAGGTTTATGAAAGGTAATAAAGTTCTTTCAATATTATTACTAATCTGACCTACTTTCATCATAAATAGATCAAACAGGCATCATTCAGATATTGTGTCAATTAATTACAATCTGGTTCTGATTTAATAATTAATTCAATTGCATCCCTGCATTTATAATGCACGAATAACATGTTCATGATTTTATCTGAATGAATAAGCAACCAATGCACATAACATCATTAACATAATCAAATAATCTAAGCTATGAAAATTAAATCATTCTAACACCAAAAAAATTAAGCAACCATGATTATATTAAAAGTAGAAAACTTAGTTGCAATCATGTTTCTTGAATTAAACAAAAATAAAAGAGTGAAGGGAAAAGTATTGCAAAGTTGTTTCCAGTGGTTCTCCGAGGCACAACTCAATTTGCTCTTCCTTTTTTCTTCGCTTCTTGCTATGACTACCAAGCTTCAAAACTCCTAATATGGCCAAATAGGGCTTCTCTCAAAGCCTCGCAAAACTCTTTTGGAGAATGAAAAATAGGGAGTGAAAGAAGAAAGAAAAGATAGAAGAGATGGTGAATGAGGGTTGAGGGATGAATCAAATGGGTGAATGGATAGGGGTATTTATACTTTTGAGGAGCCCCATGAGTTTACTAAAAATAGCATTTCAATCCCCTTCCCTTTTTCTCTCATGCATGGCAAGCCTCTTGAGTTGAGGAAGGAAGGTGGATGACTTTGCTAAATTTAGCTAGTCAAAGCTTGATTCATGGGAAGGAGTTGAACGATCACATGGGGAAGTTTTTGTGCTTGATTTTTAATTTTTTTTAACAAGTATTGGGTGCCTAATTTAATTACTTTATGGATGGTTGGGCTTCTATAGCCAAATGGACTATTTTCTTCCCTTAGTGGATAGTTTGAGCTTCAAATTAAGCAGCGGACTTGTCCACTTCAGTGTTCCAATTACGAGTTGGTTCAAATTGAATTTGGAAGTCCAATAAATAATTTCAGGATGTCCCATATTGATCAGCCATCAACGCACGTCTACATGACCTTTGTTGTAGGAAATGCTATAGCATTGAACATCGAACAGGTGAGCTTCAAGACTAACGTTTTTTCTATTGCACCAAACTGCGTCAAATTGATAAAAATATGTCAAATTAGCATGTAAATAAGTAAGATTACAAATTTATCTTTAATTTTTTCCCTACTTTACAAATTTGTAATAAAACTAAAAAATTTGTTGTTAAAATACTTAGAATTTGCATGAATTATTAGTCAGAATGTGCCGTAATTGTCTATATAATTTTGAGTTATCACAACCCCAAACTTAATTCATTGTACGTCTCAAGAATGCTAACTTCTGCTAGAACTCATGGAGTCACTTTTGCAAAAATCCCTTCAAATGAAATCAATCCTTCTCATAGTCATGTGTTTAGCAAAATTATGCTAAAAAAAAGTGAAGAAGAAGGGTAGGGGTTTCTTTCTTTTTCCTTTCTTTAGTTAAAAGCTAAATCTAAAAATCAAATCCTAAGTTTTACAATTGTGGGCCACTTTCTTAATCCATGATTCAGTGCTCCCAAATTATTCCAAAACATAAAAAAAATCTTATCAAAATAATATTTTCCAAAATATTTTCAAGAAATGACCAAAATGCTCTTTTTAGTAAAATTATCATTTTACCCCATTTTGCATCTTTACAGAATTTTTTCACAATGAATAGATATTTATCAAATCAATCATCTTAAATCATATTTAAATCTTATTAATAATCCTTGGATGATGAAAATTTACATTTTTACTCTTTTCTTGAAAAAAATGGATAATGTACAATTTAGTCCTTATACTTTCATAAAATAAGTTGGGAAATTTCATAAAATAAGAGTCACATGGTTGTGTGTCCAGGCTATGTGACAAACTATGAGCATGTGTGCCTGAGTTACATGGCCTTGTTGCCAAGCCGTAACTAACTGAAGCTGTGTAGAACTAGATGCTAAATTTCCAACTTAAAGTCACACAGCTGTGTTCTTGGATCGTGTAATAAACTGAGACCGTGTACTAAATTAAAGACCATATGAACAGTACCACACAGGCGTGTGGCTAGCCCGCATAACTTTCTGTAACCGTGTAGTGCAAAAAAAAAACTTCTTTCAGTGGTCACACGACCATGTCAACAGCCCATGTGGAGACATACGGCCGTGTGCCAGACTGCGTGCAACATAAAATGACTTTACATGCAATTTACCTAACTCAAGCCATTCCTAACACATACCAATGCTTATGCTCAATGACATACCTATTCAAACATGTCAAAGCACACATATAAGCATGGCCTAATATTCTAACCAATATGCCTTAATGACAATATTTCAACATCTCAACTTTTATTACATCGCACCTAAATTTAGTACCAACACATAGCATTTTAAGTACTTCTATTATCCTTACAACATGAATCAAATATACCCAATAGATGTAATTCAACATCCATTCCATTTAATCCAATGTACCTAAATTCATACACAACATCAAATGCATACTTGCCATTGACACTATTTCCATATCAAGCATATTATAAACTTAGCCATTGGAGCATGATCAAATCACCATATATACATACACATATATACAAGGCCATCAACTATTCTAAATTCAACTCCAACATTTATGTAACCACGTACGTACACCTCAAAAGGAACTAATTCAAACCTCCTACTTGCACATATACATACAACCAAAATACCTATTTACATGCCACTTATAACCTATCCCAAAATGATAAAAAATCTACCGAGTCATTAAACGGATAGTGTGAGCTCCAACTTGATTCCAATAGGTTGTGCAGTTTTCGATAATCTATAAGAAATCAAACAAAGTAGAAGTAAGCATACACAATGCTTAGTAAGTTTGTACAGAATTTAACATAACTTATCAAATATTAACACAACTTAAGAATTGAACACATATATATAGATATGAATCATGGTATTCTTTGATACCCTGTGCAAATCTACAAACCCAACAAGATTAGTTCCTTCACAATTAAACATAGAACATTTTACATGCTTTTCTATCACATACAAATCAAATGTAGTTTGATTCATATAATACCATTCACTTTATAATTAAACCGTAGTACCATTTCTATTTCATAAACATTATTTTCACCCGATGAACTATAGTAAAGTAACGCTGGATACTCTCACACGAGATGTGAATGTAAATGCTCACACGAGTTGTGATGGACCCGCAACACATGCTGGACCTTAGCCATCGATAAAACATCCAAAACCAGCATCCTGTACCTTATACACCCTAATGACATGTCATTTGTATCCTAGTCGTTCACTAAGTTCATATGGGCTTCAATTAATATCTATACCAGTCAATCCTTTGAACATCGTCATATATACATGAATTCAACTGTATACATTCCCTTTTTCAATTACAAACATCAATTATACCAACGTTTACAATTTAATCTTTCCAACAATCAAAATTATTGTTCCAAAGATATTCAACTACAAGTTATAAATATATATGCATATCAAATCCCAAAAGTAATTATAATTAGCTTAATTATTATACAAACTTACCTAACCAAAAACAACAGGAAACATGACACCAAGGACTATTCAAAATTTTTTTCTTTTTTGCGTTTATCAACTGATTAATTCGTTTCTTGATCTATATAATAGTTTAATTCAATTATCATCTTCAAATACTTATAAAGTATAAATAGATGCGTATGACTCTCTATTTAACATTTTAAAATATTTTCCTAAACTTTTACATTTTATTCAATTTAGTCCTTAAATCTAAAACTATCGTATATTTTATTTTTAAGCCTCATTTTTCAAAATATTTTTAATTTCATCCTCATATAATGCTATAGAACCGAGAATTACAAAAACTTCATGACACATTCAATATTTTACGCAATCTAGTCACTAAGCTTAAAGCTAACAAAAGTCACTTTATAAATAGTCTCATTTTCCATTAAAGCTTCAAACTCAAACATTTAATAAGAAAAACATTAATACTCATCAATGGTAACATTTTAAAACTTTGACAGTTTTATGCTTTAATACTTGGATTAGCTAGATTAAGTTACAATATTATCAAAAACATGAAATTTACTAAAAACGGGCTAGAAAAACCTACCATGCAAGTAAGGAGAAGCTTGGTCAAATTCCTTTCTCTCTAAAAATGGTGAAAATAGGTGGAAGAAGAAGAAAATGAAGAAGATGACATGTTTTCCTAAGTTTAGCATATTTTATTTTATTTTTAATTTAATTTTAACTTTTATTTCCACTTAATATAAGCACTAACCGTCCATGACTCTTAAGGATGGATAAATAAAAATTAATATCGATTATCTTTTACGGCTTTTATGATTTAGTCCTTTTTCTTTAATTGGCCAATCAAACATCAAAATCACTGGACCAAACTTTAATACGACACTCTAATAAACTTGTAAATATTAATTAATAATATCTATGGACTCGCTCATCAGAATTGTGGTCCTGAAACCACTATTTCTGACACCACTGAAAAACAGGTTGTTACATAAATTCTTTCCCTGAAAACTTAGGTTGTAAAACCAAACAACAAATTGGTTTTACTATCTCCAATGCACTCTCACAAAAATGTTCTTTTATGAACTGTTAAGGGCTCTCAATACTTGGTACAAAGTCTATATAAGTCTCTCAAATATATAGAAGTTTAAGACTTGCGAACATACTAAGGATCAATTACAATCCAATCCCTATTAAACAACAATTAAAATAGCTAAATGCAATATACTAATAAAACCTAAAGTGAAGTGGACTATTTGGAGATATGCCTTCAATGCTTTCGATCCAATCTCCACAAATCAATGGATTTGATATGTAAGATCTGATTCAATCCAATCCTTAAGATGTGTTACTCCAAATGGATTGATCTTATGGATAGGCTTGAATACTTCCACAATATCAGCATCAATCATAACCCAAAGATTTTGTTTTAAAAATTTTCATTTTAAAACATGGCAAGTAAGTTGTTTGTTACAATGATGACAAAAGTGGGCATTTCCATTGGCACGTAGATAGCCACTTCAAAAACCTGCCTAAAAAACAAAATAACAATGCTATTAATTAAAAAGTAAATTCAAATTTATCAAATATAATCAAATTAAACTTTATGAATCTTATTAAAATTCAACTTCTATCATTAGGATGAGATTATCATAATACATTTCTATATTAATCTTCTACTTCAACCAACCTATCAATCAATCATCATCATCATCATCATCATCATCATCATCATCATCATCATCATCATCATCATCTTTTTCTTCTTCTTCTTCTTCTTCTTCTTCTTCTTCTTCTTCTTCTTCTTCTTCTTCTTCTTCTTCTTCTTCTTCTTCTTCTTCTTCTTCTTCTTCTTCTTCTTCTTCTTCTTCAATCTATCATTCTCATTATCATCTTCAATTAACATTAGACATCTAATATAATGACTTACTCTGGAGTTGCAAATTACATGAACAATTATAAAATTATTAGAATAAATAAAAATAATTTATTATTGTAATTTGGAGAATTTTATAAAATTATAATAGTAATTAGAAAATAAACATAAAGTAAATTTAAAATTAATATGAACATACAATTATAAGAGTGAATTTTTTTTACATTAGACAATAGAATGAGAGGGGAAAGTGAATAAGGCTAAGCTTAAAATAAATTTAATATAATATGTAAAATAAACTAAATAATCATGTAATCAATGAATATCATAAATTTACCTCATCATTAATTAAAAATGATCTTTTCTCTCTCTCTCTCTAGCGCCCTCGTCATCTAAATATGACTTGAATTTCCTCTTTGAAAATCATTACTTTAGTACTTTATTATTTTTTAGACATTTCAAACTTACCAATGTCAATAATCTCTGTTCTTTTCTTGTGATATTATTTAGATTTTTTGTTTGAAAATGATTATGTGTTGAATTCTATTTATAATAGTAAATCTTAATTTTAATTGGTACATAACTATAACACTAATTAAATGGTAATTAATTTAAAATAATATATTAATAAATATAATCAATTGTGTAGTCCAAACTCTATAAAAATATTATAAAATATTGATATGATTTTATTTATTAGTAATTAATATCACTTATTATTAATACGATGAATTCAACAACTCAATTGTATAGTACAAATGAATAAAAAAATCTATTATTTTAAAAATAAATTTTAATGTTAATTTAGTAATATAATCAACAATAAAAGGTATCCTTTTCGATTCAAAAGTTTCTCCAAACTCATGCTTTTATATATACTAGATTCTAACATCACATGTGTTGCATGTGATTTTATGCATTTAATATTTAATTAGTTTTTTTAATATTACATTTTTAATTGTAATAATCAGAGTAAAATAATATTTTTATTTGAATTATTGAATATAATTAAAATAAGCTAAATTATCAATTCAAATAGTATGATAGAAAATTGTAAATAATAATTAAAGCAGTTTTAACATATTCAACATACAATATAGTTTTACTTAGAACCAGCCTATCCTTTGTATGGGGCTTACACGGTGGTTGAAACAAAGACACATTTGGTTGTGAATTCCAATGTAGCAGATAAAGGCATATTTCTGCACGGCCCAATCAATAGTTCAAGTCACACACTCCCATAATCCATTTTCTCTTCGGGGAATTCCCTTCAACTATTCATGTCATATCAAATAAATATAATTAATGTAAAATAACATTATTAAAAAAATAACTAATTAACACACTTAACTTTAATATTAATGATGCGATAATTAAGATACTTAGAATTAAATTCAAGTAATAGCTCTATTAACACAACTTTTGTTTACGTCAATTTTTTTTAAACTAATAATTTTAAATTATAATTATCACAATTTTTTCCTACACTTTTTATGCTTAGAATTCTATTCAAGTAATAATTTTATTTTAAAATTAGCACAACTCTTTTTAACTAATAATTATAATTATTTTTAAATTTATAAATATTACAACTATTTTATTAATTCTGAATTAAATATTATAATTATTTTTAAAAGTGAATTTAGTATTACGATAGAAAATAAAAGATATTCTAATCAGTTCAAAAGTTTTTCTAAACCCGTATTTTTATATATGTTATAGATTATAGATTTTAATTATTAAATATAATAGTCATGTGATAAAAAAAATATGAGTAGCTTAAATCCATTTAGAGATGTATATATTTCTTATTCTAAAAAAATAAAAATATATTATTGTTATTTAATATTATATTGAATTGGGTTAGATGGATTAAACTCTCATTCTTTAAAGTATTAAAATGATATGTCTGACAATAAGTAGCTTACGTGTTAAATCATTACTATCTTTAACTAAACATAAATGTGGATCCATCCACCATACTAAAAATTTAAAGAGAATGCAAATGGCCTAGCTGGATCAGACTCCGCCTATTTAAATTTCTTTCACATTTTGCAAGCTTTCCCCACATTTTCTCCACAAATATTTGTATCCAACAAAGATCATGAACCCAGAAAACGAACATGATCCACAAAATAACTTCAAATTCAAACTCAAAGCTTTGAACCTTTTGTTTCTAGCGTTTTTGGCCATCATCTTAGATCCTTTTTGCACGTTTTCAATTCACGATTTGGTTCAGATAATCCGCCATGAAAACTTAAAAACAATCACAATATCCTCATTTTCTCTCATTTTCTTAGTAACCCTTTACTTCAGAAACCGTCGTAGAAAAGTTTACCTACTGAATTTCGCATGTTATAAGCCTAAACCAGATCAAATATGCAGCAAAGAACGTATAATGAAAATATTTGCAGGCACTGGGAAATTCACAGAAGAAAGCTTAGCATTCCAAAAGAAAATCATGGAGAAATCAGGTGTTGGTGATAAGACATGTGTTCCGAGAGCTATGATGGCGGCTCCAGTAGAAAAAGGAATTGCAGCGGCGAAAAAGGAAACAGAAGAGGTTATATTTGGAGCCATTGAAGAGGTATTGGAGAAAAGTGGGATGAAAAGTAAGGATATAAGGATCCTTGTGGTGAATAGCAGTGTGTTTAACCCAGTGCCGTCGTGGTCCGCCATGATTGTCAATCGATTTAAGCTTAGACACGATGTTTTGAGTTATAATCTTGGTGGGATGGGTTGCAGTGCTGGAGTTATCGCCATTGATGTTGCTAAACAACTTTTGCAGGTTTGCCATTACAAATACCATCTAATTTAATTATGAGTGATTTTCAAATTGGTTAAAGTATGTTATAAGTCTCTGTAATCTTTACAAATTTAAAATTTAATCTTTCTACTTTTATATCTAGAAATTTAGTTCTACTTTTTCAGATTTGAAAATCCAAATCAAATCATTGACGCTATTAAAGTTTTTGGTGACATTCTGAAATTAAAAAAAAAAAGTTCATTGGGTAGCCATGGAAATAAGGGCGAAACTAGAATAATTTTTTAGGGGACTAATGAAATTTTAATTTTTTTATAGTCAATATCTTTAAAAATTTTAAAGGACTAAATCAAATTTTTATAATTTTAGGGGGGTAAAGTGTAATTTTATCTTTATTTATTTAAAATTTTTAAAAAAATTTAAAGGACCTAAATAACAATTTCTCATTTAAGGGGCGTCGAGGCCCATGCCAGCCCCCCTAGTTTCGCCTGAAAAAAAAAGAAAGAGCTTTGAATGCAAGCTTCACTCCATCGAATTTAACAAAAACAATTTAACAATTGGACTTAAATTTTAAAATATGAAAGTACAAATAAATTCCTAGAAATACGAATAAATTCCTAGAAATAAATGTATAAAAACTAAATTCCAAATTTAAGAAGAGGACAAGGACTTATGGCATATTTTAACTTTTTCAAATTATATTGTGCATGTTTATTTTTGTCATAATTACAAATTTAACCTCTAATGTTTACATCTTCTGTCAATTAGGTTCTTATTCTGTTTTTTTAGCTAAATTTGATCATTTACCCTTCAAAAAGAGTTAAATTTTATTTTCTAAATAAAAATGCCGACTCAAACATGATTTTTAATTATATTGGCATAGCAACCCGTGTGACAATCTACATATACTTCATATTAACATAGCACCATTTTTCTTATATTCCACGTCAGCAAATAATTTAAAACCTATAAAAGTATTAAAAAAATAAAAAAAATTCGAAATTCGAAAAAAATAAAAATAAAATGTTCACAAAAAATAAAAAACATACATGGATTACTATGCGGGATGCCATATTTAAAATTTAAAGGCTTTAGTCAACATTTCCATTAAATAATAATTCAAAGATTCTTTTTGTTTTTGAAAAGTTAACGATCAAATTCGATTTTTTTCAAAAGTTGAGAGTCAAATTTAGCTAAAAAAATAATGGTAAATTTTACAAAAAGAGGTAAATGTAAATAGCTAAAATTTTCATTTTGCTTTATATATGTATATATAATATATATAGGTGCACCCAAGGACTTATGCTTTGGTGGTGAGCGCCGAAAATGTCACTAGGGACTCATATTTAGGCAACAATCGAGCAATGCTACTTTCAAACACCCTATTTCGAGTTGGCGGAGCTGCCATCCTTCTATCTAACCACCCATCAGACCACCACCGCTCCAAGTACGAGCTGGTTCACACCCTTCGCACCCATGAAGGCGCCAACGATGCAAGCTACAAATGCGTGCATGAAGAAGAAGATGAACAAGGCACCATTGGCATCGCCCTCTCCAAAAATCTCATGGCAGTTGCCGGAGAAGCCTTGAAAGCAAATATCTCAACACTTGCCCCACTCGTTCTCCCCTGGTCCGAACTGCTCCTTGTTGTTACTTCTTTGGTTGCAAGAAAATTCTTCACAAAAAAGGTAATAGTTTTTTCCCCGAACTTTTATATTTAGACTTGTTTAACGTAGTGATAGATCTTAGTATTAGTATTAAGTTTTGGGGCCTAATTAATTTTTTAATTTTTTAATTTTTTAATTTTACTTTTAGAGGGCTTGATAAGAATTTCTAAAAATTCTGAAAAGCTTAGTTAAAAATTTCAAAAAATTTAAGAGGCTTAATGATAATTTACAAAATTTTCAGGGCCTAATTAAAATCTTCATAAAATTTAAAGGACCTAACAATAATTTTCCAAAATTTGAGGGAGCCTTGGCTCCAATGAAGATAGGCCTCTACGTCGGAGAGTCGAGCTATGTGACCATCTGGGTAATCCTGGTTCAAGTTGGTATTGGACATGGTAATCCTGGTTCGAGATTTTGAGTAAAAATAAAAATTACTAGAAAAACCAATTTGGTACTGAATATTAAAGGAACATAGGAGGGTTTGGTTTAATTCGCTAGGTTCAGTTTTGATAAACAAAATTTATATAGTTTGGTTAGAAGCCTGGAACTGAGTTATTATTTTTTAATGATAAAAAATATACATACTGGTATAAACTATTTTAAAATTATATTGAATGAATAGCGATGTTTTTATCATCGGATTAGTGGACAGATTAATTAGACCATCAAATCTAGTTTAATAAGTTGATTTAGTTTGATTAAATAAATTACTAAAAATTTATTAAAAATCATGTTTTAATTAATTTTGTAGTCCGATTCAACTATTCTGTAACAATTTTCAGGTCAATCGGTTCAACTCATTCTCTAGACCAATATATCAATTAGTTATTGATCCAACTAATCCGATACATATCCTACAACCTTTTCAAAATATAAAAATACCAAATTATGATATAACCCGGTTATTTAATAATATTATTATTATTAGTGATGATATAAAATATTTATTTTATTTTAAAATTTATTAAAGAATGATTGTTGTTCAGCTTTTTAATCTTTCTTAAGGTTGGTTGGAAATCTTATGGTTTAGAAAAAAAGAAATTAAAAAAAAAAAAGAAATATTTTTTTGTTAACCAAATTGGATATGGATACTAAATCAACATGCTAAATAAATAAACTAATTAAATATATCATTAAAAATAATTTTTCTTTTTTGCAAATGAATAAAATATAAATTCTAAATCAACCCAAATAAATGTTTTACCAAAAATAATGATAACTTTTTCTTGATACCAAAAAGATTCTAAATCAACCCCTGTAAATGTTTGACTTCAACCCTTAAATACATTATTTAATTTTTTTTTCTAGATATCAATTTTAAATCGAACATGGAAACAATCATTAAAACCATAACTAAAACTTAAAATGAAATTAATTAAGTAATAAAATAACTTTTTCCTTTAAATTTAATTATCCTAACAAATTATTTAAATAACTTATATATATATGAATTTTTTTTAATAGAATCAATAATTAGTTGAGATAATTTAAAATGTACTTTCAAAAGTAAACAGAAAATTCCAACACACGTACAATACAAATGTGTCAAATTTTATTTAAAAATGTTAGGGATGAAAATATTAAGAGGGGTAAATTGATATTTTAAAAATATTTGTAATTTTTTTTTAAATAATGAGGAAATAAAAGAAAATTTTGAACAAATCGATTTATATGGTTTAACCTTAATTGCCCACTTTTACTATCTTGGTATACGTTAACCAAGAATTTTCTAATTCGCTATACCGATATCTTTCATGGAGAAAGTATAACCTTTACAGTCTTTATTTTTTTTCACAAGGCTAAGATATAACATTCTTCCTAATTTTTTATGGCTTAACTAGAACTCTCTAGTTTTTACAAGACTCAACTACAAATGTTAAACTCTCTCACAGAATTTAAATGAGAATGATAAAAAAATCTAACAATAAGCACGTAAGAGATATGTACAAGAGAAAATGAGAAAATAAAAATTTTGAGGTTTTTCTCTTGACTTCTATGCTTGAATGTTCATATCTTGTATCTTGATGTGTATATATAACAAGGGAAAAATTTGTGACTGTTTACTGCCGTTGGGGATAGTTTCTAGCCGTTGGAAGCATTATATATAGACAAACTTGAATCAATAGAACTCACAAGATGTATGAGTAGAAGTGGGCTTGTATAGGTAGAAAGCCTCCTGAATATCAGTAGAAGACTAGAGAGATGCTTGGGGTGCTCTTTGACTTGCTTTTATCGATAAAACTTTCTCCAAGTATTAGTACAACTTCCTAGACTTGTAAAAAATGATTTTAAAACATTTAAAAACATTTCGGATTGACTAAAAAACATTTAGATGAAATAAAACACATTTAAAACATGTTTTTGAGTATTTTTACAAGTCTTTGAAATACTTTAAAAATGTTTAACACAAGTTTCAATAATTATTTTCATCAAATGTTTAGAAAATATAGATACAAATTATTATAAATATTGTTATATCAAAAGTTTGGAACATCAAAATTAATAATAAAAAAAATTAAACATGAATGTGAATATATTAAAAAGACAAAATATACATTTATAAATTTAAACAATTTAAATAATAAATATACAATTTATAAATATATAAAATATTCAAACTTATTTCTTTCCTTCCTTTTTTTTTTCTTTCACCTTCCCCTCTTTTTTCTCTTTCTCTTCCTGTAAAACACCCAAAATGTGACAATAATAAATAATAATAAAAAGGCAGGTGTCGAGTACATAGGTAGGCACGTCTATAGTGCCTCCTATGTATCTTATTTTTTATATACTAATTTTTATATAATATGTACTTTTATAAATTTAATATTTAATTAATTTTTAAATATTATTTTTAATTGTAGTAATTAACGTAAATTAACATTTTTTATTTTGAATTCAACTTATCAATTCAAATATTATAATAATAGAATATTTTTAAATCATAATTAAATCATTTTTAATATATTCAACATATAATATAATTTTACTTTATGTAATTAATGCAAAGTAACATCATTCAAAATAATAAGTAATTGACATAAAATTCTAATATTTTCCCTATATTTAACTAATAATTGTATTTATAATTGTATTTATCTTTTCCCTATATTTTATGTTTAAATTTCTATTTGAAGTAGTAGCTCTATTTTAAAATTAGCATAATATTTGTCTGAGTCTTAGCTCAATTAGCATGGATATTATTATCAATATAGGAAGATGTAGGTTTGAGTGTGCTGAAACACATTATCCTCTTATTTATAGGTTGGGGAGGGGCTATTGCTATTTCTAAGCATTGTGTCAAAAAAAACAGATATGATCAGAATTTATAATGAGATTATTCAATGATATTTTTAATTAATAATTGTAAATTAAATTATAATTATTTTAAAAATGTAATTCTAACAACTTCAACTTCTAATAAATTATAATTATTTATAAATATATAATTATCATATTTTTTTTGAATAATCTTATTATAGGTTCTCCCTATATATTCTGTTTTTGACACAATGCCTAAAACTATCCATAGCCCCTCCCCAACCCATTCATAGGAGAATAATGCGTTTTAATACACTCAAACCCATATTAAAAATAATATTCATTCTAATTGAACTAAAACTCAATTGACAGTACAATCTTAACCTTAAAAAAAAAAGCTTAGGTACGCAAAATATAAGCATCAGGCTGTGAGTATGTTTTAATCTAGTTATTTAAGGGTCACGTTACCATTTAAACTTGAATTTCTATCTAATATATAAAAGGGTGTAAACAAAAATATTAAGCTGAGGTTGGAGCCTAATTGTTTATCCAAAATTATTTCTAGACGTAATAATTTTGTTCAAACTCTTCAAATATTAGTTCACTTTGATTGAACATGTCTACTTTCTATTAAAAACAATCTGCTTCCTCGAAAACTAATAATGAGTTGTTAAAAATAACAGGTGAAACCCTACATTCCAAATTTCAAGCTAGCATTCGAGCATTTCTGCATTCATGCAGGAGGAAAAGCAGTGTTGGATGAATTGCAGAAAAGCTTGAACCTTGGTGAATGGCAAATGGAGCCATCGAGGATGACTCTTTACAGATTCGGCAACACTTCGAGTTCTTCATTGTGGTATGAGTTGGCTTATTCTGAAGCTAAGGGAAGGATCAACAATGGCGATAGGGTTTGGCAAATAGGGTTTGGATCAGGCTTCAAATGCAACAGTATGGTTTGGAAGGCATTGAAGAACATCCATCCTTTAGTGGAGAAGAATCCATGGATGGACGAGATTCATGATTTCCCCGTTATTCTGCCTAAACATGAACCACTTTCGAGTTCAACTATCTAAACCAATCAAGCAAATTAAATAATTAGCAACTTATAGACTTAGCAAGATGAGCTGTCCAAATGAATCAAACTCTGTAATGATTAAAAATAAGGTAAATTACATATTTGTATGTATCATTTAAATTGAAGTTTTCGCCCTTAAATTAAACTTGTCCATCTAAATATGTTTTTCCAATTGAATCACTAATGTAAGTGTAAGTTCTCTTTTGATTTTTAGTGCAATTATTTTAAACAGATGGTTAGAGTTATAATGATGAAATTTATCAAGGAGAAAACATAAAAAAAGGTTATGAAATTTTGATAATTTTTCTTAATTGATTGAGTAGAGTTGTTTAAGAGAAATGAGTATGGTTTTAATTGGTATAAAAATAAATAGAATATGAGCCGTATGTAAAAATATATTTAAGTCTAGTTCTTAAAGGTGTAAAATGGAGTCTTGTGATTGGTTTATAAAATGTAATAAGTTTATTTATTTATATGATTCAAAAATAAATTTTTAACAACATACATAAACAGAGAAACTAATGTTCTATAAATTTGTATACTGATTCTACCAACGAGTGCATATATACAATAGAGTTAATCCTAAAAAGAAAATAAAATTAGAGATATAAATAAAACCTAATCCTTAAAAATCTGCTATGTAATCTATTCCTAGAAGTTTGTTTCTACAATTATACACAAATATTTCGTAACACTTTCTTTCGAGTTGGAGCATAGTTAATCATATCTAGCTTGTTACAAATATAATCAATTAAAGGTCCATTTAGGGATTTTCTAAAGATATCTTCCAATATAGCTCTTGTTTTAATATAACTTACAGAGATGAGTTTTTGTTGAAGCTTCTCACGAATAAAATGACAATAGACTTCTATGTGTTTAGTTTGTTAATGAAACATTGGATTGGAAGATATGTGAAGAGCAACTTGGTTATCACACCATAGCTTTGCTGGTAGCAACGTTTTGAACCTAGTTCATTCAATAGCTGTTGTAGCCATACAATCTTGCTGATGGCTAAAATTTTCATATTTTTTTACCCTCTAGTCTCACACACATTTGTGTCATAGCACTATATTTTGACCCTGCACTTGATAGAAATACTAGATTTTGCTTCTTTTTTTCAAGAAATTAGATTTCCTCCAATGAAAACACAATATCTTGTAGTAGATCTCCCATCTATCTTAGATCATGCCCAATCTACATCTGACAAGCATTCAATAATAATATGCCCATAATTCTTACATAAAAGACCATGTCTCGGAGCCCCTTTTAGATAAAGCAAGATTTGTTCTAATGTTGCCAAAGGTTTAATTTTTGGTGAAGATATGAATTAATGTTAGCTTTTTAGAGAAAAAAATTATGGAAAAGAGAATACAACAAAGCCAAGAGAAAAATAGAAGTAATTGGAATGGAATGAGTATATTTTATTGAATTGAAATTAGTGCTTATATAGTAAACAAGTTAACTATTATAGACTAAAAATAGGCTACTAACAGAATCATAATCTCTAAAAAAATCTCTAAAAATTTGGAACAAATTAAAGAGTTATGATTATATCTAAAATTAGCTAGATTATGGTAACTGAAGCAAATCTTCAACACTCCTCCTTGCTTTAGTTGCTGCAAATTCCAAGAGCATTCTACAACATAATTGTTAACTGCTTTGCAAGATCCGCACCATATTGATAGCTACTTGTTGGTCTTCCAATGTTGACAACAAGCAAGGACTTCGCAAGCAGAGCCAGTTCATCATGCCAGACTAAAGCAGCACTTCTTAATGCAACAAAATCAACCAGATACAGAGCTCCCACAATGGGAATCACATGTCTATTAGAAGGTTTGCGAGGATTTATCCACCTCTGAAGAAACCAAGGAATTTTTCTTTTTCCATGAGGAGTCAATGGATAATAATCATGTTGGGAAGTAATCACTAAATCAAACCTATCCAGCCATGATAATGGATGTTGCATCTGAACAACAAAAACATTTTCTGTAGTTAATTGTTTAATGGAGCTTAGAATAGAAATTGTATCTCGACCAAATTTCATACAGAGGCATGTCAAATTCATCATTGGGAGTAAAAAGACCCAAATTAGCAGCAGGTCTAAGAGGTGGTTCTTTTGAACATGCATGAGAAATTCTAGGAGGTGTAATCGGAAAATTGAGTCCCCCACCATCATTTTGGTTATAGACAGTTGGAAGAGATATCAATATCTCACTGTCTTCATTTGAATCACTAATAACAATAACCTGTGTATTTCTTGTTAGTGTAGATTAACTTTGGCCAGTAAATTCATGTGTTGTATCTCTGTTCAGAGACATAAAATCAAGTTTAATATTGTTTCTTGTAAATCAAGTTCAATAAAGTTCAAAGACATAGAATCAAGTTCCACCAGCATCCTGATTTACGCTAGCATCTTCACCATCCTTACCACTTCTGGTAGCGCTGCTGCTCATAGGTATAATTTTTTGCTCATGATGTAGCCTGTCTGGTAATCTACTAGCAGAAAAGTTATTCAAGTCTTTAGGCTTGCTAAACTGCCAGTACCCATTTTGATGCTTCTTTATTCCGAATTTCAAACCTGTATGCCCTACAAAAGTACCTTCAAGTTTGATCTGCTTCAAAATTTCAGTTGCATGATTGAAATGTCCAAGCCTCTTATACCAAACTTCAGCATGAACATTTTTTTAGGAGAACGCGACTTGCTCCTCCTCTAATGGATCAAGTGTAAAGTTATTTCTTTTTATTTTTACTTAGAATACATCATTGCCTTTTGCATCTTTGATTAAACATTGATTTGTTTCAAAGATAACTTTGAAACCCTTTTGAATTAACTGGCCAACACTCAACAAATGTTAACTGATGTCAGGTACAAATAACACATCTTTGATAAATTTTACACCTGAGATGCTTTCAATTGCAACTGTGCCTTTTCCCTTAATTGCAATATATACTCTCCTTTGCCAATCTTTACTTGGGAAACTATGAAGTATCTAAGTTTTTGAAAAGCTCAGATCAAAAGCCATATGGTTGGTACAACCATTGTCAATGAGCCACTTCCCACTTGAATAACAGGTTGCGAAGCAAGTGGCCACAAAGAGTTGCTCCTCCTCTTATTCGTCAATAACTTGAACAACATTCTTTTGTTGCAAATGCACTTGTATGATAGTCTTTTGCTGAGTATTACTTGTACAAATTCTTTCATGATACCCTATCTTTTGACATTTTTCACATTGTTGGTCTGGCTTTCTCCAGCATTTGAAAGGTGGATAACCCTTTCTTCCATAATGTTTACAAAGAAGAGAATCAAATTTCATTCCTATACTTTTACTAAAAGAATCAGAACTCGAATTTCCTTTTTTCTTCATGTTTCTTTCCCTTTCCTCCTCGACTATACTGAGCTTTTGTAGCTAATGCACCTTTAACAAACCCTTCAATTCTCATGAGTCTTCTTCGCTCTTGTGCCCGTAAAGCATTCATCAATTCTGCCAAACTAATCTTTGATAGATCTTTAATGTTTTCCAAGGAGGAAATGATAGCTTCAAGTCTTTCAGGAACAATTACAAGATTTTTTCTAACTAATCTAGAATCAAGAAATTTAGAACCAAGTAATCTTAATTTGTTTGCGATTCCAAGCAGTTTGTAAAAATACTCCTTCACCGTTTCAGAGTATTTCATCTTCTGGAGTTCAAACTCTCTAATTAGGTTCAAAATTTTCATGCCTTTAATCCTTTCATCGTCTTCATACTCTTCCTTCAAGAAATTCCAAACTTTAAAGGCTGACTTCATTATCATGATTCTGAGAAAGATGTCAAATGAGACTGCATCAAATAATGAAAGTCTTGCCTTTGATTTTCTTGATTTTTTTTCTTGTAATTCTTCATTTGCGTCACCGTCGAGTTGGCCGGTAATGAAGGAACTTTGTAGTCCTCCTCTACAACTTTCCAGAGATCATTTTCCTCTAGATGAGACTTCATTCTTGTTTCCCAGACATGCTAACCGTCACCATTGAAAACAGACGGTGTAAGTGTAGTGAAAAGAATTTCTGAATCCATTGAAGAAGAAAGAAGACAAAATAATTTTCATATAGATCCCTCATGAAGAAAGCTTTGATACCAATTTGTTGGAGTTTTAGAGAAAAACTTATGGAAAAGAGAAAACAACAAAGTCAAGAGAAAAGTAGAAGTAATTGGAATGGAATGAGTATATTTTATTGAACTAAAACCAGTGTTTATATAGTAAACAAGTTAACAATTATTGACTAAAAATAAGCTACTAGTAGAATCATATAATCTCTAAAAAAATCTTTAAAAATTTGAAAATATCTAAAATTAGCTAGATTATGGTAACTGAAACAAATCTTCAACAATTAACTTATAACACTCATATAATATGCAATATTAGGACGAGTTATTGTGAAGACGTGAATTATCTAATCTTCTATACCTCTCAAGGTCTTTAAATGGATCATTATCTTCTTTTATAAGTTATGAATTCGAAGCCATTAGTGTGCTACATGTCTTACATCTCAAGTTTTTAGTCTCATCCAGTAAATCGACAGTATATTTCCTCTTAGATAGGAATATACCTTTCTTACTTATAATGATTTCAACACCAATGATGTACATCCCACCCGTTGAAGTCCTAATGACCGAATGCTGTTATTGGAAGCAAGGCACTAAGAGTAATATTTGAGCAAGTAAGACATAAGGATTTGGCTAAGCATAAGAAATTCCTCGAAAAATGCTTGTACACCTTAGCTCGACAAATTCTAAAAGAAAAGCTCCGTAAGAAGTGTTATGGCGAACCAAAAGTATTATACCTGTGAGGCCCTATGTAATAGGAATAACTAAGGGAAATCATGAAAGGGATAAGGTATGACCAAACAAGAAATAATGGTATGAATGTACGAATGTATGGATATGACGCATAATCATAGAAGGGTACAATTGGCGAGATAGTATTTGCTTAAATGCACTTCTTGGTGTTTAGAATGGTAACTTCGTGGTAAAGTACTTCATAGAAATTCGCCAATACTGCAAAGTTCCATTTTGCAGAATGGCAAGCTCTTGGTTGTGGCGAGAACCTTATTAGGCGGACTTTCCTAGTAATAAGTTTTGTGTCGCTGCTGATGTAAGTGTAGTAGTTAGTGGGACATGTTTAAGTCATCTAGTATCCTAGTGGAGGTAACATGCCAGTAATTAAGACACTTGGGGAACCTTGTAGAATGCGATTAATTAGTGGAAGCGTGTGAGAATGATGACTGATTAGAGTTAATCCTAAGTGAGATTTGGATGTGATTTATCTATAAATAGGATAGCCCGGTAGTGGAGAGAAGACTTTTATTTCATCTTCTCTGCTAGTTTTTGTTATCATCGAAGAAAACCAAGAGAGTTCACCATCGTTAACGAAGGTGTTGCCTGTTAGGCTTAAAATAGCTTCTGTCCTAGTTGTCTACTGGTAAACTCTTAAACCTTCTTTTAAGTTTTACTAGATATAAAGAACTTGTTGTCTAAGTGGCTTTGTAGGATTTTCATTTGGATACTGGATAGGAAGGAAACTTCTCTCCAGAAACTGCTTGTTTGTCTATAGGTTCCTTTTATTTCATAAAGTTTTGGGGGTTTTCTATATTTAAAGAAGTCATTTATTTGTTTTAGCCAAATAAACATGAGAAGGTCTCAATACCAAATGGAAGGAACCCGTAGAGTAGATAAAGCTCTAAGTAAAGGATTTTGGTGAGTTCTTCCGTACCTTGAGTCTGGTATCTATGTTATTTCGTTTAACCTTTATCACTGTATAGCCAGGCAAGTGGCTTTGTCCTTTGGCTCTGGTGTTCTTGTCTAAGGAAATGTGTTCAAAGAGTCAGAGTTTACAAGGGTATAAATTGTTAAACAAACCCAAAATTCTGGTATATACATTGTGTAAATATTACTTCCTTGGTGTACAAGCTCTGTATCCAGACTGGTGTAAGGAGAAAATGGAGGGATGTTGTGTAAGATGATGGAAAAAGACATAGGATGTGTTTTGCCTCCGATATGGCACTCTGGTGCAAGTCGTGACTGGTGAAAACTCGACCTTGCGGGGGAACACGTGTGTGTTCGAAAATAAAGAGGAACGTTAGGAGGGTACGGAGGTAATGACTGATAAATAGCTCTGATGTGCAGTATGAAGATACATAGAATATGATTCTTCGGAGCTAGGATCAGAAGGTAGCTCAAGGAAAGGAGTAAGTGGGAAAAAGGGGTGAATGTGTGTAAAATAAGTAGTGCACGTTGTATGAAATGTAAACAGTAAGCCTAACAGTTATAAATGGGTAGTCTGCGCAAGTGGCATACACGTGGAGTAGTGTCCGTCACATGCAAGACTCCAAAAACAGTTAGTGTCCGTCGATAGGCTAAATCTGGTTATGGTCGTATCCGCCAGCGGATACTTCGGATCCGAGAGAAAGTTGTATCTGCCAAGTATCTCATGCTAGTCTGTTAATTTGAGTCTACCTTCTTAATGTCTGATGGTGTTTATAATGGGATTCATTTCCTGGGAATTCACTAAGTTCTCTCGAACTTACCTAGTTTCTTCTTACTTTCAGATCATTAGTTGGACATGGTGGTAGCAAAGGAACAACCAGACTAGTGGCCCATCTGTGAGCCTTCTTGATTTTCTTTATTGACATGTAATTGTCGGGGGTACTAGGAAGCTTATTAGATGTCGCCCTTTAAAAGTCATCCAACTGTATTTTGAAAACGATATCTTGTACCTTTCAATGTTCATTAGTAGCCTTGCTAGCTTATTATTAACTATGGTTGATGGTGGTATCATATCTAATTGAGTTGAGTTTTAAATTATAGCTCAAGGAGTATCTCGATAAGAAAGTTCTATTCGATTTTTTGGTTATTCTCTAAGTTTTTGCCAAAAGCTATTTGCTCATGTCTTAAATCCTTAAAACGGGCACGGTACTATTTTTACTTCATTTTCAACCTCATATGTTTTTAAAATAACAGAACACCGCTCTGGTAAATGGGTACCCCGCCAAATCTGGAAGTTGGTCTTAAAAAGAAACGTTTAGCGCTTTCACCGATTTGACTCGTGACACTCCATACCCAAATTCAACGATCGGGTCGAGCGTGTGGTGATACATGTAAAGTTTTTTTAAGGTATGAATATATCCTATTATTTTAACTTTTTAGGCTACACATGTAAGAAAATAATTGATACACCTTTTAGACTACACATGTAAAAAAATAATTGATACACATTCTTTACTCAGATACATTCATAATTTGAAAAAAATTACACATACAATAAATTAAATTAAAATTTATATTTATTTATTTTCTAAAATACTTTTTTATGTATATTAAAAGGTACCAATAGAATTAAAACATTGATACACATCTCATATTTTAATGAAACATAAATTTTAATATTTTTAAATTTTATATAATTTAGAAAAGCCATCTTGAATAAATCTTGAATTTTATTTAATATTTCCATAAATTTTAATAACTTTTTTACAAATTTATAATTATTTTAGAAAATTTAACCTTATTTTAAATATTTTATAATTTTAAAAAATTTTAAGTTTAAAATGAACATGGACATACTATTGTCCATGTTCATTCCGATAAAAATAAATATTTTTATTTAAATTATTTACTTTTTACTTTTATATAACTAGCTTATAATGTCACATGCGTTAAATGTGATTTTATGCTTTTAATATTTAAATAAATTTTTAAATATTTATTTTTAATTGCAATAATTAACGTAAAATAATATTTCTTATTTAAATTATTGAATATAATTAGAATAAATTAACTTATCAATTTAAATATTATAATATAAAAATATCAAATAATAATTAAAGCATTTTTAACATATTCAACATATAATATGATTTTGCTTTATGTAATTTATGTAAAGTAACACTATGCAAAATAATAATTAATTAACTTAATTAAATCTAATATTAATTAAGTGATAATTAAGATGCTTACAGTTCTATTAAAGTAATAAGTCTTTTTAACATCAATAAAATTAACACAACTTTTGCTTAGGTCAAAAGTTTTTAAACTAATAATTACTAATAATTGTAAATTTTAATTATATCTTTTTCTATATTTTGTGCTTAGAGTTCTATTCAAGTAATAACTCTATTTTAAAATAAGCCCGACTTTATTAACTAATAATTGTAATTTAAATTCTAATTACTTTTAAATATGTAATTATCACAACTTCTATTAAATTGTAATCATTTATAAATGTATAATTAGCACAAATCATATTTTATTTCAACTTTTTTTATCTAATAATCCTAAATTAAATATTATAATTATTTTGAATGAAATTTTAGTAATATGATGGAAAATAAAAAATATTCCCATCAATTCAAAAGTTTTTTCAGATCATCTTTATAATTGAAAATATATCAAATTTAACTAAAAATTAAATGGTCAATTATATGTTTTTGACATAATTACATCAAATTAATTAATTTTAACTTTTTATAAAATATTATAATAATCATAGTTAAAATAATTCAAACGTAAAAGATATATATATATAATAAAATAGAAAAGATGACATGTTTATTTTGTATTGGTATTATGCTTTAGATTTTATTTTTATATTTTCATATTAATGTAAATTATATTAATAAATTAAGTCCATTGTGCTAATTTCATTAAGTAATTGGCCCAGCGTGCTTACATGACTCAAACAGAAATCTCGATGTTGACTTCATTTGCACACGCATGCTAAGTCATCTTTTTCATTATTTGTTACAATGTGAAATTTAAGGTCTTGTTTTTCATTACTAGGGGAAAGAGTTTTATATGTGATTTCTACGTATCTAGATATACATGCATATAAATAAGAAAAGCTTAGAAGAATTTAGGACAAGAAAATATTATTCCATGTTATGTTACCATAGCAAGCTGAGTTTTTATGGTAAGCAAACTACTGCTTAAAATGCTGTTTTAGTTCCAAATTACAGACAAGTTCAATCAAGTAAACTTCGGAATTTAAGATGGATAGAATCAAGAGGCTCAGCTGATATCGCTTTAGTAGTTAGCGGACCAATCTGCGGCACTTCCGACCTTTTTCATACCAGTAGACTCCTTCTTCGTCTCTACATCCACGTTGAAAGTGGCACCACAAACATGTCCCGAACTGTCCACTCTTGGCACCGGTTTCAACTCGTTAAGGGGATGCTCATAGCTCCTTAACCCTCCCGAGGATGTGAAGAAGCACCCTGAAATAAAATTGCAAAACATCAACACTGAAGCTCTCATGCGATGATAATCATATTAACAACATAGCCCATAATTGGTTTCAATTTTTGCTAGTTTCTTCATGATTTACCTTTCGGGAATGGAGCAAAAGACTTCCCGCAGCCTTTCTTGACAGTCTCCCTGTCATCTGCAAGGACAAGATGGCCTTCAGCATCAGTACCCCAAAAGAAAGGTACACTTCCATCAGCATCCTGCAGAAGACAAAGGTGAAAAACCGAACCATATTGAAGAAGAAACCTAACAATAACATCCATTGCATTAGGTTCACTTACCGCAGCTATAAACGTAGCTTTTGAAGAGCTGTCGTAGATAATGAAAGCAAACTTCCCTTGGATATCTCTTACAACCTGGTCAGGAGGGTATGGACCTCTGTCTCGAAGCGTCCTGTAAGCTTCAATAACAATGATACCCTCATTTGCAGTTTTGTTCAACCCATATTGTTGCTTAAGAACAGCAACATTCTCAATGTGGCCTTGAAACAAGCAGAAAATGTCATCCACAACTGCAAAGAGCCTGGAAACATCAAACCAAAAACATTGAAATGTCAGTTTTCAAATCTCCATAGCATCGCAGATCCACTGATAAAAGGATCGCTTTCAAACAAATCTATGTCGGTTAGAATCTTCATTTTTCTTGAAATATATTCATGTTCACCGCTCATACTAGGAAAATATTTGAATATAGTGGGATATAAGTACGGGGAGATGATCCTCCAATGACCCTGGAGAACAAAAATTGAACACAGTTGACCTATAACCCCACCAACCCTTAAATCAACCTCCTATTAGCTAGGATAACAAGAATGCCAACTGAGCTAAAAGACTCAATCGGCAACTGTAAATCTATCTTAAATTTTATCATAAAAAGAATACGTATTATTAGTCAACTTTCATGAATCCACGTAGAATTTAGACGGATTTTCATTAATATTATGATCAATTTTATTTATTTTCAGCAATATCAAACATTCTCGGATTAAATTGATCAGTTCTGTAATCCAAGGACTATATTGCAATTTTGAAAAGGGACTATCTAGTAATGTGAAGAAAGATAAAAGAATCAAGACAAACAAACAAGAACACTTAGATTTTCAAGAAATCAATAATAACATAAAATATTTATATCCAATTTGAGCCATAAAAAAACAAAAAAGGGGAAAACTCAGAGAAAATAAGGGGAAAGTGACAAACTTTCCACAAATTTTCAGCACCCAATGAAACAATAAACAAGGGTGGAAACCCAGAAATATTCAGGATTAAATCAGTCCAAAAAAAAGTCCTAATAATGAAATCTTGATCAATGATAAAATAAAAAGAGAAAACCATAACCTGGGGAGAAGTGGGTTTTGTTTATCAAGAGAGTAAGCCATGAAACCAGAAGAACCAAGATTGACAGTGACTGAACCAGGATGGAGAGTGGCAAAATGGGTAGCCAAGAAGCCCTTGTTGAGGGCTGAAGCTGCTTCAGAATCACCAGAAACTTTAAGAGCATCGGGGCTCTTGGCAATCGATTTCTCAAAAACTGCTAACATATTCTTTCCAAAACTATCAGAGAAACAAAACAACAAAAAATGGTAATTTGGTTTGATCTTTCTTTGATTGATTGATATCTCTGTTGATGTGGCCAATACGAAAAATTAGGAAATTTTACACACACTTGTCAACTTAAGGCAGTCTTTTAATTTCCATTTCTGTCCTTTGTCTAATTTTTATTTTATATTAATTTATGAAATCTGAAAGTTCTGGCAAACTCCCTAAAGAAAACAAAAGAAAGTTCTGGCAAACAAATAAATGGTTTACATTTTTTTGAAAAGTGGCTCATTACTTCATTAAATATATTTTTATTTGAAAATATTTAAAAATTTTGAAATAGATTTTTTTGTTTATAATTATTTTAAGTACCATTTAATTAAATATGATACATATATTAATTTTGTGTAATTTCTTTTTCAATTATAAACTAGCTATTCGAAGGGGTTTTCAATTTTATTTTTTTTATTTCAAGTAATAGTAAAATTTTATTTTAAATTTATTTATTAAATATTTTTAGTTATAAAAAATTAAAATTTTGGTAATTTTTTTAGAATTAGGCATGTATTTTAAATTAATTTTTAATTAAAATTCATCATTTATAAATATATATATTTATATAGAATGAATAGATTCTACATATTCTTGGAATCAGGAGAGTAGTTTGGGGTTGGCAAGTACCCAACTCTCCTAAAATAAAAATTTGTTCATTTAGGTCTTTTAGAAATTTTAAAATTTTAAATTAGTAAAAGTAAAATTATACTTTGGCATTTTCTAAAAATGATAAAAAATTAATTAATCCTTTAAAAATTATAAAGATATAAACTATTAAAAATTACAATTTAATTTTCACCTCTCAAAAACATTTGACCTCACCCTGCTTGGAATCATAAAATCAACCAATTAATATTTAATTTAGGTTTAATTTTAATAGTGTTTGATTAAGCGGTAGGTCAATTAGTACTAGTGTTCTAGTGATGAGTTAGTCAAAGTTAGTGTTGGGTCAATCACACTAAGAGTCTGTTTAGTAGTGTTTAAAAAAATACTTTTAGTTCCAAATGCACTTCTCAAAAGGAGAAGCTAAAATTTTTAGCTTTTCCTCTCCCAAATTCTCCCAAAAGCACTTTTAGTACTTAATTACTTTTTCATCCCTCTAATAACATAGTACTTTCCCTTTTTTTTAGTGCTTAATTACAAATGTGTTAAAATCATTAATTAAAAATATTTTTTTTTTAAAATTAATTACAAATATTTAATGGTTATATTTAAATATTTAAAATATAGTTTATATATTCTAATTAATTTTATGAATAATTAATATTTATTGCTTAAAAATATTAACAACAAGTTATAATAACTTTTTTATATTCTTACTAAAATATAATAATATTAACTAATTTAAATATTATTTAAATGCATATTTGTTACTTGATAATAACATGTCTAAAATGGACATTTTATTTCTCAAAAATCCTTTTTTACAGCAATGCTAAACACTCAAATTTTAAACCAAATTTTCAAAAGCACTTCTCAAAAGCACTTTTCCACGGCACTTTTCAAAAACATTGCTAAACTAGCCCTAATACTCTACCACCCAACACTATAAATTAAATGTTAAAACCTTTATTCTTGCTCACCCTTTGAAATCTACCATCAAAGTTGTATGAAACCCCTTCCTACCTCACTTCAAAACATATAAAGAGTTTCAACCAAGTAAAATAAAAAGGGAAAATAGTTACTTTTTCGAGTCTAACTTTCACTCCACCTTATTTTAACAATCCTTAAATATATTTTAAGATTTATTTAATTTTGATAATATTAAATAAATATTGTTAATTTTTAATATTATATTAAGTGTTATTAATGTATATTAATTTATTGCTATTTTTTGCAAGTTTAAGGTTCTGACAACAAATTCTTTGTAGCGGTCTACTATAATGGAGAAATTTGTAACACTGAAGTTGGCATTGTTTTTCAATCAATGCATCAAATAAGTATGTGTTTCAATACAATTGTTAAACTTAATGAACTAAAGTCAAAGATCAATTTAAAAATTGTAACTCGATGTAAGAGGATATTGTCTAGACTGATGTATGGATTTAAAATGTCCTCCAATCAACTCATTTATAGCACACTTGAGCTTTATGGTGATGACGATGTCAAGACTTTGATATCAGCCCTTTTTCAACTGAAAAATTCAACAGAGTTGTACTTTGAGTTGTATAATGTCAAGTAAGGTTGCAGAATAGGTGATATTCCAAGTTTATCCACGAATTTCGTTAATATTTCTCCATCTATATGAGAACTATAAGAGGTTGGGAATCCATATTTCGAGTTACCATTTGCACCAATAGGAAGATGATCATTTATATGCGAGTTTGATCTTAACTCGAAAAAAGCTTTGGACGATCTATACCAGTATGTTGCACCATCAAAATCATTGACTCTTATTAATTCAAACGTGGATGAAAAGCAATACGAAGTTTCATATGAAGATTAAGATATTAATAAAATTAGTAATCCTTGATCCGAAAGTGTTCCAAATGCCAACGTCAAAGAAGAAGAAGAAGAAGAAAAAGAAGAAGAAAATGATGATGATAATGATGATTACATCAGCAACAATACTATTGTAAACTTTCTAGAAGTGAGAGGAGGACGTATCATTCTTCGTCTCACAAACCTCCATCCCACATGCACAACATTAATATAAAATGAAATTGAAGCCTTAGAATTTTTAGAATATCTTGACACAGTGCTAAGCTATATGATGAATTCAGTTGCAAGTTTCAAAGATCTATATGTAGGGACACAATTTCCATCAAAGGATACAATTGTGGCAACCATCAAGCACTACAACATCAAATTTTGTGTAGATTACAAAGTTGCATTATCTCCACCAATTTTGTATGTTTGCCAATGTTTGAAGTACAATGGGTGTAATTGGAGAGTTAGAGATGTGCTAAGAAAAAGGACACAAGTTCGAGATATTTGAAAATGGAACAGACCTCACACATGCACTTATGCTTGGCTTTCGTAAGATCACCAAAAATTAATTTCAAACTTAATTTGCAGTTACATTATGTCATTGGTGAAAGCAAGCTCGGTTGTTCCAATTGTTGTTCTAATCGCTGACATGCAATCTCGGTATAAATACACCATCAAATATCGAAAAGCTTGGTATGTGAACCAAAAGGACATTTCTCGATTATATAGAGATTGGGACAACATTTACAATGAGTTGCAGTCATGGTTAGTAGCAATGCAATAGTTTGCACTAAGTACTATGGTGGAATTACAAACCCTTGATGCGTATGGTCTATTCGATCAATTAATGGAAGGCATGAAAATATTCCATTGATTATTTTATACATTTGATCCATTGATTAAGGTGTGGCTTGTAACACCCCACACCCGAATCCAATTGCATGATTTCACATTATGTTCCTAAGACGCAGGCTATCTCATTACATAATCATAAATTTCAAATCATAATTATCATTCACACCAATTTAATCATCAATCATACTCACACATATGCATTCATAATGTTTAAGATTCAATTCATCATGTTACGGGGTTATGTAAGGTCAGATTTAAAGTTAGAGCTCTAATCCAAACTCAACTATCAAATTTCAATGTTGTGTCTCAAGATAAAAGATTTTTTTATCTCAAGACAAACCTCAATTTAATTTAGGTATTTTAGTTTCGATGTCAACATGTCTCGAGACATTAGAAATCGTGTCTCGAGACCAAGTCTCGAGACCAACCTCCCTTGTTTTCTTATTTTAGCTTTGATGTTTTCTTATCTCGAAACAAATGTCAATATGTCTCAAGACCTAAAAGAAATTGTCTCAAGACTGTTTAGACAGTGTCTCAAGACATTAAACATATAGCTAAACAATAAGGTAAATTTTGTTTTTATGGTCTCGAGACATATTCATGTTGTCTCAAGACTGAATGTCAAAATGACCATAAATGCACATTTTCAAGTGTTCAAACCTTACCAAAATATACCCTAAAAATACCTAAACTTTACCTCACTGTGATATCATCAATTTAACACATACAAATACAATAAAACATCATCAAATCTTAACTATCAATGTATTATTATCTAACAAACTAATTCACATATTCATATGCATATAATCTAGCATAATTATCACCTAATTCAAGAATGAAATTTCACTTTTATAACTCCTTTAGGCCAAATACCAAATATACCAAAATGCAACTCATCACCAAAATATACCCTAAACATACCTAAGTACATGTCATATAACCCAAAACTCAATTACACATGCAAAAGAGATAATAAGGCGTGTTTCGAGTTGAGTTGTTGAGTTGGATGCTTGACCACTTTAAATCCATGTCTACTTACGACCGAGACTTACACGTGGAAACAAACTTAATCTTACGTTGAGTATTAAATACTCAATGATGCTATCATAAATTAAATTAGAACATATAAATATAGAACATTAAAGCATAACTATAGAATCAAAATTTAATTATCGATTAGATTTTATTTAAAATATCATAATTCCTAATTTGAATGTTAACGTATCAATGTGTCTTTTGACATTACATCTGGACCTCAAATTTTAAGTAATTTGGTATGTTTCATAATGTTATTCGTAATTAACTTCTATTCTTCTATAATATCAATTACTCTCCAAGTCATCTAGCTTAGCATCATAGTAGTTCCTATCATAATTTTACATCATTTATTTAATCAATATATAATTGATTAACCATGTCAATTCTAACGTAGCATACAAAAAAGTTACTTACCTTGATCACTTATCTTGAATTATCATTAGCTTTCATGATACTATAAAGTCTCTAACAAATATACGATAAGACAAAACATACTTTCACTAATAATAACTTTGAGTCAAAAACTAAACAGCAAGTTAAGCATAGGATAAGAACATATTAATTAGCACATACCAAATTAGAGACTACTTCACTACGGTATTCATCTTCCTTTAACCCTCGACGTCCCGACGTCGCCTTTAGTCATGTACAATAAATTTAGTAATAGAAATAATATTAGTTTCATACAAACACAAGAAAAAAAAATAATTTAACATGGTTTGTATTTTATTAATTTTAGTCCCTTTATTCGACGTGCTCATATGTTTCGATATTTAGCATCGAATCAAAATCTAATTTTATAATTCTTCACTAGAGATCTCTAGGTTTCAGTCTATGACATAAATTTTCAATACTTTTCATTTTATTCAATTTAGTCTCTAATGTCATAAAATTACTATAGAGCTTAGTTGAATTTCTAATATATTCCCACATTTTTTTTTCTACTTTCTAACTCAGTTTTAACATAATCAAAGCTTACCTTTCATGAATCTATCTCTAACAAGCTTTATCTCATCAATTACCCATTAATGACAACTTGAAATTAAATTAACCATTTGGAAATCTAAAGCATAGGCATAAGAGACTAAGCTTAAATGATTAATAATTAATAAAAATTTGATGAAAAGTACATAACTGCCTTAATTAATTTGAATGACAAAGAAAAATGAACAAAACCAATTTTTCTTTCTTTTTTCAAGCAAGTTGTAACACCTTATACTCAACTTGATCGCCTGGTCCGAGTATCGAATGTCATAATCAACCCGAATAACTTAACAAAATTTTTAAACTGATTTATTTACGTGCTTAGACAATATCAAATTTAAAATTTTAGCTTTTACTATAACTCATATCATATGAGTAATATATTCTTACAAATTTCCTACCTTATTTAACCTAGCAGTCATTTACAAATTTTAAATTAAGACTTTAATACAAATATATCCAACTTAATCTCCAATGTGTGGCTTCTAAAGGTGCCCTTCTATACGCATGATACGACTACCGTGCCCTTCGCACAAAGCTGGCGGTTCTGGCTTCATCCCCTCAACAATGACTTTGATAATTTTGATCTTGAATTCAAGGCAGTACAACCATAATTTTATATGAACTTAGTAAAATTTTGTACAACAATGAACAAAACTTGCTAGATTTCTGAGAACGAAATAAAAAAAACAAAATTTAAAACCCCCTAAACATATTAAGAAGTCTCGTTGATTTGTTGGCATAACCAAAGCCTTGAAATCTCCGAGCCAATCATTTGGCAGATTTAATCCTTGGTTAAGACATAGATGTGTTCTTCCAAATAGCAATTTCTTCCGGGATTTGATCCTGTACAGCTTCCCCCCCAGACATCCATATTACCTTTCTCGGCTTGGCTCTTTAAAGAAAGTCTTATACACTAATTATTCAGGTTGCCGACTTCTATTAGCGGACTTGCAATTGCCGCCACCTTAAGGGTGGGTCCTTTTCCTGATCCATTCATTTCACATATGGTTCCCCTATTACCCCAGAAACTATATTCTTTTGACTCAGCCCTTGTATCAACCCTTCCTTAAGGAAGACCCAATTCTAACATCTTCGCTTACAATCTCGTATATGGCATTTGTTGGTTGATAAACACCCCTTTCCTTATGGACTTGGACTCTGTAAATTAGTTTCGTAGGATCTTTCCCCTTTAGAATATTTTGCTAAGACATTCCCAATAGCAGAGGACTATCTCTTTCTCAAGTTTCCCTTGCCAGATTTTCCATTACAAATAGTCTCAAGCAAACTCTTCATGCTAAAGTAGGCTTGTCCGGAATCCTTTACTTTAGTTAAATCTCGAAAGATTCTCCACTAAAGATAATCCTTGGCAGACTTATCTGTTTCTGGCTGCCTCCTTACTCGCAGACCCTTAGGATTAGAATCTATTTAATCGTCTCACTCTCACACCCTATGTTGGTTACTCATCAAACACTAGCTGACTCATACTGGCAGTTACTTAATTACCTCGAAGGAAATATCCCTTCCATTACATCTACTGCATTGAACCCGCTTATACCAATTCCTTTTTCTGTTGAAATTCGGCGGATCCCCTTATTAACTTACTTACCCACATTCTCAAACACACCACAATCATCCTATTATGCTACTCGGCATGCGAGTCATACAGTGACTTCTCCTTTTATGCCCTGACTGGCTTCTTGGCTCATTGTCCTAATGGCCTTTATATGGTACCATAGCCTAACTATGGTCTTACACTATAAGTTGTCATGTTTCCTATCTTCACTGGCTTCATATGTTGCCATAGCTCAACTATGGTCATACACAATATGATGTCATGTTTACTGTCCTGGCAGACATCATATGTTACTGTAGCCCAGCTATGGTCTTACACAATATGATGCCATATTTTTCCATAGACCTTTGATTCCGAAGAATCAGTAAACCTCTTCTAAGGTGTCATTTCAAAGAACTAACTGATAATCGTCGTCACGGTGTTGCTCTAGCGAGTCAGTAGATCTCAGTCCATGATGCCACCAAACTCCCTCAAATATCGATACCTATAAGGAAGTATCAGTACTTTGATCCAAGTATCGATACCTCATGATTTCAATTTGATTTTATTAAACATAGAAGCTAAATTTAGTATCAGTACCTTCAAAGGGTATAGATACTAGTTAAGGAATTTTTTACAAACTTTACAATTTGGTCCTTGTTCATGCTCGGGTACTAAATAAGCTTTCGTAAACTTGATTAAGTTTCAGAAAAGTGTAATTAAGGTAAAATAACTGTGTTTATAAGATGTATAATTATTTAATTGATTTAATTTTAATTATTCTAATAGTAGTTATTTTGGCAACTGTTGTGGCATCCTGACAATTAGGCTGGGCGAGGGGTGTTACATCGATACAACTCATCCAAATTGTTTAGTAAATTGCCAATACTCAAATATGGAAACTGACACTTAACAAGTCCAGTGCAAGGGAAGTGGCCAATTCCTTGGCACTTAAAGGCCAATTTCATATTTTTCAACATTCTTTTCCTTTGGCAATTTGTTAAACAAAAATTATACAATCTAAGAAGTTATATCAACATGAAACTTCTCTCCCTTAGCAAGTTCCCAATATTACTTAGTAAGTAACTTAGTGAATTAATTATTAATGCTATGAATGAAGATGCATCAATAACCAACCAACCACAATTATAACTAAGCAATTCTGAAACAAGGCATCAAAGATAGTTTTATATTGAAACCAAAAATATCATTATTTGAATAAGGCATTAGAGTATAAGCAATATGAGCAAAATATGTAGTTATCCAACAAATTTAATAAAAAAAACCTAACCAAATTAAGAGTTCACAATATCTAACCCCTTAATTTCAGCAAGCTCCCCTTAGTTTTAGATTTCCATTCAACTTTCTTCTCCACCTTTTTGTTTAACAAATCTGCCACATAAATATTCATCATCCTAGATTAGTAGCTTAGCTCAAAGAGCCCTTTGTTTGTTGATATTCACCCGAACTGCTCTGGCTTGAACTCGTACCTTATTACAAAGTTTTTAATTGAAATCAATAGCAGCTTTGAGCTCAGCAATTGTGCTAGCTTTCATCCCCTTAGACATAGAGGTAGTGCCTACAGTAGTGGGCACTTCTTAGGGAGGAACTTCTTGTTTAACAAGTTCTTCTTCTTCATGGTTAGAGGCTTTTTGCTACTTGTTTAGGATAAGTTTTACCTCAAGCCACTTACGAGAACACTTGGGGATAGGAACTGGTTTTTCTTCTTGTATAGTGGCTCTAACTATCTTTGGATTTTGAGAGAACAACACTTGGAAGATTAAATAGGGGTAGGGGAGTGTTTGCCTAGTAAATATCTTCTCAACATTTTTGAAAATTTTCTTAAAGATTAGTTGGCTAAGATTAAAACCCATCATATCCACAACCATTATCAACAAGACTGTCATTCTTTTGGTCATTGTATCCCTTTGGTTATTAAAGAGCTATTTTTTAATTGCAATGGAAAAATCACAACACAAATAGTAGCAGAGAAGAAGCATGAAGTGTACCTTTCACATGCCAGGTGGGATACAAATTATTTATGAGGGCTAATGTAGTTTGATCAATTAATTCCTTAAGTTCCATGTGATTGAGGGTATGACAATTCAGAATATTCTGAATCTATTTAGAATCGAAGTAAATACGCTTTCCTCGAATAAACACCTTATGGTAGAAAAGACGACCTTCAACTGTAATCCCTCTACTCAAGTTTACATAGAACTCTTAAACAACTTGTTTCACATATGGTTCTACATAACAGATCGAACCAAATAGGCCTCAATTATAAAAGACTTGATCAATTTTGTGATCTCTAAATTTCACACATCGATGTTATATTCAATTATAAAATCCTTTAGGATTAGTCTGGCATAAATTTTGGAGCAAATAGGGTCCAAATTTTTTTTTCTTCAGCATTTATTCTTTCTTCCTATCTTAGGTACACCTGGCTCTTGCATTCTTTTATTCCTCTCTACAGCAGTAGTTGGAGCACTAAGATTCTTGATATAGGCTTTCAGGATTTTCTTGAGAGGCATGTTGTCAGAAAGGACTAAGTCTGGATAAGATTCAGTGGAGGACTCTAAAGAACTATCAAAAATAAGTTTCCTCTTCTTATTGGGTTTGGTCTCATGGGCGCCTTTTTCTTATCCTCCTTGGAAGAAGCTAAAGCTTCGAATCTTTTGTTGTTATAGACTTGGTTCACACTCTTCTTAGTGGAGAAGTTTTAGTAGCAATATGCACCACTCTAGTAATTTATACCTCATTAAACGAGGTTTTTTAACGTAAGGTTTTGATTCCTTCTTGTTCTTACCCTTATTCTTTCTCCTACTTTAGTTTTGGTTCTTAGATGTTGGTTGTGAAGTCATAAATCTTTAAGGGTTTGTGGTGGTTAAGGATGGATCAACAATTGGATTAGCAACAGGCTTAGGGTTGGTTTCTGGTATCTCTCTCTAAGTGGTTAGGGCTTGAATCAGATCATTAATGTTTGCCTTTTGAATGGTTTGGGGGTTTGAAGATGAAGGTGAAGCTATTTTAGTTATTGGTTTGGTGGATAAGGCATCGATTGAACAAATTGTAACACTCGATTTCCAATTAACTCGAAATTTAGAATGAATAAGGGACTAAATTAAAAAAGACCACAAGCTGGTTTTTTTATCAAAAGAAATAGAAAATTTAAAAGCTGAATGGGACACATTTAAGATCTAATTTTGGTTCGATTAGGATAGAACCCGCCAGTTCCTTAGTGGGAGACATAATAATTAGCGATGCATGGTTCTCAAGAGGTTAGTAATAGGACAGGATGGGCTAAAAATAGCTAAGAGATGACTCTCATGGTTGATTTTTCTTCCCAAACTTGTTCATTTTCTTTTATTCTTCATTTTTTAATAGCTCGAAGAAGGAGAAGTCATGGAAGGTTCTGCATGGAGCAAACTTTGTAAGGACGAAACTGGAGAAGTTGGGAAAACAACAAACAAGAAAGATTCTTATTCCTTCTATGTACGTAAGAGTTAAGAAATAAAGCTATGGAGTTTCAAAATTGTTGTAAGGGTTCTACATGTCATGAAATTTTATGCTTTTAAGGTATAGCATAAGTTTAACTAGTAGGTTTTTGGTTGTAAGCTACTACTTGAAGAATGAAATCTTTGGTGTTCAAAGGGAAGGAATAAGCCATAAAAAACGGTGAGGATTCAGGTGAGTTCCAGACTCCAAACCTACTATTATGTTTTATGTTATTTAATTAGGCCATAGTTGCATAAGCATGAAGCATGATAATATGAGTATGCATTGCATGAATGTGGGAAACTTTAAGGGGCTAGAGGAAGATAGGATGGAAATGGGGAGAGAACCGATTATTTATAGCCTCGGGCGAAGCTCTGGACCTTGTAGAGGGAACATTGCGGTGTTCGAGCATCAAGGTTAGGTTGTGTTAAGGAGGTAATAGAAGGAGGATTAGGGAAATAAAATTATAGAATGGTATTTTTCGTGACTACGGTATCGACTGATCTTTCGGGGTAACACCATGACGATGGCATATGGCGTAAAACCATAGATAAAAGAGGCTATGATAGTCTAGATATATGGTACATAGCGTAATACCATGGATGGAAGATGTCATGGCAGCAAGGTACACGGTATTGATAAGGGTGTAAGACCATAGATGAAAGACGCTATGGTAGCAAGGTATAAGGTATAAGGTATACGATGTTAGATCATAGCTGAAAGACGTTATGGCAGCCAAATATGATGAGCAAGACCATATATGAAAGACTCTATGGCATTCATATTGAGTAAGTCTGACAGAACAGTAAACACAAAATAGAGTAAGTCTGTCGAGACAATAAACACAGGGTAAGTTTGCTAGGACGAGAGAAAAGAGGTAAGAAGGGTTTAAGACTATAACTAGGCTATGAAATTCCATAGAGTCCTCCAAGAGACAGATGCAAAAATTTAGCCAGGACCTCAAGTGAGGAATATAAGTCTGCATGCCAAGTTTGAGAATCCACGCAGATGGAAGGAGGGGAAAAGGAAAGTATAAGTGGTGGCAAGCGAATCTTGAGGAACCTACCAACAGTAAAGAAAGTGGTACATGTATGTGTGGAAGCCAATAAGGCATGGAAGAAGACCCAACAAGAATTAATGGAAGATAGCTCTGGCGAGAGGCCTTTTTATGGAAATAGAGGAAAGGAAACTACTCAGGCATCACAAGATAGGATCTGAAATAAAAAAAACCACCAAGAAGGGTGCAAAAAAATAATATGAAAGGATTGAATACCCTCGTAAGGAGAGAAGTATGGTACGAGAACTCCGTCGCAATGATAGCGGTAATGAGGAAACGAGTAAGTGAGATGGCAAGCTCGTATAACTAAAGAATGATAAGTTATTTGTCTATTATAGAGATAGGTTGATAGGATGAAACAAGAATGAGTTCGCCAAAATGATGAGGTCTGCTAAAGGTTAGCACAGTAGGAAGGAGCTAACAAGTCCTTCAGAGCAAGCGTACGGAAAGAAGGAGTCCGCCAAGGAACTAGCACAATCAAGTCCGCCAAGGAAAATATGCTCTAAGAATCCTTGGGTGGATAGTTCGAAAGGCTACTATAAGGGTCCATGATGGGAAGCTAGTAAGAGTTAGGTCCAGTTGGGATAATGCACACCCCATATATAGGAGAAAGAGTAACAAGGAAAGCAAAGACAAGAAATAAGGATTTTTTTATTTGTTATAGCGAAGTAGCATGGGCTCTTGTCACGTAGAGAGTCTGGCTAGAGAAGGGTCTTATGGCGAGCTGAGTAGCTCGAAAAATCGAGTGGAGTCCGCCACCCTGGCAAGGCAACTTGCCTTGAGAGAATCAGGCACTATTTACATTTAATTTATTTTATGTTGTTTACATTCGTGCGATAGTGTTAATTATGGTCCAACTAAGAAACTCACTATGTTCATTTGAACTTACGGAGTTGATAGATGTTTGCAGGACTTGTGAGGATGATCAAGGACTTTAAGGAAGGACAAAGCCAGATGGAGTGGAGATCGAGGATCGTTGATGGTTCAAGTCATGCACATAGGGAGGTGGTATCATTGGAGGCTTTGCCTCAGCATAAACCATGGTGTAGCCAAATGACGTCTTTAAGGTCTGGACTTTGAATCAGTTAGCCCTTAGCCAAATCTTAGGAAATTTTTTGTCAACAAACAAATCAAAGTAGAGGTATAAATAATTCGAAGGACTAAGCATTCAACGGCTTAAGGTCTTAGTTGTAAGAATTATTATTAATTTTCTTATTAGATAGTGTAACAGCCTGTTTTCATTGAAATCAGAACAGTGATTTCAGGACCACAAATCTGAGTCCGTAAGAAAAATTATTTTAACATTATTTCATGGTCTACCGTATGATAGGAATATCGTATAAAAATTTTGTTAAGAAAAATTTTAACGATTACATGTTTAATTGATAAAAAGGACCAAATTGCATGAAATGTAAAAGTTGAGTTCTAGTAGTATAAGTATCAAATATCTATGGAATTCAAATTTGAGGTCCTTATATGGAAAATAGACCATTAAGAGAAGTTAGTAGATAAGTATGATAATTCATCCATGGAAAATTAAAAAAAGAAAATGACTAAATTGGAAAGTAAAAATAATTAAAGATGATAAGTAATAAAATAATGAAAATATCATCATATTATCATATTTCCCAAATTATTTTACATGGAAACCCTAATTAGAAGATCTTGAAGGTAGCAAGCTTATTTGGCTAAATTAGGTGAGTATTCAAGTCCTGTTTTTAGTAATTTTTATGTTTCCGAGATCATAATAGCTTAATTTAGCTATCTCGAGGATTAATTTGCAAAGTTGTCAAAGTACTAGGGTTTTTCCATGGATGAATATAGTTGAATTATGAAGTTCTATGGTAGAGAATGAAAGGTTGTTGATAGATAAACAACTTTTGTAAAAGGAATTTTGATGAAAATATGATTTAGGGACTAAATTGAAAATTTTTAAAATTCATGGAAAAATTTTAAATTTTATAAATACATGGGCTGCTATTGTTATATGTAAAAATCGATTAGGCTTGGAATAAGGATTAAATTGCATGAATTTCATTTTCCGAGCCTAGGGATGAATTTGTAATTAATTAAAAGTATAGGGAAAATAGTAATTTTGCCCAAGATGTGAATTGGATTGAATTGAATATTAATTGTATTGAATTGAGCTAAATTTACTTGTATAGATCTAGATAGACTAAATACAAAATTGGATCGAGGAAAAGAAAATGTATCGAATTAGTAGATTAAAATTCACGAACACTTGTCAAGGTAAGTTCGTGAAACTAAATTGTTTATATTTATATGTTTGAATTGAATGTTGTATATGTGAATTGTATAAATGTCATGTATATGAAATTGATCACTTATCCGAAAATGCCAGATAAATATTAAGTCACGTTTGGATAAATGAGATTCGGTGGATATAGGGTTCCCGAATTGGTTGTGGTCCTGCATGTGTTGCGGACACACCATAGCTTGAAAGAGTGTCCCGTTATCAGCCCTCTCGAGCTTCCCATTATATGGTTCCTGTGAGCTTCCTGTTAATAGCTCTTCGAAGCATCCTGATCGGTTGTGATCCTGCATGTGTTGTGGACACACCACGGCTCTTATAAGCATACCGATATATGGCTCTTCGGAGCTTCCCGATTAAAGACTCTTTATAAGCTTCTTGATTAACAGCTCTCCGAAGCTTCCCGCTTAAACTTTTCGATATATGATTATTCAGAGCTTCCTGATTAATGTCTCTCCGGAGCTTCCTGATATATTTCTCTTGAACTTCCCGATATATGGCTATCTAGAGCTTATTGATTAATGGTTCTTCAAAGCTACCCGTTATTGGCTCACATGAGTTTCCTGAATATGGCTCTTATGAGTTTTCTGTTATACAGCCCGGATAAGCTTCCCGTTATACAGCTCATATGAGCTTCTTATTATATGGCTTGAGAGAGAGCTTCTCGTTTATGTGCTCTTATGAGCAATCCCGACTATGAATTGATGGATTATAGATTCATACACTTCATGTGTACTACTCGTGTATCCATCGATATTATAAATGATTCAACAGGCAAAGTTCTGACATGAGAAATTATGAAATTGAGACGATTTGTTACGAAGATATACTTGAAATACAAGATATGATATGTGCATGTTCATGGACACTTGATGTGAAAAGTATAACTATAAGGAAATTGATTATTGATGAGCTCATATATGTTTCTTGATATTCATGTGAATTATATGACCAACGTGCTTGATGAGGATATGTGTTTAGGTAATTGGTCAAATTGCTTTGGATGTATTTTATTTGCTTACCTTAAATGTGAATTAATTGGTAAGTTAAATTTCTGTTATACGAACTTACTAAACTTTAAAGCTTGCTCTATTTTATTTCTTTTGTTTTATAGTAATTCGGAAGCTCAATTTGGTTGGAAGTTTGTCGGAGCAACATCACACTATCCCTCGGCTCATTTCGGTATAATTAGTAAATTACTTTTGGTTGTAATGGCATGTATAGGTTGAATTGGGCCATTGATGGCATGAATGTGATTTTGGTTGTAACTAGCCATTGGAATAGCTTGTGATAGATATGTTTTGAAGAGTATATATGAGTCTATACATGGTTGATATGTGTTTGAAATGGATGAGTGATGGAAATTATATTGCAAATTGATGAATGGATGAAATTGCATATTTAGTACAAAGATGTTTTTATATGTATTAGGTTAACTTGATAAAAATGAAGACTTGGTCAGATGTATTAATCTGTCATATATGATACTTGGTATTGGCTTGATTTGGATGTATTGTATTGGCTTGAGAATATTTTTAAGCGTTTATGTAGGTGGAAGGCAGATTTGGGTGAGAAATATGGCTTAGAAATAGCCCTATTTTACCCACACGGGAATGTGTCTCAGCTGCGTGTGACACACAACCTAGCACATGGGTGTTTGTTTTGGTTGTGTGTCATCTACATCTTAAAAATTTCAAAATAGAATGCTCAAAATTGATCACACGGCCTGACACACGGGCGTGTGGCTTGGCCATGTGACCCCTGCACCTATTTAATATAAGTCATTATGTTCCCACAGCCTAGCACACGGGTGTTTGACTTGGCCGTCTAACCCAAGTCAGAAAGCTACATGAGTACAGACACGAGCTGGGACACGGCCGTGTGCCCTATTTTGAATACCCACACGGTCTGAGACACGGGCATGTCTCTTGGCCGTGTGAGCCACACGGCCTGACCACACGGGCGTGTGTCCCCTGTAGCTTGGAAAAATTTTGAGATTTTGCGGAAAATTCTCTCAGTACCCGGTTTAGTCCCGACTTGATTCTAATGCATGTTTTGAGTCTTGATGGCTCATATAAGGGACTTTATGAATAATTTCTGACATGAATGTTAAATAATATGAAACGTCGATATTTGATCTGTATATTTCAGTAATGCTATGTAACCATGTTCTTGCGATAGATATGGGCTAGGGGTGTTACAGATAGATTTTATTTTATACTGTTTATAACGGTTAAATTTGTAACAGCCCATTTGCAATGAAATCGGAATAGTGGTTTCGGGACCACAAATTCGAGGTTAAAAGAAAATTTATTTTAATATTATTTTATGGTCTATATTATGATAGAAATATCATATGAAAATTTTGTTAACAAATTTTATCGCTTACATTTCGAATTTGATGAAAAGGACCAAATATCATAAAGTGCAAAAGTTGAATTCTAGTAGCTAAAGGTACCAAATAGCAATGGAATTTAAAATTTGAGATTCTTATATGGAAAATAGACCATTTAAAGGATTTAGTAGAAAGGAATGATTATTCATCATTGGAAATTAAGAAATTATTAAGGTTAATTTTGGAAAGATAATAAAATAATGATGATAAATGAAATAAATAATTAAATTTTTATCATTTTCATCATCTTTCCTAAAACAAAAACATGGAAACCCTAGCCATGAAAACTTAAGTTCAAGCAAGATTATTTTGCTTAATTAGGTGAGTATTCTTATCCCTTTTTAAATAATTTTTATGTTTCCGAGATCATAATAACTTAATCTAGCTATCTCAGAGATTAATTTATAAAACTATTATAGTATTAAGGTTCTTCCATGAATGAGTATAGTTGAATTTTGAAGTTTTATGGTAGAAAATGAAAGGTTGTTGTTAGATAAACAACTTTTGTAAAGAGAATTTTGATGAAATTATGAATTATGGACTAAAATGAAAACATGATAAATTTATGAAAAATTCTGAATTTTGTGAACTAAATGGGCTGCTATTGATATGTATAAAAATTTGGCTAGGCGTGGATAAGGATTAAATTGTATGAATTTCATTTTCCAAGCCTAGGGACTAAATCATAATTAATTAAAATTATAAAGGTAAATTAGTAATTTTGCCAAAAATGTGTATTGATTGAATTGAATATGAATTGTATTAAATTGAGTTAAATTAATTTGTATAGGTCCGGGTAGACCTAGTACGAAATTGGATCGAGGAATGAAAAAGTATCGGATTAGTAACTTACATATCTACGTACACTTGTCGAGGTAAGTTCGTGTAACTAAATTGTATATTTATATGTTTTAAATTGAATATTATTGTGTGTGATTCGCATAAAATGCCATGTATAATAACGACTACATATCCAACAAGTACCGAGTCCCTTTTGAACCTTAAAATTTTGAAGGATACAAATGATTTGTCATTAGGGTTCCCAAATTTGTTGTGATCCTGTATGTGTTGCGGACACACCACAGCTGAGCGTCCCGATATTTGGCTCTTACGAGCTTTCCTTTATTTAGCTCTTATGAGCTTCCCGATTAATGGCACTTTTGAGCTCCCGATATTTGGCTCACAAGAGCTTCCCATTTACATGTTTGTATAAACATACATGTACATAAATTGACGGATTACAATTTTTTACACTTCGTGTGTATTACCTGTGTATCCAATGATATTTTAAATGGTTAAACATGCAAAGTTCTAATATGAAATATTATGAGTTCGAAACAAACTATTACCCGTATATACATGAAGTACATGGAAATGATATTTCCTGATATACTGATGCATGAATTGGTTGTAACTGGAATGTGGAACTTGCTTGATGACTTTTTTTCATCCATGATTAAGGGATATTATATATGATTATTTGGCTAACATGATGAGGATATGTGTTTAGGCTTTTGGCCAAGTTGGTTTGGATAATTCTTGTATGCTTACCTTATATGTGAAATAATGGTAAGTTAAATTCCATGTTATACGAACTTACTAAGCTTAAATGCTTACTCTATTTTATTGTCCCTATTTTGTAGTAATTCAGAAGCTCGATTTGGTTGGAAGCTGGTCGGGTTACTTCACACTATCCATCGGCCCATTTCGGTATATATAGTAAATTAATTTTGGTTTTAATGGCATGTAAATGTTTTGTTGTGAATAGCCATTTGAATGGCTTATGTTTGATACATTTTGATATATATATATATGGCTTATCATGTTTGATGTGTGTTTAATATGTTTGAGTGATGGTGAACTTATAAATATATTGATGATTGGTTTGAATTGGTATATTTGGCATAATTATGCATATATATGGTTGAAGCGGTAGGTGATTGTGGATGTTGATTTACATGTTATAAGATGTTATTTGAGATGCCTAAAGGCATATTGGTTGTATGTTGTGATAACACATGTTTAGGACATGATTCTAGCTTGATTTAAATGTCTCGTTATGGCTTAGTGATGTGCAAATTAATGTGTATAGGTTGATGTCAATTTGGGTGAGAAATGAGGCTTAGAAAATGGTCTATTTTCGTCTACACTGGTGTGTCTCTCAGCCGTGTGTGACACACAGCCCTGTTGATCGAAGCACAAGTTCTAGTTTAGCCTGAATCAGGTAAAGAATTTGTGATTTTCAGTGATGTGTCATTGAATGGTTTAGGCTGTGTTTTGATACAGGAAGGTAAAGTAATAGCCTATGTTTCTAGACAGTTAAAGCCACATGAAAAGAACTATCCAATACATGACTTAGAGTTAGTAGCTATTATATTTGCATTGAAAATTTGGCGACACTATCTGTTTGGTGAAAAGTGTCATATATTTACTGATCATAAGAGCTTAAAGTATCTGATGTCACAAAAAAATTTGAATATGAGACAGCATAGATGGCTTGAATTGTTGAAAGATTATGACTTAGTTATTGATTACCATCCGAGAAAAGCAAATGTAGTTGTGAATGCTCTGAGTAGAAAGACTTTGGTCACTTTACGAGTGATGAATACCCGATTTTCATTGTCTGATGATGGCTTAATTCTAGCGGAGTTAAAAGCTAAACTAACATTTCTACAGTAGATCTGCGAAGCTCAAAAATATGATAATGAGTTACAAGCTAAACAGGTACAATGTGAGTCGATTTCTGATTCAGAATTTTAGATAGGACTTGATGATTGTCTGTTATTCAGAGATAGAATTTGTGTACCGAAGAATCCAGAGCTTATGCAAAAAATTTTGCATGAAGCTCATAGTGGTAGTATGTCTGTTCATCCGGGAAGTAACAAAATGTACAGTGATTTAAAACAGAAGTACTAGTGGCTGGGAATGAAACGTGATATTTGTAATTTTGTATCTAGATGTTTGATATGTCAGCAAGTTAAAGCTGAAAATTAGGTACCTTCGGGACTGTTACAGCCAGTGATGGTATCGGAGTGGAAATGGGGTAGAGTTACTATGGATTTTGTATAGGGTTTACCCCTATCTCTGAAAAAGAAAGATGTCATCTGGGTTATCGTTGATCATTTGACGAAGTCTACACATTTTATCCTGGTACGTATGGATTTCTCACTTGATAGATTGGCTGAGTTATATGTTTCCGAGATTGTCAAGTTACATGGAGTGCCAGTCTCCATTATTTCAGATAGAGATCTACGGTTTACATCATGATTTTGGAAAAAGTTACAAGAAGCTCTGGGTACGCAATTACACTTTAGCACCGCATTTTACCCTCGGACTGAAAGTCAATCTGAGCGTGTGATTCAGATTCTTGAAGATATGTTTCGATGCTGTGTTTTAGAATTCAAAGGCAATTTGGAGAAATATTTGTCGTTGGTTGAATTCGTATATAATAATAGTTATCAGTCAAGCTTAAAAATGGCACCGTATGAGGCTCTATATGGTCACAAATGTTGAACTCCATTGTATTGTATTGAGCTCAGTGAGAAAAAGATACATGGAGTTGATTTGATTCATGAAACTAAAGAAAAAATAAAAGTGATCCGAAATAGTATGAAAGCAACTTCAAATCGTTAGAAATCTTATGCGGATCTTAAACGTAAAGAGATAGAATTTCAAGTTGGTGACAAGGTATTTTTGAAAGTTTCACATTGGAGGAAAGTTCTTCGGTTCGGTTGTAAAGGAAAGCTAAGTCCGCGATTTATCAGACCGTATGAGATTACGAAAAGAATCAGACCTGTTGCATATCGATTAGCTTTACCGTCAGAACTAGAAAAGATCCACAATGTTTTTCACGTGTCCATGTTACGACGGTATCGATCTAACCCTTCACATGTTGTTTCTCTAACGGATGATGAAATTCAACCTGACATGACATACAGTGAAGAACCGATTAGAATTCTTGTGTCACGGGCCGCAGTTCAAAGCCCGTGACCATCACTCCAAATGCATTCAATAGAGGTCTGTTGCTCATATGGGGATCATTTGGCCTACGAGAACTGGCCCAATTCAAAAAGCTATCTAAGAAGCCTGTCAGATTGAAGCCTGGTTGGCCCGATAATGAAGACATGGCAACTTAGGCTAATATGGTAACTAATCTTAAAAGATAGAGGAAATCATATCTTGTAAAGATTAGATTAGATTTGATATGGCATATCTTGTAAATCCCTAAAATAAAAGGATACGGTTAATCTCACCCGTCGATGTAAATGTATCTTGACCGTCGATTTTGAGGGAGCTCAACTATAAACAGAGAGCCTCCCCCTCAGTTGTACTTACTCTATTCATTGTTTCATTATTCTTTGTGAATAAGAGAATTGAGAGCATTTACTCAAACACTTTGTGTACACTCTTTTCGTTGTTCTTTGTTGTTCTTCTTTTGGCATAAATCGTTTCTGCTCTTCAGTTGGTGCCTTGGAGGAGTTCTTAAGGAATCCTCACTTAAGTTAAGGTTGACTTAGGCAAGTTTGGACGAACGAATTGCTTAAGGCTACACGAATTACGAGATAAAAGGTCTAACCCCGTGACAAGTGGTATCAGAGCTGTTGGTTCGAACCAAGTGATATCTGAGTTATTGGTTCGAAGGCACCATTGGGATGTCGAAAGAAGAGTTTGAATAAAGGTGGGCGAGAAAGTCTTTGAGGGAGATGTTGTCGGCTGTTGAAGAATGCGTAGATAAACTTGAAGAGTCCATGAAGGACGGAAAAGAGTCAGACAATGCACTTGGGGAAAGCATTGAAGACTTGAGGGACCAATTCAAGGACTTTGTGACCATGTGTCACACTTCCTAAAGGGATAACGTGCAAGAGTTGCTAGATTCCCAAAGAAGAAGCTGACAGAGAGAAATGATGCTCTCGAGACCATGGTGATGGCTTTGAAAGAGGAAACAATGGCCACGACAAGGGCTTTAAGTACAAGAATAGATGAGCTCCAGGGAGAGCTAGCCTTGTACCTAGCAGTCGTGAGGAAATGAGTGTCAAGTGCAGCACTCAATAACAAGGATGTCCCGAAGCTGAAATAGTTTGTAGGTACAAGGTCTGCATTTGATGTGGACAATTTCTTGTGGAGGATGAAAAACTACTTCCGTGCTAAAGGCATCGTGGATGATGCGATTAAGGTAAACACTGCTTCAGTGTTTCTTACTAATATTGCGCTTTTATGGTGGCGAGACAGGACCACAGATAAAAGGCAAGGTAAGATTGGGACGTGGCAAGAGTTCCAATGCGAGTTGAAGGGATAGTTTTACCTAGAATTAGCCGAGGAAGAAGCTCAGCCAAAGTTGCAAGGGATAATGCAACGGGGCACAGTAAGGGAGTATGTTCGAAAGTTTAAGGAACTCATGCTCCAAGTTTCAGATGTGACCAAGAAAGAAGCATTGCTTGTTTTAAGAATGGATTGAAGTTGTGGGTCAGACAGGAGGTGGAACAAAGAGGTGTCCAAAAGCTGTAGGAAACCATGGCGGTAGTTGAGTCCGTGGTCAAACTAGGTCTAGAGAAAGACAATGTTGAGTCTTCCAAGTCCGAGGAAAGGGGCGTATATGAAACAGATCACAAGGAAGACGTTATTGATGGAAATGGCAACGACGAAAACAGTGGTAATGGGAAACGACGAGTTGGGAAGAAGAGACCCAAGAGAAAAAGGGACAAGCTGAAATGCTTTCTCTGCGATGGCCCACACATGTTGAAGAAATGTCCAAAGAAATTCGCGCTTAAAGAGAAGCCGGTGGGTAAGGCCTTGGTACTTGGTTCGAGTGCAAGGGGTGTCGATGTTAGAACACCTGCACCCTTAAGGCATAGCAGAAAAATAAAACATCCGGCGATCCTAACCATGGATCCATGTGTGAGAAATGAATCGTGGTGAAATAAATGTTTTAAAATTACCGAATCTTTATTCTGGGTAGACAGTGACGCCTCGGCAACGAGTAATCTAATCTACTGTCGAACCAAGCCACAATCTATCATGATTCCGGCTTCTACGTAATCCACCCTGTTGACAATGAACGAAAGGAATCCCCAAACCTATTTTGGAGAAGACTTTGCTTTGACGGCTGCTAGACCCCCAAACAAAGAAAAACGAGATTTTATATCTATTTTTAGGTTTTCTAAAAATTAAATAAATATAACAATATTTTTAAACCAAAAATTATAATCACGTTAATTATAATAATAATTTCAGTAAACTATATATTTATTTGAATTTATATACGAACCAAAATCATGTTCTCATTATGCGTACAACAACCTTGTACATATAATGTATTTGATATTTGATTACCCAATTAAATTAATTCTATAATTAATTTAAGTCAAGCGACAACCAAACACAATACCAACTATGTTTTATTCTGTTCATTTTAACCCTAGGGTGTGACCATGTATGTTCTTGTAACGTTAGCGGTAACACTAGAACGATTCCAATGTTACAAACAATGAGTGGCACCTACCAATGCATCATTGCAACCTAAGTCACAAGAAATCATGATTCGACATAACCTTTTATGATTAACCTTTCATGCAATAATCCTTAAGTCCTTTATCTCTGGATTGGACACAAGTCATGGAATAGTCACACTTGCCTAATCCATTCCATGTTCCTTGATGTCTTAAATAGACTATGATATACAAATAAGTATGACATCTCATATCAGCTTATTTGAGCATGGCAATGCATTTCTAGTCTCACTCAATCAAGTGGCCTAAGATATTGCTCCCATTATGTAGGAGGGACTTATCCTATATCGATCAACCATATCCCTTTACACAGATCGTGATATATCCAACATCAGCCTTTATAGAACAACCAGTTACGGTGTACGGTTGACTGTATCAAAATATACAACTCACGATGTTGGGATTATGATGATCTCAAGTCTGAGGATCATATACATATTAATCGCTATGAGTAATGTTGTGACAATTACATAATAATCCAAGAAACTTACTCATAACGGGTCAGTCCAATATGTTGTTCTCTAACACACATATTCATGCATCGATTTTGACATTCCATATCAATGACAACTCTATATCATCAATCAACTACATGTTAGTCTTAATGCATTATTGTTGTCCTAGCCAACAATAATACTTGACTAAGGACCTTTTAAGAATAATCATATTATTCTCAGGACATTATTATAAAATAGTTTATTTATACGCACAGAAAAGAAACTGAAATAATAATGGCAACACCTTATATTAATAAACATGATAAATCAAGTATGATATTACAACCATCTCATGATTAATCTTTGGGCATACTCTAACAATCTCCCATTAGCACTAAGACCAATCACTTATATATCTAATACCAAGTGACTTAGTGTGACGATCATGCTTCTGTTGTGTCAGAGGCTTGGTCAGGGGATCAGCAATGTTATCATCTGTAGGTACTCTACATATCTCTACATCCCCTCGATCGAGAATCTCTCGAATAAGATGGTAGTGCCTAAGTATATGTTTGGATCGCTGGTGAGATCTAGGTTCTTTAGCTTGTGCAATGGCTCCATTGTTATCACATCAGAGTTCTATAGCATCTGATATGTTTGGCACAACCCCTAGCTCAGTAATGAACTTTTTGATCCAAACCGCTTCATTTGCTGCCTCACTGGCTGTAATATACTTGGCCTCTGTTGTAGAATCGGCTGCTGTACTTTGCTTTGAACTCTTCCAGCTCACAGCACCACCATTAAGGCAAAACACAAAACCTGATTGTGATCGAGAATCGTCCTTGTCGGTTTGGAAGCTGTCATCAGTGTAACCTTTTACACTTAAATCCACCTCACCTCCATATATTAGGAACATATCTTTAGCTCTTCTTAAGTACTTAAGGATATTCTTGACTATGGTCCAGTGACCTTCACCGGGATCTACTTGGTACCTACTCGTCATACTTAAGGCATATGAGACATCTGGACGGGTACATAACATGGCTTACATGATAGATCCAATAGCAGAAGCATATGGAATTTTACTCATGCGTTCTCTCTCTTATGGAGTTAAAGGACACATTTCCTTCGAGAGTGAAATACCATGTCTCATAGGTAGGAATCCTCTATTAGATTCTTCCATACTGAACGTTTTCAGTACTTTATCTATGTATGTACTTTGGCTTAGACCTAGTAGTCATCTTGATTTATCTCTATAGATCTTCACTCCTAAGATGTAAGTTGCTTCACCCAAGTCTTTCATAGAAAAACAACTTCCTAACCAAGTCCTAATAGACTGCAAGGTAGGTATGTCATTTCCTATGATAAGTATGTCATCCACATACAGTACCAAGAATGTTATAGTGCTCCCACTAACTTTCTTGTAAACATATGTCTCATCTTCATTTTTGATAAAACCAAACTTTTTGATTGCATCGTTAAAACGAAGATTCCAACTTCGAGAAGCTTGCTTTAATCCATAAATGGATCTTTGTAGCTTACATACCTTTCTAGCATCCTTTGGATTGACAAAACCTTCAGGTTGTGCTATGTACACATCCTCTTCAAGTTTCCCATTAAGGAAAGCTGTTTTGACGTCCATCTGTCAGATTTCATAGTCATGAAATGCAGCTATAACGAGCAAGATCCTGATGGATTTAAACATAGCTACATGAGAAAAAGTTTCATCATAGTCAACACCATAAACTTGGCAAAAACCTTTAGCGACTAATCACCCCTTGTATGTTTGTACATTACAATCCATGTTGGTTTTCTTTTTGAAAACCCACTTGCACCCTATGGGTTTAACCCTTTCGGCTGGGTCAACCAAAGTTCATACTTGGTTTTCATACATGGAATCCATCTCAGATCTCATGGCCTCAAGCCATTTCTTAGAGTTTGGGCTCGTCACCGCCTCTTCACAAGTCCTAGGCTCATCTTGATCTATAAGAAGAACGTCACCATGCGTTGTAAAAAGAAATCCATATATCTCAGGTGCTTGGCATTCTCTTAAAGATCTACGCGGTGGTTGTGTTTCTATAGCAGTTACTTGTTTCTCAATTTCTTGTGGAATTTGCTATTGTTCTATCTTTGGTTCAGTAGTATTTTGTGATTCTCGAATTTTTTCAAGTTCAATATTTTTCCCACTTTCTTTTCTAGAAACAAATTCTCTCTCTAAGAATACACCAATCCAAGCAACAAGTATTTATTTCACAGTGGGATTAAAGAAATAATATCCTTTGGTTTCTTTCGGATACCCCACAAAAACATACTTTTCAGATTCGGGTTCAAGCTTAGTAGACGTCTGACATTTAACATAAGCTTCGCAACCCAAAATTTTCATGAAAGACATACTGGGACATTTCCTAGTCCCCATCTCATATGGCATCTTTTGAACCGATTTAGATGGAACACGATTTAGTGTGAAAGCAGCTCTCTCAAGTGCATGTCCCTAAAAAGAAGTCGGCAAATTGGTATGACTCATCATGGATCGAACCATGTTTAACAAAGTTCAATTTCTTCTCTCAGAAACTCCATTCCATTGAGAAGTACCAGGAGGAGTAAGTTGTGAGACAATCCCACATTCCTTCAAAAGATCATCAAACTCTAAGCTCAAATACTCTCCACCTCAATCAGATCGAAGTGTCTTGATAGTTTTTCCTAGTTGATTTTGTACTTCAATTTTGAATTCCTTGAACTTTTCAAGGGACTTAGACTTATGCCGCATGAGATAGACATACCTATATCTACTGAAATCATCAGTGAAAGTAATGAAGTAGTGAAATCCACCTCTAGCCTGTGTATTTATTGGCCCATATACATCAGAATGTATTAGGCCAAATAAATCACTAGCTCTTTCACTTTTACCAGTAAAAGGAGATTTAGTCATTTTTCCCAATAAGCAATATTCATATACTTCAAATTGTTCAAAAACAAATGAATCCAAGAGACCATCTTTATGGAGCTTGGATATGGGTTCCTTACTTATGAGGCCCAAAAAATAATGCCATAGGTAAGTTTGACTTGAGTCATTTATTTCCGATCTTTTAGAATTTATGTTGTAAATGAGATTCATTTGATCTAAAATATAAAGACCATTAATCAATTGTGTCGAACCATAAAAAACATTATTGAGATAAAATGAACAACAATTATTCTTAATAATTATCTCAAAACCAATTTTATCTAAACAAGAAATTGAAATAATGTTTTTAGTCAAACTGGGCACAAAATAACAATCCTCTAAACATAAACCAAGTCCACTAGGCAAAGATAAATTATATGTTCCCACAGCTAATGCAGCAACTTTTGCTCCATTTCCAACTCGCAGGTCTACATCTCCTCTAGCCAAAGTCCTACTCTTTTGTAGTCATTGTACAGAAGTACAAATGTGAGAACCACAACCAGTATCTAGTACCCATGAAGTAGTAGTTGATAAATTAATATCAATAACATAAATACCTAAAGCAAACGTTCTGCTTATTTTTGCCTTCTTGACTTCCTCAAGATAGATAGGGCAGTTGCGCTTCCAATGTCCAGTCACACCACAATGAAAGCAGTTTCCTTCCTTAGCCACCCCACCTTTAGGTTTCAATGCAGCCTTTACTTTTCCAGGCTTGGGCCTACCTTTGCCCTTGGGCTTTTTCTAAACTTTGGCCTTTCCCTTTTCTTGTTATTACGGACCATCAGTATGGACTTGGGTCCAACCTTTTTCATGTTGCCCTCAGCAGTTCGTAACATACTGAGCAACTATGGCAGAGTCTTGTCAATTTCATTCATATTGAAATTGAGGACAAAGTGGCTGTAGCTATCTGGCAACGATTGCAGAATAACATCAGTGGCCAACTCTTGGCTCAATGGAAACCCAAGCTTAGACAGGTTTTCAATATAGCCAATCATTTAAAGGACATGAGTCCCTACTGGGCTTCCTTCAGCCAACTTACATTGGAATAGGGCCTTAGAGATATCGAACCTCTCTTGCAGTGCTTGCCCCTGATAAAGTTCTTTCAGGTGCTCAATCATTTTATAAGCAACCATGTCTTCATGTTGCTTTTGAAGCTCAGGATTCATAGTGGCAAGCATAAGACATCCAACGTCTACCATGTCATCGAGATGCTTCTTGTAAGTATCACTGTCAGCCCTCGAGGCATTAGTGGGTGGTTCATTAGGAAGCGGTTGTTCAATGACATATAATTTCCGTTCTTGTTTGAGGACAATCCTCAAGTTACGGAACCAGTCAAGAAAATTCAAAACCATTCAATTTGTCCTTCTTAAGAACCAATTGCAATGAGAGTGTATTAGTTTTTTTAGCCATAATATATCTACAGCAATAAAATATACGTGTGTAAATTTACCAAGTTTATATCAATCATTAAAAGGACTTTATTAAATGATGTTCCCACTATTTTATTACAAAATTAATAACCCTCATATATTAGTTTCAGAAAGACTTTCTCGAAAAGTATTTCAAGTGGGTTAAGGATCCTTATTTCACCTCCTCTTAAGTCAGCTTTGGCTTTACTCTCAAGATTATGGTTATCTAGGTAAGCAACACTTGCTAATTACATCATATGTAACTCTTAAAGTTTGGTGAACAACTCTTGTTCTAATCGTCTTATGATTTATCCAAATTACTTGCCTCTAGGTTTCTAATCCTATTAGAATAACCTAGTTAAGTCATTGACCAAATTTAACCAGTGAATATTACTTGTTTATTCTTCGCGTTTAACCAATATAAATACTAGTACTTCACTTTAGCAGAACCTACACAGTAATGATCGAGGCCTTAATGAGGGCAAAATTGAAAGGCTACATTGACTTAATATTTTAATAGAGGGATTTTGTTAAGGTTGTTACATCTCACCAATTATGGTTTACTTTAGTCCATTTAGCTATTTAATTGATCTCATCAATTAATCTAGTTCATTATTATCAAATTTTCACATATTTAAAATTTAGCATGCTTTAGACATCCATAGCATCTCATACATGAAAATATAAAGCAATAAATAAATGCAATAGTTATAGCCCATAAACTAAGGTGGTGCAACTCAAGCCAATAGGAGAACCAAAAGGAAACCTAAAGGTGTAAGTCATTTCACAAGCTATCGGTCCACACTAGTTGGCCCATCTTTCTTCTCGTCTAGGCCACAATAACTCTTGCAAATTAGAATATGTAGAAACTCGTTTTAGATACAAGAGAGTAAGATGAGAAGAGAAATACAAGAGAATAGTAGTAAAGCACAACATGCGGGCCGTATTTAAAATAATTACAACCTTTTATCAAATGGGTCATCGGGATATAACTATGCATTTCAAACATCGTGCATGTCAAAATTAGCATACATAATTCAACATTTTGTTAAAGTGAATTATAACATATCTTTTTCGGGATAACTTTTATCAACTTTACGATTTGATAACTTTTATCAACAGAATCATATTTTCGGGATTTTAATCCCTGAGGTTTCATGCCAGAACAACCCTTGTTCTACTAACTAGTTAACTCTTACTGGAAACTGTAAGCACCACCGTCGCACCATTACAGATCCGTTAACACTTAACAGTAATAACATAAAATCGAATAGGCCATAACACTATGATTAACATTTAATCCATTGTCAAAAGGAATGATTATCTGGTTATTCTTAAACGATTTAAACAGTCGAAAACGTAATAAAATTAAAGCATGCATCTCATACAATTGCATCACCCAAGTCTTTAAACCCGAGTCTGTATCACACGAGTGGCTCTGATACCACTGTTAGAACGCCGGCACCCTTACGGCGCAGCGGAAAAATAAAACATCCGGCGATCCTAACCATGGATCCATGTGTGAGGAATGAATTGGGGTGAAATAAAGGTTTCAAAATTAGCGAATCTTTATTCTGAATAGACAGCGAAGCCTCGACAACGAGTAATGTGATCTACTGTCAAATCAAGCCGCAATCTATCGTGACTCTGGCTTCTACGTAATCCACCCTGTTGACAATGAATGGAAGGAATCCCCAAAACTATTTTGGAGAAGACTTTGCTTTGACGGCTGCTAGACCCCCAAATAAAGAAAAACGAGATTTATATCTATTTTTAGGGTTTCTAGAAATTAAATAAATATAACAATGTTTTTAAACTAAAAATTATAATTACATTAATTATAATAATGATTTTGGTAAACTATATATTTATTTGAATTTATATACGAACCAAAATCATGTTCTCATTATGCGTACAACAACCTTCTACATATAATGTATTTGATATTTGATTACCCAATTAAATTAATTCTATAATTAATTTAAGTCAAATGACAACCAAACACAATACCAACTATGTTTTATTTCGTTCATTTCAACTATAGGGTGTGACCCCGTAGGTTCTTGTAACGTTAGTAGTAACACTAGAACGATTCCAATGTTACAAACAATGAGTGGCACCTACCAATGCATCATTGCTACCTAAGTCACAAGAAATCATGATTCGACATAACATTTTATGATTAACCTTTCATGCAATAATCCTTAAGTCCTTTATCTCTGGATTGGACACAAGTCATAGAATATTCATACTTGCATAGTCCATTCTATGTTCATTGATGTCTTAAGTAAACTATGATATACAAATAAGATGACATCTCATATCAGCTTATTTGAGCATGGCCATGCATTTCTAGTCTCACTCAATCAAGTGGCCTAAGATATTGCTCCCATTATGTAGGAGGGACTTATCCTATATCGATCAACCATATCCCTTTACACAGATCGTGGTATATCCAACATCAGCCTTTATAGAACAACCAGTTACGGTGTACGTTTGACTATATCAAAATATACAGCTCACGATGTTAAGATTATGATGATCTCAAGTCTGAGGATCATATACATATTAATCACTATGAGTAATGTTGTGACAATTACATAGTAATCTAAGAAACTTACTCATAACGGGTCAGTCCAATATGTTGTTCTCTAACACACATATTCATGCATCGATTTTGACATTCCATATCAATGACTATTCTTTATCATCAATCAACTACATGTTAGTCTTAATGCATTATTGTTGTCCTAGCCAACAATAATACTTGACTAAGGACCTTTTAAAAATAATCATATTATTCTCAGGACATTATTATAAAATAGTTTATTTATACACACAGAAAAGAAACTAAAATAATAATGGCAACGCCTTATATTAATAAACATGATAAATCAAGTATGTTATTACAACCGTCTTATTGGGCATACTCTAACAGTCGAAGCCAAAGAGGCCGAAAGTGAGAAGAAGCCAGTAGAGTGTTTCTTGTGTCATGGTCTGCATAGGTTGCAGAAGTGTCTGAGGAAGTCCGCCATCGAAGGGAACAATAAAGCAAACAAGGAGCCCAAGAAGCTTGGTTCGAGCAAGGGAAAAGCCAAAGCCAAGAGGGTAAAGAGGAGCAAAAAGAAGTGAGTAAAGTGTTTCTTATACCGTGGTCCGAATGAGTTATGGAACTGTCCAAAGCAAGCCGGAGTCAAAGGAAAGGCAATGTCTGAGCTTGGTGAGTCATCAAAGGGGCTTTCACCCAAGGAAGATGTGAGTTTGTCATCGAAATTAGAGGGAAAATTTGCAATGAAAACAGTGACGTAGGGACCATTGAGGCTCAAATTGGGTGAAGCGTCGGAGTTGGCCGAGTCATCGACAAGGTTTCCACCTATGGGAGAGGTGGGTGGTGCATTGGACTTCAAGGAAATAGAAGTGATTCATGTGGGACAGTTGACCAGAGTAAATGCAAAGCTACATCCTGAACACTTTGATAGTGTGTTGCATTCTAACTTGTTGACTTGGCAAGAATGTAGGGGCCCTTTCGAAGTTCTTGAGCAAAGAGGCTGAGAGACTGTGGGCAAAATGAGGCCAAGTGTGGTGAATCAACAGGATTCTGGTCGAGTAAAGTTAGAATGTGGACAAGAGAGTGACATAACTTCTTGTCATCGAGATGTACAAATGAGTAGGACGGTTCGAGTTAAGAAGTGACATAAGTCGAGGCAAAAGTCCCGAAGGAAGGGAAAGCCTAAAGCGTCGAGACGAGACCGAGGCGAATCAAGTCAACGCCATTTGGAAGTTACAGTGAGGATGTTGCGAGAATGGGTGGGGGAGAATGTCACGGGTCGCAGTTCAAAGCCCGTGACCATCGCACCAAATGTATTCAATGGAGGTCTATTACTCAGATGGGGATCATTTGGCCCACGACAACTGGCCCGATTCAAAGAGCTATTGGAGAAGCCTGTCAGATTAAAGCCTGGTTGGCCCGATAATGAAGACATGAAAACTTAGACTAATATGGTAACTAATCTTAAAAGATAGAGGGAATCATATTTTGTAAAGATTAGATTAGATTTGATATGGCATATCTTGTAAATCCCTAAAATAAATGGATATGGTTAATCTCGTCCGTCGATCTAAATGTATCTTGACCGTTGGTTTTGGAGGAGCTCAACTATAAATAGAGACCCTCCCCCTCAGTTGTACTCACTCTATTCATTTTTTCATTATTCTTTATGAATAAGAGAATTGAGAGCATTTACTCAAACACTTTACGTACGCTCTTTCTTTGTTCTTTGTTGTTCTTCTTTTGGCATAAATCGCTTCCGCTCTTCAATTTGGTGCCTTGGAGGAGTTCTTAAGGAATCCTCACTTGAGTTAAGACTGACTTAGGTGAGTTTGGATGAACGGATCGCCTAAGGTTGCACGGATTGTGAGACGAAAGGTTTAGTCCCGTGACACTTGCACGAGAGGTGAAAGAATTGATAAATAAAAAAGTAGTTTTAGTAAAAGTCCTCTAGCAACAACATGGAATAGAAGAAGCTACATGGGAACCCGAGGAAACTATGAGAAAGTAATATCTGAACTGCTAATATTTTCAAAGACAAAAAATTTTTTAAGGGGGAGAATTGTAACAACCCGTTTTTAATAAAATTGAAACAATGATTTCGGGACCACAAATATGAGGTTAGAAGAAATTTTATTTTAATATTATTTTATGGATATTGTATTATATTTTGTTTTAGAAATTTCATCGTTTACATGTCGAATTTGATGAAAAGGACAAAATTACATAAACTGCAAAAGTTAAACTCTAGTAGCTAAAGGTACCAAATAACTATGGAATTTAAAATTTGAGATCGTTATATGGCAAATCGACCATTTAAAGGATTTAGTAGATAATGATGATTATTCATCATTGAAAATTAAGAAATTATTAAGGTTAATTTTGGAAATATGATAAAATAATGATGATAAATGAAATAAATAATTAAATTTTTATCATTTTCATCACCTTTCCTAAAACAAAAACATGGAAACCCTAGCTATGAAATCTTAAGTTCAAGCAAGATTATTTTGCTTAATTAGGTGAGTATTTTTATCCTTTTTTAATGATTTTTATGTTTCCGAGATCATAATAACTTAATCTAGCTATCTCAGAGATTAATTTATAAAACTATTAAAGTATTAAGGTTCTTCCATGAATGAGCATAGTTGAATTTTGAAGTTTTATGATAGAAAATGAAAGGTTATTGTTAGATAAACAAATTTTGTAAAGAGAATTTTGATGAAATTATAAATTATGGACTGAAATGAAAAGATGATTTTATGAAAAATTCTAAATTTTGTGAAATAAATGGGTTGCTATTGATATGTATGAAAATGTGGCTAGGCTTGGATAAGGATTAAATTGTATGAATTTCATTTCCAAGCCTAGGGACTAAATCATAATTAATTAAAATTATAAAGGTAAATTAGTAATTTTGCCAAAGATGTGTATTGAATGAATTGAATATGAATTGTATTAAATTGAGTTAAATTAATTTGTATAGGTCCAGGTAGACCTAGCACGGAATTGGATCGAGGAATGAAAAAGTATCGGATTAGTAACTTACATATCTACGTACACTTGTCGAGGTAAGTTCGTGTAACTAAATTATATATTTATATGTTTTAAATTGAATATTATTGTGTGTGATTCGCATAAAATGCCTTGTATAATAACGACTACATATCCAACAAGTACCGAGTCTCGTTTGAACCTTAAAAATTCCAAGGATACAAATGATTTGTCATTAGGGTTCCCAAATTGGTTGTGATATATCATGTGTTGCAGACACACCACAGCTGAGCGTCCCAATATTTGGCTCTTACGAGCTTCCCGTTATTTAGCTCTCATGAGCTTCCCGATTAATGGTACTTTTGAGCTTCCCGATATTTGGCTCACAAGAGCTTCCCGTTTACATGTTTGTATAAACATACATGTATATAAATTGACAGATTACAATTTTTTACACTTCGTGTGTATTACCCGTGTATCCAATGATATTTTAAATGGTTCAACGGGAAAAGTTCTGATATGAGATATTATGAGTTCCAAACAAACTATTACCCATATATACATGAAGTACATGGAAATGATATTACCTGATATACTGATGCATGAATTGGTTGTTACTGGAATTTGGAACTTGCTTGACGACTTTGTTCATTCATGATTAAGGGATATTATATATGATTACTTGGCTAACATGATGAGGATATGTGTTTAGGCTTTTGGCCAAGTTGGTTTGGATAATTCTTGTATGCTTACCTTATATATGAAATAATGGTAAGTTAAATTCCATGTTATACGAACTTACTAAGCTTAAATGCATACTTTGTTTTATTGTCCCTATTTTGTAGTAATTCAGAAGCTCGATTTAGTTGGAAGCTGGTCGAAGTTACTTCACACTATCCATCGGCCCATTTCGGTATATATAGTAAATCAATTTTGGTTTTAATGGCATGTAAATGTTTTGTTGTGATTAGCCATTTGAATGGCTTATGTTTGATATATTTTGATATATATATGGCTTATCATGTTGGATGTGTGTTTGATATGTTTGATATATATATATAATTATGCATATATATGGTTGAAGCAATAGGAGATTGTGGATGTTTATTTACATGTTATAAGATGTTATTTGAGGTGCCTAAAGGCATATTGGTTGTATGTTGTGATAACACATGTTTAGGAAATGATTTTAGCTTGATTTAAATGTCTCGTTATGGCTTAGTGATGTGCAAATTAATTTGAAAGGTTGATGTCAATTTGGGTGAGAAATGCGGCTTAGAAAATGGTCTATTTTCGTCCACACGGGTGTGTGTCTCAGCCGTGTGTGACACACAACAAGATGACACGGTCATGTGTCTCTTGCATCTTTTAAATTGCAAAATAGAATTCTCACACAGCCTAGCACACGGACGTATGGCTTAGCCGTGTGACCCAAGTGAGAGAGCTCATAAGTTTGGACACGGGCTGGGGCATAGTCATGTGTCCCTATTTCGAATGCCAACACGGCCTGAGACACAGGCATGTCTCTTGACCATATGAGACACACGGCCTGGCCATACGGGCGTGTGTCTCCTACACCTTTGAGAAATTTTAATGTTTTCTGAAAAATTCTTTGAGTACCCGGTTTAGTCCCAATTTATTTCTAATATGTATTTTGAGCCTCGAGGGCTCACATAAGGGACAATATGATTGATTTTGATTTGTTTCTGATATGAATGCTAGTTGATATGAAATGTCTGCTATTTGATCTGTAAATTTCGGTAATGCTCCGTTACCATGCTCCAGCGACGGATATGGGTTAAAGGTGTTACAAAATTAGTAAGTTTAAGTATAGGTCTTTTATGATGCTCTATACCTAGATCTGGACAACAAGTCGGGCTTCGGGTGTTACAAATATAATGGTATTAGAGCTATAGGTTTAATCGGTCCTCTGACCTAGAAGATTGGAAAGATGTACCCCTATGTAAATGGCGATCGGACTAGCTAAGTCCCACGCATCCTCAGTATTGTTAGTAAGTTTAAGAGAATATGTACGGTGTATGGATGCATATGCCTAGATTGGTGAATTGAAAGGTAAGTATTGATAACCGAATATAGAAAATATACATAGAATATATGATTGAGAAAATACAATAGTAGAAATTTCAATAGATGTATGCTGAAAGGAATAAAAGAAAACTATAAGTAGCTGAGTATGGAAAAAGTATGAATAACTACATAGAAAGAAAGTACAAGTCCTAGAAAAGTAAGATAGTAATAAAATAGAGATATAACAAAGGTATAATATAATGGACTGTTGAACGAGTGTCTATGCTTTTTGACAGTCGAGTCCTCTAAGAGGATATAGGAATGATTGTAGGTTTGAAACTTGTTTAGGAGGACCCTAGATGCCAGGGTAGTAGGGATTAGACAGGTAAATTGAAGAGGAAGGCACATTTGGAAGGAAAACTTGACGTCCCTGTACAGTCTTCAAGAGTTTAGAGACTCCCCATTTTGCAATCGTAACTCCTCAAAGTATTGCCACCAGAGTTGGCACCTTTTGAGACCCTTTTTTTCCAAGCATTTAAAAGATTTAAGTTTAAACCTTCAAGCGAGAATAAAAGGGGTTGTGTAACGCTGGGGTTTGTGCAAGTGTACATAGTCATTAAGTAAGTATCGAGTTATTGTCTCCACAGGGATTGTATTTGTGCTAAGTCACTTAATTTGTAAAATTATATTAACAATTTGGTAAATAAAAACACAATATAGTTGAGAAGTGGTGATTAAAATATATTAAACTAAATGCAATGATCCCTAATGAAAATTATCCTAAGTATGCAAACTATATGAATGAAATAGATTTTAGTAAAATTAACATAATTTGCAACAATTATAACATAAATAAACTAGGAAAATTACTTTAATTAAACTCAATTTATTATCAACATGCTTAATAACATTCGAAAAAACATTCCATGGCAACTCGATCTTTCATGAGTTTGGAAACCACCTTAGGTCCTTTCGGAATCCTTTACTTAGTAAATACGCATTTTACTGATCCTTATTTACTAAGGGTTTCTTAGCATTCGTGTGAGGTAATAGGGACGTGTTAGGTTTGAAACAATTTAATCACACAAATTTAAAAACTATGCAGATAACAGAGCTTGGTTAGAGTTGTTATGCAACCTACAATTCAATCGGGTTAGGATCCAAATTGAGCATGCACATTTCAATTATGCATCCATTAGCCGTCGTCTGGTTAGGATCGGTTAGCTAATTCAGGTGCATTTCAATCACGTATGAACGAAATACAAACTTGATTTTAATTGAAAACATGATCGATTGAGGCACAAACATTATAAACATGAATCAAAATAATCATCCTAGCTTAAATAAAATTAAGCTATCATTGTTGTAAACAAGAACATAGAAAACATCTTTAAATTAAATTTAAAGAAAAGAAAGATTAAACCTAATTTAGTGGCCGTCACCCAAGACTCTGACTGACGAGGCTTATTCGCTTCTTTGCGTTACTCCTTTGCTGATGGCTCTACAAGGTGGCTGACCAAGGGTTCTTTAAGAGGCTTAATTGCTAAAATCCTTATGCAAGGATGATGAATGAGAAAGATAGCTAAAATAGTTGAGAGAATGATAAATGAGTGAGAGATGGTGGGATGAGGGATGATTGAAAAAGTGGGAAATGAGCTCTTATTTATAGGTGAGGCAAGGGAGCTAGTTTGCTAAAAATAGGAGTGTCCATCCTTTGAAACTTCCACCAAGAGTGGTCGGCCATGAATTGAGGAAAGTTGGCTGATTTTTCCTTAATTTTTGGTCAATTTGAGTGTCACAACAACTCAGGACTAAAACTCGGTCATCAGCAAATCTTCGGGAAAATCTCTTATTTCTTTAAATCTTCAAGGGCTTTATATAATTAAACCAAAAAAGGGTTTATGACTCTCATGTGCAGCCGAAAATTGGGTTGACTTGGTCCACAATTTGGACTGTTTTGCAATTAGAAGAAAACTCTCAAACCTGTCCAAAAATAGTAAATAGTTTAGAGGACCAAATAATATAATTTAACCATTTTAATTAATCAATTTACTTAATTAATTAAAACCCAATTTATTAATTAAATATTAAAAATGAATTATTAAATATAATTTTATATTTTATTATTTAATTTAATCATGCATAGCCTACTTTATAGTTTAAAAATATAATATGCTCAAATTAATATAAAATAAGTCATTTTATGCATGAAAACTATATAATAAAATATAAAATCACATTTTAATAATTTTTGTCATAATTTCATATTTTTACATATTTTATTAATTTATTAAACAATTACTTGATTTTAACAAAAAATTTAAGTAAAAAGATAATGAATTATATAGCAAAAACCTTATATATTTTTCAGTTTACAGGCTGGAAATCCCAGTCTGAAGGAAAGAAAGGGAAAATCGAGTGACATTGGTTGGGTCTCTTTCCCAGGACAGACCGGACTCTTTATTAGAAGGAACTTTATTGAGTAGGGACCAGGTAAGGAATCTACGTGTATTTGTCAGCCTTTGAAATGATTTCGTCGACTTTACTGGATAGAAAGATTATACCCTAGAGAGGCAGTGTGGATGAGCTAGTAAAAACTCTCACAGTCCTTAAGGTAGACACATGCCTTATTCTGGGATGATCGGGAACGAGGAAGGTGCGCAGTCCTAAATGATAAAACGTGTCCTCTCGAAGAGGAGGAGGTAGCTAGTGGTAGAAAATGAAGGATTGTATCTCGATAAGGTACGTCAGAAATGATCGAGGGAAAGCTACACCCTAATAACGTAAGCAAACAAGAAAAAGAAAGAAATAAAAGAAATAAAGGATGATGGGAAGAATGGCCAAGCCAAATGACTGTAGCTTATGAACATTTTCGTAGTGACCAAGATATTTATAGCCGAAAGGAGATACTGAGAAGTTATGGGAATTAATAGGTGGTAAGAAACCGTTCAAGTCCACCAATAAAAGTAGGACATTTATTGGAATTGGCAAAAGGAAAGAATCCTTTAAGATTTCCTAGACAGGATTTCTGCCAACTGTTGTCCAATATGGAGTAGCCCTTGTGGCAGTGAATATAGTCATATGAATATTCAATAACAGCCCAATTTGAGTAAGGCAGGAAGCCTCTTTTACCATTGGAGTAGGATTTCAGGGTCAGAGTGGTCGCTCTTACACTCCGCTGAGATGGTAATAAATGAGAAGTCACTGGCGGGCTTAGCTGCCCTCTGATGTGAAGGAAATTGACCATCTAATAGGTAATGATGACACAAACGGTTTTACTAACAAGTTGCACTGTAAGATAAGTTCCTTAACTTGAACAGAATAAGTGTTAAAAGTTCTCAATACAAAAACCTATACAAGTTTCTCTCTTAAATAAGTTTTTGTTCAAGACTTGTTAACATAGAATATCTATAAAAATCCTTTAAAACCATAATACAATAAATCATTTGCAATATAATAATATATGATTAAACAATCGTGTACTCTTGACAGCTAATCTCATAAAGTTTCAATCCAATCCAAATGCCTATGTTGCTAAGGATTGTCTTGGGTGATTTAATTCGATCCAATCTTCAATATGAGTCTCTTAAGTAATATGAACTTCATTGTTGGGCTAGATATTCTCCAAATAATCAGCACAACCCATTCAAACTATTCAATAAATTGTCAATACTCAAATATGAAAACTATTACTCAACAATTCTAGAGTTAGGAAAGTGGGCAGTTCCCTAACACATAAAGGCTAGTTTCCCAATCTTCAATGTGAGTCTCCCAAGTAATATAACCTTCATTGTTGGGCTAGATATTATCATAAAATTGTTTGATTTAATTTTTAAATTTTTTATAATGAATTTGAAATAAAAATAAATTTAAAAGTATATGATATACTAAATTGAAGAAAGAAAACAATTATGTGAAAAAGAATAAAAGAAATGAAAGTATAAGTATCTCAATAAGAAAGATTTTCAAATTAAAAAAATAAAAACTGAACAATACAGTTTTGGTTCAATTTATTCAATTTTGTTCTCTAAGTTGGTTTGGTTTTTCAATTTACATAGATAATTTAATTTATTCAATTTTTGGTATAATAAAACGAACCAATCGAATGTACACCCCTATCAATAGCATGATCAATATAAGTTTTGAATTATATTTACTTATCTTAAAATTACGCGCAATCCTTCAAATTTCTAATGAATCAGAAAGACATTATACACGTAAATTAACTAGAACTCGCAGCCTTCAAAAAATGTTAACAAGAATATTAACTTATTTATTATTAGTCAATTTAACTTCAAGTGGCAAAGGACTCGAGTTCGGATTTTATTAATTTTGAATTTGAGGTTTGGGTAACTCCTAACCTTAGAAGTGAGTTTAGTTCAGTTTGATGGAATTTTTTTATATTTTTAAATTATTTATAATAATTCTTAATTTAATTATAATTTTTTTATATTAATTTTAAATTTTGAATTTTTGGACTTTCTTTTAATAAATTGAGTTTTATTTTACAACTTTAGAACATTATTTGGTAAAGTTTCAAAGTTTGTGCATAAATATTTCTAAGACTTTTAATTTTTCAAGTAAATAAAAATTAATCAATAGCTCTTAAATAATATTTTTTATATATAGTATTTTTAAAGTTATTTTTACTATTTTAAATAAAAAATATTTATTTTTAAATCATTAAAATTGGAATTGATTATAAATAAAATAAAAAATAAAATTTAATTCTCTCGAATCGAATCAAATCAAATCAAATCAAATAACTTCAGTTTTTAATTTGTATTTCAAAAAGCGTCCAAACACCACGGTTCGACGTGATTTTCGATTTCTCAATTTTTATTGGTCATCCAACCTACCTTTATAAAAAAAATGTTAATACATATAGAAGTGCTTGAACTTGGTAACTTATGCCTATTTAGTACTTAAATTTTTTTTTTACCTAACCGGTACCTAAACTTGAAAATCGTAAGTTAACTTATTACTTTTTTTTAGGTACCTAACTAACATTGTTAGAATATGTTAATGTGGTGCTAACATGATGTTGACAACCAATAGCATTATGGCACATTACAGCTTCACATTTTGACACGTGACAAAAAAATAATTCTTATAAATTTTTATTTTTATTTTTACACGTGTCAAAAAATGTGAAGTTGCCATGTGCCACTATACTATTGTTTGTCAATGCCATGTCGGCGTATTTTAACAGTGTTAGTCAGGTACTTTAAAAAATATTGAGTTAGCTTATAGTTTTTAAATAGGTACCAATTAAGTCCAAAAAATAAATTTAAAGACCAAATAGGTACAAATTATCAATTTCAAGTACCTTTGTATATATTAACCCTAAAAAAACTTATTTATTATTATTGAGTGAAATTGAATTTCTAAAAAAGAATATTAACAAAATCCAACCTAAACTGACCTAGTTATACAGATTTGACCCAAAAACTAGTTTGGTTGGATTAGAACATATTAAACTTTGATTTGGATCATGTGAGGCTTGGCCACAAATGCTCTAGTCAAACAAATTAGGTTTTCGTTATAACTAGTTTTTCTTTATTTATGTCATATTATTATATTTAATATAAAAAATATACTTAGAAAAATCACATAAAATATATTTAGAATTTTTTTTAAAATTTGGAAGTAATGATGAAATTAAGGATGAGCAAAACTCGATTCGACTCGAAAAAATTGAAAAAAAAAATCAAATTTTGAGTTAAACGAATAGAGTTATTCGAGTCAACTCAAATTTTTTTCGAATTTCAAGTTCGAATTGAGTTGAGCTTTTGAATTCGAATAAACCGAATATCAAACTATAATATTTTACATTATTACCCTAAACTCCCAAAACTTTTTTACTTTCCCTCCAAAACTTTTACTTTTCCTATTTTCCCTCCAAAACATTTACTCTCCTCCCCTCCCAACCCCCCATCTACCCCAAATCTATTTCCCACCAATTTTTTTAATAATATTTTTCCTCCAAAATTTTACTCCCCATTTACTTTCTCTTAAAATTTTACTCTCAAAAACCCTCAAAACTTTTTATTTTTCCCCAAAATTTTTACTTCTCGCCCTCTACCCCTAAAACTTTTACTTTCCTCCTATCTACCCCAAACTCATCCCCCCCCAATTTTTTTAATATTTTTCCTCCAAAATTTTACTCTCCCATTTACTTTCCCTTAATATTTTACTCTCCCAAAACTTTTTATTTTCCCCTTAAACTTTTACTTCTCACACTTTACCCCCAAATAAAAAATCAAAATCATCCAAAAATTCCCTAAACCTAAATAGTAATAATTTTATTTATATATACTATTTATATTATTAAATTAAATTTCATTTTTTACTAATTATATTATTGAATTATTTAATTATATTGAATATTTATATTAAAATTAAATTATTAATGATGTCATAAAATATTCGTGTTAAAATTTTATATTGGTATCAATTTCACGTTTTATCTTCAAAATAACTTTTATTAAAAAAATCACATTTTTACTTTTAATATATTTTTTAATTTTAAAATGCATAATGACAAGAATCAGAAGATAATTGAAGCAACTAAGCAAGCAAATAAGTAAAAGATTAATAAATAAATTACGAGGTGATGAAAGTTAATAACAAATTTGATTACGGTGGTTGACAGTGGTTACAAGGAATTAAAATTATTTTTTTAAATTTAACTCGAACAAATATATTTGATTCGATTCAATTCGAATTTCATCTCACTCGACTCAATTCGAGAAAATTTCAAATCTAGTTAGGATGATAAAATATGATTCATCAACTCGATTAACTCGAAATTTTTTCATTCGATTCAATTCAATCCTAGATGAAATACATTTATTATAACAAATATTATCGTAATAAGTTCAATTTGATAGTATTTAAAATATACCATTATAAATTGTTTGAAAATTTTAAAAAATATTTAAAAAAAAGAAGTAATTAAAAAAGCAAAAATTATATTTAAATTGTATATGAAAATTGTTAAAAATGTAAATGATTTTAAAACAATATTTTTTATGAAGTATTTTAAAACAGTAAAAATAGTGTTTTTTTAAACTATGACGAGTTTTTAAAAAGTATTTTTAAATTAATAGAACAATATTTTTAAAATAGTGAAACAATATTTAAATAATAATAATAATAATTTTAATTTTTTAAATATAATAAAACAAAATTAGAGATATTAATTTTTGGATGAGTATTTTTAAAACAGTAAATATATGTAGTATTTAAAAGCAACTTTTTAAACAGTACTAAAAATAGTAAAAACAAAAATGATAAAATTTTCGATTTTTTTTAATAATCTTATTGTAAGTTCTGATCATATATACTTTTTTTGATACAATACTTAGAATTACTTATAACTCTTCTCTAAATAATAAATAAGAAAATAATGCGCAACAAAAGATAGAAATTCCTAAAATCTTTCCGTTTCTTTTACCAAATAGCAAAAAATATTATTGAAAAATTCTGAAAAATATTTTTCTTTTTCCTCCCTTCAATAACAAAAGATAGAAGTTTTTCGTCTTTTGATAAACCAAGTTTGTTTTATTGTTATATTGATCAGGGATGCACTATCTCACCAAATTTCTTTAAATTCTAGAAACTGCACCATCATCAATTACAATAATCAGTAACCCATGGAATTTATTTTTCCAATTGGTTTATCATTTAGGGTCTTTTTACCTCATTAAAATAAAAAATAAAAAATTTCCAAAATATAACAACTTTTCTCTTATAGTCAAAATTAAAACAAATATTGATTTTGTTAAGGAAAACCGGTTTGCACAAACCGATTTCCAATTAAAAAGTTTGAATTTTTTGTCAATTGGGATAAAAATGATGACAAAAAATCAACAACTTAAGTCACATGAAAAGAACTATTCTAGTCATTATCTAGAACTTGCAACGGTAGTTATCGCTCTGAATATTTGGAGACATTATTTGTATGGGAGAAAATGTCACATTTTCATAGATCACAAAAGCCTAAAATATTTGCTGACATCGAAAGAATTGAATTTGAGACAGCGTAGACGGCTTGAACTATTTAAAGATTGTAATCTAATTATAGATTATCATCTTGGAAAAGCTAATGTTGTACCTGATGTGCTAAGTCGAAACTCTTTGTTTGCTTTAAGAGCAATGGATACCTGTTTAACTTTAGAGCGAGTCAACTCTATTTTAGCTAAATTGAGAGCTAAACCTATTTTTCTTCAGAAGATCAAGGAGTTACAAAAAGATGACCTCGAGTTGCAAGCAAAACGAGAACTTATTGAAAATGATCAGACCATTGAGTTCAGTATAGATGATAACAGGAGTTTGTACTTCTGGAATCGTTTGTGTGTACTAAAGAATTTTGAATTGAAACATCTTCATGAAGCTCACAGTAGTGTTTATATGACACATCTGAGCAGCAATAAAATATATAATGACTTGAAATCGTTTTACTGGTGGTCGGGAATGAAAAGAGAGATCACTGAGTACGTAGCGAAATGCCTAGTTTGTCAGAAGGTTAAAGCAAAACATCAGGTATCGTCAAGTTTATTGCGACCTATAATGATTCCTGAGTGGAAATGGGAGCAAATCACTATGGACTTCGTATTAGGTTTGTCGTTAACGCAGAAAAAGAAAGATGCAGTTTGGGTGATAGTTGCCAAGTTGACTAAATCAGCTTATTTCATCCTTGTGAGAATTGACTATTCACTCGAGAAATTGGTTGAAATCTATATCTACGAGATTGTGAAATTACATGGTGTACCTTTTTCTATTATTTCAGACTAGAATCTAAGATTTACCTCCAAATTTTAGAGTAAGTTACACGACGCTCTGGATACTAAGTTAAATTTCAGTACAATTTTTTATCCTCAGACTGATAGACAATGAGCAAGTGATTCTGATACTCGAGAATATGTTACGTTGTTGTGTTATTGAATTTGAAAGTAGCTGAGAAATATTTTTACCATTAGTTGAGTTTGCTTACAACAGCAGTTACAAGTCGAGCATTAAAATGACACCTTACGAGGCTTTATATGGTCGTAAATGTCGAACTCCTTTATGTTGGTCAGAGTCGAGTGAAAGAAAGCTGGTAGGAATTGATTTGATACATGAAACAAAAGAAAAAGTATGAGTTATTCGAGACTCCTTGAAAGTTGCTTCCGACTGAAAAAAGTCATATGTTGACTTGAAAAGAAAAGACATTGAATTTGAAATTGGTGATAAAGTATTTTTGAAAGTTTCACTATGGAAAAAGGTTATACATTTCAGTAAGAAAAGAAAGCTCAGTCCGAGATTTATTACGCTGTATGAAATTCTTGAGAGAATTGAACTTTTTGGCATACTGACTAGCTTTTCTCCTAGAATTGAAAACCATTCATAATGTCTTTCATGTGTCAATGTTACGGAGATACATATCTGATCCCTCCCATGTGTTATCTCCTGATAAAATACAATTATAGCCCGATTTGACATATAGTGAAGAACTGGTTAAGATTTTGGCTCGGGAAGTAAAAGAATTGATAAATAAACGTTGACATTAGTTAAAGTGATGTGGCACTGTCACAGTACAGAAGAGGCTACGTGGGAGCCGGAAGAATTTATGAAATCCCAATACACTCATATTTTCTCAGGTAAATTTCGAGGATGAAATTTCTTAAAGGGGAGAGTTGTAACATCTCGATTTTTAGTGGTGTCAAAAAAGGCAGTTTCTGAACCCCATTTTCATAAATTGAGTCTGTAAATATTAAATATAAATATTTATAGAGTTGGTATAATATAATATTAAAGTTTAGTCCTTCAATTTTATCTATTAATTGTTTAATTTAGGTGCAAGGACTAAATTATAAAAGTTTTATCTTTATAGGTTTTTAATTGGCCAAAGATCTAAGGACTTCAATTGTAATTATCCAAAGGCCCCAAATGGAAATTAAACCAAATTATAACGGGTGTTAGTAGGAAATGATGGAAGAAACCACTAATTCATTATTAATGGTTGATTAAGTTAGTTGAAAGTATAATTAACTTAATTAAACTAAATTAATTAACTTTTAAACATGGTATAAAAGAAAGATAAATGAAGTTGTCATCTTTATTCTTTCTTCTCCACCGAACCAAATTAGATAAAAACCTAAGGATGCCAATTTTGGAAGCTTTCAACTTTCGGTCCTCGATTCTAAAGTGATTTCTAGTTATTTTCTTATAATTTTTATGTTTTTGAGGTTATGTGAGCTGGATTTAGCTAGACCATGTACCAATTTGCAAAAATGTTAAAGTTTTTGAAAGTTTTTATTGTTGATTTCTTGAAGAAATTGGTTTTAAATTGATACATTTTAAGCTCAGATTTTGAAAAAAGACTAAATTGTAATGTTTGGCTGTTAGTTTTGTACATAAGAACTAAAGTAAATAAATTGTGAAATTTATGTAATAATAGGCAGTAAAGGGTCTGTAATGAATGTAATTGAGATCGATTTTCAAACCGAGACTCAAAATTGAATGTTATGGCTATTTCGGGTTTAGGTTCATATGTTCATTCATATAATGAAATAATGTATAAATGTTTAATATTTATGAATTGAATGGAATAATTGTATAGATCGAGAATTGAATCAAACTGATGATAATCAAGGAAAAGCCAAAATTGTCAATTAGCACCTAAAGATTTGGTTGTTTGCTGTTTTGGTAAGGTAAGTTCATATGGAACTTACTACTTTATTTTGTGTTATGTTGAATTGTGTTCTATTTTTTATGTGTTAGATTGAAACGAATTAATGAATTTTGCACTTATAACTCAGAAAGGATTGAATTACAAATTCATGAGAATATTGGTTATATGAAAATAAAGCAGAATGTAAGTTTCAATGTTGATTGAATATATGTCTTATATCAGATATGAAAAGGTGTACAGAAAATAATAATGTCTTTTATACGGAAATAATGCCCGAGTGAACTTAATAAAAGGTTATGATATGTATAGTACGCCATTGGGGTTATGCGCGATTAGTCAAAGATTTTATTAGTTATTACGAGATCTAGAATTCATTTTAGCTTCTTGAATTATATGTATCGTAGGTTTATACCAGACAGGTAACCTCGATATGACATCAGCTCATGTGAGCAACCCAATTATAATGTCAACTTGTGTGAGCATTACATTCTCGTGTATCCAAGTCTGTTTTACTATAGTTTCATCGAGCGATGTTCAATTGATTTAAAATGTAATTTAAATCATGATTTGAAAATGAAAAGGTGTTGATGATAATTGACATATAGATTGTTATGTGATTATGTTTTAAATGTTGATGGTATTACGCTTCGAGAACATAACAAACATATTCAATTTGTGGAGGTGTTGCATGTCTAGATATGTATTCAAGTGCCAAAGAAAGTCAATTTGGTAGCTAATAGAGTATTTTTTTTATGCTTAAATGGTCAAGGTAAGCTTTAGTCTCCATATGATCTTATCAAGCATTTTATATGCTTACCTCGTTTGTTTTCCCTTTTCCTTGTAGATCGTTACCTTGCGGAACACATCAAGCCAAATAAACTTGAAGCTCAAACTATCTTATCACTGAATTGGTAGCTTTTGATAATTTTGAGTCGTAGAGTTTGGCATGTATATAAGGTGTCTTGTGTTACTACTTAGTATGTACATATACTTACTTATGGTAAGTTTGCTTTGATTGTTACTTATCATATATGTTGATTTGGTGACTTGAATCATATATGTTATTGAGCATATATGTGTTTGATTGTGCTAAAGAGTGTGATGAACTATATCTATAGACTTGGTACATGAAATGGCATGGAATGAAGTGGAGAAGGTGACGTCACGATATCGACCCTAAAATTTTAAAACTTTACAATTTGGTCTTATTTCGAGTTCAAGTTGACAAGAGAGCTTTTGTAAGCTCGAATTAAGACTCGATTTTTATTGTTTAGCCATAAATGAAGGTTTTGATATTGAATTGCTTGTGTGTATGAATATTTTACTATAAATTGGCTGTAGTTGCTTTGGCAACGAATGTAGCATCCTATAGCTCGGACCTGGTGATCAACTTCGGCGAGGGGTATTATAGACTCGATGTTTTGGAGAGATTGTTTGGAAATAGGTGTAACACCATCTAATTTGGTAGTTTGACTGGTGAATGATTGTGTCACAAAAGGTTGGGAACGAAATGCGGTATATAAAAAAAAGTGGTTTTGATGAAAGTCATTAACTCAAATAGCAAGCATGCTTAGTATGCTGTTTCGCGGATTTTGATTAGAGGAAAAAATCAAAAAAAAAAAAGAAAGAATGCGCAACATATAATATTCAAAATAGGAATTAAAGGTTGGCAAATGCCACTATAAGTTAGTTTATACAAAATATTGTTTGCGAATATAATCAGATTCAAAGAATACAACACATTTTTAAAATATGTGTGTTTCAACCATACGCTACCCCGATATATACATGTTACAAAATAAAAATGCATGGCTCACAATTGAAGTTGCTTTTTGGCTGAGAATTCAAGAGCCCACGGGAACCTAAAGTTCCTGAAAATGGGAGAGAAAAGACTAGGTAAGTTCAAATTAACTTATTCAGTTCCAAGAATAAACGATAACCTTTCTAACAAGGTTAAGGAAACAAACCAACACAGAGTAATTAACATATTGACTTTAACATAAAATTTACGCACAAACGTAACATTATAATTGTGTGCAATCCATTCACAGATACATACCGCAAATTTATTATTGTTCAAAGTGTAACACCATAAAATAAGGCCTAGGAGTTTTAAGGGTATTTTAGGAATTTTAGCTTATATGTGCTCAGAACTTCATAAGGTTGGTATTCGATAATGTTTCCGACAATGGCTATTAGGGAATTAAATCAATTTTTGAAAATGAGTTTTAAATACCTTTAAATTTAGAAAAATGATTGATCTATAAAAGATTTAAAAATGAAAGTCTTTTTGAAGCAATTAGACCAGAATTTTAAAATCAACCTAATAAACCCCCATTCTCCAGTTTGTTTCACGATAGCCAATTTCTCTTCTTGCTTGTGTCGTTCCTTTCCCTCTCCCATCTCTCCCAATCAATTTTCACTTTCATTCCCTGATTTTTCTTGTATTCTAAAATCCCTTGCACTATAAATCTCCATTGAAACCAATAAAACAATCAAAAACTTCTTTAATTTCATCATCTTCTTCAATAGTGGATTTTCTGAGTTTTCAACAAATCTTCATTTTCTTGCATTCAAGGTAACCAATCATCTTCCTAATAGTTTAAAATGTTATCTAGACTTTTAAATCGAATTTCTAGCCATTAAAACGCATGTTTTAGATAAAAGCCAAAATTTTGGTCATTAATGGTAGATTTTGGATTTGGGGATTAAAACTTGGTTTTAAAGTGTTTCTCAACTTGTTTTAACTTGATTAGAATGTGTCTAAAGTTACTTTAAAGTTGTTTTAAGAAATTCTCGAGTTCTAATGAATTTTCATTGTTATGGCCAAAACTTGTCGAAAAATTTTGATACCTTGAAACGTGTAGTTTTGTGTAGTTTAAAGTTTGAGAATTAGTCGTAGATGAATACGAAGATGAATGAAACTCGTTTCGTATGAAAATATTAAGTGTAGACTGAGTTATTTGAATTTTAAGTTTGCCATGCTAAAGGGTTTAGTTACATGAGAATGTAGTTTAGGCTTGTATTTCGGTTGGTTTAAGTGAGTCCTTGGCTGTTACTTGACTATGTATGTCATGTGATTTTTGTGTGTGAAGCTTGGATTCATTAGATCCTACTACGAGTTGAAGGAAGAGCTAGTTCAAGCTCTCAATTTTTGTCAAAAGTTGATAAACTCATAGATGATTTATTGTGCAATTGGGAATTTAAAGGTAGCCTAAACCCCTACTCTAAATTCTAAGAGTAAGTGTTCTCACACCTGTGATTAAATGTGATATATGTATGCTTGTGAAATTGTGAAATTATGAACATATATGAGATGCTATGACATGTGCTATAAGCTTATAATGACTGATGTTAAAGTGAATATGTTGGTAAGTTATTCATGCTATGTGATAGTGTTTATATGAGGTAATGATGTGAATATGTGCGGAAAATCGGTAAGTAAATATGTGATAATAATGTGGATATTTGGCCTTGTGTTATTATGAGACCATTGTATATAATTGGTTTGCCATAGGATTGTGAGTACTCACCTTTGTATTGTGATATAGGTAGGGCACTGAGGCCCAGGGATAGTTTAGGAGAGATAAAGGAATATGAGCTAAGCTTTATCCATTGGGATATGTATGTGTGGTGTGTTAGAGAGTGTTAGCTATATGCTTCACTTATGGGACATGTTCGATTCTTTGAGTCATTATGGTGTGATGGAGATTATCGTATCTGATGTGTGGTGATAGAGTCCACTTTATGTTTCATAATCTCAAGAGCCAAATTATTATAAAAAGTGTTTGCATGTGTTTAAATGTTATTGACAAATGCTGAAAGATATGCTTAATTACTCATGTGACTACTGTGTGAATGAAGTCTATTAGATGATTAATATGTAAAATATGTAAAATATGTCATAAGAGTAAAATATGATATAGGTACGATGTATGCCTATTTCATTGATGCATGATGGATTGTTTGCGTAGTGGTTATTCTAAGCATTCATTGAGCTTGTTAAGCTCACTCACTCCATTTTAATCTTTGCAGAGTAGTTGCGCTTCCGATGTGAGCAGTGTGGCCTTCGAGGAAGTGATCCAAGCTATTCTTTTAGTTGCTATAGTAGGTGTATTCGGTTTATTTGTTATATGGGACTTTAAAGCAATGTGGTAGACTTTCTATCGGTTTTGTTAAGTCATTTTTTTGGGTTATGTGCTTGTTATTTATGTTTGAAAGCATGTGGACTTGAACACGATATTTGGGCTACCGGTTGAGACATTTTGATGCTTATTTGACTAGGTGAATAAGCATGATGTTTATGGATTAAGTTGAATGGTTTTATTGCTTGCATATGTTGAATTTTTGTAACCTGGGGCATAGGTATCGATATTAGGGCTTTAAAAACGATACCTCTGTATTGTTTAAAAGTGCAAGAAGACAGAATAGAGAATTGGTATTGATACCTCGGCCCGAGTATCGATACTCAGGGTAAGTTTATCGATACCTTGCGAAAGGTACCGATAATTTTCTATGTTTTGGAAATTGTACGAGAAACAAAATGCAAGTTTGGTATTGATTTTCCATGTGGTATCAATACCACTTAAAGGAAATATAGATAACCCTGAGATAGTATCGATACCTACGTAACATTTTTGGGAAATTTTGCTAAGTTGTTCCCAAGGCTTGATTTATGACCATTTTACATTTGTTTGTCATATGTTAGCATGATGAATCGTTAGTTTGAGTTTTTATGACTTAATATTCGTATGAATGTTATGGTAACAAAAGAAATTAAATGAAAACTACGATGAAATCGATCTGGGATAGTGGTGTAGCATCCTAAAACTCAAGCTCGATGATCGTGCCGAATGTAGGGTGTTACACAAAGGCGGGCATTGCCCATTGCTATGTATAATTAATAGGCTAATAGAAGACACGTTAGCCACAGTCTACATGCAGATACTTATCCTAACTCAGTACTATTCATATGCAGGACTTTATGTAATACATGCATACTATGCATGAACAGTTCATGGACCCTTCCTTGTGCTAGCTTCTAATCCATTCAACACTCCAAAGAGCTACAATTCCATTATCACAATATTGCTCCGTAGATCCAGTATTCCATTTATCCAATCAAACCTCCTCAAATTCCCCTAGTTAATTTGAACACTTAAGTTTCCCCCGGAAGGCTGGGGTCATTCACTAATCTCAGTTTGTATTAACATGCCTTATTGGAGACAAATCACATATCATTTCAATATCTCCATACATTTCTCCAATGCCATCACATATCCACAATTTACCTCCTTTACCCCCTTCCACCATTCTGGATACGGAGCTTGTGCACCAAGGAAGGAATATCCACTTTAATCACACATGCACATTCATTTAAGTTTCATTTATGTAGCTTGTTATCACAGAGAAATATACGTGAAACATCACCCAACAGTATTTTATCATGCAATATAACATTCCTTCAACAAGACTGACCTAATTCTAGAATTAAACTACGTTCAAAATTAACCACACTTGGAAGTTTAATTACTTTACCTAGATATACAACATTTACTTATTATACACAAAAGTGAAAAGGACCTCACCAGAATTCTTCAGGGTAAGCTTTATTTACTCTACCGGTTCTTTCCATTTTGCACTAGGGCCTTCTCCCGTTTCTTTAGCTAGAAACAATTAAACATTTTTATTAAGTTCAGAAACAACCAAATATTTAATGAAAACAGAAGAATCGACAAGATGCAATAATGATTTAGAAGGAAGTTTTCTTCATACAAAAATTTCCTTGAAAACCTATGAAAACTAATTTCAACTACCCTTTCGTTTCCTATATTGAACTAAAGTACTCAAGAGCTTACCAACAATTGGCTTGGAAAGGAGTAGTTTTGAACAAGCTAAGATAATTGGTTTCTCTTTCAACAATGAAGAACACTTCTAAATTTCTTCAGAGAAAATAAAAATGAAAAAAAGGAAATAAAGTCTCTCCTCTTTTAAACTTCTGCCCTCTCTCTATATATATGGATTTTAACCTGTATCCCACACTAAGCAGGATCCCTAATCATAATTCATGCACACACGATTCCACTAATTAATTACCTTTATCGAGACTCTCCAAGTGTCATGCAAAACGATACATTTCCCATCCTAAGACTTGACACACATCTAATATGTACCCCACTTATAACGGGCTTTAAAGCAAACTAACAAGATTAAAACATTTGAAATCACAATTGGCGGGTTCGCCAGTAGAAGTACTTGCCAAATACAAGAGTTCGCCACACGCCAGTGCTCGCCAAATGTGGATTAAGAGTCCGTAATATGGCAAAACACAATGAAAAGTCCAAAAAAGATATGTCAATAGTACAGCTAGCCTAATTTCATGAGTTAAACTAGCTCACACACAATTCCCGTACCATATAAACTTGGCCAACGACCAAAAATGCAGATTTGAAAACTTAGGGTGACAATAGGAACCTTTCCTCTATGAGACCAAGAAGGCCATCCACTCCAACATTGCCTGATCATGTTCCTGTTGATACATTTGCTACCCTATTGGTTACCAATATGCACCTGCGTGTAGAATATGGTACTAACAAACCCATTGATGATACAAAAATGCCCCCGAACCCTGCTGACAACAAAGATCACCCCAACAATACACCTATTGTATTACACCATCGAATAATAGAATCTGTAGATTTTTAAGGTGATGAGTTGTATATTTTTTACAATTTGTAACGACCCAAAACCGGCCTTTTAGATCGAATCCCGGAGGTTACATTGATCACTGAAGTGATTTGAAACAATTTTACAAACGAGTTGGTAAAATCTTATACGAACACATTTATTAAAATCGAACTAAACTTTTTAGCCTTTTTTGGATTCAAAATAGAGAATTCAAGTCATCTCGAAGGCGTTTGGAAGTAAAGTTTCAAATTTCTAGAATTCGAAACAAAACTATTTATGAAAATCCAAAATTTGATTGTACCACAATCTTTTTAGATGTTTGCAATCCTAAACAGTTCACAAATTTAAAAAGTTTGAAAACTCATTTTATTAGTTCGTGTAGAACATATCACTCCGAGACCTCTAGCATGCCAAGTCTAGCTACAGAACACGAGGGTACCTGTAAAGGGTTAAATTAAGGGAGTGAGCTACATAAGCTCAGTGTGAGTTCGAAAACGACAGAAAAACAAACACCAAAGTGTCACAATAAAAAAATATCTCGATGGCAATCCGATATACGAACAATCTTCACAAACAAATCAAACGTATCAGTACTGAAACACCTCAATCTATAAATAGTTAGACTCACAATCAGACAGACAGACAGAATACAGAATGAATACAACAAGTAATAAAAAAAACTCACCCGTCCAGCCAAAACACCTCTTCGTCCCCCGATTACACCTCAAAAAAGTTGTTTAAGCTCATCCAACCAAACGCACCACATAGGACCTTGAAAGGCCCTTCCAACCTTACACACCATGTATGTAGACTAAGCCACTCAGATAATAATACGCAGCAAAGCTAGCGTATATGTAGTATAGTGCATTGCGGTAAATCACTATACTGATAAGTTGCAGTTAAATTTCCAGATCAGAATTAGTCTTCCTTCTCTTCACAACCCAACCCAAAAAGATTAATTCAAATGCAAAATGCACACCATTCGTAGACAGACTTACATAAACAGAATAAGAAATCATAAATGCACACATTCAAATGCCTGGAATCAGAATCAGATATAACATAACATCAATTAGCACTCAATCGAGTCGCTTAATTAGAGCTATGATTGCGAATAACGCACATGTCTAAGCCGAAACAAAGTATTGACCACCCTTACTAAGACCTAGCAAAGGGTCGGAACACACAGAATCATAATTAGAACAAAAACAGAGCTACTACAAAAATTAGAGAAATAGGCCACACGGCTATGTGTCCCGGCCGTATGGAAGTGCCCAGGCCGTACAGGGGGTTTACACGCCCATGTCAAGGGACACACGCCCGTGTGGAGGGGACACATGCCCGTGTGAGCAGCCTGTGTAACTCACTATCCAAAAGATCTAAAATTAAGTGCAAAGTGGACACAGCTATGTGGAAATCTCACACGCCCGTGTGAAAATTGAAAAAATCCCCAAATCGTACCCACACGGCCGTGTGGCACCAAAAATTACTTAAAAACCCTAATTCCCAATTTCACACGACCGTGTGGACTGCCCGTGTACGGCACACGCTCATGTCGCCACCTGTGTGGTCACAAAACTACACCAAAATGGGCTAAAAATCATGGTTTTGACATTAAAATGGCCCCCGGCACTTGGTAACTCAAAACTATGCCAGAATTTACAGAATAGCATGCAATCCAATACCCAAAATCAACTGTTTCAGGAACATACAAGAAGTTGCCGAATTCCATAAAATCCAACAGTAATTCAATATCAAAATTAAACAGTTTCATAACACACATCTTAGAATGCGATAACAAGCACCGAGAACTGCTCGATTCACTCCACCAAATGATTCAGAAGCCTCAATTATACACGTAACTAAAATATTAGAATTCAATCCAACAATGTAAACGAAATTGAAGCAATTCTTCCTTTAATTCCAATGACAAAACTTACCCAATTTCGCACCCAATCAAAAGTAACACACAAGGACAATCAGCCAACAACGTCGATACTTAAAATGTTTAGTCGCAAATCTCAAAACTTTAGGGTGTTACACAAATCTCAAAACATTTAACCCAAAATTTTAAGGTGTTACACAATTGTACTATGAGTTGTATTTTTTTAATGTTTAGTTGCATATTTTTTATTTTCAGAAGTTGATGGTTATCCAACATGAATACATCAATGGAGATATTTATTGCGGGTGCACCTAACAGTTGTACGGAGGCCACATCTTTTTTGCTTTCTTGTTTACCTCAAATTCATCTCATTTTGATTTTGACTTAAGTACAGTCGACCTTGTAGCTTACGATGCAGTCCTAAATTTAGTAGCAAATCAAATGTAGGCGGACGCAAAATACCCTAATATGCACCATTCTTCTTTGAAAGGAACTCATGTTTTCAAACATTGAAAGTGCGCTCAAGTCTGTACACACCGTCCATGTATTGCATACAGTCGACATCAAAAATGACACATGCCACTACCATATGAGCACATGGATACTTGAGTTTTTAAAACCTCCCGCAATCGTACCACATTTGCTTAATGTCTACCTTGTATAACATTACAAGGAAAACGGTGTGTTGCCTTGTAAATTCATACACTTGAAAAGTTTCATATTAATGTAATAAGCATTCAACCGATATTGAGCGTGCTTTTTTATGATTGTCCTCCATAGCTTATTATAGTTCCTCGTAGAATATGTGATCTACATTCATCAATGTTTAATATTGCTCTCTCATCATCGCAAACAAGCAGCCTATCTTCAAAAAGTAGAAGTGAACACAAAAGGTATGGGTAAGTGACACGTCCCCTTCACAACAAAATTCATGGCCTTCACTAGGTTGGTTGGAATATGCCCATATCGACCCCCTTCATGTTCATTGTATGAATGGCCCCAAGATTCAAGTGGGATTTAAACGAGCCATTGCCCAGTTAAGTCATTTTTCACTCATAACTTCTCCAACATTTGATAGAATTGAGATCTTCAGAGCTCATACCCAATGGAACAAATTTTGGTTCATGCCCAGTTATGAGATCTTTGGAGCTCATGCCCAGTTAAGTTATTTTTCACTCATAACTTCTTTGAAAAGTAGAAGTGAACATAAAAGGTATGGTCAAGTGACACATCCCTTTCATAACAAAATTTACAGCCTTCGCCAGGTTGGTTGTCATATGCCTGTATCGGCCCCCTTCATGTTCATTAAATGAATGCCCCAAGATTCAAGTCAGATTTTAATGAGCCATTGCCCAGTTAAGTCATTTTTCACTCTTTCTCTACAATGGCAAATACTATCGATAAGAACTTTCAATCCTCATCTTGTGCAATCATAATCAAAAGTATCTGGGTCTATTTATCATCCATCCAAATCCTGTCTACCTGCACATTGGGCTTGTAGTATGGAAATGCCCTGACACAACTTTCAAATGTCGAGAACATTCGGTGGAATTTTTTTTACCTTTCATTATTTGACCGAATGAATCATATACATCAAGAGTTTCTAGTTCAATCATTATACTCGAAACGAACTCTTGTAGCACAGTTATCCATCTCTACAACTCGTTGTCAGAATCGTCCCAATCACCATATAATTCACTTATAGCTTTCAACTTCGCTTTTCATGCCTTCCTACATGTGACAGATTGTCTGAAATAAAACTACATATCAACTCTTAGTACTAACACTGGACTTGTTGGATTCACTCTGACCAACGATATTATGCATTTGCAGATAAACCTTGAATACAATTTGTGATGATCTCGTGTTAGCCATGTAGTTGTGCATGTATGAAAACCTCCAAATTTTCAAATTTCCCAAATTTATTTATTTTTCATCAGTGTTGCCTTGATCCTCCATTTGCATCCTTCATTACCATTCCAAAACTCGCTAACATATTTGGTTGTGGTAGAAACAGAAAATTTGTAATCTACGCAAACTTTAAAGTTATACTCTTTAATGACTCCTGTAACGGCCTTCTTTGTTGGAAATTGTAAACCCATACATAAATCTCCAAAAAGCACATCAAAACTCATCACATGGGCTAGTAATATATGAAGATATTTGGGAAATTCTAAGGCATGCATTGTATTTAATTTGATGGTAAGTATATGAGATGAAGGTTCGTATAGTGGAAAAACCAAACTAAGTTCGTTGGACTAATATCGTGTTTTAGCAGTATTTAATGGGGCGCCTTGGTTAGAATTAGAATCGTCATAGTCTTCTTAAGCATTCAATTCATTCGGTACATCATCCACATAAGGATTGCTAAATTCAGAATTATTTCCTTAATTGTATGGAACATCAATCGACACTTCTTCCATATTTGGCTCAACAACATTTTCATTAAGGTCAAATGTAGGATTTTGAATGCTGCCATATATCGATGGCCATGTAGAGTCATATTGATCATCCAATGTGACATTTAGATTGAAATCCAACCAAGAAACTTAAGATCGACTCCCTTAAGATGCTGATAGCACCTCTACATATGGCTCCTGCAATTCATTTTGTTGACCAGCGAATTGAAGGAAATATTCACAGGTATATTGGATGAACTAGAATTTTCAGCTACCACATTCACATGCTCATCATCGTTCAACTCTGCATATAGTTATGCTACATGATTTTTAGATTTGCAATGAACTACTATCATTGTCTTTACATCTTCATCATCAATAAGCTCAAGTTGGCTAAATATAACTGAATTTAGTGACGTTGGAAATCTACAGAAGATTATAGATATCGTCCTGCCATAATGTATACTGTTAATCTTCAATTTTAACCATCAAGATTAATACTTTGTTTCAATACCCCACTAATCTTATGACCCAATTCGAATGCAATGCAAATTTCCCATTGTAATAAACCAAGACTGCAAAGTAATTATTCATCTTGTACAATTAACCTGCAAAATATACTAAATTATTAGTTAATAGATCATAATATAGTTTCCATATAACAATTTAAAAAATAATTTTTTTGTTACCTTAATCACAATTTTTGGATCACCAACAATTCTTCAAACTCAAATTTCTATCAGCCTTTTGATTAACATATTTTTTACCTTGTAAGAGTTATTTGGGTCATTTTATAGATATTTAAATAAACTAAATTTTTTATTTTTCGTATTGGGGAGATCAAATTCACTAAACATTGAAAGAATCTAATTCCTCGACTTTAGTCAACTTAACCAGTCCCATCCTAGATTTAGTGGGCCTGAAAAGAACATGAAAGGTTGCTTGATTAGACCCATCAGTCTGCCTAATTAGATGGGTCAAAAAGGTTTGGAAATTGATTTTTTCCTTGATTTCTAGCTACAAAATGGCTTTGATTTTTGTTCTTGATGATGGGTCTAATAACCATTTAATTATTACATAATAATTTTTCCCTCTTTTCACCTTAGCTGACAAAAATATCACACTTTTTTAGATGGAAATCGAGTTGTAGAAATTGATTTTCCCTAACAAAATTAAAATTTGTTCTATTTTGGTCAATATGGAGAAAGTTGTTTTACTTTGTAAATTTTCTTTTATTTTCTTATATTAATTGGGTAAAAAAGCCTCATTTAGGTCATAGTTTTACATGCAATTCATAGAGTTTATGAGCTAGTGAACTAATATGTAATTAAGTTTTGACTCTTCATCTATTAATTATATAGTTTATTTAGTCATTGAGTCGAACCGCTAAAACTACCATGTTTGAACTCCTAGCTATATACTATGCGTTAGAAAACTTTAGTCTGATAGCCTTGCCTTAGGTTTGTTGCCCTTATAAGATATCTATAATCCTTTAAGGTTACATTTATTAACCTAATTTGATCACCTTCATCTCAAGATTTTAAATGTATCTTGTGTTGCCATTATAGAATATACATCCCTTAAAGTAACATTTATTCACCTATGATCACTTTTATCTTATTACTTCTATTCTATATTCTATGATGAAAATGATCATTACTTGTATCATTAATGATTAATTCATATTTTCCAAACAAATCTCCATAGCCATGTTTCATTTTCATAATATATACAATGCCTTTTGATAGGATAATATTAACTCTTTATTCAACCTATGATTCCACTTTCTACAAGTGAAAATATATCATGCATAAGTTACATACCTAATGTACAACCATTTGCTTACTATTTCGAGATGCATGGGTTATCAATACATCATTGCATATGAATTATAAATACATAATCATTTTCTTACTCAAGATTAAAATAAGTCACACAATGAATGTCAAAAGAAAATTAATCCATAAATGGATTTAAAATAAAATCATCTTGGGTCTAGTCCAATGTATTGTCAGTTCAAACAACTATATCTATGTCTTTATCTTAGAAGTTAATCAAGCTTTGAAGGTTAAGATAAATTATCTCTTTAATTAAACTTATAGCCAGTATAATAACCCTATCATGAGTCACTTGCTCATTATGATCCCATGGACTATAGACTATTTAGATTACCTTTTAATACAAATTGCCTTATGCTTTATAAAACTATTTGTTATGCAACTTAATATTAGTTAAACTTTAGGTAATCCATGAGCAAATATTTTATTAACAATTTTCTTGTCATATAGAACCGATGTAACACACTGAATAATCTATTTCTGTTTTTGTAAATACCTAATACAATTGTGTATCTGCTTTAGTGGTTAATTGTTCTGGGTGTGTGTATGAGGTCTTGGGTTCAAGTCTCACATTTGCAAATTTTGTTATTTTTCTAATTCTAACCCTATCCTTGTTGAGTAGGCTTATATAAAATTGTCTGCTAATCTATATCAGAATGAGCCTGCTGGTTTGAGTGAGGAGTTAGTGTGTTGGAGATCCTGTGTTCGAATCTCTGCATGTACATGGGTGTTTATTTTTGCTTCGGTTGAAGGATAGAGGTTCGATAGAGGTTGAATTTTGAGGTAGTAGAGGTGCTTAGTGGGTAGGATTCTGGGGGATTTAGATATTAGTGGGTAGTGGGGATAATTTCACAAAATTTTATTTTATTGTATTTGTTTTTAAAATTTTTCTCTCTCTTCTAAAAAAGAAAATTGACTGTGTTTCTGATGTTTTCTTCCCCTTCTTTTGTGCACTGTTAATTTTTCTTCGTCCTCATTCTTTTTCGATTCTGTCACTTTTTCTTTTTTGCGTAATTCATCGTGTCTTGATTTTCGATACTCATTCTTGATTTGGTAAGTGGTGTGTCGAATTGATTCGTGTTAACTTTCGATTTGTAAAGTGTTTGATTAAGTTTTGTTAAAAAGACTTAGCCTTGCATAATTTTTGACGTTTTGAGGTTATCATGTAAGGGAAGGCTATGAGAGAGCTTGTTTTGCTTCGACGAACTGAACGGTGTAAGCAGTGGTTTATCGTTGGCGGTAAGTTAGTTTCGTGGTTGGACTTTTGTTAACAAATTTGTTAATCAATCTTCTAAATCAATATTGGGTATTCTAATTTTAGGTTCTAGTGGTCTCGAGAGTGATTTCACATTAAACAGTACCAGGTGTGTACTCCTAACGCGAAAAACTGAGTTTCGACAAAAGCCAAAAGTGCTGTCTGTTGACGCCACACGGACGTGTGGTAGGCCGTATACGAGACACGACCGTGTGTTAGATGAATGCGTGGTCGTACGTAGGACACGACAGTGTGATGGTGTGAGTGTGGCCGTATGGACTACACGAGCTAGGCCATATTGGGCGTGTGGGCCACAGGGGCATGTAGGTCCATACGGGCATGTCATACGGGTGTGGGGGTTTTGGGTTAGGCCGTGTGAGCCACGCGGGCAAGGTCAATCTGGACATGTGGGCCCACACGGACATATGGGCCCATAATTTTAAAATTTCCCCTAGGGTCGCATGGGTCGTTCCAATCAACTGTGGGCCTACCGTAGGGTTAATAAGGGCTAATCAAACCCTACATTATGTGATCTAGTATTCTAATAGTCTGCTTTGAGTAGGACACGGATCTGTATATCTAACTGTTCCGTTTAAGAATATATGTTATCTGTATATGATCATGTTATACATGATATTACTGTATATGTTATTTTTGTATCTGTGTTTAGGGTATGACTTGTATATGTGGAGAAAGTGATTTGTATGACGACACTTCGCCTATATTCTAATAGCTTGAGTGTGTATTATTTGTAACGTGTCGCATCAACATTATATGGTGTGTAGGGATGGGTGGATGTTTTTAACCCCACATGGTATGATGGGATGGTCGGAGATGGTGTGTAAAGGATGGGGGTAGGACTCACTATTTCTATTCTGTTTATCTGATTCTGATAATTGTATCTGTTATGGACTTAGGTCCGACACTGTATCTGACTCATCATGAAAATCTATGTATGTTGCATGTCTATTTCTGTTGGGCTAGACACTGAGTTTGCGAAAACTCACATCTGTTTGTCTGTTTTGTTAAGGTAATCCACATACTTAGGCGGATCAGTGCGATGGAGTCTCACGGTGACCACAAGTTCGTGAACTGTTCTAAATATGGGTTTTATTTAAATTAAATATTATTTTCTGAGAGTTTTGTAAATATTGGACTCTCCGGACCGTTTGATTTTTATTTTTGGTTTTGGATGTGTTTGACTCTTTTATCGTTGTGTTTGACTAGATTCACGGTTTTACGAAAACCAAGGTTTTTTTTAAAATACAAACTGGATTTCCAAAACATAACAGTTTTTGAGACTTCCGCTGCAAAATTGTGTTTTGGAAAATGAATTAATTAAATAACGCTTTTAGTGATAGTTATGTAAGCGAATATGGATTATAAAACTTGGATATTTTATCAAACAACTATACAAAGTTTTATCGAAGTAACACTGATTTCAAAACCCTTCTTCGTAACACTCTCGAATTCAGCCATAGCATCTAGGCCGGGTTTAGGGTGTTACAACCAATGAGGACATTCACATATAGCATATTAATTACTACACTAAGGACACAAATCCTGACACTAACTTCCTTGGGGATTGATACTTTATTTAAAAGATTGATCATTTCTATATGAAATGCCTAACATAAATCAAAATGTGTTTAAAATATTTTCAAATGATTTTGATGCAACTAAAAAAAACCATTAGATATAAACTAAATCATTTCAGCTAACTTTTATGAGTTTATTTTCTCAAAATGCATGAGAAATTATTTGCAAAATAATTTATAATTAATTAACTTTTTAAAAATATGATATATGTCATAAAATTAAAACAATATTATTATTTTATAAAAATTGTTATAAATATCTTATTAAGTGGATGTCCATCATGATCAAGATAAATTTTTAATGTACTTTAAATTCTAATAGTTATTAGAATTAGATTTCTACCTCTTTTATACTTCTTATGGCTATAAATAGGGACTCTGATGAAGCATTGTAATTGCCCCTTTTGATCAATAAAGTATATTCTCTAATACTTTCATATTTTCTTTGTTCTTTATTCTCTCCATCTCTCTTTATTTTATAACACGTTATTAGCACGATCTTGCTCAAAGTGATAGTTCCTTTTATCAACGATCAAATTTATCCTCCATGATTTTCAATTTCTTTGGCGGTAAGATGCAAAGTTTTTACAGGAAGTTTCTTTTATTTAATGTTTCATATCTAATTATTATTTTTCATTCGTCTTTCATTATATGTTATCATTTGTTTGATTAACTTATTTTACTTTTTGTTCTTAAGGATGGTGAAAGATTTGATACCGTTATCTATATGAAATCAAGAATATTTTCAAACGATCTCATACCTTCTAGTGATGACGGCGATGTTAAAAATCTTTAGATTTTGATTTGAAATCTCACGCATGTTTGCGATGGTGATTATGAAATAAAGAATCTATTGGGATATTTATAAGTTCGTCATATTAGATTTCTTGCATTCCCCGAAGTGAATGTAAACATAAAGAAAATAAAAGGTATTATCATGGACCACTAAAAGTGGGAACATAGTAATAAATAAGAGAACAATGAAAATTCTCAAGATAACTTTTCAAAGGGTAAAGATAACTTATGTTATTAATGTGATATGAAAGATTATTGGCCACATATGTGGCTTATGCCCGAATATTTTGTTTTTGTTAATATTCTTTGAGGAATGATATGAAAATGTAGTAATGAATTCTATTATTACAAATAGAAAATAGTTATCTTATTTGGTACTGAAACAAACAAATATTATTCCAATATTTGATAGTACAAAATTAGTTGCAAGCTTCAAAAGAGCTAATATATCAGTATCTAAAAAGCAAAAAATTTGTGATGGTTAATGCATTACTTTTAAAAGATATTTGTAATGGATCTCATATTGAGATTGTGAATGAGGAAAATATTATATTTCATATAAATAAAAAATGGATTAAGTTATTAATTTATATTTATTTTATAATATTTGTGATCTTATTTTGTCATCATCCCCATTAAAGGGTTAAAAGTAAAATATTTGACTGTGAAAGATTTACTTCTGAGTAATAGAATATGATAATTCTATCTAAAGCTTATTATGGTTGGATGCACCTAAAGTTGCAAGTTTTTTAAAAACTGTGAGTATAACTCTACAGTATTCAGAATAAGTTCTCAGTTAAAATTACGTGGTAAAATATTACTGATGAGAACTTGCAAGTGAGAAAACTTATGTATGAAAAGTCATTGGTTATGCACCTGTTGTACACCTGGAAAATAAGATCCACTATCAAAGTTTGATATTAATAGATTTTTGGGCATTTGAAGATTTTGGCATATTCCCTAAAGCAAATACTGCATATAATTATTTGGAAATTATATTTACTGACTTAGTGGCATTATAGACTTCACATTGATTTAGACATTTCCAATTGTAAAATTCACAATAGTACTTATATGTGAATACAAATTAAAAGGAATGATAATAAAATTATCAATTTGTTACAATTTAGTACAATTGAAACACATGTTAAAGTAAACCAGAAGTTTACTAATACAAATGCATTTACTACTTGGCGTGACCAATTAGACCATCCTGGATCATATATGATGCGAAAATTAATTGAGAATTCATATGGACATTCATTAAAGAACCAGAAGATTATTTAATTTAAAAAATTCTCATTTGTTGCTCGTTCTCAATGAAAATTGATTCTTAGAAACTCACTAGCTAAAGTTGAGATTTAATGTATTATATTTCTGAAATGAATATGGGCCCATTCATCCACCATCTGGATGGTTTTGATATTATATGATTTTGGTAGATGCATCTACAAAATAATCACATGTGTTATCAACTCGCAACCTGTTGTTTACGAGATTGCTTGTTTAAATGATTAATTTCAAATTATGCAATTAAAACAATTCATCTTGCTAATGCTGGTCAGTTTACATCCCAAGTTTTTAATGATTATTTCATGTCAATTAGGATAAAATTTGAACATCATGTAGCTCATGTTCACACACAAATTGATTTAGTTGAATTGTTTATCAAATGCCTCTAACTAATAGCTAAATCATTACTTATGAGAACAAAACTTTCTATTCCAACATGAGATTGTATTGATTTACATGTTGTAAGCATCAAGCCAATAAATTATAAATACTCCCCATTACAATTGAGTTTTGGTCAAGAACCAAATATTTCTCATCTTACAATTTTTAGATGTGCGGTATATGTTCCAACTGCTCCACCACAACGCACAAAGATGGGTCATCATAAGAGATTGGGAATCTATATTTATATGAGTCTCCTTATAATATTTTTGAGCTAGTAATTCGATATTTGGTTATGACATGAGTTGTCAATTTTCCCAACATTAGGGTGAGAGAATAAAAAGCTAGATTAATAAAGTATTTGAAATGAATTATCAATGTCTAAGATCCTCGTACGAAGCAATGTGAACCAGAAGTTCAACAAATGATTCATTTTACAAATCAACTGCCAGATTTATTAAATCTCACATACCAACTGAAAATGCTCAAATACGAATTGATATCCTAATAGGGCAAACTGTTAGTGTAAAAGAAAGTAATCCATGCTTAAAGCGTTGAAGACCGGTCGGTTCCAAAGATAAAAGTCCTCGTAAAAGTAAAGGAGCAAACATTCAAGATGGTCGTATAGTGGAGACAGGGGTTCCAGAAGAAAACCAATACATAACTAATAAGTAGAACTCCAAAAGAGATTCAGGTACTTGAAATTGAATTTTAAAATAATGAAAATAAGAGATCTCAATAAGTTATGTCAATTCGAGAAAATGTGGAACACAATAATAAAAGTGGTCGACAATAATTTTGCATGCAATATTATTATTGAAATAATGAAATAAAAGGAGGATCTTGAATAAATCTATTGAGAAATACATATATGGAATAAATTGACAAAATAAAAAGACACAACTCAAGTAAAATTAAATTCGTAGAGTTTTTGGACCAGTAGTTCAAATATCTAAAGGTATAAAGTCAGTGAGGGTGCAAATGAAGTAGTTTTGCAAAAGTAGAATAAAAATATGAAGTTTTTCGCTAAGTAATGGTATTGATTATGAAAAGATATAATATTCTTTTGTGGTGGATGTAATAACCTTTAGATATATTATTAAATTAAAAATTCATAAAAGATTTAACTTGCGTCTAATGGTTGTTGTTACAACCTTTATAAGTCACTATATAGTAAAGTTTATATTAAAATCCTTGAAGGATTTAGAATGCTAGAAGCATATTGAAATTCTCGGGAATTATTCATTTATATGAATTGAAATAATTGAACATATGTGGTAAATTTGACTTAGTCAATAATAGTTGAAAGAGAATTATTAAAATGATCCTAAAGAGATCAAAATATATTTCCCCAAAATTTTCCCTCAGTCATGAGTTTTAAAAGAATGTTAATACAAAAGCTTATCAAATACATTCAAATAGTCATTTGAAAAACTAGTATTTAAGATTGAATACGTAGAATATGAGAAAATATGTGATGTTTTCATGAGGGGGAGTAAATATGTGTTGCACTCTTTTTTCCTTAACCGAGGTTTTGTCTCATTGGGTTTTCTTGGTAAGGTTTTTAATGAGAAAGCATATTATGCGTATTATAGATTGTGTACTCTTTTTCCTTCATTAGGTTTTTATCCCACAGGGTTTTTCCTAATAAGGTTTTAACGAGGCACATTATCTACCAATGGACATTCAAGGGGGAGTGTTATGAATATCTTATTAAGTGGATGTCCATCATGATCAAGATAAAGTTTTAATATACTTTAAATTCTAATAGTTATTAGAATTATATTTCTACTTCTTTTATACTTCTTATGCCTATAAATAGTGACTCTGATGAAGCATTGTAATCACCCCTTTTGATCAATAAAGTACATTCTCTATTGCTTTCATATTTTCTTTGTTCTTTATTCTCTCCATCTCTCTTTATTATATAACAAAAATAAGTTTTTAAATTTAAATAATTTACAAACATGTTAAGAAAGTCATAAGGTAATTGAATTTGAGCATAATTGTATGTAATTATCCAGGTAATTACTCTGCTTGTCACCCTCCTCTTAGAATTACACTCAATCCAGTGTTTACTCAAACATACCACACATGTGTAATTATGAATCATTACACTCAAATTCATTTATTAGGTGGCTTTCCCAACATACCTTTAAGGTGTGTTTGAGCACTGCAATGTGATTGGATAAAAGTGTAATTACTAGAGTAGTAATTACATTCTCTTGTAATTACAAGGAATTCTAATTTCATTGGCGTGCTTCGTTAATAAAGTGTAATTACATTGTAATTTATCATGTAATGCTAGGTAGTATGAATTATAATTACAAAATACATAATTTTAAATTCTAAAAAAATTATTATGAAAATTTATTAATAATACTTGAGAAAAATATTTTCTCTAATTGAGTAACAAAACTTAAAATCAAATAATCATAAAAAGTAATTATGAACGGAGATAGAATCAGACCGATTCCCTAAGTGCCTTTTTGGATATTCCTTAATGTCTCGGCTATTCGCGGAACGTGAGAAGCAGATGAAGAATCATCTGCTTCTGGAAGAAATCAAAGAATTTCTTAGGAATCCTACAAGATCCATTCGTTCTTTTTTCTCAGATAGATGGTCAAAACTTTATCTGGGTTCGCATCCTACTGAGAGGTTCAATAAAGATCAGAATTGTTGAAGAAAGAACAAGATGTTTCTTTTGTTCCTTCCAAGTGATCGAAAAATAAAGAAATAGTTAATATATTCAAGATAATTACGTATTTACAAAATATCGTCTCAATTCATCCTATTTCATCAGATCTGGAATGTGATTGGTTTCGAAGGATGAACTGGGCAGTTCAAATAAGATTTCATTCTTGAACAAAAATCCAAATTTTGATTTATTTCATCTATTCCATGACCAGAACAGGGGGCAATATAATTACTAATAAAATTAATAAGAAAAATAAATGTCTTATGCAATTTTATCTAATTACTCCAATATTTCATATTTGTTGGACTATTCAATCTCTAATGTTAAACATATACTCATTGTCATTATCGGTTGATCCTTAATCAAATATAAATAATTAATAATTAATGCTATGTATTTTAGTTAAAATTAGTATACAAAATTATAACAAATACTATATAATTTAGTTCAATATTTAATAGGTCAAAATGTACGAGGAATTATCTCTCACAAATAAAAATTTCAGATTATTTAAACAATATTAATAAAGTAATATATAATTATATTTTAAAAATAGAATATATGTCATAAAGTTAAAATATTATTATATAAAAATAATGTTTTAAACTTAAATCATATGAATGCATTTGGTAAGCCAAATTGTAATTGAATTTGAATGTAATTATTTGTAATTACTCGTGGCATTACCTCAATTCCCACCCTCTACTAAAGAATTGAAGAGTTTAATTGGGTGGTGTAATTACACTCAATTCTATGATAAGTACTAATTATAATGATTACTCAAACATTTTACACATAAATAATTATAAGTAATTATATCCAAAAATTAATTATTAGGTCACTTTCCAAATGCACCCTTAATATTAAGGTAAAAAGACTTCTCTTGTCGCTCTTAATTTAGAAATTGAGAAAATTGGTCTCTCTCAAAAAAAATTGGAGTAATTTAATCCCTATTAATTTCAAAAGTGAGCAACTAAGGACAATCAATCACAATGTTAATGTCTTCCATCCATTGTACATAATTTTGATTGGTATAGTAAGATTTAGCCTTTGATGTTTATGTATTTTTTTTCATTTTGACCTTTGTGGAGTTATGCCTCGTATTTTTCGACTTTTCTTCTCCTAGTTAAACTCTATTTTTAATTTCCCACTTAAAATCTGATTAGTGTAGGTTATTTTAATATTAGTTTCCCACTTAAACTCTGATTAGTGTAGGTTATTTTAATATTAGTTTCCCACTTAAACTTTGATTAATATAGGATATTTTAATATTATTTGACCTACAAATTTAGCCTATAAATAAACCATTTTTCCACCCTAGAAAAATAACCCATTACACATTTAGGTATTAGATTTTACAAGATTTTAGAGAATTTTGTGTTTATATTTTGAGGGTTCTTATTTCGAGTTTTAGGGTTTAGTTTTATCTTCATCTTTTGTACTCTTAGTTTTTTTCGTTTTAGTGATACATTTGCTTGTGGTTTTTCCCCCAGTGAGGGTTTTACACGTAAATATTTGTGTTCATGTTTCTCCATTTTTACTATTTCATTGTTTATACTGGTCAATCCCTAACAAACTGATATCAAGAGCTAGTTCGATTTCTTCAATTAACCCATTTAGAGATGACAACAAAAAGATTTGATATTGATAAGTTCGATGGCGTCACAAATTTCAATTTGTGCCAAGTTCGGATGATGACCATTTTGATTCAGGGCAATCTTGAGAAGGTCCTTATAGAGAAGAAACCTGTAGACATGGATAAATCAGAACAGGATAGGTTAAATAAAAAGGCTCTAGCTGTGATTCAATTATGTATTACAACTAATGTGTTGTGGGAGGTTTTGATGGAGAAATAACATTCACCTTATGGAAAAGGTTAGAAGCCTTTTACGCGCCAAAGTCTCTAGTTAACCGATTAGTGTTGAAACAACGGTTGTACACATTCCGCATGAACGAAGGTGAGCACCTTAGAGATCACATTAGTCAATTTATTACTCTTTTGAATAATTTAAAGAATGTTGAGGTTCAGATTAACGATAAAGATCAAGCTATGTTATTATTGTGCTCTTTACCCCTTTATACAAATCTTTCAGGGAAACTTTGAGTTATGGTAGAAATACTCTCTAATTCGAGGATATAAAGGGTCATCTGTTGAGAAAAGACAAACTCAACAATGAGTTTGATTCGAATAGCAAGTCAAATAGGCAAGCCTCAGTTTTGGTAGCATCAAGGAAGCGAGACAAGAGATGTCGCTATTATAAGAAGTTAGGTCACATCAAGGCAGATTGTTACAAACTGCAAAATGAAAGGGTAGCTAAGAGCAACAATGAAGATTTAGCTGGTGCTAATTTGGCCAATGACAAGGGTAATGATTTCTTGTTGGTGTTAACAAGTGAAAACTCCGAGCTTACGCCTAAGTGGATCCTGGATTCGGGGTGTTCTTTCCATATGTGTCCCAATAGGGACTAGTTCTCCACATACAGTTCAGTTGAAGGTAGAGTTGTGCGCATAGGGAATGGTTCACCTAGTAAGGTAATCAATATTGGTACTGTTTAGATTAGGATGCACGATGGGACAATTAAGACACTGTCAGATGTCAGGCATGTGCTTAACTTAAAGAAAAATCTTATCTCCTTGGGAATAGACTTGAAGGGTTGTAGAATTAACATCGATTCAAATAGAAGTAATGTATCCCGTGGGGCTCTCTTTTTTATGAAAGGTCAAAAGATTGGCTGTCTTTATGTTCCAAAAGGATCAACGGTGACCGGTGAAACAAGACGTCTCTCATCTGTTAAGGAGTCAAAGTCGACTAATTTGAAGTGGAGACAACTGAATCATATAAGGGAAAAATGTATGACTGTTTCGTATAAAAGATGTTCTCTTTTGGATGCAGGTTTTGAAAAGATAGGGCATTGTGTTCGTGGAAATCAGACCCGAGTTAGTTTTGATTTGGCAGTACACAAGTCAAATACTAGAAGACTTCCAGCTTTTAAACACAACTTCGACTCAGTTAATATCCTGTATAGTTTGAGATAAGCCCGTGATGGGCTTTGGCAAAGAAGACATTGTGAAAATACGAGTCAAGATGGAGATTTGTAGAGTTATGCATCGTATTTTTTGACTTTTCTTCTCCCAGTTAAACTCAGTTTTTAGTTTATCAGTTAAACTTTGATTAGTGTAGGTTATTTTAATATTAGTTTCCCACTTAAATTTTGATTAGTGTAGGTTATTTTGATATTATTTGACCTATAAATTTAGCCTATAAATAGACCCTTTTTCCACCTTAGAAAAATAACCCATTACACATTTAGGTACTAGCTTTTACAAGTTTTTAAAGAATTTTGTGTTTACATTTTGAGGGTTTTTATTTTGGGTTTCGGGGTTTAGTTTTATCTTCATCTTTTGTACTCTTCGTTTTTGTCATTTTAGTAAAATTACTTTTGTACGCAGTGTTTCCCTCAGTGAGGGTTTTCCAAGTAAATATTTGTGTTCGTTTTTCTCTACTTTTACTATTTCATTGTTTATAGGGTCGATCCCCAATAACCTTAATTCTAAAAAATCAACAAATTCAGCTTCAACATTTACACATTCACGCAAATGATGCGGGATAAATTTGTTAAATTAGAATCAATTTGATAAAATGTGTAAAATTTAAGGGCTAACTTTATTATTATACCATTCAAAATCATGTAGAATTGATGGAAAATATTAACTTAGTGATTAATTATCCTTAATTGTTTACTTTTAAAATCGATAGAGATTAAATTATTTTAATTTTTTTAAGAGGTATTAATATACTCAAATTTGAAATAAAGAGGGACTAGAGAGGTCTTTTTACCTAATATTAAACATATAATATTAGGCCTTAGTTATTGAACTTGGTCCAAGTCTAACAACAAAATTGTAAAGACCAATTTATAATTAAAATTGCCCAAGCCTAAAAATAACCCTAAAACCCTAAACTGTAACCCTAAAATAACCCAGAACGTTAGCTTTTTATATAAAACCGAACATCAAAAACAGTGTTTTGTCTTCAAAGGCTCTCTAGTAGGAAAGGACCAAAAGGGTTTAATCTGCTGTGCTCGTTGTAGCTCACCACCCAAACTTTAACAATGGCCGTCGGGTACTCCTTTATCTTCTTCTCCCTCTTTCATGTAATGGGTTTTGCTTCTTTGGTCCTGTCTTATCTGATTGTTTTTGGGTTTTCTCTTTTTTTTTTTTAGTAAGAACAAGAGGATTTCCAAGGGAAAGAAGGGAGGAAAGAAGAAAGCGTAAGTACTTTCTTTTCTTCATTGATTTAACCTTCAATTACGGTTTGGGGTATTTTAGAAAGAGATTTATTAGTTTAAATTTTGATTCTGTTGTTGGATACTCTTTGATGCTGATCCATTTGCGTGTAAGTACTTTTTGTTTCATTGTTGATTTAAGCTTTAATCGCGGTTTGGGTATCCTAGAAAGAGATTTATTAATTTAAAAATGTTGATTTTGTTGTTGGATTGTCTTTAGAGCTGATCCATTTGCGAAGAAGGATTGGTATGATATCAAGGCTCCATCAGTTTTTACGAGCAGAAATGTTGGGAAGACTCTTGTTACCCGTACTCAGGGTACCAAGGTTTGTATCTTTTTATGTTTAGCTCTTTATCAGTGTTGTCAAAGCGAGGGCCTAGGTGAGCATAAGCCCTGGGCCTTAGTGGACTGACTTAGACCTGTTCGGTTAGGCGCATGCCTGAAGTTCTTCATCGATTTTTCTACTACTTAACATGTTTTTAACAAGAAACAAGAGACCATTTAGAGATTATGTGTATTGGCTTTTTCATGTTTCGTAGGTAAGCTGGATTGTTCAACAGAGTTAAATATCATAATTATATATGCTTATTTTATATATACACAAACACAAAAAGGGTTTTTTATTCTTGCATCTCAAGCATGTTAGGGTTCTAATTTGTAGATTGCCCTTGCATGCCTGACATTGGTCTTTATTTCTCTTACTCCTAAATACTTTTTCTTTGTATTGCATGTAAGAATTTTGGATATTTGGAACCTTAGGGCAAACTGGGTTTCATTTAGAATCTTTATGCATTGCATACTTGGATTAATGCTTGGATTCACTTTTAGCTTTTGTAGGAATCATAAATAAGTATGATGTTAATCTCTTCTAATTTTTTATGCTATTTTCCGTTTTTCTAAATTTATTTTCAATGAAATGGGGATTGCATTTTTAAACCATGGTTATACGGTAGGTTGTTTCATTTGACCCTGGTGATATTTTTGTTAGTTGAAATGCTAAATTTCCCTTCCCTTCCGTTTTTACTAAACTTTTAAAAGCTTATATGTTTTTGAAAGTGGGACTACACGGTTAAAGTTCTTAATTAAGGGAAGAAATCTAATGTCTGGTATTGGATTTTATCATTTGGTGTAGACTTAGAGGCAGATGCAACAATTGATGCTGATCTGTATTCTAGGGAGAGCCTGATTGCATAAGATTGATTTTATGATGAATGTAAATATTAAAAAAAAAAGCCAATGAACTGAATCAATCCAAACTGGTAGAACTTGGTTTGGTTTCAGTTTTGTTTTTGAAAAAACCCAGAATAACATTAACAACAAACTTTTTCCAGAACCAAATAGAACTGTTATCACCTGTATTAGTTAACTTCAATTATTTAGCCACTTGAGTGACTTCATGATCCTGACTTGATTCTACTTGAGGCATGCTCTCTGGAAGTAAGAGCATCTTCATTATATTTTTGAATGCTTTTATGGATTGATTAATGTAGACCTGCATAATACGTAGTAAGGCATAGTTACAGTCTGATTTCTTTGTAATATAAATAGTTGGAACTTGGCTATTTTCACTGACAGATTGCTTCAGAAGGACTCAAACACAGAGTGTTTGAGGTTTCACTGGCTGATCTTCAAGGAGGTGATGAGGATCATGCTTTCAGAAAGATTCGTTTGAGAGCTGAAGATGTTCAAGGAAAAAATGTTTTGACCAACTTCTGGGTATGACATATAAATATCTTTATTTACTGTATTATCTTGGCTTTTGTAATAAATTAACATATTTATGTTGTTTTCATTTACAAATTTCCAGGGAATGAATTTTACGACTGACAAGCTGAGGTCTTTGGTTCGTAAATGGCAAACTCTGATCGAAGCTCATGTGGATGTGAAGACTACTGACAATTACACTCTGAGAATGTTCTGCATTGGGTTCACTAAGAGACGCCCAAACCAGGTTAAACGGACTTGTTACGCACAATCCAGCCAGATAAGACAGGTACTACCCTAATTTTGTATTGAACATTTAAAACTTGGGACAGAATTTTCTTTACTGTTGTGATGCATGTTGAAGCTTCATCGATCACTTATTCATGTGATCATTCTCAGAATTGGTTGATCCTTGATTCCATTATGACCGTGTAAAGTTTCTTTTGCTTTTTAGATTCGTAGGAAGATGAGGGAGATAATGACCGCGCAAGCAACATCTTGCGATTTGAAGGAATTAGTTCAAAAATTCATTCCTGAGATGATTGGAAAAGAAATTGAGAAAGCAACATCGAGCATCTATCCTTTACAAAATGTGTTCATTCGTAAAGTCAAAATTTTGAAGGCTCCGAAGTTTGATCTTGGAAAGTTGATGGAGGTATGTTTGTTTATTGTCCATTCTCTGATTTCTTTTCGCCCATACTGTCTATACTCTTCTATTAAAATTTTGATAAGTTCATGCAAATGCATTCATGTATCCATATTGTGTTTTGTCTTTTCTTTAGTTATTATTCTTGAGTCATAACAGATATGATCCTCAAGTATTCTTCAAATACATAAAATAAAATGGATATGCTTGTGTGATAGTCATACCTGTATACGAGTTCACAACAAAGTCCAAGTGACATAGTTCAAAATTACCGTTCTCTTTTTAATATAGGTTCATGGTGATTACTCGGAAGATGTTGGTGTGAAAATAGAGAGGCCTGCTGATGAAACAATGGCTGAGGCTGCCCCGGAGGTCATTGGAGCTTGAATGAAACACTCTTTGAATTTGCGTGTGTTGTTTTCTTTCTGATTCCAACTGATTTGATGATTTTGTTTAAAACTAGGAGAAATTTTCCATGGTTTTGATTTGATCTCTAGGATATGGTTTTGCAAATTGATATTGAGTTAGACAATCTGTTGTATTAGAAAGTCCCTACTCTATATATGAAATTTATTATATATTGAATGACTTCTTTTGACATTGAATGGCCTATAGATTTAAAAAAAAACAACTTAAAACAAACATAAAACACCTTAGACAAAACCACACTGCGGCCGTGAAAAGACCAGTCATCTCTCACAGACCAATTTTGCCATCTTATGCTGTCTCTTATAGTTATAACTTGCTGTGCCATCTCATATTGTGCTGCCTTCCTATAATCCTGTTGATGTCTGCTGCAATGGTGGTACTTTAGGAAGTTCCCCTTTAGTGATTCTACACTGTCAATATCTTTGTACAATCTGTATGCAGTGTGGCTACCTTAATGACCCCGTTTCCAGCCTCCATCTCGTGCCATCTTCAAGAGTGATTTTTGGATATCAACTCCTCTTAGAGGTTACTTCCTTTGTAAATGCCCTTTCACATGAGTTCTCGATCATAGTGAACGACCTTGAGAGGGTTTGGGTTATCCCTTCTCAGAGCAGACTGTGTTGTATGTATCCAAATCGCCCATAGGACAGGAGCCAGTCTCCATTAAGGCTGCCTCTCTACCACCGAATTTGGCTTTATACTGAACTCTCCAGAATATGTGTTGCAGAGGAGTCTATCTTTGCTAACAGTGCATGAGAACTGAAAGTAGGCAATCCCTATTGAGAAGTTCACTTGCTATCCCTTTATTCGTCATTCCATTTTCTCTATCCATGATATTACTTAACTAATCAGACTGTCACTAGAGATTAGGCTATGAAGAGGAATGTCCCCATCAACTATCTTAACTTACTCATCTTTTAAGAATTGCCATTCATGTCCCCTTTTTCAACATTCTTTTTCATAAATTATGCTTCTCCATACCCGTGAACCATTCTGTTCTGGTTTGACTGCAATAAAAATCGGCATTGTGGCACTACTCTTTCCCAACATCTTCATAAATTAGCCCGCTAGCCTTTTTGAATTAGTTTTCAAGCTTGTTTGGCCGAGAATGATTGGTTCATCTGTTCTGAAACCGAGGAAGTGTGTCTTTCTATAATTACCAGTGTGAAATTTCTTACAATTGGATCTATAATTAGTTGTCTTATGAAAAAGGACTTTGGGTAACCAGCAAATTGGTCACTCAGACCAATGTGTCACATGGCTAGTCGGCCAGCCAACAAACATACTCCAGTTAGCCGTTCCAATAGCCCAAAAGCCAAGTATAAATACCTAAGTTCAACATCATTCTCTATTTTTATGCGCCTAAGCAATTTTTTTAAGAAAATAGATCAGTCAAATATCACCGATACACATTAAAATATATGTAAAAAATAGTACTCTTACTAAATGCAATAGTTCATTCACATTGATTTATTACAACCTAGATTCTCCAAACTACCTCACCTATCTCCAACAACTCTGTCAATTTTTGTTGCTTACCAACAAAGGTAAGTATTAATAAACTATTAATAGTAAAACAAGCTCCGATAAAAAATGGAACGAGAGGAGGAGAGGCCAGGAGGAAGACAGAAAACTGCTAACAATAAACATGAAATGGCGACAGATTAAGATTTGCCTTGGATTAGGATTTTAGGATTAAAGAGAGAAAGGTGATCTCTCTGAAATTGTTTTATTTTTTCTAGGTTAAACTCTGCCACTAATCCCTCTACTTTTCAAAAGTGGTAGATTTAATCTTTTTATTTTTATTTGATCATTTTTTATCTCTATACTTATAAAATTTTAAAATTTCAGTCCTCATTGAATAGTATCCGTTAAATTCACTAAGTAAAGTTCCGTTGTTTCTAAAATCCGATGCGTTAAATATATTATTTGTGTAATGTCATGCCAGCTTATTATTTTCACATATTACTTACTAAAAATTTAGTTAATGGATTAACAATTGTCATCTGCATCAAGATTGAAATTCAAAAAGTATAGAGATTTAGAATGATCTAATGGGAGAATATGGACTAAATTTATAACTGTACACATAGTATATGATTAGTTATTGAAGTTAACCAAACTACTGTTTGAGTCAAGCCTAAAATTTTAAAATTTGAAAAGTAAAAATAGTAATCAATAACTTTTGCAAAGTATAGGACTGACAACAAAATTTAACCTTTTTTTTAATATTTCAAAATTGTATATATCCAAGTGTTTTTTTCTTTTTTGAACCAACATATCCATTTTTAGAGTGGGTTTGGATGGGTGGTGGGGTATGTTCTGTTTAGTTTACTTTTTGTCTCACGTTATAGTATTCCTATAGTATTTAATTCTACTGCCACAACTGTTTTTACACTAACCGTAGGTAAGTGCACCACCCATCCAAAGCTACCGTTAATTTTATGCTGAAGTTACAGTGCATTCGACTAGTGAGACAAAGCCAAAGGATATTTTTTTAAAATTGGATTATAAATATGCAAATATTAATGTAAAACATTTTAATATATATTTTAAAATATAATTTGATTTATTCAACTAATCTAACTCAAACTTAAAAAACTGGACTCTATTAGTAAATTAGCCTTAAACAAAATTTATTAGTAAATTAGCCTTAAACAAAATTTATTTTCAAAATTATCAAAAGTGGTATTTAAATTATTAATTTTATCATATTTTAATTTTAAAAATTAATAATAACAAATAAAAACATAAAACGTTAAACATATTTATTAGACACCATCTACTTTTAAAGTAAAATGAAATAAAATCAAAAAAATGTTCAGATAGGAAAAAGAAACACAATATATAGGTGCTTAGTAAAAAAATTTAACATCATGATTTGGTCTTCTTTCATTAATAGATGTTTTTGTTCATTTTTTTAACAGTGTTAAAATGTAATGATTTTACACTTTGATATTATGTTAAAATAAAAATAAAATAAAAAATTTAAAAATATATATTGAAAATTTTAAAAAATCTAAAAATAAAATAAAATTTTAAAAATTAGATTTGAAATTTCTTTCCTTGGCATTCTTTTGTTTTTTCGATTGAGTTGATCTCATCAGGCTGACCAATAAGTTATGCAAAAACCCTCTTCATTCTTAGCCAGCTACTCGCATCTTGGAAAAAAAAAAGAGAGAGTAAGAATTGATGCATGGTGCAGGATTTAGGTCATTAATGCTAAAGACATTTCTACTTTAATAAGGAAGGACCATTTCAGAATATTGTTGCATTAATAGCGTTCCAAACGCTCATAAAATTCAACTTTTTGGGTTCCACCTAATAATATGTATATTAATTTGATGTGATTCAATTCGATGTAACTAAAATTTTAACAATAAAACCATTACTTTTTATTTAAATTTAAGGGTAAAGTATATTAATATGAAAAATTACAAAATGATCATTTAATTATTAGTAAATTTTTTTAGTCATTTAATTATGAAAAATTAGAAAATAGTTATCCAACTATTTAATTTTGTCTTTTTTTTGTCACAATTTGGCTAACGGTAGCAGCTTTTAAAATTGTCATAATAGCAGTTTTAACTCTCAACATTTATACATTGTGCCAATTTAGCCTTGATTCTAAAAACTTTAACCCTCAACATTTACACATTATGTAATTTGGTCTTTTTACCGTTTTGCTTTTTTATTTTGTGACCTTTTCACCTAAAAAGCTAAAAAAAAAATTATTAGCTAATTTATTGAAAATATACAAAAAATAGAAACGCAAAAAAATTTAAGATAATAAATTTAATCTTTTATCATTCTTTTAAAATTAACCCTCAATGCCACAAAAAAAAAAGAAATAAAATTGCATAAAAAAAGAGAGACCAAATTACACAATGTGTAAATGTTGAGGGCTAAATTTTTTTAGAATCAAGACTAAATTTACATAATTTATAAATGTCGAGGGTTAAAGTTACTGTTAAGCCAATTTTAAAAGTCCACTGTTAACTAGCTAGTGACCAAAAAAGTTAAAATTAGATAGTTGGGTGACCATTTTGTAACTTTTCATAGTTGAGTAATTAAAAAAGAAATTTACTAATCGTTGGATGACTACTAGTGTAGCTTATTATTTTAAATAGTTAAAAGATGGGTTAATGTTGGGACCTAAATTTAGCAATTGGTCCCTACATTTGAGCTTAATTTTTTTTTTGGTTCTTATTAATTTCTGAACTTGACAATTGTTCCATATCGAGACTTAAACTTATTTTGGTCCAAATTAGTCCATGATATTTCCTTAAAAAAATTAGACAAAAAAAATTCAAACCTGAACATGAGAACAATTACAAAAAAACAAGCACAATATGGGAACAATTGTCAATTTTATAGATTGATTTAAACAAAAAAAATTTAAATCCCAATAATGAACAATTGTTAAATTTAGAGACTAATTTAACCAAAAAAAATTAAACCTAATATAAAAATAATTGTGAAATTCAGGTGAAAAATAATACACTCACCAAACCCCATATTATATTAACTTCTTTTCTCCTTTGAACAAAATTGGTGCCAAAAAAAAAAATGAAGATTTTCAAGCCCTCTCCTTCCTTTAACTTCCTTCTGGCTCTCCTCATTTTCACTTCAGGTTTGTATAATAAATGTTATTCCTCTTCACAAAATCATAAACTAACCATCATAATATCCACTGCTGCTAACTAAGTAACATTGAAGTTTTAGGTTTTATCGTATTGTTGATTTCTATTATGGGTGTTGTTGCAGTGAAAAATATGGTTTCAAAGGTGGAAGGAGGCTGTGAACTAGCTGTAAAAGGTGGCGGTTGTCCTGAGGTGAAACAATGCGTTGAAACATGCCGCCCTTGTTATCGAGGGATAGGGCAGATCACCGCCTTCTGCCGCTCAGCTGGCGGCGGGATTCCGTTCGATGAATGCATGTGTTACTTCTCCCATGGTGCACCTTGTAAACTACCAGCTCCACCACAGTGTCCGGGTCATCCTGTTGTTAATAATACCACTCTTGACTAAATTTGCATGAAAATCAATATTAATCAACCTTTTTCTTCTTTAATAATGGCTTCATTTTAGTCCTCTTTTGATTGGGTTGGAGAGATGTTGAGGGTAGTGATATCAATCAAATTAATGCTATTAAATGAGTATTCAGTTTGTTTGGTAGAAATGGTTTGATGAGCAGTGATTAGTATGGTATGATTTCTTTTATGTTATTTATAATTTTTCAAGCACTTTAAATAGTAGGAAAGAAATATGATGAACCACCTCTCATTTTTTTTTCATTACATTTGCTCTTTTGTACGACAATATCTAAAATTGTTTATAGTTCTTCTCCAACCCATAAATAAGAGACTAATGCATTTTAGTGCACTCAAATCAACAACCTCTTGCATTGATAACAATGCCAATGCCAATCGAACTAAAACTCAATCGACACGTCTCGTCTTTTTAAATATTAATAGTTTCCAATATCATATGTGTTGTATGTGAATTTTACACATTTAATTTTTTATTAGTTTTAAAATATTATAATTAGTGTAAAGTAATATCCCTTAATCAAAATTTTAATATATTAACTTATTAACCATTGAAATATTATAATAACAAATTCAAATGATAATTAAAACATTTTTAACGTATTTAATATATAATAGAATTTTAATTCATGTAATTAAAAAAATATTTTCAAAATAATAACATAATTAACATATATAAATTATTTTAATAATTAAAATATGGTGCTAATAAAAAGTTTCTATTTGTTACTAAAAATATTTGTAAAAACTAAAAAAAGAGAGACATATTATAAGTTAAACTCTTCATTATTCAACTTTTATATTTTGCTTACAATTAATAGATTATTCATAATAATTGTAGATAATATAATTAATATAAATATAATATATTTGATTATGTTATAAAAAAGCAATATGAATAAAAATTATATATGAAATATAAAGTTGATTATTATATGAATAATTAAAATTTACGAATAAAAATAATTTTTTCCTTTTACCTTTTTTAATGGAAACATAATAATTTAAATATAAAATATTTCGGGTAATTTACCAATAAAAGCCCTTTTTTTTCAAAATTTACCGAAATGGGCCAACTATTTAATTATTTACCGGAATGATCTATTTTCCGCGAAATCGCGTCCACGTCAGCGCGATGTCAGGGTACGTGCCAGGAAATCGCGTCCACGTCAGCGCGACTTGCTGACGTGGACAGAAATCGCGCCCTAGAGGACGCGGTTTGCTGACGTGGCATGAACAGTTTATGTTTTTTAGCTTGAAAAACTTTGAAAGGCCATAAATTTTGGCTCGGTTGTCCGATTGAGACGATTTTTTTATTTCGAATAAATTTTCGAGATCAACGCGCTGATAACCTGCTTAGAGATGAATAGAGACTAATTTGTAAGGTATAATTTGTTAGTTACGAGTATAGGGACTAAAGTGTAATTATTTCAAAATTAGCATGAAGTTTTTGTATTTAAGAATATTTGAATGTTATGGAAGGATGAAATTGAATTTGAATTGAAAAACGAAGCTTAGATTTGAAAATATGACTATTTAGGTTTTAGGGACTAAATTGAATAAAATGGAAAATTTTAGGGAACTTCTCAAAAGTGGAATGAGCTGACTTAGACCTATAACAAGATGATATAAGACAATTCTTTAAAAAAAGATCCGGTGTTTACTTCAAATAAATAAGGAAAATAATGATTTGAATGTTTCAAAATTCAATTTTAAACCGAAAAAATTAAAATTTAGGGGCAAAAAAGGATCTTTTTCGACTAAAACTATGGCAAACCACCTTCAACTATTTGTCAGCGAGTAGATCTCGAAAATTTATTCGAAATTAAAAAAAAATCGTCTCAATCGGACAACCGAGCAAAAAGTTATGGCCTTTCAAAGTTTTACAAGCTTAAAAACATAAACTGTTCATCCACGTCAGCAAATCGCGTCCTCGTAGGCGCGATTTGTGTCCACGTAAGAAAATCGCGCTGACATGGACGCAATGTCCTGACACCTACCATAACATCGCGCTGACGTGGACGCGATTTCGCTAAAAATGGCCCATTCCGGTAAATAATAAAAAAATCGGCCCATTTCGATAAATTTTGAAAAAAAAACGGCTTTTATTAATAAATTACCCAAATATTTCAATATAGAATTTGACTTTTTATTTATTGTATAAATTCTTTTGATAATTTATTTAATACAACCATAATTTTTATTTATAAGTATGATATTTTTTTATCAAATAACTTTTTTAACCAATTATTTTTGTAAAATTTTTATTTATAAATGTGATAAATCTTATAAATAATAAAAGAACATTTAAAATGATAAAGTTAATAATATGATAAACAATAAAATATATATTAGTTACTTCAAAAGTTTCATGATAAATATGAAATATATTTATATTAAATTAATTAAGTAAAACATGAAAATTATTAAAAATATTTGCACTAAATTAATAAAAACATTTAATAATAATGATTGAAAAAAATATTTTTTTGAAATTCTTTATGGTAAATTTTTTACTTTTTTCTCTAATTTTTCTCTCATCCGTTTAAAACTTCATGTAAATAATAATTATAATAATTATAATAATAAGATGATGATGAAGAAGAAAAAGAAGGTGAAGAAGAAAGTATAAAAGAGTCGTTGTGTAACACCCCAAACCCGACCTAAACATTATGGCCGAATCTAGTAATGTTACGATGAAGGGTTTTGAAATCAGTGTTACTTCGACAAAGCTTTGTATAGTTGTTCGATAAATCATCCAAGTTTTATAACCCATATTCGTTTATAACTATTACTGAAAAGGTTATTTAATTAATTCATTTGTCAAAACAAATCTTTGATTACAATCCCACTACCTCCACTAACAACCCAACAAACTCAGCATTTCAAGACCACTCAAACTCTCCTAGCCAACCGGAACAAAAATTAACATCCATGCACGCTCGAGGATTCAAACACAAGACCTCCAGCAAGCTAACTCCTTACCACTCGAACTAGCAAGCTTATTTTGATATGAGTTTACTAAAGATAAAATATAACCCAACTCACCAAGGATAAGGCTAGGATTTAGAAAAATAACAAAATTTACAAATGTGAGACTTGAACTCAAGACCTCATACACACACCCAAAACATTTAACCACTAAAGTAGATACACATTTGTATAAGGTATTTATAGAAACAGAAATAAGTTATTCAGGGCATTACAACTCTACCCTCTAAAAGAAATTTCAGCCTCAAAATTTACCTAATCCAAACAGATGAGGATATTGCTGACGCATCGAGTCCTCAGGTTCCCATGTGGCTTCCTCAGCGCCATGATTCTGCCACAGAACCTTAACCAATGGTATGGACTTTCTCCTTAGAACCTTAATATCTCGTTTCAAAATCTGAACCGCCTCCTCCTCAAAAGTCAAATTCGGTCTAACCTCGATTTCCTCAACAAAGACAACATGAGATGGATCAGACCAGTACCGCCTTAACATTGAAATGTGAAACACATCATGGATACAATCCAGCTCTGGAGGTAGCTCCAACTGATAAGCGACCGATCCCACACGCTTCAAAATCTGATACAGCCCAATGAACCTAAGGCTCAACTTGCCCTTACGACTGAACCTCAGAACTTTCTTCCACGGAGAAACCTTAAGAAAAATGAAGTCACTCACAAAGTACTCGATATCTCTCCTTTTCAAGTTTGCATAGGACTTCTGTGTATCAGAAGTCACCTTCAGACAATCCCGAATCAATCTAACCTTATCTTCAATCTCGGAAACCAACTTAGGACCCAAAATCTGTCGCTCACCCAACTTAATCCAGTATAGCAGAGTACGACACTTATGTCCATACAAAGCCTAGTAAGATACAATCTGGATGCTAGACTGAAAACTGTTATTGTAGGCGAACTCAGCTAACGACAAAAAATCCTCCCAACTACCTCAGAAATCAATCACACAACTCCGAAGCATATCCTCCAGTATCTGAATCACCCTCTTAGGTTAACCATCGGTTTGAGGATGGAATGCAGTACTGAAGTTCTATCACGAACCCAGAGCCTCATACAATTTATTCCAGAACCGAGAAGTGAAACGAGGATCCCTATAATAAATTATTGAAACTGGAATAAAAAGGAAATACTTGGTCAATCGATCTACGATGACCCAAATAGAATCCTTCTTAGTTGGTGTCAAGGGCAACCCACTAACGAAGTGCATCATCACTCATTCCTATTTCCATAAGGGAATCTTAACAGGATGGACAAAACCCTAAGGCAACTGATGCTCAGCCTTAACTTGCTGGCACGTCAGACAATAAGCAACAAAATTCGTAACCTTACGTTTCAAACTCGGCCACCAGTACAACTCACGAAGCTCATAATACATTTTATTACCACCGGGATGTATAGCATAAGGGCTACTATGTGCCTCTCTTAGAATCGACCGCCTCAGATCAGAATCATTCGGTACACAAACCCGACCTCAGAAACACAAAACTCCATCCTTATTCAGCCCAAAATCAAATGTGCTACCACTTTCAACCTGACGAAATCATAGAACTAGAGACTTATCCCCTAACTACTTTTCTCAAATCTGCCCAATCCAAGTCGCCTTAACTTGTAACTTGGCTAATAGACACCCATCATCGAACAGGCTAAGACGAGCGAACATCGCTCTCAAATCAGTCATCACTCTATGACTGAGAGCATCGACCACCACATTGGCCTTACTAGGATGATACTCTATCGTGTAATCATAATTTTTGAGCAACTCAATCCATCGGCGCTGCCTAAGATTCAACTCCTTCTGAGTAAGGAGGTACTTGAGGCTCTTGTGATCGGTGTAGATAATACACCTCTCACTATGCAGATAGTATTTCTAAATCTTTAACGCAAACACCACCTCAGCTAACTCGAGATCATGTGTCGGATAATTCCTCTTGTGTGACTTAAGCTGACAAGACGCATAAGGCACAACCTTACCATCTTACATCAGTACACATCCTAAACCAACATGTGACGCATCACTATACACTACAAACTCCTTACCAGATTCAGGCTGTATTAGAACAGGAGCCTGAGTCAGAACAGACTTGAATTTTTCAAAACTTGATTGTTGCACATCAGTCTGGACAAAAGGAACACCCTTACGCAGAAGGTTAGTCAAATGAGCTGCAATCAGAGAGAACCCCTGGACAAACTGCCAATAATATCTCGTAAGACCCAAAAAACTGCAGATCTTAGATACATTATTAGGTTGTTTCCAATCCAGCACAACCTCAATCTTTCGAGGATCAACTAAAATAAACCCACAAAACAATTTTCACTTGCATAAAACAAATAACACAGAAAAAACAAATTGTTTTAAGAATGCTTGGTTTTTCGAAGAACTGTTGCTTGAATGCTTCATTTTTTTTATATAATTCTAACTTATTAATGCTAACAATTTCTATTTTATTATTAGTATTTTTTCTTAGATGTTACTTGGTTGATTATTTCTAATTATTGAATGCTATTTATAAAGCTAAATTTTAATTTTAATTGGTATATAACTCTAATATTAATTAAGTGATAATTAAGATACTTGTAATTCTATTCAAATAATAACTCTATTTTACATCAATAAACTTAGTGCAATTTTTAAAAAAATTAACATAACATTTTTTTACGTCAAATTTTTAACTAATAATTTTAAATTAAATTATAATTATAATTATTACAAATTTTATTATATTTTATGCTTAGATATTTATTCAAGTAATAAATATATAAGTTTAATATTAATTATGTGATAATTAATATACTTAGAATTATATTCAAGTAATAACTCTTTTTTTTTGGTGAAAAAATAGTCTAAAGAAATATCAAGAGATTACAAAATAGAACTAGGAATAAAGTACCCCTAGCAATATCCTCTTCTAAAGTTTCTTGATTTTCCAATGATGAGGTTTTCTTCCTAGTTTGCAAAGGCAATTTTAGCTAGAGTATCTGCTGCCTGATTATCCTTTCTACGAATGTGTCATATGAACCACCTTTCTTATTGAGATAAAATATGTTGAATTATCCTAACGAGAGAGGTACTTGATTCAATTGAATTTTGGTCACAAATGACTTTGACTACCTCTAGATTATCTGATAGAATAAGTACCATGCCCTTGCTTTTGAAGTAGAAGCAAACCATCCAAAATTCTCCATAACTCGGCAACAAAAATTGAAGACTTCCTTAGGAACCGATTGTAGCGTAATATCCACTTCCCCATTTCATCTCGAATCATATCACCTGCAGCAGATAAACCATTGTTCGTCTTAATAGCACCATTATTATTGAGGTAAACACACGTACCTAGGAAAGAGGGCACACAGATGGAGATAGAATTCATCTTCAACATAACTGTATAAATTGAGAAAAATTGATTGGCCCAACTAAAAGACTCTTTGATAATTTCATTTGAATCCATAGAAAATCCCTTGGAAAATAGAAAAATTTCTATTTTTCCAAAGGCGCCACACTAATAATCCAAAGAAGCAGGCCAACTAGTATCCCTCGAGTTTCGGCATAAATGGTCCTCTAAGTTCAAGATCACTCATTCTGTTAGGTTGCTTGAGAAAAAAATATGCTGCTTTCCTTGAGGAATAACTTGTAGCCAAACATCCTTTACGAATGGGCAGTCTCTAAACACATGTAAAGCATATTCATATTAATGTCAACAAATGGAGAATGATTGTAACGCCCCAAATTTTGAACATTTATTTGATAAATTCTATCAATAATTAAGTCTTTGTATATGTGGTTAAATGTTCTATTTATGCGTTTGAGATTAGGGGTTTGAGTCTCCCTTCTTGAATTTTTATTGTTTATTTTGGTTTAACCCCTATCCTTGAACTCTAGACTTAAGTTTAGTTCTGCATTAACTTTTATCAAGAATAAGCTTACTGGTTCAATGGTTAAAATTCTATATACTTTATGGTCTTGTGTTTGAGTCTCTACATAAGCGAGAAGGGAACATATTGCTTTTACTAAATTATAAGAAAAATTAGTTATTTTAAATTATCAAATTGTTTCCTTCTTCCTTCTTTTTTTTTACGTTTTTTCCTTTTCCTTTTTATTCTTTTCCCTTCTTTCTTCTTTCTTCAATATCGTTTCCTCTTTTTCTCTATGTTCTTTTTTCTTTTTGCTTGACTCTATGGCTTGCGACAAGTACAATCGAGGAGTTTGCGTTTGTCGTTGTTCAATTGAAAGATTATTAGTGTAAGTGATGTCGTTGTTTCCTCTGTTTTCACTAAATTTCATCTGCTCTCGTTATTGTTGAATAATACTGCCAATTGTTCCAAGTTCTCCGTTAATCAGTCAATTGGTTTGTTATTTTAGGCGAGAATATCGAGGGGAGCATTCCTCCAACACTTTAGTTTCGATTAGTTGTTGTTCTTCGTTGGTAAGCAAATAATTTTCGTTTTAGAATTTGTGCGTCGAAGTTTTCAACGTAATTTGAATTATTGGTTAATTTAGCATTTTGACTCGGTTAATTTCTATGAATGGGACAATTGGTTGTTGTTTTTAGGTTTTGGGGTCTTCTCTGTTGCTTCTATGTCAAAACTATACCAGGTGTGTAATGAAAACCCAAAATCTTGAGAATGAAAGAGGCTGAAAAATGTAACTGTCGATGCCACATGGTTGTGTGTCGGGTTATGTGGTAGGCTGTGTAACTCACTATTTTGGAATTAGAGGCACACGAGTTAGAGACATAGGTGTGTGTTCAAGCTGTGTAACTCACTGTTTTAGAATTAGGGATACACGAGCCAGAGACAAGGGCGTGTGTCTAGACTGTGTAACCCCCTGTTTTGAGCCACACAGCCGTGTGAACTACATAGGCCAGCCACCCAAGCCGTGTGAATCCATAAGGACGTGTGTGCCAAAAATCAAAATTTTTCCTTAGGGCCATAATCGTTGTTCGAATCGAACGTAAGCTTACTGTAGGGTCCAATTTATCTGAATTGGACAATATAACCATCATTTAACGATCTGTTACTGAATAATTTGTTATTTTCATGTAAACATTGGATATGAAATTTGATATGTAAATGTGATAGCTTAATATGAGCTTGATTTGAATTTGTACTACTGTATATGCATATTTGATATCTGTTAAATCTACATCTTCATTGGGTTGGGATTGTGAAAAGGAGGAAGTGTGGGCAGTTTAATAATCTGCCGAATTTTGTGGCTAAGCAATAAACATATATCTGAATTTGGCAATTTATTGCGTTATGATCTAGCAGCTACACTGCAATTATTTTGAAACATGACACACAATCACTATGTGGTGTATAGGGATGGACGAAGATGGTGTGTAGCAGTTGGGGTTAAGAATCTGTATCTAAATATGAAATGTTCTACAACTATATCTGATGTATTCTATTTTTGTTTCTGTATTTGAATACAAGAGTTGACTAGTTAATGAAAACTGAAATCACATCTTTTATGTTACTGATTAATAATAAGTGTAAGTTACACACTGAGTTGTAGACTCATTTAGTCTATTTGTTGGATTACAGATAACCCATAGGCTTAGGCGAGTCAGTGTGATAAGAGCTCGATCATTTATTCTATTATCGCCTGTTTTATTTCGAATGATTAGTTATAAGTTTGGATTTTCAGGTTTGGTTTAACAATTTAAATGATTTTTGACTGTTGAACTTTGAATGGTTAAAGGTTGGATTTTTCTAAAAGTATTTGATGTAGCTCTCGAAACTTGGTCTTAAAGTCTAGGCCATGGGGTGTTACAATAATTAATCCTAGCTAATTTTCTTTTGGACTCTCTCAATGTTAGTATGGAGTCATTGTTTGAGGACAATGAAAAAGAAGTGCCTTACTCTCTGAGGACGTGGAAATTTCCATACAATATTCCAAACTATATCTCTAGGGTTCCATGATGCTTCATTCATCATCCAATAAGCATTTTGGACAGAGGAACAACCTGCTGTAGAGCGAGACCAAGAGATTGAATCTGGGCCTGCAGAGACTAAAGGTGGTGAGATGCTAATGATGTGTTGAATAACATCCTCTGATAGAAAAACACGAAAAAGTTCAAGATTTCAAGCATCATTCTCCGTAACCATCTCACTCAATTTGCATTCCAAGTTGACGTTCACATGTGCAGAAGTTTGGATAAAGGTCCCACATTAGGAACCCATGCATCCACCAAACAACGTACATTGTTTCTATTTCCAATAGACAATATCAAATTCTACTCCACGAGATACATTCCGTTACTCTGTCCTTTACCCTATGCTTTCCTCTAAGAACTTGAACCCACAAGGCATCAGTTTTAGTGACGAGATGAAAAGTAAGTTTCATCATGAATGTTGAATTCTGGTCACTAAGATGTCGTAACCCAAACCCCCACACGATTTAGGTTGACAAATAGCATCCTAACTCACTAAAGTCATTTTCTTACTACCACCAAAAGAACCCCAAATAAAATGCCTCATCAAGCCTTCAATTTCATCACAAACACCTTTTTGAACTATTAAAGACTACATGATGTAGCTAGGAATGGATAGAAGGGCCGATTGTGACCCTTCGGTGAAATAGAGTTTATTAGCCTCCCAACTAGAAAGATAATTCCCAAGGTCATGGACGTGTTGGAAACTGAGTAGGCTTGTAATCTTCCCACTAAATCCTCCTTGACCCTTTGGAACGACAAAAATGTGCAAGTGTTCACAATCGCAACAAGTAATAAAGTGACAAGTAAATGTCGAGTTATCGTACCCACAAGGATTGTGAAAGAAAAATATTTACGAAATGTAAATCAAAAACTTTGGTGATTAAAAATATTTTGGCTTTGAGGAAGTGATTAAAAACTATAATTTAACTAAGTAAAATAAAATAAAATAAAAATTTCAATGCATGATTTCAAAAGATGGTTTTTATCAAGATGACATAATTGTGTTAGATCAATTACATTCCTCATCTTAGAATTACTAAACCCATGTTCATATTGTTACAAATATTTTCACGACAACTTGGTAATTTGCTAACTACTGCTCAGACGTACTTACTAAATTAACTAATTTCTTAAACATTTTTCAATTCCAATTCAAACAGTTAATCAATCTTCATAAGCACATAAAAGATTAAGTGAGGTAACAATATATTTCTATATTGAAATAGTTTAATCACATTAATCTTGCAAGTTATGCAAGGCTAATGTACCGTTTAATACCGTCGCTAATTTAACCTTCAGCTACCTTAGAAGATTAAACATGCACCAATTAAATACTGTGTCAATGAATTATAATTTAAATATGTTTACTAATTAATTCATTCATTACCTTACATTTTATAATGCAAGTATAACATAAACATGATTTTATTTAATTGAACAAGTCACCAAGGCCTATAACAACACAAATATGATTTTAATAATTCAAGTGGACAGAATGCAACCAATCTAACATGAATTAATTTAAGCCATTTTAATTAGAACAACAACAAAAACAACAAAACAATTATTCATATTCATGATCACAACATAAATAAGATAATTAAAGAGAAGGGAACTAGGACGCAAATCCAGAATTTCTCTAAAGCTAGACTAGTGCGCTCCTTTTCTTCTCTGCTCGTTCTGTTGAATCGAGGCCTCTATGAACAATTGAATGATGCTATTCCAAGGTGGAAGAATATAACAACCCGTTTTCAGTGAAATTAGAACAGTGGTTTCGGGACCTCAAATCCAAGTCAGAAAGAAAAATTATTTTAATATTATTGCATGGTCTGCATTATGATAGGAAATACATATGAAAATTTTACCGATTATATGTTTAATTCAATAGAAAGGACCAAATTGTATAAAACGAAAAAGTTGAGTTCTAGTAGCTAAAAAGATCAAATAGCTATGGAATTCAAAATTTGAGGTCCTTATATGGCAAGTAAACCATTAAGAGAAGTTAGCAGATATTTATGAAGATTTATCCATGGAAATTAGAAAAAGAAAAGGACTAAATTTGAAATTAAAATAATTAAAGATGATAATAAACTAATATCATCTTATTCCATCATCTTTCCCAAACTAAAATACATGGAAACCTTAGCTAAGAGAAAGTGAGCTCAAGGAAGTTGTTTTGGTTCAATTAGGTATGAATTATTGTCCTGTTTTTAGTAATTTTTATATTTTCGAGAATCTATCTATTTTGGGGATCAATTTGTAAAGTTATTAAAGTATTAAAATTTTTCCATGGATGAGTATGCTGAAATTTTGAAATTTATGGTAGAAAATGAAAGGTTGTTGATAGATAAACAACTTTTGCAAATGAAATTTTCATGAAATTATGATTTAGGGACTAAGTTAAAAAGATGTAAAATTCATGGAAAATTTTTGATTTTTGTGAAATACATGGATTTATATTGTTATATGAAAAATTAGGCTAGGCTTGGAATAAGGATTAAATTGCATGAATTTCATTTTCCGAGCCTAGGGACGAAATTGGAATTAATTAAAAGTATAAGGGAAAAATGGTACTTAAACCTAAGATGTAAATTGGATTGAATTGAATATGAAATGTGTTAAATTGATGTTAAATTCATCTATATAAATCCAAAAAGATCAAATAAGGAGTTAGATCGAGGAAAGAAAAAATATCGGATTAGTAGATTTCCGTATACGAGCAAGTTACGAGGTAAGTTCGTGTAACTAAATTATGTATATTAATATGTTTGAATTGAATGTTGTATATGTGTGAATTGTATAAATGTCTTATGTATGAAATTGATCACATGTTAGATAATGCCCGATAAGTAATAAGTCTCGTTTGAATAAATGAAACTCGATAAAGGATTTCCCGTATTGGTTGTGGTCTTGCATATGCTGCGGACACACCATAGCTTTTATGAGCATCCTGTTATAAGCCCTCTCGAGCTTCCTGTTACATGGTTCTTGCGAACATCCTGATCGGTATTCATCCTGCATGTGTTACGGATATACCGCAGCTCTTTGTGAGCGTCCTACTATATGACCGGTATTGATCTTGTATGTATTACGGACATATCGCAGCTCTTTATGAGCATCCCGATATAATCTCTTTATGAGCTTCCTGATATGGCTCGCTTGAACTTCCTGATATATGGCTATTTAGAGCTTCCTGATAATAGCTCTTCGGAGTTACTTGTTAAGCTCACATGAGCTTTCTATTTTAAACTCTTATGAGTTTCATGTTATTAAGCCCAGATAAGCTTCCTGTTATATGGCTCACACGAGTTTCCTGATATATGGCTCGAGAGAGAGTGTTTCCTGATTATGTGCTCTAATGAGTACCCTAAATATGAATTGACGAATTATAGTTTTGTACACTTCGAGTGTACTACATGTGTATCTATCGTTATTTCAAATAAATTCCATGGGAAAAGTTTTGACATTTGAGATGATTTGTCATGGAAATGTATATGTTATATGAGAATATGATATGAAAAGCATATTTATATGAAAGTTATTACATGACGAGCTTATTCATGTTCTTGGTATTTATGTGAATTACTTGACTAACATGATGAGTGAAGTTGTGTTTTAGGTTTTTATCCAAATTGTTTGGATGTCATTTATATGATTATTTTAATGAAAATAAATGGTAAGCTAAATTTCCAGTCATATGAACTTACTAAGCATTAAATGCTTACTTGATTTTTCTTTCCTCTGTTTTATAGTACTCAGAAGCTCGTGAAGGTTGGAACTTAGTCGGAGACACATCACACTATCCCTCGGATTTCTCGGTATATAAAGCAAGCTAACTCTTGGTATAAGCTACGTTTGGCAGAATGATGGAATATTATGGTTGTAACTATCCAATGGAATGGCTAGTGTTAAGCATATTTTGATGTAGTTATATAAGGCCTTATCGTGCTTGATGTGTTTATTGAAATGGTTGAATGATGGAAGTTACATGAATATATTAATGGTTGCATGAATGGGTAAAATATACTTATATGTTTATGTGGCCAATTAGGTAAGATTAAATATTTGGATAAATTAGATGTTATGACATGTATTGAACTTGAAAGTGGTTTGAATTGAAGGTCTTACTGTGACTTGTAATGGTACAAAAATTGGTTGGATAGATTGATGCCAGATTAGTGGAGAAATAAGGCTTGGAAATAGACTTATTTTTTCCACACGGGTAGAGACACGGGTGTGTGTCTCAACCGTGTATGACACACAGCCATGCACACGGGCGTGTGGTTTGGCCGTGTGTCCCCTGCATCTTTAAATTTGAGAAATAGAATATTTCGAATTGCTCACACAAGCAGAGAAACGGGCATGTGTCTCAGTCGTGTGTGTCACATGGCCTAGCACACAGGCGTGTGACTTGGCCGTGTGAATCTTGCACATAATTTTTGAAAATTAAATTGTCCACACGGCCTAGCACACGGGCTTGTGGTTGGCCGTGTGACCCAAGTCAAAGAGTTACACGGGTATGAACATGGGTTAGGACACAGCCGTGTGCCTCACATCAAATGCCCACATGGCCTGCGACACGGGCGTGTCATTTCTTGGCCACACGGGCGTGTGTCCCTTGCACCTAGACAAAAATTTTGAAATTTTGTAAAAAATTCTCTGAGTTCCCGATTTAGTCCCGACTTGTTTCAAATGCATGAATTGGACCTCGAGGGTTCATTTAAGGGACAGTATGATTGAATATGATTGATTTTGGATATGAATAGTAAATAATATGAATTAATTGTATTTATTCTCTAAACTCCAGTAATTCTCCGCAACCCTATTCCAGTGACGGATATGGGTTAGGGGTGTCACATTTATTGATATCAGAGCTACGATTTAGCCGATTCTCTGACTAACGTAGCAAGTACGAGTTTAGCTACACATGTCATTATAAAATATGTGATAGCGTGATATCTCCTGACGATTTTAAACATGTTTTTTTTATATAATAATGTCGTCCAACCGTGGTGAATCCGAGAAAGCTGACAGTAATGCTCAAGCTTCAGTTCAAAGAGCTACTTCAAGTAGTAGAAGGCCGTATGTGAGGGCTGAGGTGAGGAGGTTAAAGAATCCTTCTTTCAAATGATGAATGAATGATTCATTGAATATTTGAGAACAAATCCTGCTGTACAACAACCTCCCCCTCCTGCTCCTCAACCGGTTTTTGATATGCCACAAGGTGTTGAATCTGTTAGAACTGGTAAGCCTCTGGTAGATAAAATTCGTAAATATGGGGCAGAATAATTTAAGGCTACTACTAAAGATGATCCAGAAAGAGCTGAATTCTGGTTAGAAAATACCATCAGGGTTTTGGATGAATTGTCTTGCACACTTGATGAATGTTTGAAATGTGTTGTATCTTTGCTAAAAGATTCAGCTTATCAGTGGTGGAATACTCTAATTTCTGTTATACCGAGGGAGAGCATCACATGGGAATTTTTCCAAAATAAATTTAAAAAGAAGTATATTAGCAAGAGATTCCTTAATTAGAAAAGGAAAGAATTTTTAGAGCTCAAACAGGGGAATATGACTGTATCTGAATACAAGCAAGAATTTGTCAGATTAAGCAAATATGCTAGAGAATGTATCCCGATTGAAGTTGCTATGTGCAAACGGTTTGAAGAGGGATTAAATGAAGATATTAAGCTATTAGTTGGGAATCTAAAACTAAAAGAATTTGTGGTACTGGTTGGTCGAGCACATAAAGTTGAAGAATTAAGTAAAGAAAATAGACAGACAGAGATGGAAGCTCGAACCTTGAGTAAAAGATTTATGGGAAAGTCACAACCATCGGCTTCAAATAAATCGAAGAAATATCATGATCGTTTAGTCACATCTGTGGGGTATTCTGGAAAAGACTGAGGTACTCAACTCTCTAATATGAGATCTCCTGTCTCGTCAGTGGCAAGTGCTGGAAGTGTTGGAAATCCCAAACCCAGATGTAAAAATTGTAATAAATGGCATTTTGGTGAGTGCCGCATGAGAAGCGGAGCCTATTTTAGATGTGGTTCTCTTGACCACTATCTCAAAGACCGCCCGAAAAGAATTGAAAAAGATACTATTCAGACTTCAAGGGCGACCATGCCTCGAGAGGTAGACCACCTTGTAACCCCGATAATATGAATGATAACCGAGGTACATGAAAAGATTCAACTGCTAAATCTGAAGTACGAGCACCAGCAAGAACATATGTTATTCGTGCAAGAAAGGATGCCTCTGTACCCGATGTCATTACTGGTACTTTTTCTCTTCTTGATACTAATATTACTACTTTGATTGATCTTGGTTCAACACATTCATACATTTGCATGAATTTAGCATTTATTAAAAATTTATCTGTTGAATCCACTGAATTTGTGATTAAAGTTTCAAACCCTCTGGACCAGTATGTAGTGGTGGATAAAGTTTAGAAAAATTATCCGTTAATGGTATGGGGTTGTTGTTTCTCGGCTAATTTGATGTTGTTGCCATTTGATGAATTTGATGTAATTCTAGGTATGGACTAGTTAACTCAGCATGATGCAGTGGTAAATTGTAAACAGAAGTATATTGTGTTAAAATGTCAGAATGGTGAATTGCTCTGTGTTGAATTTGATAAATTAGATGGGCTGTCTAATGTGATTTCAGCTATATCAGCACAAAAATATATCAGACAAAGGTATAATGCTTATCTTTCATATATGTTGGACACTAAAGTATCTGAATCGAAGATTAAGTTAGTGCCGGTTGTTTGTGAATTTCTTGACGTGTTTTCGAAGGAATTACCCGGATTACCGTCGGCCAGAGAAGTGGAATTTTCTATAAATCTTATACCGGGGACAACACCAATATCTATAGCACCTTATAGAATGGCTCCTACTGAATTAAAGGAGTAGAAAGCACAATTGCAATAATTGACTGACAGAGGTTTTGCTCAACCTAGTTCTTCACTGTGGGGTGCACCGGTTTTATTTGTTAAGAAGAAAGATGGATCTTTGAGACTATGCATTGATTATCAGAAACTCAACAAAGTCACAATAAAGAAAAAGTATCCATTGCCTCGTATTGATGATTTTTTTGATTAGTTAAAAGGTGCCACCGTATTTTCAAAAATTGATCTTCACTCCGGTTACTATCAGCTACGGGTGAAAGAGTCAGATGTGCCAAAGATAGCCTTCAGAACCAACACTATGAGTTTCTTGTAATGCCGTTTGGTTTGACGAATGCACCTGCGGTATTTGTGGATTTAATGAAAAGAATTTTCAGACCATATTTGGTTAGATTTGTGGTGGTATTTATTGATGATATTCTGGTATATTCCCGAGATGAAAATGAACATACTGATCATTTGAGAATTGTTCTGCAAACTTTGCGGGAGAAACAATTGTATGCCAAATTTAGTAAATGTGAATTTTGGCTTCAGGAAGTTGGTTTTCTTGGACATATAGTATCTTCTAAGTGTATTAGAGTTGACCCGAGTAAAATTTCAACAATTGTTAATTAGAAACCACCTAAAAATGTGTCTGAAGTAAGATGTTTTCTAGGATTAGCTAGATATTTTCGGAGGTTTGTAAAAGGGTTTTCGATAATAGCCTCTCCGATGACACTTTTGTTATAGAAAGATGTGAAATTTGAGTGGTCTAATAAATGCTAGCAAAGTTTTGACAGATTGAAAGCCTTGTTGACTGAACCACCCGTACTAGTTCAGCCTGAATCAGATAAAGAATTTGTAATTTACAATGATACATCATGGAATGGTATAGGCTGTGTCTTGATGCAAGAAGGTAAAGTAATAGCCCATGTTTCTAGACAGCTAAAACCACATGAAAAGAACTACCCGGTACATGATCTAGAATTGGCAGCCATTGTGTTTACATTGAAATTTGACGACACTATCTGCTTGGTGAAAAATGTCATATATTCACCGATCACAAAAGCTTAAAGTATTTGATGTCGCAAAAGGATTTAAATTTGAGACAGCGCAGATGGCTTGAATTATTGAAAGATTATGATCTAGTTATCGATTATCATCTGGGAAAAGCCAATGTGGTTGCAAATGCTCTGAGTAGAAAATCTTTGTTTGCCTTACGAGCATTGAATACCCAGTTGTCATTTTCAGATGATGGTTCAATCATAACTGAGTTAAAAGCTAAACCGACATTTCTACAGTAGATTTGTGAAGCTCAAAAAAATGATGATGAATTACAAGTTAAACGGGTACAATGTGAGTCAAACTCTAATTCAGAATTTTAGACTGAGTTTGATGATTGTCTATTATACAGAGGCAAAATTTGTGTACAGAAGAATTTAGAACTTGTACAGAAGATATTAAATGAATCTCATAATGGTATTATGTCTATTCATCCGGGGAGTAACAAAATGTACCATGATTTGAAAAAGATGTACTGGTGGCTAGAAATGAAACGGGATATTTTTGAATTTGTATCTAAATGTTTGATATGTCAGCAAGTTAAAGCTAAACATCAGGTACCTTTGGGATTATTACAGCCACTAACGATACCGAAATGGAAATGGGAAAGAGTTACTATGGACTTTGTGTCAGGGTTACCCTTATCTCCGAAAAAAAAGATGCCATCTGGGTAATAGTTGACCGTTTAACGAAGTCTACACACTTTATTTCAGTACATATGGATTCTTTCCCTGGATAAATTAGCAGAGGTATAAGTTTTTGAGATTGTCAGACTACATGGAGTGCCGATCTCCATTATTTCAGACAGGATCCTCGATTTACATCCCGATTCTGGAACAAATTACAAGAAGCTCTGGGTACACAATTACATTTCAGTACCGCATTTCATCCTCAGACTGATGGTCAATCTGAACGTGTGATACAGATTCTAGAAGATATGTTTCGATATTGCGTGATAGAATTTGAAGGTATAATCTGTGAGACTGAAGAAAAGGTGAAAGTGATTCGTGATAGTTTGAAGGCAGCCTCTGATTGTCAAAAATCTTATGCTGACCTTAAACGGAAAGAGATAGAATTCCAAGTTGGTGACACAGTATTCTTGAAAGCATCACCTTGGAAGAAAGTTCTTTGATTTGGCCGTAAAGGAAAACTAGGTCCATGATTCATCGGACCATATGAGATCATTGAAAGAATTAGACTTGATGCATATTGATTAGCATTACCACCAGAACTTGACAAAATTCATAATATTTTCCACATGTCTATGTTGCGACGATATCAGTCAGATCCTTCACATGTCATTTCTTTGACAGAAGTTGAGATTCAGTCTGACATGACTTACAGTGAGCAACCGATTAAAATTCTGGCACATGAAACAAAAGAGTTAAAAAGTAAAAGGGTAGCTTTAGTAAAAGTTATTTGGCAATGATAATGATAGAAGAAGCTACCTGGAAATCGAAGGAAACAATGAGAAAGCAATATCCGAACCTCTTTACTGGTAAGATTTTCGAGGATGAAAATTCTTTAAGGGGGAGAGTTGTAATAGCCTAATAACAAAAACAACAACGCCAACCCTGCTAATTCCTCCGCTCTAATAAATGAGAGTGACGTTGTCAATACTGAACTTCCCCCAACTCAAACCAAAATGTCATCTCGTTCAGCAATGACCACCATGGAAATCCTTTCCCAACTCTTGAAAGCCTTTAACACTCCTTCGGTTAACCCTGCCACTATGGCCTTACCTTAAATTCCTAACACACCATATTTCTTTGCCATATCACAAGGCCCCAAAAATAATCACTTAAAACAAATCCTCTCTTGCTTAACCCTACAAACTCAACCCACTACCACAGTTATTCCCTAAACAAAGTTTCCTAATAGTAACAAATCTCAGATCCTTAACATCATGTTCTTGAGATGCACGAAAAATGCATCACATGGAAGAACAAATCTTGGCTCAACAATGCTAATTCCAAGAAGAACAAGAACGTCAATGCTTATCAACAAAATGCTCGTAATAAATAGATGATTGTAGAGCTATGGGCAACCAAGGACGCACTAAAAGGTGGAAATTTACCTATCCCGCTAGAGTCAAAATGTACTGCATAATCCATCGTTCGTATAGAAAAGAAGAATCAAAATGATAATAAGGTGTTGCAAGACCTTCATGCGAAGCGGGAGCTCTGAAATAAGGCTATTCCTATTGAGGAGACAATTGTAGCACTTAGATTTGAATTTTTACAGAAGGTTAAAGGTTGTAAGCCTGATGAAGTCTCTTGGAGCTACAATAATAAACCCTTAGCCCCTTTTGTCTTGACGCATAACTTGTATGCCTCTTTTAAGTTTCTTAAGCTGGCTTACACTGGTACTGGAGACCCGGAAGTTCACCTATCACACTACAACAAACATATGGACATTCTTAGAGCCTCAGACGTTGTGAAATGCAAGGCTTTCTCTATGAACCTTTCTAGCATCGCCTGATAGTGGTACCTCTTACTTTTTTGAAAGTCTGTCAGTAATTTCAACTAGTTGGCTAAGTTATTCATGAGTAGATTTTTGGCCAACAAAACACCACAACAATCCCCGACATACCTCATGTTCTAATAAAAAGAGAATGAACCCTTTCGTGATTTCATGAAAAGGTTTAATGCTGCAACTATGATTACCAAGGGTGTTTTTGATGCTCTAGTAATCCAAGTGTTTTTGGCCATACGATCCTATTTTATCTCATAGAAACCATTACATCTTTCCCTTATGAAAAGTCAATTACTATCAAATAGTAATTAAGTCATTTATCACAAAGACGAACAACCAATGTTTACTTTTCATCTATCATGTAATTCCAATTATAGGATATCATTAACCAATGTTTTGGGCTATGAATTCCACTATTGAGAATGATGCTACATAATGTAGAAGTTATATACCTAACACGCTAGCTTTCGGTTCCTTATTTATTTGAACTCAGGCTTTTACTTACATCAAAGTATACGAGTCACGCATACATAGATCATTATCCACTCAGGATTAAAGTATGCCACACTTTGAACGTCACAAGTGAATAAATCCATAAGCAGATTCAAAATCTATTCTTCTTAGGTCCAGTCTGATGTATTGTCAGTCTAGTCAGCCACATTTATGTCTCTATCTTTTGGGATTCATCCGCTCTGATGCTTAAGACAAGGCATCCCCCCAATTGGAGATAGATGGAATATTATTCTTTCAATCAATTTTCTCATTTCTGATTAGACTAAGGACATGTTTAGGTTCATCTACTAATATAAATTGTCTTTCTATATTATGATCCAACCACGTAATACCGCTTAATATTAGTTAAACATTAAACAATCGATGAGTTAGCATTTGCTTCTATTTTGCTTTACATGCAAAAACCACATGAGGACATTATACAAAGAATACTAATGTAATCCATGAATTATTTAATTAACTAATTTGTTCGAAAAATTAAAAATTTACAAATGAATATACTACACTTAGGACACCGGATCCAACATTAACAACATTTATATACATGACTAAAACCAGTTTCATATAAATGAAAACTTTTATACAACCATGTTAACCATTTAGACTTTGGGACCAACTATTCTTGGGTACATGTCATTGACAAACTAAAAAGGAGCTATACTTGTACCTGCTCACAAGATAAACAAACCGTATGTTGAGTGATAGGGCTCAGTGGTACTTTCATGATTCAAGATAACACAAACATTTACAAATGGTAATTTATAACAAAATTACATAACTAATCAAGTTATATTATATCTAACAAAACAATTTCACATCTTAGATGCAAGTGAGTACATCAATGAGGCAAATAACCAATTCATTCATCAATATATACAAAACAAGTGATCTATGCATACCATTTGACAATTACCATTTCTCATACCTTATTAGTTATCATTATCAATCATATAATCACATATCTTTATATGCCATTAACATTATGCCACTTGTGTTCCATTATGCTCATATCATTTACCTTGTTGTCTCACCATTCAAACTCATTTTTGAAGTCTATCGACTCATCCACATTCGTGTTGGTCCCCAGGGCTCATTTTCAATTGATTTGCACAATAAGATATAAAATTTATTTATCAAGCTCATATATGCACATATTTAGTCACATACCATCATACCATTTCATTCCAATACTATTTACCACGATTACCATTTATAACCCCTATTAACATGACTTGGACTTGGATAGATACATGGATCGTCCAACCAACACACCAAACTGGCATCGAAGTGCATCATTAGATAAATCTTAGTAGGGAAACTGGTACATAAGTGCATATTGTCACATGAAGCGCATCTTGGTGCACAAAGCGCATACAGGCACATGAGGTGCATCCTGGCACACGAAGTGCATCCTGTCGTACGAAGTGCATCTTGGCACACGAAGTGTATCTTCGCACATAAGCGTGTAACCTATGCACAAACCGATCCTATGGCATGCCAACTATATCCGACACAACCCGAACAACTAATAGGGTACCAATATTCAATTTCATTTTATAATTCAATATATATCATTATCAATACATATTATATCTCATGTCATTTTCATAATCGCAATTCTCATTTCATCATCAAACACATATATTTCATAGTAATGACAAATTTCAATCCAATTTCCATATTATATATCATGTTCTACTTAATTCATGACATTTCCTATCTTATTCATTTTAGTCCCCTATATCGATATTCTATATCAAACCAAATCAAAACCATTCACAATATCACCATGTACTCACCTTGACATCCAATCATCTAATTAACATATATAGGCAAGCAATTAATCTATCCCAAATTATAAAAGTACAAATTATGGTATCGATTCACTTGTCAATAACTCTATCTTTTTCTTTCCCTCTCGAAGGCTCAGCATCGACATTAGCTACGTATAGCCAAAAAACATATAATACTATAAATTTCATACAATTCACAATCATATGCAAGATCAAGTATATTTTGCAATTTATTCAATCTAGTCCCTAAACCCAGGACAACCATAGCTTTCAATCTAAAGTTTTGGATTAAAATTCAATTTCACTATTACTCTTTTAGGACCTTATACTTTCTATTCTTACCAAAATTTTTGAATTTTATTCTTGGTCCCTAATATAACAAAGCTTACAATCAAGCTTGTTAAGTTTTACAATTTAGTCATTTTCATAATCTAGGCTTAATTTCTATCAATTTCACACCTAATTCATCCTATTCTCAACAATGTCAACTTATCAAAATCTCACCAATTGAAAAAATTGATACATGGGTTATCTCAATCAAACTACCATGGTAAAAAAAAAGTTTATAAAAATCAAAGAAAAATGGCTAGGAACTTACTTGAATTAAATGGTCAAACGCTCAAACTAGGTTTTAAAGATTTTCTTTAATGGAGGATGACATGAAAGGTTGAAGAATATGATTTTTATCATCTTTTTCCACTAATATTTCATATATATATACTTAGATTAATTATAATGAAACTTAATTAGTTTACCTAATCTTGATTAATTAAGCATTAATCCTTCATTATCTTAATATAATGACATTTAAAATCACATCCCACTATCATCCATTTAAAATAGGTCTATTAACCATTTTAGTCATTTGGATAATTGCTATTTAAGTCCTCAAGCCTTTTCTTAATTAAAAATCTATAGCGATTAAACTTTTACAATTTAGCCCCTAGACCTTAATTAACCATATTTTATGACCTCTCATAAAAACACTCATTCTTTATCCAAAGCCTCTTACATATAAAGTCATGTTTTAACCATCATTTGTCTTCAACATAGATTATAAATTAAATTAATAAATAACATATAAAACATAATAAAATTATTTTTTAAAAATTAAATATAATAATTTTTTAGCCAAAAATTATTTCTTCTTTTAACATCTACTCTCTTAAATCTCATGTAACTTCTTTTAACATTATAATATAATATGTATATAGGTCTCTTAAACATTGAGATAGGATCATCGAAATCTTTAAATTTGCGTTTATCCCATTTATTATTTGATCAACTTAATTAATTAAATTACTTAAAACCAATAAATTAATTAATATTTTTAAATTAAAATAATATTATAATACACCTAATTATATTGAGTACATTATAAAAAGTAGTATATACATACATGTTTAACTACTTACAACTATGATATCATAATGTGAATTATTTTATTAATGATATGGAACCTAAACCTTAAACATGTAATTAATTTTATAATAGATTATAATATATATACAATTATCATTATATAATTAAGGTAGATTATTAATGATATGTAACCCTATATACAATTATAATTATGATGTATATTTTTATATTAATTATACGTAACCTTAAACCCTAAACCTGTAACTAATTTTATGGTAAATTATAATATATACAATTAGAATTATATAATTAAGGTAGATTATTAATGATATGTAACCCTATATACAATTATGATTATGATGTATATTTTTATATTAATTATACATAACCTTAAACCCTAAAACTATAACTAATTTTATGGTAGATTATAATATATACAATTAGAATTATATAATTAAGGTAGATTATTAATGATATGTAATCCTATATACAATTATGATTATGATGTATATTTTTATATTAATTATACATAACCTTAAACCCTAAAACTATAACTAATTTTATGGTAGATTATAATATATACAATTAGAATTATATAATTAAGGTAGATTATTAATAATATGTAACCCTATATACAATTATGATTTTATAATGTAGAGTTTTATATTAATTATATTTAACCTTAATCCCTAAATAATATATACAATTAGCAAATATAATTAGGGATAAGTAATTAATTATTATATGATATTGTTATGGAACTTTTAATTTGTTTGAAATTATTGTGTTTAAGTTATTAGGTATATTTAAATTATTGTGAATTGTTAAATTTAATATATTTGGATTGTTATTTAACTACTTTTTTTAATTTCCATTTATTTATTGTTATGAATAAATTTTATTTAAAATTAAATTTTTTTTGTTTGATTTTATGTTATCTCACGAATTCAACTTCAGATTTTCACGAATTCGGATACCTGACCTATGATTGAAAATGTTAAATTCAATTTTTTTGTAGATTGTTGTGGAACTTTTAATTTGTTTGGAATTATTTTACTTAAGTTGTTAGGAATATTTAGATTATTTTAAATTTTTATGTTTAATTTGTTTGGATTGTTAATTATCTACTTTTGTTAGTTTACATTTATTAATTTTTAATTATAAATAAATTGTATTTAAAATTAAATTATTGCTTGATTTTATATTATTTTGTTGATTTGAATTTGTGAGGACTGAGGTATCTGACATATGATTAAAAATATTAATTTAAGATTTTTTTTTGTAGATATAGATATTCGACGAATAATAATATTTAATTCAGATCCGAATTTAGATAGTGATACTAGGAAAATTTGCATATTTAGATTTTTAGGTTGATTTGTGAACTTGGATGTAGGTAATTCAAAAAACGAAGATATCCGACTTGCTACCATTTCTAAGCATCAGGAACAAACTATTTGAATTCCATGAAATGGTGAATTTTCAATATTGAATGAGAATCAACATCAACTAAAAGTGTAGCTGCTAGTAGTTGCCTTTTTAAGGTAGCTAAAAAAACCTCACTTTCCCATGCAGCTATCGTTCCTTGAAGATATGGTGGAAATGTGGAGATCAAAGACCTTTAACTTCCACTTTCACTGCAGTGAAGCCACACGTTGAAAGACATAGCCCTAATCATGGCCTCCCAATTGAATGGGTTGTTTTAATCGATCAGTCTTAAATTGATCTAGAAAAGGTAATGTCGATTTTGATCAAGAATTATCCATACCTAGCTGCAAACATTGATCGAAGAGTCGCCAACAAATGATGTGACAGATGAAGAGTTCAAGTAGTATGTTAGAGAGCACATACTGTAGGTCATTAGGGAAATGTTGTGTAACACCTCAAACCCGGTCTAAACGTTATGACCGAATCTGGCGATGTCACATTATAACAACCCTTACCTGTATTCGACGCCGGAATAGGGTACGAGGCATTACTAGAAGACATACATTTGCATACGAATTAAAGTTTTTAAATTATTAACGTGCTTTTATAATTCTTTACAACATATCCTCGAAATATTATATTCATAACAAATAAGGCCTACGAGACCCGATATTTACTCATGTAATTCAAAGCTTCATTTCCATTTCATTCAATTTACAATTTCTCATGTTCACAATTCAAATCAATTTCTCAATCCAATATATATATTTCAATTATCTATAAACATAATTCAAGTTACACGAACTTACCAGGCTAAATTGCAGAAATACTAAAATTCAGGGACATTTTGGTAATTTTCTATTTTCCTCAAATTTCCACCCAATCTTGATATAAATTAATATTTCATTCAATTTATTAATTTAAATAATAAAAAAATTCATTTTTATGCAATTTGGTCACTTTTTGACATTTTTACCAATTTACCCTTAAAATATTACTTTTATTCAATTTAGTCCTTGAACCTAAAACATGCAAATTGGTCATTTTTAATGAGAACTCATGCTAGTTGAATAATCATTTATTTTCCTCCTCCTTCTCTCCATTCCACATCCTTAATGTATAATATGCTTATATGTAACATTATCTATAATTCCACCATTTATTTATATATTAATTCAAAGCTGTCCACTTGAGTTATAGTCACTAAATTATTTATATATTGAGCTACGGAACTCCAAATTAAGATCCGCTAAATTCATATGAAACTAGACTCACATATGTTCTTACCATAAGATTTTCAGAATTTTTGGTTTAGCCAATAAGTACAGTTTATTCTTTAAATTTTCCCCTATTTCACTGTTTGACAGTTTCGACCCCTTTTCACTAAAAATTAATTATCTCATTGTAAAGAATTCAGATGATATTTACGTTTGTTTCATTTGAAAATATACTCAATAAGGATTCTAATCATATAAATTATAACTCATAATTATTTTTATTCAATTTTTGATGATTTTCCAAAGTCAGAACAGGGGAACCCGAATTCATTCTGACCTTGTCTCACAAAATTTATTATATCTCATGATTTAAAATTTCATTACTTACACCGTTTCTTCTATAAGAAACTAGACTTAATAAGATTTAATTTCATATTTTTTTCATTCTCTAATTAAATTTCCACAATTTATGGTGATTTTTCAAAGTTAACCTACTGCTACTGTCCAAAACTGTTTTAGTACAAGACGTTGATTACTAAGTTTATAACTCCCTAATTCCCTTTTTCTATAATATTTCCCATCATTTTCACTTATTTCCCTTCACTAATATATCAAGAATATAAGAATTTATTTAAGAAAACTCTACTATAACATCATTTCCATACTTTTTTCAACAATAACAAACTTAAAAATATATTGAAATCTTGATGTTCTTACATTGTGCTATTGATTTCAATCTTTAACTTTATTTCTCTCTTCTCCAGCTTCTATTTCTTTAATCTAACTTGACATTCTAGCCCCCCATTGTCTCCTTATTATTTTTCTCTTTTGGAAGCTATGAAAATTCTTTTGATTTCTAAGTGAAAATTGTAAAGAAAACAAAACTTTCTTTCTTCTCTTCTATTCTAACGTTGGTTGCATGGAAAGATGAAATTTTTTTTATCATCTTTCCTCCCTTTTATATTAATTATTTAATAATAAAATAATACTAAAAATCTTAATAAAATATTAATTAAATAACATTTATCTAATTAATTAATTAAAAATATCACAAACATCATCATTACCTTTTAGAATTCTCTCTCTCTATTTGACCATTTTGCCCTTTATAATCTTTTGAAATTCCATCATTGAGTCATCACTTAATTTGGTCCTAATTCACATTTTCAATTTGGTCCTAATTCATTCATTTTCCTTAGTTTCTAGATTATTCCACCCTTAAAATATTTACACTATTGGTCCTTCAACTTTTTTGTATTTACACTTTAACCCCTCAAATTTTGAGTATTTACTCTTGGACAACAAAACTTTTCTCACTTTTACAATTTAATCTTTTCTTGAATTAATATGTCATAATATACTTCCCAATGTTGACATAACTCAATATTACCCTTTTTATCACTTTATTTCCTTATTTTACTATATCAAGGATATTATCTTTCTTACTGTAATAATTTTCGGGGTATTACATGTTGATGTCAGATAAATTTGACAGTGATTTGTGCCCAAAGTATAATTAATTTTGTCATGGTCTACTTGTAATTTTCGACTACTTCAAGTATTCATGATATATTGCAAGGCACTTCTTGGGGAGTCTTGGTGTTTGTGTTGTGTTCATTTCTTTTAGTTAGATTACACTCTCTAAGCAATTATAAATTCAAGAACAACGAAGAAGATCAATTAATTAGAAACTCGAAGACATCATACTTTAGTTTGGGTTGATTAGAAAGTTTGGGCACTTTCTTAGAGCCCTTTTGTGATTTAGACTTTTTCTTAAATTTTGCTGAACATGTACTTATTTGATTGGATTTACTTTTTTAGATATAACAACTAAATTCCGCTTTAGAAATTTTTTTAAAAATTTCACTATTCCAACTCTAGCAACTTTTCTAAATGATTTTCCAAGAACTAACATTAAAGCCAAGATTGTCTAATAGTATGAACTGATTTTCCTTTTTGTGTACTGATTAAATCGATGGAAAATGACATTCTAAATCTTATGCATGTTGAATATGTATATAATTGTTTATTATATATATTTTTTCAAAGTTATGGTTCTTAAAATTAAAATGGTTATAATTAGTTTATTTTTTTATATGTAATTAGATAGTCATTTTTATGTAATTTTTTTTATTTTATTTAAAAAATCTTGTGAGGAGGAAATAGAGTAAAACTCTTGTAACGAAAATCAAAATGGAGACTCCAGACCATAGACAATACAAATCAGGTAACTTTTTTGGATGAACCTTTTTGTTTCGGTGGAGTAGTTTGGAATTTTGGTTGATGCAAAACTTCAAATATTTCGTGAGACCGAAGTGCTGTATGAATGGTCAAAATTTCCATATAATGCAAAACTTCATATTTTTCATGAGACTGAAATGCTAGGTTTGAGAAGTTGAAATCAAGATTTTAAGAATTAGATATTGATTGACTGAAGCGGGAATGATTCTACGTTTCATTTTCATATAGATTATTAATGTTTTATTTTGAATTTAAACCTAAGAATTCATATGGATTATTATTGTTTTTATTTTGAATTTAAACTTGATGAAATCATAAGTTAGGGTATTCAAAATTGATTTTAAGGTTTTTAGAATTCCATGAGATCCACAAAACAATGAAAATTGAAAGATATGATATGGTCTATATCTAAAAAAGTTAGCCATATGAAAATGCCCCTTGGTTACATATGTTCATTTACTTAAATTACTAAATAATTTAACAAGCTGTCACATGTCCCATTTCATTGGCTCCAATTCAAAGTTAAGTACTACAAAAATAATTAAATACTAAATTGATCATAAAAGTTAATGTTATGTACTAACAATATTAGTTCTGTCGATTAAGTCTTAGTTCAATTAGTATGAGTATTATTGTCAATACAAGAAGATATGGTTTAAGTGCGCTAAAGCACATTATCCTCCTATTTATTGGTTAAGGAGAGGCTATAGGTAATTTTAAGTATTATGTCAAAAAGAGCAGATATGATCAAATTATTAAAAAAACACAGAATATTAACCCTTTTAAATAAACTAGCTTGGCATTATAAAGGTCATTTTAAAAAGAAGAAAAAAATTGGCCTTGTCTAAATTTATCCACTTTGACTTGAGCTCGAAAATTTATTATGATCAAATTAAACTCAAATTCAATTTAACTCAACTTTACCATAAACAATCAAAAACTTGAACCCAAGCAGACTTAAAGATAATATAACCTAAACTTGAAACTACTCAAATTTGAGATAACTCAAGCTCAAAATTATTTAAAACAATAACAAACTTAAAATCCAAATAAATCAAACCCAAAATAATCCAAACTTACAATAAAACCTAAAATTAACGAAACACAATTAACACAAACTTGGAACTAACCTAAAAATCAACCGGATTTATATTGAACCAGCAAAAAATAACTGGATCCTTCCGATTGACAAATTTATAAAATTATTTTTAAATAAAAAGAATATCTAGTTAATTTGAAGTTCTAATCCCATCCCTACTTACTACTTTAGATATTAAACCTTTCAATGAATACCAATCTTAACCTAATTAGTTAAGGAAATAATTTGAACAAAAAAAAACTCATAATTGATTTGGAATTCAAATTCCAAAATCACTGTAGAAATAATTCTTTTTCGATTAAATACCTAACCTTTTACAATGATCATATAAAAACCTAATATTTATAAAAGTATTTATTGTTTAAATGAAAGACAAACTTTTCAAAATAATTAAATAAGGTCAAACATTTTCAAAAATGCTCAAATAATTTTTTTTAAAAATATTGTATATTCAGTTTTAAATTATGCTTTTATTACTTTATTTTCTTTTCAAACAATATTGAATTCAATTTTATATTTTATTCTAAATAAATTAACATTCACTTAATTTTTACTACAACATATATTAAAGCACGTGTAAAGCTCTTATTCGAAGACTTTTAAAAAAGATTAATTTGAAAAATTGGACAAAGTTGGATACTACTTTGAGCATTTAACCTTCATTTTCCGATGAAATAAAAAGATAAATTAGTATGAAAAGGAATTACATTCTATTAGAGTACAATGGCAGACGACTTGCTCCCAAATAACATGATTTTTCCATAGCTTCCTTTCACAAAATCCGGGCTATTAAATCATACCACAATCTCTGACTGCGGAAACAGCACAAACCCGAGCCGACGAACCAAGTGATACCAACTTCCTTTCTACTAACGGTTGAGTATCGTAATGAATTTTCCCTATCTAAATTCCTTTAGCAAGCTATGAAATATAGTACACATGGAGAAAAATGTCAACACTATCAACAATGTAGTATCTGACTTGTATAATACAATGCTCCCTTTTTAGCAGCCTTCATACGTCTTCCCTAGACAACTCTGACGTCTTTGGGTGCACCGTGACCTTTTTTACATTATGCAAGTTCACGGCCACGGATGTAATGCAATCAGTTCAAAGGATCGGTTACCATCAAAATTCAGAGGAATTAACCCATTGTAATGGAGACGGCTTTAGTCCTCGATTTCCAAACCAAAATATTCCTTCAGGACACCTTTAGGAGTTCTTCCGAATCCATTGGCCACTTCTTCCATTTCTTTCAGTCTCATAACTTCGTATTTTATCTGATTGACTCTGTTCAAGACAGCATTCAACGATGCATCTGCTTCATTTCCAGGTGATTGATCTGGTAGTTCAGATCTCTCCTTCTCCAGTTGCTGATAAAGATGGCGAAGGTAAACCTTCTGAGAACAAAGCTGTTCTTCTGCAATTTTGTATTCTGACTCCTGTGCCTTTCTCAGAGACTGAAGAACTTGATCAATCTCGCATTCAATTTTCAAGTATTCACTGCGATAATCAGAAGATACTGATAAAACCGCCTCCAAACATGATTTATCATCTACCAAGTCCTGATGATTTGTTGGTCCAAGCTCTCCATTTCCATTATGGAAGATATCTGCACATAAAGCAAAATGATATTTTATATCCAAGTTTTAAGTTGATGTATGAACTGACTGTACCCAAGAGAGAATTTACGCATGGAACTATAGATTGATATTAAGGAAATACTAATAAACAGTCAAACGCCTTATATGCAGAATACAAGTCATCTTTCGTTTTAGACCTGGGAACAAACAAAGAAATGTTTGCACTAACATCAGTATAAGATATGCCACTCCTAATTGTGTAAGACACTCATATTCGACATTTGCACCTCAACCCAAGTAACATAGATATAGACAACCATTTGGGTCTGCTAGGGTGATTTTCTAGAAAACACCACTTTGCGAGTGATATGCACTAACATCTAACTGGTTGAAAAGAAGAATAAATAACAAAACAAACTGCCCATCTAATAGAGAAAATAAGGGACGTTTTTTCTTAAGCTCCTCAAAATCCAAAACCACAACAAATATTTTGATGCAAATTAATAAAACGAAGTGTTTCATGCATTTCTAGCTAATATAGTTGTGACTTTATTCATTTTCATATGCATAAGATTTGTGGTTAAGTTACCTGTTGACATAACGGTATCAGTTTCTTTCACTTTCCAGATATCTTCAAGAGATGTCCCACATTTAAGCTGATGTAAATACCAAAAGCACTTACTAGCATTTTTAAGAAACCTCAAAAAGAAGAAAGGCAACTTTTTGAAAAAAGCAAGAAATCTGTTAAGTTCTATAGCTAGCTTTGGCCTTACCTCTTTGATAGCTGACTCAATACGGTTCAGTAAGCCCTTTGCATTGCTCTTCTGCGAACCACGTAAAATGCAGACAGCAATGTTCAGAATCTTCTCAATCTCATCACGGGAATCTATGGATTCACAGGTTTTTAAAAGTGTTGTCACATGTGGAACCAGAAATGTTTTTGTATCACAACGTCGGCAATAGTACTCAGCATCCAACCCAATGCTACCTCCAACTGTCCCAGCCATGTAAGATCGAAGAGCACAGTTTAGATGGGCAACATGCCCACATATATACCCATTCACCATTGCTTCACATTTGATATAACTGTAACCTCCATGTTTCAAGTCTATAGTCTTGCTACACAAAATACAGCAACAATCACGGCAGAAACGAGGTTCATTGCAGCAAAGATCACAAGGCAAGGGAACCAAAGAAGGGCATTCTGCTTCAGCAAATAAACTGTTGCACTTTTTGTTTCCAGCCTTGCATGCCAAACAATCAGACTGGGGGTCAGACACCAAAACTTCAGCTCTCTCATCAGGAGGGGCAGCAAAGAAAGCCCGTGCAACTGCATTATTCATAAACAAGAAAAATGTTTGTTGGAGAAAGGAAAAGTAGTTCATGGTTAAAACTAGACATCTTGAATAACTATATAACATTTCAGGACAAATTAAATATTGTCTCAAGAAAGGCCTCACAGTAAGGATGCAGTCTTTCAATAATACAAAGAGAAAATACTATGACTTTTTCTAGGCAGGGTGAATGGAGAAACGGAAAGCTAGTAGATAGGAGAAAAGTGAAAAAAGGGGGAAAAAATCTCTCCATTGATATGCTTGGTAGAAAAGGTGGACAAAGTGAGAGAAAGCTTCTTTCCATTATTACTTGGTAGTGTGAAAAAGTGAAATGAAAGAAAATAAAAAGTACTATTATTTTATCACTCTAACCTTTGTAAGTTAACAGAAAAATGCAAAATCTAAAACTAACAGTGTCTTAAATTTAATATTTGACTCAGACATCCCTTCTTTTCTCTCCTCTTTCCTATCTTTTCAATTCAAAATGATTTGTTTTGCGAATAAGAGTGCAAATGATCAACTTTCCTACTTTCTTTCATCCCTATTTCTCTCCTACAAAGCACTAATGAAAAATAATTTTCTTTCAAACCTATAAGCTGTGTTCATCCAAGTTGATTCGCTCTGGGTGGCTTGGGTGCACTTTTGTGTTATGAAAGGTAATAGCGCAAGACATGTACCTATTTTGCAGAAGTTTAATCGAGCTGGAAGAAATTATTGGAACTCTTCAATTCATTCTGACCAGGAAGAGCAAAAAGTTCAGACAATGTCTGGGAATCAGTACAAGGCTGTGTATGTATGAGAGGAAATAGGACAAAAAAGAGAAAGCAAATAGGTAGAGGCTAGCCTAAACAATTCACACACCTAAACAGGCCTTAATCTCCTGGGTAGCTTTGTTAGAAGGCTGCCTACAAAATTTAGACTAAGGGGGGACACTTCGGATCAGTGATTTGCCTTCTCTGCAACAACCAGAGGAGACCTGTGACCGTCTTTTGACATGATTGTGTTCTAAGTTGTTGGAGAAAGTATTGCGAGAATGTGGTATATACAGAGCTGCTGCAGGCTGGCAAGAGGCATTGCACTTGGCACAGAAAAGGAAAAGCTCTCATTTCTGTTATTTTATGTTTAGCATGGAACGCTTACATCTATCACCAAAGGAAAGGAACAATAGAACTAATGGAGGAATTCTTTCTGTTATTCCAGCCACAATAAGATTTAGATGGTATGATTTAAGGAATTTAGCAGGGAACACTGTTAATAGGGAGTTAAGTTGTGCTTGGGGTCTATGCGATACTATGCATGCATAGCATCTAAACTGTTTTTTTGTTTTGCGGTTCAGTTTGAACTGTAGAAGCTTATCTACTTATTTTGGATGGTAAAAAAAATAAACAAAGAAAATAATTTTCCTTTCACTTTTCCACTCACCCCTTCCATCTCCCTAATACACTACCCAGCAATGCCTATGAAAATGAATTAAAAAAATAAGACCATATCTATGAATACCATGAAAGACACTTCATAAGATTGTATTAACTCTCAATGAGTGCACTAAAGAATATGATTGTCATAAAGAGCAGTGTGATTCCAATATTAAGCAGTAAGCTGCTAATGGTTAAAAGGAATTACTTCATTATCTATGGCTAAGCTCTAGGATGCAAAGAATGCATCTAGAATGCAGGCAAGACACTAACAGGATACTTAATTTAAAAATGACAGCACATCAATTCTTTTGTTGGTCAGATGGGATATTGTCTTCATTAATTAAACTCAAATAAACTATACAAGCTGCCTACATAGAGTCAACATCATTTGAAGAATGGCTTTTAATTCCATAAAACAATATTAGTAGAAATTAATAGCTTTATATTCATTTTATCCTGCATAAAACTTTTCATCCATCGAAGGATGAAAAACATGTCAAGTGACTAGAAAACCCCAACCTACTCAACAATTTGGAGCATTTCATGGTTAAGGATCTAAGAATCCAAAAAATGTATAATATTTTTAATAATATAAACTATAAAATATAGATTAAATTAAATAAAAATAATGTTTTGAAGTTTAGTTTTTTATTTCATAGTGGGAACATATGTGTTAAATGAAATAAGATTATAAGAAACTTTAAAAAACCATCTTTTTAGGCAGAATTTCGATAGACTGAAATTCCCTTTCGAAATTTTTAAATTTTTTTTAAATTTTCCATTATTTATTTTTACCTAAACAAGTAAATTCATTTTTGGAATAAACTATAAGTATAATTTAAAAAATATATATTTTGAAGTTTACGTTTTTCATTTATACTGGGACCATATGCGTTACATGAAATAAGATTATCAGAAACATTAAAAAAAAGCACCTTTTTAGGTAGAATTTCGATAAACTCGAATCCCCTTTTGAAATTACTTAAAATTTTCCATTATGTACTTTGGCCTAAATAAGTAAAATCATTTTTCAAATTTTAAAACCTTTAATAGAAATGCAATTCTTTCTCTAAATCCTTCATTCAAACACACTCTAAGTGTAACAAAGAGTTAATTTGGCAACAAGTCAAACCTGTCCTTCAACCAAAAGTATCGGATAATCATCGATGTCACCCAAATTGGCTAACAGCATCTTGACACTCAAGTCTAAGTTGATCTCAGAGAATCATATTGTCAGGAATAGGATTTAATAAATATAGGAGAGAACTATTGATCCAACCAAAGAGGCTAAATAGCTGAAAGACTGAATCAGATATTATATATTGACAACAGAGGGTTATGACGTTTCACAAGTTAAAAGAATGCAGAAGTTAATGCAATGAACCATATAAATAATTACAAAAACTAAAACGAGAACATGAAGACTGTAGAATAGAATGAGGAAAATGAACACAGTTAGTTGGGGCTGACCGTTTGTCAAAGAATGTTTCATTGCAGGGATTTTCCAGCTGAATGAAGCAAAAAAAGCATTAATATCTGCATCAGGGAACGCCAATTTGACATACCGCTCAACTGAAAGCTTGCTAGCAAGACCACGTTTCCTGCCTGAGTCCACAAGCTTTTGGAGGCGCTTTGGAGGATACAAATACCTATCTAAGAAATGGCCAGTAATGGCTACTCTCCTTCCCACTTTCCAAGCCCATATGTCACCCTTCTTAGGCCAATCCACTGGAGCATACGGCAAGCCAAACCCAGATGCCTCTGGCAAAACAGGACTGAGATGAAGACTATTTTCTCTTCGTCTAGGCGTACTTCCATTATTTTCCTTAGTATCATCAATCTCCATAAGATTCAAGTTTAGCAGAAGTAGCCAAGAACCAGCACACTGCATTAAATGCAATTCAAAATTTTTTACAAGTTCAGCCATTAAAAGATTACAAAACAGTTCTCAGTAATTGCAACATAAATTTCATCCTATGACATCCTGCTTAGCCATATTTACAGTCTTCCATAGCAAAGAAGAATCTACCCCTGAAATTGCGTACTGAGAACTACTCAAACTGTTTCCAGTATTCAGATGAGTACCTCAGACATATATAGACAGGTGTAAAACTAATTTTAACTTAATATATGATTGCAATTTTAACATACTACTAATTGGATTTAGCAATATAACTACATTGATGGTGCATGTTAAATTTTGATTCGATCAGATATTTTTATTATTGTAATCAAGAATATTGTCTTTTATACATATCTAGCAATTAAAATCTTTTTCATAAAAAAAATAGTTATACATTTTTAATTTACTGGAGTAAAAATCAAATAAATATTACGAAAAGCATTTAAATCTAGATTAATGATTCAAAATTTAATGGCATGGCATCATAATAACAATAATAAAAAACAATGCAGGTTCCTTTAGCATCCAATAAAAAACTCAAGAATCTCTTCAAGAAATCCAAGTTTCTTGAACGTAAAATTTAAGTTAGTAGCGTCTATTAATTTAGAAAACTTCACCTGTTCACTTAATAATTGAAGGAAGAAAACGCCAGAAAAAAAGAACTAAAAAAAATCACCTGAACTGTTTAACAATTTCACGGGAGCAAGACTGACGATCTCTGCACCAGCTAAAACTGAAATAAATCCGTTTCCGGTTTTCTAAAATGGAAATCAAATAATTTTGAGATAACAAAATTTAAAAAGAAATTAGCAGAGAGAAGACTAACTTTAGGGTTAGGATTAAAGGGAAGAAAATGTAAAAATTGAGAAACGATTTTTTTCTATTGTAGATTGAAGAATTGATGAAACCCTAATTAAAAAAATACTACTCATTAGGGGCCGGGCTTGGACAAAGATTTTATGACCTGAATAAATTTAAATTATTATTTATTCATTATGAGTATAAAATTAACATGATTTTACAAGTAATTTTTTCTACAATTCATATTTCAACAATCCAATATTGAATTAATTAGTATAATTGTATTTGTTATACATGTAATTTTTTAAATCGTTTTGATATCGTTATCATATTGATCTAAACCTAAAAACTTTTAATCGTTTAATATATATTATTATAGATAAAATTTTAAATTGATATGTGATAGAGTTATCGAATCAATTAAAAAAGTTATACGCATAAAAAATATAAATATATCAATAAATTTAATAATTACTAATTATATAAAAAAATTACAAAGTAATGTAAAATTACTTATTATACTATTTTTTATTCAATCTAAAATTTGAAGATAACTAGAACGTTGTTTCAATAGAAGTTTTTTTTTTTTTGACATTATATCAAGAGCTCGATGAATAGAATATATAAATATTAATTAAATTATGGTGAGATCAAGATAAAGTTAAAAGTAATTATGTAATATTTTTAGTTAAAATGATAAAAGTTAAAAGGTCTGAATGTTATTAGTTCTTAAGTTCAAATTTTATGATAAGCATATAATTTTTGGATTTCATATAAAATTGTAATGAGACAAAAATATCTCAAAAATATTTATTACTTTGTTAAAATAATAAACTTTTGATAATTTAACAATTAATGGGCGACAGCCACAGACAAATCAATTCGTCTTTTAAATTTAATATAAATAAATATAATTTTTTTATATTTTTTAAATAGTAAACCAAATTTATGTGCTTACTCAAGCTAAAAATAACTAAATAATAAATAATTCAAATTGAAACCCAATTATTCAACTCATGTATAAGTTTAACTTAACAATCTTTTTGTAAAGAGATTATATTCTTTAAAAATTATGTAGCTTTAATTAATAATTAAAAGATAAATGATAAAGATTGTATTGTTTTTAATAAAATTAAATTAGCTAAATGACAAAAAAAAGAAATGATTTTTTCCTAGTTAATTTAAATGAATTGTTAAATAATTAATTAATACGGGAGATTAATCTTTATAAAATTCACATTTGAAAAAATTATATTTGGAAAAACTTTTATTGGCAAGTTTAGAAGTTAAAAAGATTAAAAAGCTTTTAAAAGTCTCTAAAGGAATAGAATAACTTGAAATTTTTTTTAAGAACTATAAGCTCATTCTCAAGCATTCTAAAAAAAAATGCTTTGCTTTCTTAGTTTGCCAATGAGATGAGACTAAATCTCAATGTTCCTTAAAATAGAGTCAACCACTCAAGATCAAATCTCGTGAACTCTTGAAGCAGACTCAATCATCTAAAACCAATACTCAAAGACTCTTGCTTGGACTAAACTCTCTTCGAACTTATTGCATCAATGCAAAAAAGATCATCTTTAGTTTCAAGATTAAATATGACAATCTAGTTTCAATATCAAATTTTGACGATACTTAAAGAAGACTCGTTGATCCAAGATTAAATTTCGAAAACCTTTGCGTCAATTCGTAAGAAACTCTTCAAATCTAATTTAAATGACCCTGGAAGAAAAGAATAAAAAAGTTCATTCAAGAAACTACAAAAATTGTAACCTACAAAGTTTGATAATAAAAATTATCTTATTCATGTTTGATTTTTCAAGTTATATTTTCAACGAAAAATTTATGTGCAATCTTTTATATGTTATTCTAATTAAGGTAGTCAATATTGTATTAGTAGACACATTATTTTTTTATTAGAGCTAGTACATATCGGTATTAATTTATTTTGGTATACTGTTTCAAATTTACCAATATTTTAAAAAATTAATATATATAACATTTAAATAAGATATTAATTATAAAAAAATATTAATCAATTATATGAAATACTCATAAATGAACTTGATGCGAGCATCAAGATCCTCAGGCCCATGAAATTGATGGGCTTAATGATCTATCGTAATTTGATATGTCAAATTAGGCTCTCTTGAATACTTAATTAGTTTACTTTTAAGTAATTTATGAGTCTTTTTACTATTTTTTTATCGATTCTTAGATTTTAGTATTAATGATAGTTGTTCTTATATTGTACCTCTTTTAAGACCCAAATTGGCAAAACTATGTCATTGGGAATCTAATGATTGATATGAGCTTGTATAGGGAGACGACAACGGCCAAACCTTGAAGAGAAAAACATTTGACATGGATGTCACTACGCTAATGCTAGGATGTCAGGACACTGAGCCTTTATTACCTCAAATGTGCAAGACTTCAACAAGAAATCAACTCGGAGCAAATTGTTGAGAGTGTCGCGACACTAAGGGTGTTGTGTCGCGACATTGGTCGCAACACCAAGCCTCTAAGGTCATGATACCACTGCTAGTTGTTGAAGTGAAGAAGTCATGGCCACCACCGAGGATGTCGCAACACCAGCTAGTCAATGTTGAGACATCAAGACCCCCCAGCCAAATTGGTGCCTACTATTGAGGGTGTTGCGACACTGGAGCTTGACGAGATGAAAAATTGCAGGAGTAAATTTGTGTCTACACATGCTTAAGTCACTTTTCATTTAAGGGCATAGTTATCAATATTAGGTTAAATGTTAGTAGACTATAAATACTACTTTATAAGCTTTTTGGAAAGGGACTTTTTTGCTGCTGGTCATCTTTCTTTACTTTTCATAGTTTTAATTTAGGTTTCTTTTCTTTTCTTTTCAGTTTTAGATTAGGTTTCCCCTTTTCTTTTTAGAATAGATTTTATTTTTGTTGTTTTCTTTCTTCATTCTTGTTAAAGACTTTTGTAATTGGAAATGGATCAAGCTTTTGGGTGCCATTGGTTCCACATCTAAATAAGTATTCCTTACCTTTACCTTTATATTGTACATATCAATTGTTTGATGAAATGTCTATTTGGGTGTTAAGCTTTTATTATGTGCCAATATTGCTTGTTGGTTAATTCATGAATTGATTGTTGGATTAAGTTTATGTCTATACTTAATTGTTTGGTTATTATTTTATATTGAAATGCTTCATATGCTAGAGTTGACATTTCTAATGGAAAATTTAGATAAATGAGACTGAAAGGAGAGTTTATCATTAGATAGTTCAATATAATTATGTTGAATAGTGAAACTGAGAAGAGATCTATATGCTTAAGTGAGACCGAGAAGAGAGCTTAGGTGGTATCTTTTAGTCTAGGATGAGGCTAAAATGAGATTCCTAGCTTAGAGTGATAAACAATATAACCAGTATAGGTTTATTAGTTTAATTGGCAATTGACTAATCAATCAACCAAGGTTTTATCATTTACAATGTTTAAAAAAATATGGAAGAAAATTAGATTAATTTATTTAATTGATAATTTAAATTTAGTTTATAAACAATTTATATTTGAATTTGCACTAATAATTTTTTACTCAATTAGATTAGTAATTGCTTAACTTGTAATTAACTTGATAAAAACATTTACCAATTTGGAAATCCCTTGGGTTCGACCCTTGGAATACTCAAAGTGCTCTATTGTAACACTAAAAATATTACAACTAACCTGTCACACTTGCAGTACAGCGCTATATTTATAATTGTATTTATGTTGATTTATAGCCTCATCGTATGCATGTCGCGACATGGTCACTTAACTTCCCTCAATGCCCAATTACACATTCTAACTCCAAACAACTCAAGATGAGATTGGACATGTTAGTCTAAGAAATTGTGACAAGAGAACTCCAAATCTATCAAGAGCTCAAGACACATCAAGATTTTAATTTGGAATTTCAAGAAGCCCAACACACATTCTTTGAAGTTGGTCCTCCTTGGATTTTCTTAATAATCTTGAATGATTCACTTAGAGAGATAAATGACCCACATGCACCTCATTTAAAGACTAACCCATTTGAAGCTCACTTGGATCATTTAAAGACTTAGTTGTTTTATTTTTTTGCCTAATCTATTAATGACCCAATTAGGAATTTTATTTTTAAGGCCAAGTTAATTTGTTTCCTTGTAAATTTGGTCCATCAACAATTTCCATAAAGCTAAATGAAATCTCTTAGCTTTCCTTAGACTTTTCTTTCCCTTTTTAAGTTTCTTAGCTAGAAAGAGTTACCTTTCCTAGCTACCAAAAATTTAGGAAAATGTTGAGTAGTTTGTTTTTCTTAGTTACCCATATTTTAAGGATTTGTTTCTCTTTTTTCAACTTCTTGTATAAAAAGAGGTAGCCATCCACTATAAAAGGTACCCAAGTTTGATTTGAATAAAAGTACTCTTTGAGTTATTATCTTTTGCAAGAAATCTTTTCTTGTTTGTTTTAGAATAGCCTTCAACTCAATATTATTCAAAATTATCGATGAGAGTTCTTCACCCTTCTGTTTGTCAAGTTATCCAGCTTGGAGGGTCGATTAAAGTCATTAGTGGAGTTTATTGAAACTTGTTCTTTAATAGGTTCCATTAGATTTATTTCTTACTCACCATGCCATCACCATTATCTTCATCCTTCATCCTTCTAACTTCCATCTCTTTATTTATTCTTCAATTGTTTAGATTCTTGAATTGTGTCTATCTTGTTTATATTTCAATTTTAAATTCAAGAACTTCAAATCAAATCCAACATCATCTTTTTGGAGAACAATATTCGAATTTTCTCCTTTCAAAATCCATCAAACATTGGTCAAAACTCTGTAACACCCCTAACCCGTATTTATCACTAGATCAAGGTTACATAGCATTACCATATAATCAGAACATTAAAACATACATTTCACACATAATCAAAAACATATTATAACCCAATCATTCACATACATAACGTCCCTAAATCGAGCCTTCGAGGCCCTAAAAATACTTTAAAAAGAATTTGGGACCAATTTGAAATCATTTGGAAAGTTTAGGAAAAATTTACAAAATTTTGATTGTATGGGTCACACGGCTGTGTGAGGCCGTGTGCCTCATACAACCAAGGCACATGCCCATGTCCCAGGCCATGTGCCTCACACGATCAAGGCACATGCCCGTGTCCCAAGATGTGTAACCTTCGAACTAAGGACACACACTCGTGTTTCAACCCGTGTCCTTGTCCGTGTAACTCTTTGAGTAGGGTCACACGGCCGTGTGCTAGACCGTGTAACAACTGACTTGCACATTAAGAATTTAACAAGTGACACATGGCCGTGTCGCCAAGTCGTGTATCTCACATGGTCGAGTCACACGCTCGTGTCTCTGGCTGTGTGGACATGAAATGTATCTTAAACATCAAGTTTACCATTTCAAGATTACTTGGGTCTTAAGTAATTCAAATACCAATCATTTAACCTATTCAAAATACGATTAAACAGACTTAAAACATGCCAAAACAATCATCCTAAGTGCCTAACTAGTATACCCTCATTGGTACCATATTTTATATCATCAAAACACATGAACAATGCATAATCCAAATCAAAGTTTAAAATATGCCAAAATCACTCAATTTAGCCTAACATATAGCTACTTAAGACATCAGGCTTTAAGTTTCATATGCATATCAAGCCTTTGGTCATAACACAGACTAACATTTAGCTTCAAACATAAACATATACTTATAACTCAATTTACCTAACATTCACAAAACAACTAACGACCGAAGACATCCTAGGTACATGCCGTTACAAAATTAAACATCACCACACTTGAGATCGGGATCGTTGTTGGATGCTGAGTCGGCGATCAAAAGAGAGTACCTAACCTGCGTACGGAAAATAAAACTGCACGCTGAGTAAAACTCAGTGATATTTCTATAACCCGGACATTTTAAGACATGATATGATACATGAATGCTCAAATTGAATTATACTATCATACTACTATCTAAACATACAATTACAATATATCACCATTTTAATTTCATGCATTTCTTCACATTAATTCATGTTATACTCAATTTTCACAAGTATTCACATTTAGTTGGTTTGAACATATATCTCAATTCACATCACTTGCTATATAAATAGCTTTGTATAGATCAGTCAACAATTTACTTATATTAAGGCACAAACCAATCCAATTAAGCAAACTTCACTTATTCGAATAACCACAGGTATATTCAAAGCATTTGAATTTATTTCACAACTTTAATAATATAAATCAAGAATATATCATATCTTCTAATGAATAATTGTATATACATAAGTAAATATAATGTTCTTTAGTAATACCTATAACCATTCTTCTTAGGTGATTCATAAAACCTTGTTGTATAGTCCAGTTGATACATGACACCCGGTGCTTAGTGGATAATCCATGAAAGAATTTGCGCCCAGCGCTAGTCGGATAAATCGACAAATGTGTGCCTAGCACTAGTCAGATAAACTGACAGAAGTTGCGCCTAGCGCTAGTTGGATAAACCCACGAATGTGTGCCCAACACTAGTTAGATAAACTGACGAATAATTAGTGAGCCCAACTCTAGTTGGATAAACCAACGACATTTGGGCCTAGCACTAGTCGGATAAACCGACGAATGTCATTTACTCATTCGCAAGTCCATAATTTTTATTTTCATAACTCAATATCACATTACATAATTTAATAACACTTCCTCTCCAATTATCTACTAATCATACATTAATTTATTCCATGATGCCACATTCCATAAATTTCCATTCAATTGGATTAGCAAATACATTAAGGAGATAATAAGACATCAAGTAGTAACTAAGTGAATTAAAAAAATTTATAAAGATCGAATTCGGGGACAACGAACTTACCTAAAATCGAAGAAGATTATTTTGCAACCTTCACTTTTTCCCGATTTACCATCGATCTACTCGTTTCATGATCAAAACATGATAAATTAATTTATTAACTAATTCAAACACCATATCAAGTTCAAATTTAAACCATTCTACCATTAATTACATTTTTACTTATTTGCACTCAACATTTACTCTCAATACAATTAAATCCTCAATTCTAAATCATATTATTTAATTAAAATGAAAAAAATCCCATTTCAACCAAATTTTCCTCAAAGCCCAAAACAACTCCTACTTTTAATTAATTCACAATTTAATCATTGAATTTATCATTCTCATAATTTAATCCCTAAATCTTAATATCATCAAAAAATCATTTAGCAATTATTCCTATTTATCTACCAAACTTAATATCTAACATAATAACACCAAAAACTCAAATATCCTACTATGGCAACTTTCACAAACTTCACTAAATTCAAAAATTTCAACATGAGTAAATTAATTTAAGATCTTAAGGTTCCAAAAATACCAAATTTATGCTAAAAGGATCAAGGAATACCAACCAATTGAGCTTCTAAAAGGAGAAGAAATGGCCGAAAGTCTTCTTCTTTTCTTTCTCCAATTCGGCATACAAATTGTTGGGAAAGCCAAATGTTTTTTTTTTATCTTCCCACTATGCTATTTGTTTCTTTTATTATAATCATTTTCCTTTCATTTTCTATTTAATTTACTCTAACTTAATTTACAAATTGTTACTTTATAAATGATATATATAGTATATAATATTCTCATAAACATCCACTATCATAATCTATAAAAACAATTGTCTATTTATTTAATAAGCCCTTCAATCTAATCCCACTTCGAAAATTAATATTAATTACCACTTTTATAATTCACTTAATTTAGTCTTTTTCTTTAATTAACTATTAAATCACTAAAATTTCCGGATCAAAGTTCAATACACCTATATAGTCACTCCGTAAATATTTTTATAAATATTTACGAGTCCGGTTTATGGAAATGAGGCCCCGATACCTCAATTTCCAAAACCATTGACTTTAAAACTAATACACTTGTACCTTGTCTAACCTTCTAAATAATTAAAATTATTAGATCAACATCAATATAATACTGTAATACCTTCGTAACTATGAATAATAATATTCACTAATTCTATCATCGAAAAACAATATTCCGAAACTACCATTTCTAATTCCACTGACTTTTGGGTCGTTACAATCTCCTCTTATTTCGATTTCTTTCTTTTCATATTTGTTTTATTTTTTTTCTTTCTAATGATTTGTTTGTTTAATTTCAAATTCGGTTCTAAACATTTTAACAACTTGAAATTGATTCATCCACTGCCCTTTACCATTTGGTATAAGAACTTTACAAATAAAATTTCATCATTCAATCAATCCAAAATAAATAAGGAAAAAAATTATCCCATATATTAAACAACAAAATTATCCACAACATTATTCAAAAAGGGATATACAAAACAACATCATCCCATACTAAATATATAAAATGGAAAGCATAAACATGAAGTTGTGTTTGTGAAGCATTTACAAATTTTGCCCCATTTTTTTTCCTTTTGATTATTTTCTATATAAATTCTTTACTTTTTTATAATTTATTAAATTTTCTACTTTAAATTTTAAAGTTTTTAACTTTACAATAGTTAAAGTTTAAAGTTGGTAAAAGATAATAATTTTATATACTTTTTAACATTATTCATGCATCAACAGGTGCATAATGTTTTAGACTGTGTGACTAGAATTGGATGGAACGAGTTGGTGCAACCGATACAAGCCAAAAGTTTACCAATGCAGAAAAATTGGTTGTTCTGATTTATTACTGAAACGATGCGTACTAACCAGTACAATCGAAACCAGTACATAACAAACTTATAAACAATGCAAATGTGTAACAGATTTTCACTTACCACATACTAAACTGAAACTCTCCTAGGGGAGGGTTGCGCAATCCTCTTGTATGAAACTTAACCAATTCCAAACCTCTCTAAATATTAAATTATAATTACTAAATTATTGTAATTATAATCTCTCTAATATTTATCTCAAACTTAAGAAATTTTTTTTATTTGAGTACAAGAAAAAGATATTCAAATAGAAAATCACTAAACTTCTACGGTGTTGTCCCTCAATATTTGGCAATATGGACTTTTCGACTAGCATAGATATTTATAGAGAAAAATATGTATGAGTTTAATTCTTATTAAGAGTCATAATTTAATCAAATCGGAGGAGACATAGTACATCTAAGACATCAAGGGTCGATCAATAGCTTCCTTAAAGGGGATGGAACCCCTTGCCACTACTCTCCTTATTTAGTTAGGCTAGGTGGCTGGCCAATGCCTGACCCAATTTTTCTGAACTTACCTCTCTTAATTTATATCAAAACTAAATTTGATTATTTAATTAAATAGTTAATTAAATAAACCTCTAAATAAATTAATATTGACTAATTGATTCAATTAAATAATTTACGTAACTCTTGAAATTTCTCAAAAACTCCACTATTGTGTTGCATTAGGTAAACATATCACTGCAGCAATGTGACAGCTCAAAATTGACCCTAGTCGGGAAGTGGTTTCGGGACCACTAAACCGAGTCATAAAAATAATTAACCGTCATAATTGATGCTCATTATATGTACATGTGCATGTGTGAAAATTTCGTGTTTGAATTTTGTTAATTGTAAGTGAATTTTATCAAATAGGACTTATGTGAGAAAATTTTGAAATGTGCTAGGCAAATGCAAAGTGGCCTATTAATGCATATTGTGAAAATGATGGGTTTGCATGTCAATTTACCCAAATTAAGGCATAGTGGCCGGCCATGCTATGAGTGGAAACATGTCACAAACATGTTATGTTAGTGAGGTATGTTAGGAAAAATAAAATAAGGAGTATGGGTAATAAAGAAATGGAAACAAAAAAAAAGTGTGTGGTTGTTTCCCCCCCATTGCCGTGAGTTAAAGAAAAGAAAAGAAAAATTTTGTTCATCCTTTTTCATCTTCTTTTGGCCGAAAATTCTAAGGAAGGAGGAAGGAGTTCTTGCTTCATGTTTGGTTTGGAAGAGGATTAGGAGGAGGTTTGGCCATACTTGTATCTAGATCAAGGTATGTTTGAGGTTGTGTCATGAGATTCATGCATGTTTTTAGTTGCTAGCTTGAGTTCTAATTAGCCCATGGTTCAAATCTTTGCTATGTCATGGGGATGATATTCGGCCTAGGTGGATTTTATGTTAATGCCATTGCATGCTAAATATGAAGCTTGTTAATGATGCATGTGATGGTGGATTGATGATTCTTGAATCTTCTTTTTAGCATTTTTGAGTGAGCACATATGTGCATTGGTTGCTAGATGGAGAAGAATCGGCTAGCAAGTTGTGTGCTAAGGCCGAATATAATTTTTGTATATTAATGAGTAATGCATGTGTTAAATTGATGGAAAGGGAGAGGATGCTTTACTAGTGTATATATGTGTGTATTAGCCAAGTTTTGAACTTGAAACAAAATGGTGTTTAGTCAATACAAGTAACCATACTTGTAGAATGTATTAAGTGTTGCAATTGGCCCCAACATAGACATGTATGTTCGGCCACATGAATAAGTACATAAGCTATGTGTATGTTCGGCCATAGGTAGCCTATTGATGGCTTTAGCTTGACTTAGAAAATTCGGCTAAGGGGAAATATTAGCTAGTATGTTGAATTCGATTCGTGATTTCGTACACATGTGACTCTAATGTCTAATGTATATATGGGCTAAGTACCTTGAGCTTCTCTTTTGATGTTCGAATGAATTGTATTAAATTGCTTGATGTGATTAAAAATGCGTATGACCATTGTGTATTTGAGCTAAAAGGGTGGCCATATGACCTATCAAACTCCTTGTCATATTCGGCCATAAGCTAGCAAAATGAGACTTTAATGAGTTAAATTTGTTTGAATTAGCTCAAGAGCTTAGAGGACCCCAGTTGGATAAGGGAAAGGAAAAAGTGGTCGAGTAGCCATCGGAATCGTTCGACAACATCCGAGGTAAGTTCTTGAGTAAAAGAGCTTAAATTATGATTTGATTAGATCATGTTTTAAGCAAATCAAAATCATGCTCTTTGTGTGTGGCTATTGAGCCGAAATTGCAAGAATGATAAGAGTCTTGTGTTTGAGTTTTGCTAACGAAAATGAAATACGAATGTGCCATGATTTGTTGTTAAATGTGCATGGTTATTTGAATGATGTCCGGGCTAAGTCCCGAAGGCTTTGTGCTAGGTGACCATATCTGGACTAAGATCCGAAGGCATTTGTACGAGTTACTAAATCCGGACTAAGATCCGAAGGCATTTGTGCGAGTTACTAAATCCGGGTTAAGTACCGAAGGCATTTGTGCGAGTTACTAAATCCGGGTTAAGTCCCGAAGGCATTTGTGCGAGTTACTATAACCGGGCTATGTCCCGAAGGCATTTGAACGAGTAGCTATATCCGGTTAAATTCCGAAGGTACGTGATTTGGGAATGAATGATCTTGCTGTAAAAATTTCAGTTAATACGCTTGAAACATCCCAACATTGAGGTATGTTTCGTATGTGCTTTGAATTAGTTGAGCCCTTACAAATAAGTATTCGCTCAGTTGATAAATGAGCTACCGGCCTTTGGCTAAGTTGATCTTTGTGTATGAATAAAAGGGTTGGTAATGTGAAGTAAGTATGATATTGAAAAATTGTGCATATGAAATTATCCGTTTAGCTACATGAATGCTATACTTTTGTTGTGCTGGAATCCCTTGCTCAAAACTTACTAAGCATAAATTGCTTACTCCGTCTCCTTGATTCTCTGTTTTATAGATTTTGGTTCTCCAGCTATCGGACTCGGGATTTTGAAGTCGAAGTCGCCCACACTATCAAAGCCCCCCCTTTTGGTACAATTTTGGTTGAACTTCGAAATGGCATGTATAGGACTACCCTTTTTGTTGGGGGTCATGGACCCTTTGGACTTGTATAATTTTGGATAGCCATGCGAAAATGGCTTATATATGTTTGAGTATAATGTTATAATCATTTGGTATGGATATGGTTATTGAGAGGTGTGGATATGCTTAACAAGGATTGGCCATGGGAATGGTTAATCACTATCATAATTTGTGCTATTTATGCTAAAAGGGCTAGTTGAATCATGGAAACTATGAAATAGGTAAAGTCTACCTTAAAGGCAGATGCTGACAGCAGCAGTGATGTAGATTTGGAAAATCACTAAAAATAGTAGGAAGGGAATTAAATAGTGAATAAATTATGTAAACGAACCTTGATGAATCTATTTTCATAGGAAAGTAACGAAACGATCATATGGACAGTATGTTAGGAGATATTCAGGTTCTCGTAAGACAGGACCAGAACGGTTTCTGGATTCCCTGTTTCGACTTTGGAAATTCATTATAAATTAACCAGAGATAATTAGGAGTCATGCCATATATGTATAGATTCCTATTTTAGTCTAGTTTCTATAGAAACAAACAACATCAGTATTGAAGCCCTGTACAGGGAGATATCCAAGTTGTAATACGCAAAGGTCAGTGTAGTCAATCCCTGTAACATGGGAGACTTTGACTAATAAACTGTACTAATTGGCCCAACCAAAAATTCTAGAAAAAAATATGTAGATGGGCATATGAGTCTAGTTTCAGGGAAAATTTACGGAACTGGATTCCGAGTTTCTGAACTCAAGATATGATTTTTAAAGCGACTAGTACGCAGATTGGCAGTGTCTGGGAAATTTTTTTTATATAAGTGGTTTAAAGTCTGTTAACACCTCGTGTTCGACTCCGGTGACGGTCTCGGGTTCGGGGTGTTACATTTGTTTGGTATCAGAGCTACAGTTTAGTCGATTCTCGGACTACCGTAATGCGTTGGGTCTAGCTATACATGCCATTTTATGTGATTATTTGATAGTGTGGTGATTTCTGACAATTGTAAATGTGTTTATTTATAGTAATGGATCCCGATCCCGACCGAGCGGTAGCTGATGATCTTGAGAGTGTAGCGCCTGCTCCCGCACAAGGGACAGCGCCGGCGGACTCTCAACCTAATGCTAGTAACCCGAATGATGAAGCTAGACAAGCTTTCTATAGCGTGATGAATAATTGGTTCAACCAATACATTCGAACTAATACGGCTGTTCCACAACCTCCATTCCCAACTAATACCACCCCCGCACCTACAATACCTCCGGAAACTGACCAAATAAGGTCAAATAAGCCCCCAGTTGACAGAATCCGAAAACATGGGGCTACTGAATTTAAAGCTACGGATAGCGACGATGCCGAGCAAGCTGAATTTTGGTTGGACAACACTATCCGGGTACTCGATGAGCTATCTTGTACACCCGATGAATGCCTAAAGTGTACTATCTCCTTGCTACGCGATTCTGCCTACTATTGGTGGAGTACTCTGACTTCTGTTGTGCCCGAGAGCAAGTAACTTGGGAGTTTTTCCAAACTGAGTTTCGGAAAAAGTATATCAGTCAGAGATTTGTTGATCAAAAACGGAAGGAATTTCTTGAGCTTAAGCAAGGTTCTATGTCAGTTACTGATTACGAGTGAAAATTTGTTAGACTTAGTAGGTATGCTCGGGAATGTGTTTCGTCCGAGGCTATCATGTGTAAACGCTTCGAGGATGGGCTGAATGAAGATATAAAAATGTTCGTGGGCATTCTTGAAATACGAGAGTTCGTAGTACTTGTCGAGCGAGCTTGTAAAGCCGAAGAGCTTAGAAAAGAAAAACAAAAAGTTGATGTGGGAACTGGAGAGTTTCGTAAAAGATCCTCGGGAAAGTCTCTTCAACAGGCATCGAAGAAATTTCGAGATGATGTGGGCCGGTCTAGAGGCACTTCGGGCCTTTTTAGACGAGATCATGATCGACCCCCTGTGGGTACACGAGGCACTTCGGTCGCCAGTGTTGGGAATGAACGTCGAGACAGAACAAAATGTCGATATTGCGGTAAATGGCATTCGGGGAGTTGTAGATTCCCTGACCGCTCCTGTTACAAGTGCGGGTCAGTTGACCACTTCATTAAAGATTGCCCGAGGTTGTCTGAACAGAATGTAAATCAGAGTGGGAAACCGGGTGCTACCACTGCTCGAGGTAGACCATCTGGAAATACGGGCAATGCTAGTGGTGGTCAGAGAGGATCTAGAGATGCTACGACCAGATCCGAGGCTCGTGCGCCTGCTAGAGCTTATGCTATACGTGCCCGCGAAGATGCTTCTTCGCCTGATGTTATTACCGGTACTTTTACTCTCTTTGATACTAATGTAATTGCTTTGATTGACCCCGGTTCTACTCATTCTTACATATGTGAAACCTTAGCATCCAGTAAGACTTTACCTATTGAGTCTACTGAGTTCGTAATTCGGGTGTCAAATCCTTTGGGTCGTTACGTGCTTGTCGACAAAGTGTGTAAGAAATGTCCCTTAGTAATTCGAGGTTCCTGTTTTCCGGCGGACTTGATGCTTTTGCTATTTGATGAATTTGATGTTATTCTTGGTTTGGATTGGTTGACCGCGCATGATGCGGTTGTGAATTGCAAAAGCAAGACTATTGATTTGAGGTGTGCAAATAACGAGATGATCCGAGTTGAGTCTACAGACTTAAAGGGGTTGTCAGCTGTAATATCCTCAATGTTGGCCCAGAAATATGTAAGAAAAGGGTGCGAAGCATACCTTGCGTATGTACTTGATGACAAAGAATTAGAAAAGAAACCCGAATCTGTGCCGGTGGTTTGTGAATACCCGGATGTTTTTCCTGAAGAATTACCGGGTTTACCACCTGTTCGGGAGATAGAGTTTGGTATTGAGTTTGTACCTGGGACTACGCCGATTTCGATAGCTCCGTATCGTATGGCACCAACCGAGTTAAAAGAGTTGAAAGCTCAGTTGCAAGAATTGACGGATAGAGGTTTCGCTCGACCAAGTTTCTCACCTTGGGGTGCACCACTATTGTTCGTGAAAAAGAAGACGGAACCATGAGGTTGTGCATTGACTATCGTCAGCTGAATAAAGTGACAATAGAGAACAAATATCCGTTACCGCGTATCGATGATTTGTTCGACCAACTGAAGGGAGCCTCAGTGTTCTCAAAAATAGATTTGAGATCGGGCTATTATCAGTTGCGAATTCGAGATTCGGACATACCCAAAACTGCCTTCAGAACGAGATATGGTCACTACGAATTCTTAGTGATGCCGTTTGGGCTCACTAATGCCCCTGCGGTATTTATGGATTTGATGAATCGGATCTTCAGACCATATTTGGATCGGTTCGTAGTTGTGTTCATTGATGACATCTTGGTCTATTCAAGAGATGAGACCGAACATGCTGAGCACCTGAGATTAGTGTTGCAAATTTTGCGGGATAAGCAGTTATATGCTAAGTTCAGTAAGTGTGAGTTCTGGTTAAGAGAGGTTAGCTTCTTGGGTCACGTGGTATCCGCATCGGGTATTCGAGTTGACCCGAGCAAAATTTCAGCCATACTTAACTGGAAGCCTCCAAGAAATATTACCGAAGTTCGGAGCTTTTTGGGACTCGCCGGTTATTACCGACGATTTGTCAAAGGTTTCTCGATGATAGCCACACCAATGACGAAGCTACTTCAAAAGGATGTTAAGTTCGAATGGACGGAGAAATGTCAGAAAAGTTTCGATCAACTGAAAACTTATTTGACTGAAGCTCCAATTTTAGTGCAACCCGAATCAGGCAAAGAGTTTGTGATTTATAGTGACGTATCCCTACTTGGGTTGGGTTGCGTATTGATGCAAGAAGGTCGAGTGGTGGCCTATGCGTCGAGACAATTAAAGCCACATGAGAAAAATTATCCGACCCATGATCTTGAACTAGCTGCCATCGTATTTGCTTTAAAAATATGGCGACATTACTTATTTGGTGAAAAGTGCCATGTATTTTCGGATCACAAAAGTCTCAAATATTTGATGACTCAAAGAGACTTAAATCTGCGACAAAGACGTTGGCTTGAGTTGTTGAAAGATTACGAGCTTGTCATTGATTACCACCCGGGAAAGGCTAATGTGGTTGCGGACGCCTTAAGCCGGAAATCATTGTTTGCTTTACGAGCGATGAATGTGCACTTGTCTGTTCTACCCGACAATGTGTTAGTAGCTGAATTAAAAGCCAAACCATTATTGATTCATCAAATTCGTGAAGCCCAGAAAGTTGATGATGAATTGGTTGCAAAACGGGCTGAGTGTGTTCCGAACAAGGAATCGGAGTTTCAAATTGATGATGATGATTGTTTGAGGTTCAGAAGTCGTTTGTGTGTTCCAAGGAATTCGGAACTCATTTCGATGATTCTGAACGAAGCCCATTGTAGCCGAATGTCAATTCACCCGGGGAGTACGAAAATGTACAACGATTTGAAACGTCGGTTTTGGTGGCATGGTATGAAACGAGACATCTCCGACTTTGTTTCGAGATGTTTAATATGTCAACAAGTGAAAGCAGAACATCAAGTGCCTTCAGGATTACTTCAGCCGATCATGATACCCGAGTGGAAATGGGATCGAGTCACAATGGACTTTGTGTCCGGACTGCCATTGTCAGCAAGTAAGAAAGATGCGATTTGGGTTGTTGTCGATAGACTGACTAAGTCGGCTCACTTTATCCCCGTGCTTACGGATTTTTCATTGGATAAACTAGCTGAATTGTACGTTTCTCAGATTGTGAGATTACACGGGGTACCTATTTCTATCGTGTCGGATAGAGATCCGAGATTCACCTCACAATTTTGGAGGAAATTGCAAGAAGCTTTGGCTACCAAGCTGCATTTTAGCACTGCTTTTCACCCCCAAACCGATGGTCAATCTGAGCGGATAATTCAGATACTTGAGGATATGTTGAGATGTTGTATCCTCGAGTTCAGTAGTTCATGGGAACGGTATTTACCTTTGATTGAATTTGCTTACAACAATAGTTTTCAATCAAGTATTAAGATGGCACCTTACGAGGCTTTGTACGGTCGTAAATGCCGTACACCATTGTTTTGGACCGAGCTCGGTGAAAGTAAAATTTTCGGAGTTGATTTGATTAAAGATGCCGAACAGAAAGTAAAGGTAATCCGTGAAAGTCTGAAGGCAGCCACAGATCATCAAAAATCGTATGCGGATTTGAAATGAAAAGACATTGAATATCAGGTGGGAGATAAAGTGTTTCTTAAAGTTTCGCCTTGGAAAAAGGTACTCAGATTTGGCCGTAAGGGCAAGTTGAGCCCGAGATTCATTGGGCCGTACGAAATCTCCGAACGAGTTGGTCCGGTTGCATATAGATTGATTTTGCCCCCTGAACTTGAAAAGATTCACGATGTCTTTCATGTTTCGATGCTTCGACGTTATAGATCCGATCCGTCACATGTGATTAATCCCTCAGAAGTTGAAATTCAATCTGACTTGAGTTATGAAGAAGAACCGATTCGTATCCTAGCTCGTGAAGTGAAAGAGTTGCGAAACAAAAGGGTTCCGTTAGTTAAGGTGTTATGGCTCAAACACGGGATCGAGGAAGCTACTTGGGTAACCGAGAGCTCGATGAAAGAACGATACCCAAACCTATTTACCGGTAAGATTTTCGGGGACAAAAATTTCTTAAGTGGGGGAGAGTTGTGACAGCCCAAAATTGACCCTAGTCGGTAAGTGGTTTTGGGACCACTAAACCGAGTCATAAAAATAATTAACCGTCATAATTGATGCTCATTATATGTACATGTGCATGTGTGAAAATTTCGTGTTTGAATTTTGTTAATTGTAAGTGAATTTTATCAAATAGGACTTATGTGAGAAAATTTTGAAATGTGCTAGGCAAATGCAAAGTGGCCTATTAATGCATATTGTGAAAATGATGGGTTTGCATGTCAATTTACCCAAATTAAGGCATAGTGGCCGGCCATGCTATGAGTGGAAACATGTCACAAACATGTTATGTTAGTGAGGTGTGTCAGGAAAAATAAAATAAGGAGTATGGGTAATAAAGAAATGGAAACAAAAAAAAAAGTGTGTGGTTGTTTCCCCCCCCATTGCCGTGAGTTAAAGAAAAGAAAAGAAAAAATTTTGTTCATCCTTTTTCATCTTCTTTTGGCCAAAAATTCTAAGGAAGGAGGAAGGAGTTCTTGCTTCATGTTTGGTTTGGAAGAGGATTAGGAGGAGGTTTGGCCATACTTGTATCTAGATCAAGGTATGTTTGAGGTTGTGCCATGAGATTCATGCATGTTTTTAGTTGCTAGCTTGAGTTCTAATTAGCCCATGGTTCAAATCTTTGCTATGTCATGGGGATGATATTCGGCCTAGGTGGATTTTGTGTTAATGCCATTGCATGCTAAATATGAAGCTTGTTAATGATGCATGTGATGGTGGATTGATGATTCTTGAATCTTCTTTTTAGCATTTTTGAGTGAGCACATATGTGCATTGGTTGCTAGATGGAGAAGAATCGGCTAGCAAGTTGTGTGCTAAGGCCGAATATAATTTTTGTATATTAATGAGTAATGCATGTGTTAAATTGATGGAAAGGGAGAGGATGCTTTACTAGTGTATATATGTGTGTATTAGCCAAGTTTTGAACTTGAAACAAAATGGTATTTAGTCAATACAAGTAACCATACTTGTAGAATGTATTAAGTGTTGCAATCGGCCCCAACATAGACATGTATGTTCGGCCACATGAATAAGTACATAAGCTATGTGTATGTTCGGCCATAGGTAGCCTATTGATGGCTTTAGCTTGACTTAGAAAATTCGGCTAAGGGGAAATATTAGCTAGTATGTTGAATTCGATTCGTGATTTCGTACACATGTGGCTCTAATGTCTAATGTATATATGGGCTAAGTACCTTGAGCTTCTCTTTTGATGTTCGAATGAATTGTATTAAATTGCTTGATGTGATTAAAAATGCGTATGACCATTGTGTATTTGAGCTAAAAGGGTGGCCATATGACCTATCAAACTCCTTGTCATATTCGGCCATAAGCTAGCAAAATGAGACTTTAATGAGTTAAATTTGTTTGAATTAGCTCAAGAGCTTAGAGGACCCCAGTTGGATAAGGGAAAGGAAAAAGTGGTCGAGTAGCCATCGGAATCGTTCGACAACATCCGAGGTAAGTTCTTGAGTAAAAGAGCTTAAATTATGATTTGATTAGATCATGTTTTAAGCAAATCAAAATCATGCTCTTTGTGTGTGGCTATTGAGCCGAAATTGCAAGAATGATAAGAGTCTTGTGTTTGAGTTTTGCTAACGAAAATGAAATACGAATGTGCCATGATTTGTTGTTAAATGTGCATGGTTATTTGAATGATGTCCGGGCTAAGTCCCGAAGGCTTCGTGCTAGGTGACCATATCCGGACTAAGATCCGAAAGCATTTGTACGAGTTACTAAATCCGGACTAAGATCCGAAGGCATTTGTGCGAGTTACTAAATCCGGGTTAAGTCCCGAAGACCTTTTTGCGAGTTACTAAATCCAGGTTAAGTCCCGAAGGCATTTGCACGAGTTACTATAACCGGGCTATGTCCCGAAGTCATTTGAACGAGTAGCTATATCCGGTTAAATTCCGAAGGTACGTGATTTGGGAATGAATGATCTTGCTGTAAAAATTTCAGTTAATACGCTTGAAACATCCCAACATTGAGGTATGTTTCGTATGTGCTTTGAATTAGTTGAGCCCTTACAAATAAGTATTCGCTCAGTTGATAAATGAGCTACCGGCCTTTGGCTAAGTTGATCTTTGTGTATGAATAAAAGGGTTGGTAATATGAAGTAAGTATGATATTGAAAAATTGTGCATATGAAATTATCCGTTTAGCTACATGAATGCTATACTTTTGTTGTGCTGGAATCCCTTGCTCAAAACTTACTAAGCATAAATTGCTTACTCCGTCTCCTTGATTCTCTGTTTTATAGATTTTGGTTCTCCAGCTATCGGACTCGGGATTTTGAAGTCGAAGTCGCCCACACTATCAAAGCCCCCCCTTTTGGTACAATTTTGGTTGAACTTCGAAATGGCATGTATAGGACTACCCTTTTTGTTGGGGGTCATGGACCCTTTGGACTTGTATAATTTTGGATAGCCATGCGAAAATGGCTTATATATGTTTGAGTATAATGTTATAATCATTTGGTATGGATATGGTTATTGAGAGGTGTGGATATGCTTAACAAGGATTGGCCATGGGAATGGTTAATCACTATCATAATTTGTGCTATTTATGCTAAAAGGGCTAGTTGAATCATGGAAACTATGAAATAGGTAAAGTCTACCTTAAAGGCAGATGCTGACAGCAGCAGTGATGTAGATTTGGAAAATCACTAAAAATAGTAGGAAGGGAATTAAATAGTGAATAAATTATGTAAACGAACCTTGATGAATTTATTTTCATAGGAAAGTAACGAAACGATCATATGGACAGTATGTTAAGAGATGTTCAGGTTCTCGTAAGACAGGGCCAGAACGGTTTCTGGATTCCCTGTTTCGAATTTGGAAATTCATTATAAATTAACCAGAGATAATTAGGAGTCATGCCATATATGTATAGATTCCTCTTTGAGTCTAGTTTCTATAGAAACAAACAACATCAGTATTGAAGCCCTGTATAGGGAGATATCCAAGTCGTAATACACAAAGGTCAGTGTAGTCGATCCCTGTAACATGGGAGACTTTGACTAATAAACTGTACTAATTGGCCAAACCAAAAATTCTAGAAAAAAATATGTAGATGGGCATATGAGTCTAGTTTCAGGAAAAATTTACGGAACTGGATTCCGAGTTTCTGAACTCAAGATATGATTTTTAAAGTGACTAGTATGCAGATTGGTAGTGTCTGGGAAATTTTTTTATATAAGTGGTTTAAAGTCTGTTAACACCTCGTGTTCGACTCCGGTGACGGTCTCGGGTTCGGGGTGTTACAAGCAAAATAGGAAGCGCCGCTATAGACAATGCCGCCAAATTTTGCGTCATTTATGTGAAAAAACGCCGTTATAGAACATGACCTTTAACGGCGCTTTACCCACAAATGCCGCTAAAGAACATGATCTTTAGCGACGCTTTTATCACAAGCGCCGCTAAAGAACATAACCTTTAGCAGCACTTTACCCACAAATGCCGCTAAAAGTACTATTCTTTAGCGGCGTTTATGAAAAAACGCCACTAACTTTAGTAGATTTGTAACATTCAATTTTCATTCATATACAACCCTTCCTGTAGCATGAAATCAACGAAAAATAATAAATCTAAATGATACTTCAAATTCAGCGAAAGATATATGATATAAATTAATAACTGAAGTATAATTCAAAATATTCTTACAATAATGTTAAATGTTATAATGTTAAAAATATTCTCTTTTACAATTATTGTATTAGTTAATGTTAAAAAACTAACTAATACAATAATGCTTTGATATGCATAACATACATAAGTAAATAGATATATCAACCTATTGGCACTAATTCAGCAATAATATTTGCTCTCTAGAACGACATTCCTGCCTTTTGGTCCAATAGTGACTCTAACCAAATCAACAAGCTTGTTCACACCAGTCTACAACAAAAGAACATGAAGTAAGCTAGAGCAAACATATAAAGGCTGTGAAGTTCAGTTGAATACTTAACCAGTTTGGCAACTTTTTAGTGTTTGAAACAAAGACTCACTTGTAATTTCTTTATGGCTGACCCATCTTTATTGAAATGTAGCTCTTTTGTTGCAGAAATCTTAGGTAGACGAGATCTTCTAAGAACAACATTTCGTCTACTAAGAAATGAAGATGAGGAAATCGATGCAAAAGATGACAACCTGTTGGAAGAAGATGAAAGCTTCTTATCCATGACCAGACCATTAGGTGCAACGAATGAGCCAACTGAAGACATGGCTGTGAAACTATATGCCATCTTACTCTTTTAATAAGCTGAAAAATATTCAAAACCATGGTTTTAGAATCAAGGTTATCTCAAATGTAAATTGATGAATAAGCAAATTTTTTTCAAATATTTTAATTTTTACAACTAAAACACAATAAAAAATGAAGGTAAAATTCACAGGTATAACCAATAATATTTGAAGCATTTCAAGTTTTAACAAAGTTCAAATATAAACGAAGGGATTTTTCTAATATTTTTATTTTCTAAAAATAAAAAAATAATAATTAAAATATAAAGCAAAGTATAACCATAAAAAAATTTAAACAATTTGAGATGTTTTTTTAAGAAAGCTAATTAGGGAAACATAGGAATAAATACCTTAAATTTGCTCAAATTTGAAGCAAACTTCTAAAAAAAGAAGTAAATTAGTATCGAAAACAAGAATGAGAGAGAAGCCATGAGAGATGGAATATTGGTTCCGAATATAGTGACAAGTGGCAAAGCATTTGTGCCAACAAAGTTTACAGCTATGCGAAGGACAAATGCTCCATAAAATAGAAGTCTAAACTTAAGTCAAATTTTCTTTATAGAACAATTTTAAACAAAATCAATTAAGAAACAAAAGAAAAAATGGGGAAAAGAAAGCCAACAGCAATTACCAAGGAATAGAACCCATTTTTGGCAAAATGTTAGCAAAAACTAACAGTAATAAAACAGTCATACAAACTTATTACCCATATTTGACAAGATGTTGGAAACTGCTTTCTCAAATACTTTACCTCCTTTTGTTTCCGACTACCCTCATCCTTGCCATTATCTACTTTTTCAGCTTCAACTGACAAAATCTCATCCAAAGCAGATAGATCCAGTATCAAGAGTGTTGAGAACATCCACTTGGTTTACTTCAACTTCTGACTTAACAGAATCTGATTCTGTTGAATGCCTTCCTATACAAGTTAGCAACAAAACCAATGGATTACATAAACAAATAAGAGGGAACAAAGTATATCAATCAAACAAATATTCTTGGACTCTAGCTTGCAAATCATGTTTAAACATAAGTAAAATGGAAGTGAAATTTTCATTTATAGGTTAACAGTTCACAGCATTTCTTACATGAGAATATACGAACAAAAACATATCACTACACCAAAACAGGCTTTTAGGGGTGCTATTCTCAAAGCGCCATGAAAAATGCCGCTAATGACTGCATCGCTAATTGTAGCGGCATTTTTAGAAACAAACGCCGCTAAAGACCAAGACCTTTAGCGGCGCTTTCACCACAAACGCCACTAAAGGTCATGGTCTTTAGCGGCACTTTTCCCACAAACGCCGCTAAAGACCATGACCTTTAGCGGCGCTTATCCGACAAACGCCGCAAATGACCATGACCTTTAGTGGCGTTTTTTTAAAAATGCCACTAATTTTGGCAGATTTATAAAAGATATTTTTTATATTTTCAGCCCTCCTGTAAAAACAAATCAGAAGAAACCAAATCTAAACCAACCGAAAGCAATAAATCTATATAATATTTAAAATTAAACGAATAATATATAATAAATATCAATAAATAAAATAAAATTCGTATTATTCTTACAAAAATGTTAAAAGTTAAAATGATAATTAAAAGTCAAAATTAAAGTATATTTACACGATAGTCTAAGACGGCGGCTGTTGCGACTACCGAAACATCTTCATCATATTCTGAAGTTGCTGCTGGAGTTCATCGTACTTACTACGCTGCTCTGGTTCCCTCGCTGCAGCCTCTACTTCTCTCGCTGCAGCCTCTGCTTCTCTCGCTACCGCATCAGCTGCAGCTGGAGTTCTTTATACTTTCGTTGAACCTCAGCTTCTCTCACTGCTGCATCTGCTTTAAGTTGTAGCTGAAGTTCTTCATATCTTTTTTGAACCTCAGCTTCTCTCACTGCTGCATCTGTTTTAAGTTGTAGCTGGAGTTCTTCATATCTTTTTTGAACCTCAGCTTCTCTCGATGCTGCCTCTGTTTTATGTTGTGTAATTTGCTCAACTATTGTCGCTTGCATCTGAGACATCTGGTCTCTTAACATCTGAACTTCAGCTTGAGCCTGACTCCCTAAAGGCATGTATTGTTGCGAGCTGGATCCAAAATATTGGGATGGGTTAACAAAAGATCCTTGAAATCGAACCCGACCATACCTTTTAGGACCCAAAACTTCAGTGATAATCCGGTTATCAATGTCGTCAATATGAACAGAACTATCACTGGAAACAATCGCTTCGTACTCCGCCTTTTTATCCTTTAGTTTTTCCTAAAAATTAAATCACATAGTTAGGAACACAATATATATTAAAAAAAAATGCAACATAACTTAACAATATTTGCATTACAAGAAATGAAATAAACCATTAGAAAATAAACACTATAAACAATTAAAACAAGTCAAATTGTATTAAGCAAACGTACCATAATTTCTGCAGCTTCAGGAGTCATAGGGTTTCCATCTTTTTTCCTATGTGTAATGTTAAAAAGTTGAAGGCGTCCAACTTTTTGACCGGACTATAGTTCCTACAATACAACAGTAAAAATATTATTTGATAGGAAGTAATAAATATCTACCAGTATTAAAAAATTCAAAATACGTCGGCCTGAGCTACACACGCAAAACTTTTCGACCCAGCTGTGTGAGTGAATTTTTGGTTCTGCCTACTACTTTTTCCAACTCGTTCACGATCCTACGTTATGAAATTATTAGTACGTTAATTAGTAAATACTATACACCAAAATAATTACAAGATTTTTGTAGTAACACATACCTCTCCTTTCTTCGAAGTCCAAAATTTAACGACCTCTTCCCACTGGTACCTTAGCATTCTCGGCGGGACATTTTGTAATTTCTCGTCGAGTGTTGTTTTTGTCTTAAAATAGTCTTTCTTTAAAGTGCTCTTATGGTTTCTTTCCATCTTTTTCCCAATGCTTCTTTACATAAGCATCAGAGACCTTTAGAGCAAATCTCGCCTACAAAAAACACAAGTTAAGAAAGTAAATATAAATGAAACTTAAACCCAAGTATTATAAATGACATTAACGTTTTGTTACCTTAATGTTATCTAGAGCTTGGTTCTTGTTACTCTCGGGCATTTTATGCCATGACTCGAAGTTAATTGGCAACATATTTGCATTCCGTGCTAGAATGCCCATGTATCCTGCTAAAAGGCGAGCTTCTGATCCAATAGGCTGACCAAAGCTAGTACTGGATACTTTGACACACTCGACTGGATCTAGCTCGTATAAATTACTCAGTAGCGTACGTCCTCAAACTCTCCGATTCCCACCACTTTTAGCTGGAAAATGTTATATTGTAATATAAGAATTTTAAAAATAAATAAGCAATACTTCAACACGCATGTAAATTAAATGTTAAATTACTTTCAACTTCTGTAGGTTCCTCAGGTGTAATCGGAACATTCGAAGATCCAATAGTAGTCTGTTATTCAGTGCTGTTTGTTCCCGCCAAGTTTAGAGTCCCGTGAAGAATGCTTAGCTCTCGCACTTTTCTTCTAGGCATTTTATCTACAAAACAAATAAAATAGTTGAAAGCTTAGTATACAATTACAACAATAATAGCACATATAAAATAGTTGAAATATATAATAAGACCAATATTTATATTATGATATTACATATAATTAAATAATCGTAAAAGCTTACTACATTATAATTCGTAAATATCTTCATCCGTATCCTGGCGGACCCATTGAAATTGTGTACTAGTCCTAGGGATGTTTTAGTTTAAGTTTTGTTCTGGAAAGGGCAAAGTTTGTGTTCTGTCGTCAATGCCATCTCTACTTCCACTGCCCATGTCAAACAAGTCTCTAGGGATGTTACGTCGTACAACGTACCAACCCTCATCAGTTGGATCTTTTGAGTAAAAAACTTGTTTGACTTGAGAAGAAATACATACGGCTCATCAATCAATTGTTGTCCTATGTGAATCAATCGAGCGAAGTTTACCATTTTGAAACCAAATTGATCTTGCTTAATTCCACGAGCAGTATTAACATCGACCCAATCACCTCGAAATAAGACAACTTTCCATTTGCCGTAGTAATCCAACTCAATTATGTCAGTAAGAAGTCCGAAATATTCCACATTTCCCTCGACAGGATTATTGTCCCTAGCACTAGCATAACTTGTAATTGAGGAATTAACAACTATTCCACAATTTTGCGTTCTCCTCAATCTCTCGCGATATTTTGTATGAAATCTGAATCTGTTGATGAGGAACACACTATATCTTTTAACCACCCGATTTAGACCTTGGGAAAGCCATTTAACTTCATCAGTGACGTTCTTCCCACTCCAAACCTATTGAATGGAAAGTAAACTGAGTAATTAAATATGTTTTGAGTAAATATTATTATTTGTCGGTGAAAGCTCCAATTGCATACCGTTTGGCTTAACCATTCATGAAAAGATTCTGTGAACAACTTATTGATATCTCGATGTTGTGTTCTTCGGGAGAGTGAACGAGATCTCAATATTTGTTTGTACTCACTATGTTAAAAATATGTTCAGTTTGTTAGAATATAAACAATTTTTAATTGATTAATATTTATCAAATTTCTAGAACTTACTTGCGTAAAGGTTCCATTGATTCGTGGTGAAACAGAACATATCGATGTGCTTGTACCCACGATAAATCATCTAATTCTGCAATTTCAACTTTGCCGATTGGTTCTCCAAAACTTTGGAACAAATAAGTATCGGCAAAGTTATGATCTGTGAGTCCAGCATTTCTATTTGGTCTGTTCAACCTTGTTTCAACATCTTTCAAATATCTTGAACAGAAGGTCATACATTCCTCTGCCAAGTAGCCTTTAGCAATCGATCCTTCTGGATAACGCTTGTTGCGGCAGTAAGACTTTAATTTAGATAGGAACCTAAACACGATATACAACATTATCAAAAGTTGTAACTAAAGGCATATAGGTGAATGAAGGAAAATTTTAAAAATTGTAATTAACACCTTTCTATAGGATACATCCATCGATAGAAAACGGGTCTGCCAAGAATTGCTTCATGTGGGAGATGGATTATCAAGTGAACCATAATAGTGAAGAAGGAAGGTGGGAAGATTTTCTCTATGTTGTATAAATTCAATGCGGCTCGATCCTGTACCTTTTGAAGTTTTTGAACATCCAGAACTTTGCCACAAATGGCTTTCATTATATTGGATAGTTCAATTATACAAGATGTCACCTTCTTCAAAATACAACATCGTAGAGCAACTGGCAGTAAATCTTGCATCAAGATGTGATAGTCATGTGATTTTAGCGAATATAGTCTTCGATCTTTAACACTAACACATCGATATATATTTGATGAATACACATCTGGAACCTTTATATCCTTCAACACCATGCAGAACACTTCTTTCTCTGTCTTTGACATTGAGAAAATAAAAGGCGACAACCGATATTTCCCATTTGGAATAGGATTCGAATGAAGATCAGGTCGAATTACCATGTCGACTAAATCAAGTCGACTCTAAAGATTGTCTTTTGATTTTTCGTCTACATTTAAAATTGTACCGACAATGTTCTTGCAGACATTTTTCTCAATATGCATAACATCAAGATTGTGTCGTATAAGGTGATGCTCCCAATAAGGCAACTAAAAAAAAACACTTCTTTTTTTCCACAAGTCCGCCTCATTAGGATCATCCTCTTCATCGGAGTCATCATCAGCTTCATCATTTGATCTTTTATTTTTTACGTGTTTTTCGATTGGTTCATCAACCATAACTGAAATTCATATATTCCAACATTAACAAGATTTCAGATCCACTTGTCTGCGAATGAGCTTCTCTAAACTCTTCAGTACCGTCAAATGCTGAACTCTGAAATCTAAATCTATGATTTTTCGGTAACCACCACGATGCCCCATGTAAGAGAACTTCTTCCCATTGTATAACCATTGCGAACATGTTTGTGCAGCACAATAAGGACACGTATAACGACCCTTGGTACTCCAACCGGATAAATTGGCATAAGCGAGGAAGTCATTAATGGTCTACATCAAAGCTGCACGTAAATTAAAGTTCTCCTTTCTCAGCACATCGTATGTCTCGACACCAGCCCATAATTGTTTTAACTCTTCAATAAGTGGCTGTAAATAAATGTCGATATCATTCCCGGGCCCTTTCTCTCCAGGGATAATCATAGATAAGATAAAGGAAGATTTCTTCATGCAAATCCACGGAGGCAGATTATAAGGAGCAAGCACTACTGGCCAAGTACTGTACGCAGTACTCATGATCTTGTAAGGATTAAATCCATCAGATGCTAGGCCAAGCCTCACACTCCTAGGATCACTTGCAAAGCTTGAAAATTTATTGTCAAATGATTTCCAAGGTTAAGAATCTGCTGGATGCCTTAATAATCTATCATCGGTTTGTCCATCATGGTACCACGTCATTGACTCCGCTGTCTTCGATGACATGAAAAGCCTTTGAAGCCTTGGTATCAGCGGAAAATACCATAAAATCTTGACCGGCTTCTTTCTTGGCTGTGCATCATTTTCATCATCGTTCCCATCTTCTGTGTTTCTATTTATCCAACGGGATTTGCCGCATACATGACATCACTGTTGGTTTCTCCGATCGCCCTAATACAAAATGCAGTCATTCGGGAAACTATGGATTTTGTTGTACCCAAGACCTAAGTCTTTTATCATTTTCTTCATATCTTTGCATGACTGAGAGATTTTTGCAAACAGAAACATTTCACTCAAAAACTCTAGCAGCATTGTCAATGAGTTCCCGATTTAACTGGAAAAGATGAACACAGAAAGACATTTTTGAAAATTTCGATCCCTCATATAGTTCTTCGTTCATCTCATTAAGTAGCGCGTAGAACTTCGCCGCTTCTGCATTCGGCTCTTCATGAGGTACACTTTTTCCCGGTTCGGTAAAAGCATTTGCACCAACATTACAATCATCAAATGCCATAAAGTCAGCTGGGAACGACTAAAAACCATGATTGTGCATATTAAATGCATCCCACAACATACCTTCCATGTCATCCCCTCCAACAGATTGATGGTAAGCAGAACCAGGATAAGATACATCCATCGTTGAAGAGGAGGTACTAGGCGGGCATTCTCCATGAAAAAGCCATTTTTTATAACCTCGAACAAACCTATCAACAATTAGATGCTCGTATAGAACTTCACGATAATTCCAGTTTACGTTGACACATTTGTTACATGGGCAAAGAATCATGTTCTCTTGGCTTGCATTTTGAAATACAAAATTGAGAAAAGTCTGTACTCCATTTCGATAACCGTTGCTTACCCTTGACAAATTCATCCAAGAACAGTGCATTTCTAAATTCTTGAAGTCTGATTTTCACCAGAAATTACAAGGGTAAGTTGTTCAGTTATAAGTATAAATGAGTTATGTAAGTTATGTATTATGTAAGTTGTGTATTATGTAAGTTATGTATTATGCAAGTTAAGTATTATGTAAGTTATGTAAGTTGTGTATTATATAAGTATATCACTTTTATGTATCTTATTTATAATTAATTATACAACTAAAATATTTATTTCTAAAAAATTTGAAATATAAGTTACATATCCATACCATATATATGGGGTGATATACTAAAAATATAGGTGTTAATATTTAGAAAATAACATTTACAATTATTTTTCAAATTGTAAAATTTATTATTCAAAATATAGATGTTAATCTTTAGAACATAACATTTTCAATTATTTCTAAAATTATAAAATTTATTATTGAAAATATAGATGTTAATATTTTCTCATAATTTTTTAGAAAAATAGGTTATATATGTGAAAAATAAAATAGGATTAAGCCAAAAAGAATGAGATCAGCTGGCATATTAGGGGTTAAAATATAAGATTACAAGCAATCTTTTCTTTTAAACTAATCTTCCACTGAATTAGGGGTGGAAAGGTATATGTGTTACTGATTTGACAACAAAATAAACACTACCTTCTGTAGAATATGTTTGCTGATTTGCATTTGCAGATAAAAGATAAAAGAAAAGCTAATATAAAAGCATAAAAACCGTGGATTCTAATGTTGCATGCTTTTCTTTTTTATTTCTACAAGTTTAGCAGTAAGGTCTTTTCATCATTTTTAAACTTATTTATCTTTAAACTATAAATATTATATATCAGTTTCATACTACCATTTTTTTATTTTATAACTAATCATTGATTTTCAAAGTCTAATTACAATTATAAATCATATATATTATTATGAACAACAATAATTATATTTTAAAATTTGTTTATGTATTTCAAAGATAGTGAAATTGTATTGTTTATGGAACCATATAGCAACCATCTTCATTAGGCATTTCAAAATAGAATTTCGTGAGCAATAAGACATTATGTTTCAAAAATATTAACTTAATTTTATATTAATATTCATATGTTATAAATCTATTTTAAAAAGAACTAGTATTAAATAATAAAATTTGCATTGGCTAAAAGAACTATTAGCACATAAACAAAGTCCACTTGCTTAAAACCATTTGGGGATTTGCATAATACATGTCAAAACGGTAAGTAAATGCAACGGCTATATCAGTACCTCGAAGAGCAAGATGATTAACTACAAAACCTTTTGTTTGCAACAAAAAATTTACCTTCAGAAAATTCCGTTCATTCAATCAAACTAAGGCTGATACATTACAACAGAAGAATAAAAATTTACCTTCCACGCCAAAAAGTAGACAAGTTCTGCAGCGAAATACGCATCAAGCTAGCGGCAAAAAATTGACCTTCCATGCCAAAGAATAGCGTTATCCTTCCAACCCAACAAGCTAAGCACTAGGGGTGAGCATTCGATCGAATCGAATCGAATCGAATCGAAAATTTTTGAGTTAATCGAGTTTTCGAATCTCATTTTATCATCCTAACTTTATTTGAAGTTTTCTCGAATCGAATCGAGTGAGATGAAATTCGAATCGAATTGAATCGAATATATTTGTTCGAGTTAAATTTTAAAAAATAATTTTGGGTCCTTGTAACCATTGTCACCCATCGAATAAAATTTGTCCACCTTAATCAAATTTTTTATTAACTTTCATCACTTCATAATTTATTTATTAATTTTTTATATACTGGTTAGCTTCTTTGCTTGCTTAGTTGTTTCAATTATCTTCAGATTCTTGTCACTATGTATTTTAGAATTAAAAAATATATTAAATGTAAAAATATGATTTTTTAATAAAAGTTATTTTAAAAATAAAATGTGAAATTAATACTAATATAAAATTTTAACACGAATATTTTATGGCATAATTAATAATTCAATTTTAATATAAATATTCCATATGACTAAACAATTCAATAATATAAATAATATAAAATGTGAAATTTAATTTAATAATATAAATAGTAGATATAAATAAAATTATTACTATTTATGTTTAGTGATTTTTTTTGGATAATTTTGATTTTTTATTTGAGAGTAAAGGGTGAGAAGTAAAAGTTTAGGGGAAAAATAAAAAGTTTTGGGGAATAAAAGTTTGAGGGAAAGTAAATAGGGGGAGTAAAATTTTGGAGGGAAAATATTAAAAAAAAATTGGAAGGAGGAGGGTTTGGGATAGATGGGATGTGGGATGGGAATGGAATAAAAGTTTTAGGGGAAAAGGGGGAGGGAGTAAAAATTTTGGGGGAAAATAAAAGGTTTTGAGGGTTTTTTGGAGTAAAATTATGAGAAAAAATAAATGAGAGAGTAAAATTTTGGTGGGAAATGGATTTTGGGTAGATTGGGGGGTTGGGAGGGGAGGGGAGTAAAAGCTTTGGGGGGAAATGGAAAGGAGTAAAAGTTTTAAGGGAAAAGTAAAAAGGTTTGGGAGTTTGGGGTAAAAATGTAAAATATTATAGTTTGATATTCGAAAACTCAAATCGATTCGAACTCGAAATTCGAAAAAAAATTCGAGTTGATTCGAATAACTAGATTAACTCGAATAACTCGATTCGTTTAACTCGAAATTCGATTTTTTTTCGATTTTTTCGAGTCGAATCGAGTTTTGCTCACCCCTACTAAGCACAACAACGCAAACATGAATTATGAACGGTTACAAACTACTTTAAACTACGAATAGGATATAAACAAATTATGAACAAAATTTTGCAACGAGAAATGTTATTAGATTTATATTATTTTATAAGCTATAGAGTAAGAATTATTTGATAAGCTATAGAGTAAGAATTATTATGCAACGAGAATTGTTATTACAATTTAATTACTTGACAGCCTATGGGACCAAATACAGCAATTATTTGATAAGGTATACAGTAAGAATTATTGGGTAGAAAGCACCTTTAGATTTATATACAAAATAAGATGTTTTCCAACACTATCAATGGCGCCATTGATCACATAACCTTTTCTTTTTCCCTTTAGAAACAGATAAAAAATAAGATGTTTTCCACCTCATCCACAATTGGCTACATAACATAAAATTTGTAGACTATATGGATCAGTCACGGTCAACATCTTTTTTTTGACACTTTCATAATATTATTCGTATAACATTATTATGCTAATAACATTTTATTGTTTTCTATAATACAAACAGGATAGTGAAAATTATGAACAAAATTATGAACAGTTTCAAACTATTTTAAACTACAAACAGGAAATAAGCAAATAATGAACTAAATTATGCAATGGGTATAGATAAAATTCTAATAAAAATTTCCCGATCTTTTTTGTCCCAAACAGGATAGTGAAAAATTGTCTAAAACCCATCAACAATTTGCGCATTTAGTTATCAATGAAGGTGTAAAACAATGTATGTGAGGTTGTAAAACAGACAAAACCAGGTGCAAAACTATTTGAGTGCAGGAGAGAAAGAGGAAAACCTTACCGATCGATTTACCCTAGCGACGGCAGAGGAGTGCGGCGGTACAAGACTGTGACGGTCGACGGTCGGTCGACGAGCGACAACAGAAGGGTCAGTTTACGGCAATGTAGCAGAGGTGGTTGGGGCACAGTAGACTAGGGTTCTAGATTTGGGGGATTTTTGGGGAAAAATTGGGGGGAAGTTTTGGGGAGAAAATAGCTTTTTCGGCTAAGTGTTGGGAGTAATTGGGATGAAATACAGACACTATAAAACGACAGCGTCTAACCAGAATGAACAATTGCAGCGTTTGTAATATAGCGCCACTAATGCCGTTAATGTGGCAGAAAAACGATAGCGTTTTTTTAAAACTGGAAAGAAAATTTCTGGCATTTTCAGCATAGCGCCGCTAAAACATACCTTTAGTGGCGTTTTTACAATTGCGCCGCAAAAGCCAGTAAATTCCCGAACAAAAACTACATCGTTTTGTCCAAACTATTAATAATTTTTACGGCGTTTATGAATAAAACGCCGCTAATGCCCATTTTCCTGGCATTTTTTACAAAAACGCCACTAATAAATTAAATTCTTCTATTGAAACGGCACCGTTTTTTAGAAATTTTAAAACATTGATTTTTTAATTAATATTTAAAAAACACAATATATAATTACAAATTGCGGCGTTTTCAACGGAGCGCCGCTAATGCCGTTAATATGCCATAGAAAACGTCAACGTTTTGATTAAACTACAGAGCAACTTTGCGGCATTTTCTTCATAGCGCCGCTAATGCCCAAATTTAGTGGCGTTTTCGCCCTTGCGCCGCGAACGCCGTTAAATTCCCAGCCAAAAACTACACCGTTTTCACCAAATTATTAATAACTTTTTACGGCGTTTTTGCTCAAAACGCCGCTAAATCTCACATCTTTTATTTATTTATTTCTTCTATGTTTCAATAGAATTTTAATTAATTAATTATTACAATTTTAAGTAATATTTAAAAGTATTTGATAAAATTATAAATTTTAGTTTTTTTATTTCATTTTTATATTTTTTATATTTTTTCTTATATTTTGATCCTATCCAAATTAAATAAGTAATTACTTATATATATATATATCCATATAAAAAATATCGAATTGTTAAGGTTAAATATTTTTAAATATAAAAGTATTAATTAAATGTATCATTTAACAAGTCTCAAATAAACCTTAAACCCTAATTTAACCATTCAGTATACATGCATATATAAAGTGATATATATATTATATATATATATCTCTTAATTTAATAATATAAACTATACATCTTTGAAATATCTTAAATGATCATTGAACCTCCACCAATTGTAGGATTCTTGACATATGCTATCGGTGCCCTAGGAACATTGCCAAAATACCGAAAGGGGGCTTCTAGCTTTCAACACTCCAAATCCCATTGTTCATCAATAAATATTTTTAGAACGATCCTTTCTACGATAAATTAAAAGGCTGAACCAGATTTTGTAGAGTAGTGACAAAAATTTGGAGAAACAAAACCGGGCGGTCACTACTTGATATTAAATTTATTATTATATATTTTACAATCAAATAAGAACATATTTAATATATAAATTAATAAAACTAATTAATCTAAGCAACCATCCCTAACTTGAGTACCCTTGACACCCTAAATCCTAAATCCTAAATCCCTAACCCCTAACCCCTAAATCCACCTAAATCCCTAACCCCTAAATCCCTAACCCTAACCCCTAAACCTTAATCCCAAACCCTAATTCATACCCCTTACTCCTTAAAATACCTTCCAAAAAATTCCCTAAATCTTTAATAATCATAAAATATAGTTAAAATCGATTAAACAATAATTAATAGTTAAAAATTTTGTATAAAGTAGCAATAAACAATATTAATCTTTATAAATTTTTTTTATATAAAGTATGGAATTTTTAATATTTTATTTTATTGATAAATGAATAAATTTCTCTAATTAACAAATTTATTATATTCTTAATTTCTCAAATAGATAAATGAAAACAAGAAGGACGAACAACTATATATATGGCATTTTTTTTAAATATTGAAGTGATAACAAAAGGAATGATAGCAAGTTAGGTATATGCATATATTTTAATTTGAATGATTTCAATTCAAATTCACAAATTTATTTAAGTATTTAATTAAATGTTTGTCATGAATTATTTGAGTATTAATATTCCAACCTTGAATTTAAATTAAATAATATTATCCATCGAATTTTTTAATCCTAATAAAAAACATAATTTTAAAATTTTAACCTTTTTTTGGATATTCATATCCACAATAACGAGAATTTGAATTTAAATTAATACTATATTAAATTAATAATCATATATATATACCTTAAACCTAAAACCCAAAATTAACTATACTGATAATTAATTAATTCAATATTTTAAATTTAAAATCATACTATCAGTTTTACGATTATATAAAAATTTTTACTATATATAATATAAAAAATAATCAGTATTAATCATGTACCCAAAAATCTTAAAAATTATTTTAAATAATAGTATTTTAATTTTTCCATGTGATTTATTTCAAATTATTTTTATGTGTTATTTTTTCTGAATATTTTAAATATTTAATTAGATTTAAGTTGAATTTTATTTAATTAATCTAAATAATAAACCAATTAAGATAAAATGTTTTTTTGCGGTGCTTCAACAAAAACGCCGCTAAAACCCCTAACACTAGCGGCGCTTCTAAAAAAAAAGGCCGCTAAAAATCTTAACTTTAGCGGCGTTTATTTAAAAACGCCGCTAAAAGACCAAACATTAGCTGCGCTTCAAAGAAAACGCCGCTAAATACCTTAATGTTAGCGGCGATTGATTAAAAACGCCACTAAACCCCTCGACCATTTGTGGCGAATACTTAAAAACGCCGCTAAAAGTCATAGCATTAGCGGCGCTAATACGAAAATGCCACTAAAGCCCTCCGAAGACTACCAAACGACGCCGTTGGGATTTATTTTTTCGTGGTGTTTTTGGTGGAAACATCGCTAATGCATATTTTTAGCGGCGTTTTCTTAGAAACGCCGCTAAAGCTCAGTTTTTAGCAGCGCTTTCTCACAAGCGCCGCTAATTCCTGATTTTTACCGGCATTTTTTGTCGAAACGCCACTAAAAGTGCCGCTAAAACCCTGTTTTGGTGTAGTGTATATAGGTTGATTTTTATTAAGATCAATCATATTGCAAACTAAATGAATACACAAATATAAGAAATTTTATATAATACAAATTATAAACTTGCCAAATTTTATATAAATATTTAACACCATAAATGCTGAAATGCAAATTACCGAATCTAATATTTATTAAATCCAAAAAGTATAAAGCAAGTATATACATAATCTAAACAAGGTTTATCTAGATTAAGTTCTTCATAATTAAAGCAATCACAAGGATAGCTAGTATTATATAACTAGATTAAGATCTCTATCAACACATGAAAATTCCCTAATCCTCATAAGCTGACCAGTAAAAATGTAAGAGCTTTCGTTTCATGAATTAACAAATATGAAAATGAACATCAAGCAACAAAAACCGAAGGCAAAGCTTTCTTCTCGGATTCTTAGTTTTCTTAAAATATTTGTATTTGTCATATGTATTCAAGATTAAACTTCCTAAATACCCATTCAATTATAAATTCTAATTTTGACATAACTGTAAAAAAACCTTAACAAATTTGTAACATATAAAAATTTAGAACTTACAGAAAGAGTATAAGGTGCATTTGGAGGGATGTCAATCTATGAGCTCCAAAAACAACACAATGAAAATAACTTAAAAGAAATTAAACCAGAAATTAATAGAAAGATAAGAAATTAATAGAAATTAATACCTTCACAACATATAAGGGACCCTCAGGCAAACGCTTTCCTTCCTTTATACAATCTTCAACCCATCGATGATTTATGATTATCGTCTTTAACTTTTTAGCAAGCTCATATTTCCTTCCTTCAAATCTCCAACATACCTAAATTCCAAATAAATTTAGTTTTTCCCATTTTCCCTTTAATTGTTTTTTTTAAAGTACCAAGAGAAAAGGAAACAAACCAAATGAGTGGTTGATTGAGTCAAACAGCCGACATAACTGGGACCGGCAACAAATATGAGCTTGATTAGGTTGAACCGCTAGAAGCCGTGGTATCCACTCACCGTTGCCACCACTGGATCCATCTTCTTTTTTCTTTTCCTCTAGTACTTTAGTCTTTTAGATGAATATTTTTTTCACGGAAAATGATGTTTGTTAACTGAGAAAATGGAGATTTTAGAAGTTTTTGGAGAGGGAAAAGTAAACAACAGGGCTCAAAGAACAATAATATATTCAACATTGCGAGCTTTTAAATACAAACAAGTAGTGGCCAATTACCCTATTGAAGATGAATCTAGAATTTTTTTAGACAAAGTAATCATGATTATCGAAACATGGCGAGTGGTTTCTAGGCTGTTCAAGTAAACGATAGATTAGAGGCGATGAGACATCAGTTCTAGCTAGAAAATGAATGCCGGAACTCAGAAAGAATAGGAAATCTAGGTTCTTAAGGAAGGAGGCCTTCTTCTAGAGGTTCCAATGTATCAGTTATGTTTATTGATCCAGTTGATGTGTTTTGATGAAGACCAGTAATCCTCTTCTAGAGTAAGTTAAAACATTTTAGTACAAAATCACATAAAAAGAGGGAGGGAGATTATAAAGATAAGAGCAACCGCATTTCATGAATTTATATCTTCATTTATCTTTCTAACTCCAAATTGGAGAATATGCAAGGGAGAGATATAACAAAACCAACATGTTCTCAAATACTTAGAGATTACATTATCATTAAGAAAATGAATGACGCAACTATGGCCATTAATTCATAAACGAATAGATAACAAAAAAATTAAGATAAATGAAACAATAACCAATTAAAATCAAGCAACTACCTTAATTAATTCAACAATCATGACAGTCTTGTTTATAGCTCTACCTGTAGTTTTAAGCACAATCCCGTTTGTACCTTTCTCCTGTAAAACAAAACGAGACCAGAAACAATTAAAAGAATAACAGAGGAAGGTATATTAAGCGAAACAATGAAAAACCTGAAGTAGAGTCATGGCGTAAGAAATGTAATTCCTCATTCTCTCTTGAGTTGTAATCCTCAGCTCATTCTCATTTATCGGCGTCTCAGCCTTCGGCTTCTCCACCTTCTGGTACCGGTACATTTTTTTCTCTGGCAAAAGGAAAAAAAACGCGCTTCAAATCTCAAGTTTTTTTCTCAGTAACTAAACAGAACCGAAGCTTGGAAACAAATCAGCGATTCAATGACATCAAATAAAACGAAATACAAAATCGAAATAGAAAAGGTGAAATCCGTTAAGATATGACATATGCTAATCTTTTATTAAAACTCTCTTGAAACCTCAGTACAGTATTGTTGCTTATTTATAGAGAATGAATGTTAAACTGCTCTAACTAACTTTAATAACAGAAGTAGTATTTTATTTATTAACTAACTAACTAACTGACTATAGTTCTAACATTCTCCTGGTTCCGTTTGAATTTTACAACTCTGATCACGCAGCTGAACTTGTAAATCCTGTCGAAAACCAGCAAACTATTTTGGTGGTATGGGTTTTGTGAGAACATCAGCTATTTGTCTTGCAAAGGGAACAAAATTGACCTGTAGAGCACCTGAAGTTACTTTTTCTCGTATGAAATGATGGTCAATCTCAACGTGCTTCATGCGAGCATGATGGGTTGGATTGGCGGCCATAGACATAGTAGAAGTGTTGTCACACCAGACAACCGGTGTTTGACATAGAGATACCCCGACCTCATCTAGCAACTGCTTAATCCATAATAATTCAGCAACACAATTAGCTAAAATACGATACTCAGGCTCAGAAGACGACCTGGATACAATCGATTGCTTTTTGGAACACCATGCAACTGGATTGGAGCCTAGATAAATCACATACCTCGTGGTAGAACGCCTATCTTCAACTGAGGCAGCCCAATCAGCATCCTAGTAGCCCACCAACTTACACTGTCCTCTTGAAAAAAATAAACCATGATCCATAGTCCCGATGAGGTACCTCAGGACACGTTTTACTACTTTCCAATGATCATTACTAGGAGAATTCATATATTGACTTAGTTTGTTGACGCAAAAAGCCAAGTCTGGACGTGTAACACATAGGTATTGAAGCATGCCAACTGTACTTCAATATAGCTGACCATCAGCAAACGATGAATGACCATCAGATGTAGCAAGCTTTGGGTTACTCACCATAGGCGTTGGAGTAGGTGCAGATCCAGTCATTCCAGTTCTTTGTAGAATCTCTGAAACATACTTCCTTTGACCGAGGAACAGTCCCTGAGGTGTGTGATGTATTTCAATCCCCAAGAAGTAGTTAAGTTGCCCCATATCTTTGAGCGCAAATCTATCGTGTAGTAAGCGAACGACTGTATCTATCTCTTCAACAGAACTTCCTGTAATTACAATATCAGCAACATATGCCATAAGCAAGATTCGTCGCCATTGTAGGAGCAGCGGATTGCACAGCAGACGGACTGGATGGCAAGGCAATCAAACTCACAAAACTACAAGAAGCAATAAACCTCTGATACCATGTTAAGATATGACATATGCTAATCTTTTATTAAAACTCTCTTGAAACCTTAGTACAGTATTGCTGCTTATTTATAGAGAATGAATGTTAAACTGCTCTAACTAACTTTAATAACAGAAGCAGTAGTTTATTTATTAACTAACTAACTAATTAACTGGATATATTTCTAATAAAATTGAGATATAGGGATAGAGAAGGTAAAGGAAGAGGTACCTGGTGAAAATGAACAGTTGCGAAGAGGGGTTTGGTGTTTTCAGTTACGAGAAGAAAGGGTGAAAAATGGCGTTCTATTTTGATAAAAGGGTAGAGCCGAAGGAGAGATATTGGCGGGGTTAGGGTTTAGGATGATAAGTGGGCAGGCTTCCAATCTTTCCCATTATCCATTCAAAATTTTTTTTGGCCAAAAAAAATTAAAATGATTTTTTTACGGCATTTTTGTTAAAAGCGCCGCTAATGGTCGATCTATAGCGGCGTTTTTCAAAAAGTACTGTTAATGCTTGATGAAAAACACCGCTAATGCCACGAAAGCTCAACATAAAACTAAGGCATTGTGCTTTTTTCTGTAGCGTTTTTCAAAAAGTGCCACTAATGGTCGACCAATAGCGGCATTTTTCAAAAAGTGCCACTAATGCTCGATTTATAGCAGCGTTTTTTATTCAAATGCAGCTAAAAATGCCGCTAAAAACCTGTTTTGCTGTAGTGTATTCATATCTAGAATAATAATTTATAACAGTTATGTAATAATCATAATCTCCTTGTGCACTAATTTTCATTGTGCCACATATATCAATTTCCACAAGTTCTAGAATTTGCTTAACGCTTGTAACTTTTAGCATTGGAAGGTGTCTTGGCCATTTTACCTTCCAAGTAAGATTCAAATTATGAAAGATTAACTTCTTTAAATGAACTTAAATATGCATCTTTCACAAGTCTAGTGATTCTTTTCTTTTGTTAATATTTCAAAGTTTTAGATTGTAACACCCCAAACCCGACCTAGACGTTATGGTCGAATCTGGCGTGTCACATTGAAGTGCCTTTCAAAAATTGAACTTGTTGGAAGAACATTCGTTTCTAAGTTTTAAAAACCTCTTAATTATTATTTAACAATCATCTAGCTAAAACGTTTGCCTTGTTGTCTGCTTTTGTTATAACAAGCTGATCTAAAATCGCGGAGGCTTTTAAAATCCTTTTTGTTAAAAACTTGTGTCTTTGAAAATAGTAATTATTTTAAAAGATTCGTCTTCTGCTAAACTAGCAGTTTAACGTGAGTAAGCAAAAGCCCAATTAAAAATTTAAACAACTTAAATGCCTTATTACATAAAAAAAACCCAACATAAAAAAATAAAATTAAATGAAAGCAAGTGTAGTACAACTGCAATTGTGTGGCCACCTCCGAGTCCCTCGCAGCACCAAATCGCCTAAGGCTGAAGATTACCTGTATATTTAAAAGGAAAAAGTGAGTTTATGAAAGCTCAGTGTGTAATCCCCTATCAATCAAACAGTATACAACATGCAATAACAGTCTGGGCCTGAGCCTTATTAAGTATCAGTACAGTGTGGGCTTTAGCCCAATACAATAACAGTGTTATAATGCAATCTATCCTAATCCAACCAACACACCACTCTGTACCACCAACACACCATGTGGGGATAAAATCGACCCACCCAGCCAGCGCACCAATATCGCAGCAAAGCTACCAGTGATAGTATCGCAACAAAGCTGCCAGTAACAGTATATGTGGTAGAGCCACCAGTACAGTATACTTCTTCCAATACAGTGTCCCAACACCATGTAGTATGTCATGTCATAAATCATATGTGTATGGAGAATGTCATACATATCATAAAGCAAATAAGTCATACATAACATTGGGCCATAACAGTCATTTAATCTCCTAGCGGTATAACAATCATTTTAACCCATGGTGGTATTTCAGTCATTTTACCCTATGGGGGTATTTCGGTCATTTTACCCTATTGGGGTATTTTAGTCATTTTACCCTACGGGGGTATTTCGATCATTTTACCCTACGGGGGTATTTCAGTTATTTTACCCTATGAGGGTATTTCAGTCATTTTATTGATCTCACAAAAGGTTCGCAGTTGCCTCGAGTTACTCAGGTAACATAGATGGCCAAAGCAGTGTATATTGGCCCGAGGCTCATTACTCGGCCCAAGTGGGCCCACACGTTCCTGCGGCCCATTCAGCCCAGAATTCACCATGGCTATGGGAACTATATAGCCCAGTCCAGTATTCACCACAATTTTGATTTCATCCATGTGTGGCCCATAAGCCTATTGGGCCTACACAACCCATTTCGGCCAAACGTGCCCATTACGGCCTAAGCCCATGAAAACACTCATGGAGGCCTCTACAGTTCAACACCATGTTTCGTGGGCTCGGATTACCACATGAGCGTTCATACGCTCATATGCCCTCGTACGCCATCTTTTTTAGCTTTTCAAATTTTGCTGATTTACAGTTAAAGGGGTGTGATCACACACCTGGATTCTATTTGCCGAGAAACCTCCACGCCTAGGAAACCTACACTTAACCAACAATTTCCAATTTATCACTTACACAGTTGAACCATCGAATAAACACAGGTGATCACCACCGATACATACCCCAACTTTTGATTGAGTGAAGAGGGAAAGTCGCCTATCCAAATGCAATCACAAACCTTCAAACCTTTGAAAAGTTCCTAGGCACCAACCGAAACTGGGTAAACACTTAATCAATAGGTAATAAGGTAACTCTATACTATTACCCTTACCAAACGCGAGAAAGAAACAAACTACGAAATGCGAGACACATGGTTGGCCCCCAAAAGAAAGGAAGATTCGACAACTAGAAAAAGAAAGGAAAAAATGAAAGCAGGGAAAAATCAGAAGAGTAAATCGGCAGTAATGCAACAGAACAAGGAACAGTAGAGGAGATAGATTCAAAAGAACAGAATGGGAAGAAATGTGTATTCGACAATCAAAGAGAAGGAAAAACCGAAAAGAAAGAAGAAAAATAAAAGGTGAGGGAGGATAGTGTATTCGGGCAAAAAGAAAATAGGTAAAAAGGGAAGAGTAGCCAAAAGAAAACAAACCCGAGAGGTACCCCAATTCTTAGCAAAAATTCGGCACCTACAAGCAGAGAGAGGGAAAACACACAAAATCAGCATGAAAAGTAAAACAAAAATAAGCAGTATGCCCCCTAGCCAAATTTTCCTGAATAAAAAGTTCATTTTTAGCACACCTCCCCTCTCCCCTCACTTCCCTTGATTTTCTCCTGAAATCTCTCCCCTTATCACTCCACTAATTTCTCCTCAACTCCCCCCAACAACTCCATTCAAATTCCATTCAAACTCCCCTTAGTTGTGTTTCAGTCCAACTCTACTACCCACATAACTCCAACAACAAAATAAATACTCTATTGCACAACTCAGGACCTGAACCTCAGACTTCACAGTTACACAACACGCCACCTTGCCACTAGACCACAAGCTCTTTTTGTGTAATAAAACCAACACTATTATTTATAAGGCCTATATGCCTAAGTCCAGATTCATTTAAGAGCAAAACTAAAAATTCTAGAAAAGCCAAGACTTGAACCCAGGCTTCTCAAAGACCTCCACACACACCCAAATCACTTAGCCATTAAAGCAAATAAGCAAGTTTTGTCAAAACAAGCAAAAATCAAAGACTTAGATTTTTGGGGCATTACAACTTTGCCCCCTTTAACGAAATTTTGGCCTCAAAATTTACCTGATCAAAATAAATGAGGGTATTGTTGACGCATCGCCTCCTCAGGTTCCCACGTGGCTTTTTCTGAACTGTGATTACGCCAAAGCACTTTGACTAATGGAATAGATTTCTTCCTCATCACTTTAACCTCACGGTCCAATATTTGTATTGGCTCCTCCTTGAAGGTCAGGTCTGGCCTAACCTCAATCTTCTCGACTAGTACTATGTGTGTGGGATCAGAACGATAACACCTCAGCTTGGAGACGTGCAATACATCTTGAATCTGGTCTAATTCTGAAGGCAACTCAAGTTGATATGTGACCGGTCCCACACGCTTCAGTATACGGTAAGGCCTAATGAACCTAGGGTTAAGGTTACCCTTCCGTCCAAATCTCAGTATCTTTTTCCATGGGGAGACCTTGAGAAATACAAATTTCCCCACAGAAAACTCAATCTCCTTACATTTCAAATTCGCATAAGACTTCTGTCTGTTAGATGCTTCTTTCAATCGGTCTTGAATCAGTTTTCCTTCTCTTCGGTATCAGAAACTAACTCTAGCCCCAAAACTTGCCGCTCACCTAGCTTAGTCCAACATGTAGGAGTACAACACCTACGACCATATAACGCCTCGTACGGTGCCATTTGAATACTCTACTAGTAGCTATTATTATACGCGAACTCTGCTAGCGGCAAATAGCCTTCCCAACAGCCTCGAAAATCCATTACACAACACCTCAACATATCCTCCAGTACTTGAATCACTCTTTCTGATTGACCATCTGTCTGGGGATGAAATGCAGTACTAAAGTTCAGTCTTGAACCCAAAGCCCTTGTGTAACTTCTTTCGAGACGTGAACCGATGATCTCTATCTGATATGATGGAAACTGGTACCCCATGCAGTCTTACAATCTCAGCCACATACAATTTAGCCAACTTCTGCAAAGAGTAATTAGTATGGACTGGTATGAAATGGGCAGATTTAGTCAATCGATCTACAATAACCCATACCGAATCCTTCTTGGTAGGTGTTAAGGGCAGCCCACTCACAAAATTCATGGTTACTCTCTCCCACTTCCAAAGTAGAATTTTAACTGGCTGTAGTAACCTTGAAGGTAACTAATGTTCGGCTTTCACTTGTTGGCAAGTTAAACACTTACTTACAAAATCAGTAATTTCATGCTTAAGACCAGGCCACCAATATAACTCACGAAGGTCACGGTACATTTTATTCCAGCTGGGATGCATAGCAAAAGGACTACTATGCGCCTTTCGTAATATAGACTGCCTCAAATCATTATCCCTCGGTTCACAGACTCTCCTACGGAAGCACAGTACTCATTCACTATTCAACCTAAAATCTGAAGTTTCCCTATACTCAACCTATTAGAAATGAGGAACCAGTGACTCATCCAAAAATTGTTTACCCTTAATCTGTTCAGTCCACGTCGGTCTAACTTACAACTCAGCCAATAAGCTACCATCATCAAACAAGCTGAGACGAGCAAACATCACTCTCAAATTAGATACAGCCCTACAGCTCAGTGCGTCAGCTACCACGTTAGCCTTACTAGGGTGATACTCAATTCAGCAATCATAATCCTTAAGTAGCTCGAAAGATCTTCGTTGCCTAAGATTTAGGTCCTTCTGAGTGAGGAAGTACTTAAGGCTCTTGTGATCTATGTAGATAATACACTTCTCACCATATAAATAGTTCCTCTAAATTTTCAGTGCGAATACCACCACGGCTAAGTCCAAGTCATGAGTAGGGTAATTCGCCTAGTGAGGCTTAAGCTAACGAGACGCGTAAGCAACCACCTTACCCTAGCACACAACCTAACCCAACGTGTGATGCGTCACTGTAAACAGTGAATTCCTTCTCAGACTTTGGCTGTATCAGTACAGGGGCCTCGGTCAGAACTTTCTTCAATTTCTCAAAACTTTCTTGTTGCTTACCAGTCTAATTAAATGGTACCCCTTTACGTAGCAACTTAGTTAGAGGTGCAGCAATCAAGGAAAACCCCTCAACAAAAAGTCTGTAATACCCTGCCAGATGTCACTCCTCGCAGCCAAAACTCACACTTATTGAACTTAGTGTATAGTTGTTTCTCCCTTAAAATTTGTAGAACAATTTAGAGATGTGCATCATGCTTATCCTCAGTTCTCGAATACACCAAGATATTATCTATAAATACCACCACGAATCGATCCAAGTAGGGCTAGAATACTCGGTTCATCAGGTCCATAAATGCTGCTGGTGCATTTATGGAGAAAATCGGTTCATCGTAATAACCATAACGAGTCCTAAACGTAGTTTTATACACATCAGCCTCCTTAACTCTGAGCTGATGGTACCCAGAACGAAGATCTATTTTGGAGAAAATCGAAGCTCCTTGCAACTGATCAAATAAATCATCTATCCTCGACAAAGGATACTTATTTTTGATAGTCAGTTTATTCAATTGTCGATAGTCGATGCACATGCGCATGGTCCTATCCTTCTTCTTTACGAACAACACTGGTGCTCCCCACGGAGACATGCTAGGTCGAATGAATCCTCGATCCAACAATTTTTGGATTTGAGCTTTTAATTCCACCAGCTCCTTCGGTGCATCCTATAAAGGGCGATGGACACTGGAGTTGTTCCTGGCAGAAGCTCAATAACAAATTCAACTTCGCGTCTCGGAGGCAACCTAGGGAGCTTATCAAGAAATACATCGAAAAAAATCCTTAACAGTTCGGATATCTCCAACAGAAGGACCCTCAGAATCAGATACACCAACATAGGCCAGAAATGCCTCACAACCCTTGCAAACCAGTTTTTCGGCCCTTAATGCAGAAATCACATTAGACAGAAAGTCCCTTCACTCCCAAATCACAACCACCTCCTCATCCTTAATAGTCTTTAACACCATATGCTTAGTAGCATAATCCAAACTTGCACGGTGTTTAACCAACCAATCCATCCCAAAGATTAGGTCAAATTCATTGAACGATAGCTCCATCAAATTCGCTAGAAATATAACTCCTTGAACCTCTAGGGGTACATCTCTGAACAACTTGTCTACCCTTATTGATTGTCCTAGTGGACTTAACATAGTCATCTCATTAGTAGTACTCTCACACATGATACCCAAGGTGCCAGACACAGTACATGCAATGTATGAATGCGTAGACCCTATATCAATCAGAGTAGTGTAAGGTGCATTATGAATTAGGAACGTACCGGTTATAACATCTGGAGCGTCACCATCCTTTCAGCGACGAGCAGCATAGACCAGTGCTGGCTGTCTCGCTTCAATGTTACCAACACCTCTGCCTGACGTTTCACGACCTTGTCCCAACCCATTTCCACGTCTAACCTGCCCACGGCCTCTCTGTGGCTGCTGACCACCTCTCGCTGGCTGAACAAAACCCTGACCTACAGCTTGTATCTGAACAAGCCTCTAAGGACAATTCTTAACTTGATGCTCCATAGACTCACATTTGAAACATGCCCTAATCTTCTTCCTTCACTTACCTAGATGATGTCTCCCACAATCAGCACAAGACTGTGGTTTTGCAACAGAAACCCCAGCTCGGACAAGCCCATCAAACCTGGCCTTCTTCTTAGACCTTTCAAAAGAACTCGAGAGCTCTAAATCCCTCTTATATCTGCCCCTATCCTTTTCACGATCCTGGAGCTCAGAGCACTTCACATCCTTGGTGATTTTTTCCTTTTCTATTAGGGCAGCGAAATCTCGCTCCCTCTGCAGAACTATCAAGACTTATAACTCATCCCGGAGGCCGTCCTCAAATCACACACACATTCATAATCAGTCACCACTATCCCACGAGCATAGCGGCTCAGTCGTAGAAACTCTGCCTCATATTTTGCCACAGTTTTATTCCCTTGGATCAAACTCAAAAATTTCTTTCTTCGGGCATTCACGTAACTTGCGCCCACATACTTTCCTTGGAATGCCGCCTTAAAGAAATCCCACGTTAATCGGTCGGCCTGAGTACCTTCTCTTATGGTAAGCTACCACTGATAGGCTTCATCTCGCAGTAAAGACACTGCACCTTTTATTTTTTACTCAGAAGTGCAGTCGAGGTCGTCCATTATTCTCTCTGTGGCTTCGAACTAGTATTCAGCCACATTAAGGGCTACTCCAGAAATAACCCTAAAAATTTTCGCTCCATTCGACCGGAGTCGTTCTAAAATTGACCCACAGCCCACATCACCCGTATTGGTCCCTGCGACCCTTTCCAGAATGCGGAGCATAGCTTGGGATAGTGCATCATCCTTAGTCACTCGATCGAATGATCCCGTCTTAGTCACCTGTGAAGCTAGTACTTCCCTAGCCCTAACATTAGGCATGTGGCCTGATGCCGAAGACCCAACCCTAGCACTTCCTCAGCCTCTATCGTGGCCTCGTGTACCCCTTCTGCGAGTACCTCTAGTGCTCATATCGAATAACGTATTATCTGTTTACGCAGTTTTATGCATTAGTTTGCAATTCCAGTAATTATTAACAGATGTCTTATAAGAAGTAGTAATCAGAGTTTCGTTTTGCAAATCAAAAGTCTCCCTACAGTTTCCAGTTTATTCTAACTAAAGAGTTTCAATACAGTCTTATTATCTATAGTAATTTCTCAGTGTATTTCAGTTCAAGCAGTCTACAATATAAAGAAACTTGCGGATTCGACGCTGGAGACTCGGTGTGCCACACTTGTAAACCTTCCAAAACACTTCAAAAATAGATTTTTGAAATTCCAAATATTTCAAAACCCATTCCATGCTGAGTTTTGTAACTTCATTCTGATACCACTAAATGTAACACCCCAAACTCGACCTAGACGTTATGGTCGAATCTGGCGTGTCACATTGAAGTGCCTTTTGAAAATTGAACTTGTTGGAAGAATATTAATTTCTAAGTTTTAAAAATATCTTAATTATTATTTAATAATCATCTTGCTAAAACGTTTGCCTTGTTTTCTGCTTTTGTTATAACAATCTGATCTAAAATCGCGGAAGCTTTTAAAATCCTTTTTGTTAAAAACTTGTGTATTTGAAAATAGTAATTATTTTAAAAGATTCGTCTTCTCCTAAACTAGCAGTTTAACGTGCGTAAGCAAAAGCCCAATTAAAAATTTAAACAACTTAAAAGGCCTTATTACATAAACAAAACCCAACATATAAAATAAATTTAAATGAAAGCAAGTGTAGTACAGTTGCAGTTGTGTGGCCACCTCCGAGTCCCTCGCAGCACTAAACCGCCTAAGGCTGAGGATTACCTGTATAGTTAAAAGGAAAATGTGAGCTTATGAAAACTCAGTGTGTAATCCCCTATCAATCAAACAGTATACAACATGCAGTAATAGTTTGGGCCTGAGCCCTATTCAGTATCAGTACAGTGTGGGCCTTAGCCCAATACAGTAACAGTGCAATAATGCAATCTATCCCAATCCAACCAACACACCACTCCGTACCACCAACACATCAGGTGGGGATAAAATCGACCCACCCAACTAACACACCACTTCCTACCACCAACACACCAGGTGGGGATAAAATCGACTCACCCAGTCAACACACCAATATCACAGCAAAGCTGCTAGTGATATTATTGCAACAAAGCTGCCAGTAACAGTATATGTGATAGAGCCACCAGTATAGTATACTTCCTTCGATATAGTATCCCAACCCTATGGAGTATGTCATGTCATAAATCATACGTGTATGCAGAATGTCATACATATCATAGAGCAAATCAGTCATACATAACATAGGGCCATAATAGTCATTTAATCTCTTAGGGGTATAACAGTCATTTTACCCTATAAGGGTATTTTGGTTATTTTACCCAATGGGGGTATTTCAGTCATTTTACCCTATAAGGTTATTTTAGTAATTTTACCCTATGGGGGTATTTCAGTCATTTTACCCAACGAGGGTATTTCAGTCATTTTACCCTACGAGGGTATTTCGATCATTTTATTGACCACACAAAAGATCCGTAGTCGTCTCGAGGTACTCAGGTAACCTAAATGGGCAAAGCAGTGTATATCGGCCTGAGGCCCATTAGTCAGCCCAAGTGGGCCCACACGTTCGTGCAGTCCACTCAGCCTAGAATTCGCCACGATTGTGGGAATTATATAACCTAGTCCAGTATTCACCACAGTTCTGGATTTCATTTGTGTGGGGCCTACGAGCCCATTGGGCCCACATGACCTATTTTGGCCCAACGTGGCCATTACAGCCTAAGCCTATGAAAACACTCATGGAGGCTTCTACAGTTCAACTCTATGTTTCGTGGGCTCGGATTACCACACGAGCGTTTGTACGCTCATATGGCCTCGTACTTCGTCTTTCTCGGGTTTTCAAATTTTGTCGATTTGCAGTTAAAGGGGTGTGATCACACACCTGGATTCTATTTGCCGAGAAACCTCGCACGCCTTGGGAACCTACACTTAACCAATAATCTCCAATTAATCACTTACACAGTTAAACCATCGATTAAACACAAGTGATCACCACCGTTACTTAGCACAACTTTTGATTGAGTGAAAAGGGAAGTTCGCTTATCCAAATGCAATCACAAACCTTCAACCCTTTGAAAAGTTCCTAGGCACCAACCGAAATTGGGAAAGCACTTAATCAACAGGTAATAAGGTAACTCTATACTATTACCCTTACCAAATGCAAGAGAGAAACAAACTACAAAATGCGAGACACACGGTCGACCCCCAAAAGAAAGGAAGATTCGACAACTAGAAAAAGAAAGAAAAAGATGAAAGGAGGGAAAAATCAGAAGAGTAAATCGGCAGTAGTACAACAGAATAAGGAACGGAGAGGAGATAGATTCAAAAGAATAGAAGGGGAAGAAAGGTGTATTCAACAAGCAAAGAGAAGGGAAAACTGTAAAGAAAGAAGAAAAAGAAAAGGTGAGGGAGGAGAGTGTATTCAGCCAAAAAGAAAATAGGTAAAAAGGGAAGAGCGACCAAAAGAAAACAAACCTGAGAGGTACCCCAATTCTTAGCAAAAATTTGACACCTACAAGCAGAGAGAGGGAAAACCACACAAGTTCATTTTCGGCACACCTTCCCTCTCCCCTCACTTCCTTTGATTTTCTCCTAAAATCTCTCCCCTTATCCCTCATTGAATTACTCCACCAATTTCTCCTCAACTCCCCCCAATAACTCCATTCAAATTCCATTCAAACTCCCCTTAGCTGTGTTTCAGTCCAACTCTACTACCCACATAACTCCAGCAGCAAAATAAATACTCCATTGCACAACCCAGGACTTGAACCTCAGACCTCACAATTACATAACACGCCACCTTGCCACTAGACCACAAGCTCTGTTTGTGTAATAAAACCAACACTAATATTTGTAAGGCCTATATGCCTAAGTCCAGATTCATTTAAGAGCAAAAATAAAAATTCTGTAAAAGCCAAGACTTGAACCCAGGCTTCTCAAACACCCCCATATACACCCAAATCACTTAGCGATTAAAGCAAACAAGAATTTTTTGTCAAAACAAGCAAAAATCAAAGACTTAGATTTTTAGGGTGTTACATAGATGCCAAAGATACACTTCGAGTAAGAAGTTTTAAGTTTCTTATTCACAATGTCCATTTCAAGCAACGACTACACCTTAGGTTTAATAAAATAGAGATTTCCATCCATCCATTACATATCAAAGGCTTATTTTTATGAATTGCAATTCCTTTATTAAATATCATAGAATAAACATCATTAAATAACATGAAACATAAATTATATTTCTCCTAAAATTAGGTACATAAAAACGTCTTTCAAAATAATATTCCTAAATTTATCAAAATAAATATGTATTACTCCCACTAATTCAACCATTACAATGTTTACACCTCTGATATGCAATAAGAGGTCCTACTATGTAGACTTCCGATTTCTTTACAAAAAAGCACAAACATGATTAGTGGCTCTAGAATCAATGAGTCTTTTGAATCCTGTACTAAAGAAGCTTTAATGATAAATAGTTTAATACCTTTCTTCATTTCAGAGGATAGGTAATCCTTGTACTCTTTGTAGTTTACCTTAAAATGCCTTTTCTTGTTGAAAAAGAAATGCCTGGACTTGTATTTTTCCTTAGGCTTCTTAATCTTCCCCCATCTGCTATGGGAGAAATCGAATATTTAGCCATTTGATTTCCTTTATCTCACTTCTTTTTCCCTTTGGAGGATGATGTGTGACCACTTCTCCCTCGACCACCGAGAGAGAGATAGAAATCAACACTCGAGAATTAAAATACAATATAAAAATTGTGGCTTTACTGCAAGTGTGATATGTCAGTTGTAATATTTGTAGTGTTACAATGGAACGCAGGAATATTCTAAGGATTGATTCCAAGATAATCATGGATCGAACAATTTCTAAATAACGTGTGTGTAAAATAAAGAGTCTAACCAACTAATTGCAAAAAGTTATATTACGAAAAATTGTAGGACCAAGAGAAATTAATCTACTTGACTATCTATCTAGCAATGACTAAATTGTAAAACATGCAAAGTTACAAAATTAATAATGACAATAACAAAGGGTGGTTGGTTAACATTGATGTGGTTCACTAATCCTTGAATTAGGGATCCAAATCATTTAAAATCCCAAAATAACTCCATTTTACCTCTCAGTCTCCATTTTACCAAGTTAGAAAAATTAATCCAGAGTATCTCTCAATCTCACCGGTTAACCTGGGACTAATGAATTGGCGCGCAACAAGATCTCCTCTTGGTCTCACTTGCCTAAATGTTCCTTTAAGGTCACCAATTCTTAGTTTTTAAGTTCATTCGAATTAGTCTAATTTATTATGATTTAGTCCTTCATTCAAAAATTAGCTCACCACATTTCCATTGACCAACCCCCTTTAAGGTTTAGCTACTCGTGCTAGAAATAAAACTAACAACCATGAAAATGGAAAACAAAGAAACCATTAAAGCAAATCTTGAGAAAAATATAAAAGTTGTGATTTTTATGCAAGAAAACTTAAAGGGTATGTAAAGAGAAGCATTTAACAAGAAAATCCAAGGCAATAAACATAAAAGGAACAAACTTTAACAAATGCAAAGTAAGAGAAACTAAAATACATTAAACTAAGGGTCCGTTTGTTTACATGTAAAAGGTTTTACAGAAAATGTTTTCTGCATTTTCTGTGTTTTTTTTCATAGAAAATAACTTGATCAATGGAAAATGACTTATGAGTCAACGTAAAATAAGCCCTTTTTTCTTATAAAATGACTCACCCTTTTGAAAAGCGTAAGTCATTTTCCAGAAAAGAGCTCTTCTATAGGTAATTTTATTTTTATATAAAAAATAATTTAAATCAAATTTAATATTATTATATTGATAATAAATTTTATTTTTAAAAATATTTAAAATTATTAAAATATTAATATAAAATATTATATTTTTCAATATTATTAAACATACATATTTAATTACTTATATTTAGTCATATAATAAATTATTAATATAATTAATATAATTTACTATTTTAATAAATTATTTAATATTTCAATTTTATTTTAATAATAAATTTTAGGGTAAACTATCAAAATAGTCACTTTTGTTTACCTCAAATTACATTTTAGTCACTTATGTTTGAAATGTTACATTTTAGTCACCTACGTTAACGTGTTGTAGCATTTTAGTCACTAAGCTATTAATTATCGTTAACGGTGTAACGGTAAGCTGGCTTGGCATGTTAAATCATCATTTCAAACAAAAATTTTAGGTTAAATTATAAAATTGGTCCTAATATTTCTTTGTTTTGAGCAATTTATTTTTTTTCTTTTATTTCTTTTAACTTTTATTTCTTTATTTTACATTCTCTTCTACTTCCCCCTTTGTTTTCCTCCCTTCTCCATCTCTTTTAACTTAGTTTTTCTATGTTTTCCATTTGCTAAAACTAGTACCTATACTTTTATGTTTTTGAACAATTTATTTTTTTATTTCTTTATTTTCCTTTTATTCTTCCCCTGTAGCTTTAACAAATGAAAAACATAGAAAAACTACATTAAAAGAGATGGAAAAGGGAGAAAAACAAAGGAAGAAGCAAAAGAGAAAGAAAAATAAAGGAAAAAAAATTAAATTGCTCAAAATGAAAAAATATGGGGACCAATTGTATAATTTAACCTAAAATTTTTATTTGAAATGATGATTTAACATGGCACCTCAGCTTACCGTTACACCGTTAACGGTGATTAACGACTAAGTGACTAAAATGTTATAACATTTTAACGTAAGTGACTAAAACATAACATTTCAAACATAAGTAACTAAAATGTAACCTGAGGTAAACAAAAATGACTATTTTTGTTGTTTAACCCAAATTTTAAAAATAATAATTTTTAAATAATATTATTCACATATTATTGAAAATATTCAATATTAATATTTTAATAACAAATAGTTATTACAATTATAAATATGTGAATAATAAATGTTTTGTAGTATAAAGGTTAAAATATGTCATAAGTATATGTACTATTCACAAATTTGTAATTTAGCCTCTATACTTTTATTTTCAAGAATTTAGTCCCTCTACTTTTCAGATTTGAAAATCAAGTCCAATTGTTGACATTTTTAAATTTTTAAATAAAAAATACTCACTTGGTAGTCATGTAACTAAAAAATGACATTGTAATGAACTTGAATTTAACAAAATATTTTTAATATATGCAAAAATAGTGTAAAATATAAATTTATAGATATAAAATAAACTCATCTAAACAATGAAAAGATCAGAAAATCTGAAATGTATGTTTGTTTCATTGAAAACAATTTTTATGAAATATTTTTAAGAAATCTGTCAAATAACAGAAAATACTTTACACAGATTCATCCAAACGCTAGAAAATATTAACTTTTCTAGGAAAGTAAATTATTTTTCAAAAATCATTTTCCGGAAGCTATTTTCAGTGAAACAAACAGACCCTAAATCTGAAAATGTCTTACAACTAAGGTATAGAGACTAAAAGTGCTAATAAATCTAAGCTACAATGGTAACTAACTTAAATAACACTAAAAACAACTAGAACAAAAAGAAAAGTTGCCGGGCAATGTAAAATCTATAGCTAAGGAAATGAAAATAAGAAACCCTAGAAAAAGAGGAAGAAAAACTAAGAGAATACGTAAGGAAAACTAAGCCTAAACTAAGGTAATGTGACCTCCTTTTTCTCTCAACCAAATTTTAGTTGATATAACAATTATTTTGACCCAATTTGTGTGCCCAAAATATGCTTGAACAGACCTTCAATGATTGGTGCTTTGGGTGTACAAAGATTACCATTTTTGTCCAATTCTGTCCCTTTACGATACCGGTATCGCGATACCAATGAAGAGGATATCGTGATACCTCAAACAGTTTCAAACTTGGGGGCCTTCTTGGAGGGTGGATATCGTGATACCCAAAGTGGCTATCACGATACCACTGAAGGATGGTCTCTAATCTCGAGTCTATTGGAGGTATCCCGATTCCAATGTTTGGATATTGCAATATCCTCTCCTTTGGTGCCGTTCTTGCTCAATTTTAGCCTCTAACACGTCCCTACATCACTCAACAATACGTTAAGGCCCCCAATGACAATATTGGCCAATTGTGTCTCAAAATGAGTAAAAATAATACATTTACACTTATTAACTTAAAATCTAAAAATTATAAAAAAACTACGAAAAAAGTGCTACTTTGCATGAGAATAAGCTCCTTAAGTACACCGAGAAAGCCTTGTTTGTCATATCAAATTATGACAGATCAAACTCCCCTACACTTAACTCTTTTCTTAACCTCAAGTAAACACACTAAACATAAAAAAGAAAAGATAACTCTTGGACTATATCAAGCAATTAAGTAACACAACAGTAAAACATCAAACTCGTACGAGAATTACCTCACATGCAACTTAAGAGTGATATCTAGTTAACTTGTTTATTCCTAATGCAAACATACTTAGTTCACTAAGCTAAAATGTCAATAGATGTAGAGGTAATGGAAATGAAAATATGTAAAAATATTATCCATCAAAATAAATTATGCGGATTACTCATAGATATTTAAAAAGAAATGGTCATATTCGTTCAAACAAATGCAAGCTATTTACGAATTATTATGTTGGTGAATTATTCGAGTCCCAAAGGTCTTCTAGGCTAGTAATATTTTGAGGTTTAGAAGGTTTTAAATTGAAATAATGGGCACTTAAAACAGGTTCAAGCACTAGAAATGGTTAAGCACATGGCATTGTTCCCTACTCATCCCCAATTTATTTACGAGCACACCTCCTTATTTCTCCTTCCCTCACCTACCTTATTTTTCCAAAATGTTAGAAGGTATTATGTGATATTAGTACGCACTAAATTCTGTAATTGTGAATCAAAAGATTTTCATTTTCGAGCCTAATTTTGATTTAACTATCCTTTTCTTTATTTTTCACTCTTTCGTTCGCTTTTTTTTATTTACATACTAAGTCACGTAATCCCTTCATTTTATTTTTCACATACAAAGCCACCATAATGTTTCTACATAGCCCTTAATGTCCATGGCCCGAAGTCCATTGCGTAGTGCATTTTAAAGAATGAGACCGAGAAGGAACTAGACTCATTTAGGCTCCAGCCTCTAATATTAAGGCTTACAAAAAAATGGTACTCTAGGCTAAAAAAGTATGGGAACTAGGGGTACATAGCAACATGTAAGCTTTTAGGCTCTAGACTATTTCAAACAATGCCTAAGGTCTTTCCCGAATCAATCACATACACCAATTCTTTCAAGCATACATCTATTTAAACGAACAATTAATAATTCAAATTATTTATCTACAAGGATTTGTATACTTTATTTATCCTATGATACACTTTATACATTTTCATTTAGGTTATTGCCTCTACCCTATTGTACACATGGCCTAATTGAACTAATTAGTCTACAATTAAGAATAACACATTATCTACTATCATTTGAAATTTACAAGTTCGACAATTCTATGTACTTATTCAATATTTACAACTAAGGACTTATTTACCTAATATTAGTCTAAGTATCATGCAATTACACAAAATAAAAATGAAAATATTTTTGGTATTTTTGACATTTTTTTTAAAAAGGCGAAAAATTGAAAATAAACACACAAAATAACATAAAATAAAGAAAAATTAAAACACATAAAACTATGTGCATCCCCCCACACATAGACTACACATTGTCCCTAATATGTCCCCAAAAAAGATAAGAGGTTACCAAACTTCACTAGAATGGAGCGTCAGACTAGTTCGAAGGGCCACTTCCTCATTGAAGCTTATGAATGTTATGTAGTTTTTTAGGGTAACTCACTGCACATAAAACAAACACACAAAAACTAAACAAAACAACCAAAATACGAAATATAAAAACATAAAAATAAGTTCCAAAAGTAGTATAGTTTAATAGCTTACATGCCACATAAATAAATAAGAGTGAACTGTAAAACCATGTAACTATTGCAAATCTCCTTATGGACCCTCTTTCGGTTTGGCTACTCTCCTTTGCCTTTCCCTTTGAGGAATGACTTTTTATAAGATAGTTTGAGTTGATCGGTCGGTCGGGTTACGAATGACTAGGCCCCCATGGATGGTTCTGCAGACATAAAAACACCCTCCAAATTATTGTTATAGCACAAAAAGTCATCATCCTCTAACACCTCGTCATCTTCCTCTTCTTCGGCTTCTTGCTCATTGTCTCCGGTTGCATTATCCTTTAATGAATCACTTGATCGATCGGACCATTGCATGCTTTACGCTCCCTAGCTCGCCATGAAGGTATCCATGAATGGTTTCATTGGCTCTAGCATTCTTGTGTTGTAGAGCACATCTCTGTCGAGCCTACGATGCTATTGTGGAGGCTCCTCATTGCTTTTCTTTATGGCATTTTTCTTTTCGATTACCGGAGGCAATTCCATCTTGTACTTCCTTCTTTGATTCCATTCTTGGATTTACCTTTTTTGGAGCTCTTGAAATTGCCTAAGCATAGTGTCCACAATGATAGTCTGAGTGGGGTGGAGGAACTGCTCGGTTGGGTCTATTTCCACCCCCACTTGATGGTACAAGTTTGTGATCAGGTGGGGGAAATAGATGCCAACGTTTATACCCAATATGTACTTTCTAATTTCTTTATTTATCCATCGCCCAATGGACACTCATTTTTTCTGCAGAATACAATATAAAAGAGCAGCTCGAAATACATTAACAGTGTTAGTGTTCAAAAGGGGGCTAATATGTGTGCAGATAAACGACATCCATAGTTTTGTAACCAAAAACATAATGGCCTGTTTAAAAGATAAAGGGTGATTATGATACCCCTCTTGCTTCCACTCTCCCATTCCTTCGGTTAAATATGCTAACATGGCGTCCAGTCGACATTGTTAAATTTGTAGAGGTCCATGTCAGACAACTCATCCCTTTCATAGTGAGGGATGCCATAGTAGTTGATAATTTCTTGTGAGGAGATGTTAATGACCTTTTTTCAAACATATACTTTATTTTTTTTAGAAAATTTTAAGTTGGAGTAAAACCACAACCCGACTGGTACCACTGAAGGTGTTATCAAAACAAAGGTGAAATTCATCCAACAATGAAAAAAATGAGATTTCAAACTTCCTCACAATGTGGGTAGAGAGATCGAAGCCTCGTTCAAGGATAAATAAGCTTCCTTGAATAGATAAGAAAAAGGCTTAAGTCTCTTTTGATTTGAACTTAACCGAGCCGTACTCCTGTTCTAGAGGTGGATGGGGTTGAGATCTTGATCGTTTTGTTAGTCTAAGAGGCATGGGTACTATCTTTTAAACGAGACTAAATATAAAAAAGATACTAACTAACTAAATCGCAACAAATCATCATTAAAACTAAATGAAAAGAGCAAGATAATAAAGATGACAAAAAGATCAAATGTAAATAAAAGAAAGAAAAAAGAAAACTTAAATCATGTTGTTTGTAGTGGTTTTATGGTGTGAAATGATGAAGCTCCGTGTTTCCCAAGCAACAAGAGAGTGGCACCTGCAAAGAAAGAAAGAAAGGAAAAGACAAGCAAAAGAGGATTGAAATCTAAGTGAAAATGAGTGGGGATTTAGAGAGGATTTGAGAGAAATAAGAGAGGGGAAGAGTGTTATGGAGTTTTGGGGATTTAAAATTTAAATGATTTGGGAAAAAATAAGGGGTTTGGGGTGTTTGGAGGCTTAAAAAGTCTCCAAAACACAAGGATCGTGATACCTTAATTGGGTATTGCTTGACTCAACTCGGATATCACAATACTCAGGGGTGGATATTACGATATCCCCTATTTTTGGACCCTTCAAATTCCATTCTGTTTGAGGTACCGCGATATTGAGGGCTAGGTATCACGATACCATTGTGTAAAACCGAAATTTTGACTTTTGAAATTCTAGGGGTATCGTGATACAAAAGGTTTGATATCGCAGTACCTAAAAGAATTTTTGGCCCCCAATCGAAACTGTTCGTCAAACCGTGATATCCCCCATTGGGTACCGTGATTTCACTGAATAAACCCCAAAATACTTGCAAATTTGTCAAATTTTCTCTCAACTCCCAAAAATTGGACCTACCAAGTTCAAAATTAAACCAATGCAATTTAAAACCCTAATCTAATTATAAAAAGTGTGTGGAGTCCATGTTCAATAATCCAAATATTTACAAATTTTGGTTCAATTGCCACATGCAACAAGTTAAAATTTCTTTCGGGGTGATATGTAACACCCTCGTAGTTATGCTTGCACAGGGTTTCGAACACCAACACATGTCTCATTTTCTTCAGCTTGATGAGTTGATTTACTGATCGTCTTTTCATGATGCCTCGCATCCTTGGTCTCAACCCTATAAACATACACCATTTCAAATATTTAACATTGTTAGTCGAATGATCGGACACTACTTGAACGACATGACACTCTAGCTCACTATTAGGGGACACTTCCTTCACCCTAGGCTCAGGTTCCACAGACCTAAAGGTCTCTACCTCTCCACCTACTTCCATCTTCATTTCTCTTTTGCCCACATCTATGGTGGCCTTAGAGGTAGGTAGAAAAAATCTCCCTAATAGAATCGGTATCTCTAAATCCTCCTCAAAGTCAAGAACTATGAATTCAACTGATAAGATGAATTGCCAAACTCTCACTAAAACGTCCTTCAAAACTCCCTTTGGGTGAACTAGGGACCTATTCGCAAGTTGTAGGGTTACTGAAGTTTCCCTAAGGTCAATTAGATCTAACCTACAGTAGATAGATAAAGGCATTAAGTTTATATTCACTCCAAGATCGCAAAGTGCCTTGCCAAAATTTACACCTCTAATCTATATGGGAATGATGAAGCTACCGGGATCCTTAAGTTTTGGTGGGACTCTCATAGAAACAACAACACTACACTCGGTATTAAAAGCAAATCGCTATTCTCTCATAATCTTCTTTCTCCTAGACATCACTTTTTTCTAAAGAACTTAGCATATTTCAACACTTTTTCTAGGACCACAAGCAATGGGAGGTTGACATTCAAAGCCTTAAAAATCTTGAGGAAATCTACAAATTCCTTATTGTCTCACTTCTTCTTCTCTTCTAGTCTACTCAGAAAGGGTACGGGTATGCGTGGAAGATTTGGTTGTGGTATTGGAATGATTCTATCCTCTAGTTTAGTTCGTGTGGGATCACTCTATGGTCTTTCCTTCTCTCTCACCCATCTCTAACACTAGGAATATGAATGCTCTCATTCTTCTCGCTTACTTCCTTCTCCCCACTAATTGGTTAAATAGGTTCCTTAACCACAACCTTGGACCTAAGAGCAATCGCCTTGGCATGTTCTTTTTATTCTTTCTTCGAATTTGGCTCGATATTACTAATTATGCTAGAGGTTAAGTCCTTTTGAAACAAATGCAAAACTTGGTCTAGTTGACCACGAATTTGATGCATATCAGCTTGCACAACGTGCAAACCTTCCCTTACCTTGCTTATCGTAATCGATAATAGAGGGTCACTACTATAGGCTAGTTTTCTTTCTTACTCCTAGGATACCCTAAATGGTAATAGAGGTTGTTAAGGTGCATTAGGTCTAGGAGGATTAAGGTTTTGGATTCCTTGATTGAATGAACCTCCTTAGTTCCTTCCCCACCTAAGGTTTGGATGGTAACGCCACCTCGAGTTATAGGTGTTGAAGTATGGATTATATCCTCTAGTCCCTACATAGTTAGCCTCAATTAGATTGCTCTCACTAGTATTCCCTCACATAGTGCCTTCTCCATCATGTCCTACATTAGAGTTGGTTAGAAAGGGCTAATTTTGAACTTGCGCCTTGGCTAAAATAATCTCTAACTGATTGATTCTTTTGAGGACTTGGTGATACTTGTACTCGTTACTGATCACATTCACTATCGATTTTTTCGCTTGATATGTGAACCACTCAGCTGACAACATATAAGAATTCATTTCCATATCCTCGATGAGTTGGTAAGCCTCAGTATATGTTTTTGACATTAACGCTTCCGTGAACACTTCGTCAAGACTAGAGGCAAGTTTCCATCCAACCCATTATGAAAAACTTGAAGTTGCAGCCAATCTTGCAATCCATGATATGGGAACTAACGTAGCATGTGTTTAAAGTACTCCCAAGTCTCGTATAGTGACTCCCCTTCCAATTGCCAAAAATTCGTAATATCCTTACGAATTTTCATTATTTTGCTCGGAGGAAAATATTTTACTAAGAACTTGCTCGTTAGCTCATCCTAAGTGTTGATGGAATCTATTGACAGTGAATCTAACCACATAAACACATCATCATAAGAGAGAAAGGGAATAATCAAATATGGGTAGTGTCATCGGATACCCTATTATATTTAAAGGTATCACAAATGGTTAGAAATCTCTTAAGATGTTGGTTCGGATCACCATTCGTTGACCCTCAAATTTGAAGGTTCGCTTGAATCATTTAGATCATCATCGGTGTGATTTCAAAGTTGTTAGCATTAATCATCAGGTATCGCGTAGTCGCTGATATCACAAATGGTTAGACGATTAATGCTTCCTCAAAAGTATTAAGATCGAGTATCGCGTAGTCGCTGATATCATGTTAATTTTGCATGTTTTATGTGTTTAAATCGATTAATTCTTGACGTAAATCATGCTAAATTTGTGATTTTATGTTTAAATTATGTTAGGAACGCAATTTGGATGCTTTAAGTAAAAAAAACAAGCAGAAAAGGACTAAATTGGAGCACAAGCAATAAAAGGGGGCCGAATTAAAAGTTTTGAGGAATTTATTGCTGATCAGATTTTTATTTTGACTTTTTAAAAGTTAGATTTAGAAAAATCTGATATGAAATCTAATTAAAATTTGATTTTATGTGGTTGGTTGTTAGATGAATTAGGCTAAATTTAGCATATGAAATGTATATAAATACCTTGTATGGTGGCTTTGGAAAGCACACCTGAATACATATTGAAATAAAATACGAATCAATTTATTTCTTTCTCTATTCACGCGTCAGTGCATTCTGCCATTTCTATTTTCCTTTTAGCTTTAGCTCGATTATCGTTCTGAAAAAAATCGTGAGATATGAACTCGCACTAAAAAAACCCTTTCAACACGATATTCGCTATCTCTGTGGTATATAGGATAGTCACAATCGTCCCTTAAAGTTAATTCAATTTCAATTCAAAAAGTGCACGTTGGGTTGGAGTTGTTTGGCGTACAGTTAGGAAAATGAGATGGTCGTCTGTCGAGTTTGAATTCCTGTGAATAAATTAGCATGTTCAAGTGAAAAAAGCTAGTTGGATTCCATCAAGGGAAATATTGGTCGAATTTAAACGACCCATGCATTTGAGGCCATTAATTCGAGTTGGGCTTTCTAGATCGCAAGGCTGTCGAAATCTTAAATTATGGGCACGAGTTACGTGGTTAGAAATTTGGCAAGGGTCGGTTTGTAGGTCATACTAGAACTGGCTACATAAGGAGAAGTTGGTAATTGTGGTAGCCTTGATTACTATAACCAACTTATTGTTTGGAAGGGAAAATCCATTTTTCAAAGATCGATTCGATTTCAGAGTGTACCAAGGTTAAGACTAAGCATTAATATATTTGATTCACTAATTTGATTTAATTTTCTTAATTTTATTTTGCAATAATAATTCTGTTATTATTTTTTATATTTGTTTATTTTATTTTCTTTATCATCTAAATTCCCTCATTTTATTTATTTTATACCTTTGCATGCATAGGTCGAGGGCACGATAGCTGCCTAGACTTAGAAATCTAGTCGCGTAAAAAGGAAAATTAGGAATCACAGTCCCTGTAGGTCAGCCCTGCTACTATATACTACTATTTAATTAAGTTAGAGCGTAGAAATTTATATTTGGTGGTTTCAATGCCAATCAAACCTTGGTGCTGTTGTCGGGGATTGGGAATATTTTTTCTAATTTTCGTTTGTTTTCCTTATGACTAGGTTAGAACCGGGAACCATAGAATTTGAATTAAAAATAGAGAAATTGGCTCGAACACTAGATTGAGAAGCTTTTTGGTGCGGTAAACGACCACGACCTTAGTTTGAAATAGGATCTTATACTGAATATATTTTCACATTCGACGAACCAGACGAAATGACAGACCAAACTATACGCCAACTCGTAACAGCACTAGATGGACAACAACCACTATCATAATTTATCCGGTGGGAGGAATGTTGTTTGAGTTGAAATCGGGCTTAATTCATTTATTGCCTACCTTTCGCGAATTGCAAAATGAAAATCCGCATACCCATTTAAAAAATTTCACATGGTTTGCGAAAGCATGAAACCTCAAGGACTGCCCGAAGAACAAATTAAACTTTGTGCTTTTCCTTTCTCGTTTGTCAACTCTATTAGAGAGTGGTTTTTTTATTTACCTCTTAGTTCAGTTAATACATGTTTTATTATGTCTCGTTTATTTCTATGAGGGTTTACTCCCAATGGAGATGAAGATGATAGATGATGCTAATGGAGAGACACTTGTAAGCATGATGCCTCAGAGAGCAAGAGAGTTAATTTTGACCTTGGCTACTGTCGTGTGTGAAATGATATGCGAATTGTGTAAGTATACACTTCAAATCAAGTAATAAAGTGATGAGTGAGTATCGTTCCTGCGATGATCGGATTGAGGCACAAAAGTGGTCAAGTTATTATAATAAAATGCAATTAATGCTATGGTAAAGCTATGGTAAGTATGCAACGTCAATTAAATGAATAATGATGCATGTAATATGTGCAATTAATGAATACTTGGAAATGATATGGCAAAGAGAGAGTAGAAATATAATGGCAATTATGAGAATTACTATAGGAATATTATGTAAATGATCAAGTAAATAACTAAAAATGATATGGTAAAGATACAACGAAAAATAATAAAGGATATATTATGTTGATTTGGAAGGTCAAGATTACTAAGAATCTACCCTTAATGTCAATAATGCCTTGGCAAAATCATACTCAATTTACTGCTTAGAAGAGTTCTAAAATGGTCTGAGTTCCAACAACCCATGTTTATTTTCTCCTCTTTTTAAATTCTTTTTTCAACAGCCCAAGATTATCTTCTCCTCTTTTTAAATTCTTTTTCAACATCCCAAGATTATCATCTCCTCTTTTTAAATTCTTTTTTTTTCTAGGATAAAAACCAACATCCCAAGATTATCTTCTCCACTTTTTTAGGTAGATTTTTCTGGTACAAGTACAGTTCGGTTGAAACCAATATGCGTTGAGTGTTGACTCGATCTTCCTAGAATTACCACAACATTCGGGCTGACAAAATTTCTAACCTTTTCCTTGATAAAACTTCACTCCTTTTTTTCTCATTCCTCAACCAGCACCTGCCAAACCATCAAACACTAGCCTTCCACATGCAATTAAAAGTAACAAATAATAATATTTAAGCACCGTCCAAGCTTCTTATTCAATGTTCTAAAAATGCTAAAATAATATCTTAAAATTCAACTAAGTTCACTTAAGTACAGGCAATTGACCCAGTCTAAAGGCATGAATTATAACTGTTTTCAAGAGTTATCACACCCTCAAACCTGAGTTATTACTTGTCCTCAAGTAAGATATGATGAATGCATGAACGTATGAATTTCCATAGTAACATAATCACCTTTACATTGTGAGACCCTTAAGAGAGCATTTTTGTATTTCAGTTCTTAGCAATCTTCTATGTCTAGAAACTTGGTCAAGTTTCATAAGATTATTTAGCAAAGGAAATGTAGAAAATAATGCCTTAAAAGAAAGTAAAATCCTAAGTATTCATGTAATTTTCACTATATCAAGTACCTTCTAATTTACTTAGTTCATCTTTTAACTAATCAGTTTTCCTTCTTTTTTTTGGCCTTATACATACTCAAATACATACATATCCATTTATTATGCCTATTTTTTTTACTTGGGGATTCAACTCGTCACAGGATTCTTTGACTTGACAATTATAATGGAGCATACAGTTAATTTTCAAATAATCAATCATGTCACAATTTCAATACTCACTCATGAAGCTAAGGCTTTTGACTAAAAAGATGGATGAAGCAAACAACTACCTCATTAGCTACTGAGCTCGTTATTATAATGGAATGCCTCTAGTTTTCTTTATTATACACTCTTACTAAAACTCACCTTTCTAGTCAACAACACAATGGAGCAAACAAAATGGTGCTAATTTACTCAACAATTCTAAGCATTAGAGTATTTGATGACATTTTTTTAGAGAATTTTCTTAGACATTGCCACTTTATTCATTATTGAGTATTGCCATTTTATCGAATATAACTTTAAGAGTCTCAAAGTTTATCAAAAGAAACTTACTAGGGATCAATTGTAATCGGAATTAGGACATTTTAATTTTAAGGATAAATTTATAAGCAAACTATCCTAAGCTAAAATCACCTAATCCACTTTCACAACTTTTTAATTTATTGAAGAGTTAAGCTCCTCATTGAACATCACAAACAATAATACACTCATCACAGTCTAAACAATTCCAGGTAGTCATGTGTGCCATGGAAAAATGAATGACAAATGAACAAAAAAATACTAAAAGCACACTTGCTCAACTAAATATCTAATGTAGTCTAGAAGCACAATACACCCCCAAACCTAACGGATGCATTATCCTCAATGCACGTATAGATATGAACCTTGAATGCAAGAACATTCATATGTACATAATGAGATGTTATAAAGGGAGAAAAACTTCTCGAGCTTGGAATTAAATGGTGGTACTTTAGTTGCAGCGAGTGGTCTTTCATGCACTCATCTTATAACACATCGACCTTTTAAGTAAACTGAGTGGTACATCCTCCTCTCCATTATCAAATCTGGTGATTTCATCAATGATTTGATCGATCTCATGATCATGTTTAGTCATCGTTTCAGTAGAAGGAGGTGGGATAGCCGCAGTGCTGTCCATTGGTGTTGGAACTGAGGGATTTGTTTCCTCTTCGTCCTCACGGCCAGTCTCAATGCTGACAGACTCTGTTTTCTCTGGTTCTTCCTACGGTGCTTGAGGCGCATTCTCTTCATTGGTAGGATTCGTCTCAATGGGCTCTGCATCTCCAACCCCTTCCCCTTTTACAGTTTATTAAACAAAAGAAATGAAATAAAATAAAAAGAATTTTCAAGATGTTGAAGCTAAATATCTCGAATATCAATAGACTATTTCTCTCGCTCTACATGAGCACACCATTAGTGCTTCAAGCGTTCTCCATTAAATTTAAATTTGTTTCTCATTTTCATGTCCTTGACATCAACTACTCTATGCATATATACATGAGCTACCAAACATTGTTCATCAAAATTGAAAGGTCTATTTTGCTCCAGCAAAGTGCACGAGGGCCTCCACTCAAATGAATCTTTATCACTATCAGAATTGCTGTGGCAAAATCTTGTGAACTCTTTCTCCACTATTGTTTCTATCAAGTCAATGGCATGGCATTATTGATTCTAATCAACATATTTCAATGCATTAAATACATTGATGTAACCTACTTATCATTCATCCTCATGATCAGTTCACCTTTTTACATATCAATTAAAGTCCTGCCAGTAGCAGGAAAATGTCTTCCAAGAATAATTGGTACATCTTGGTTAGCTTCACATTCTAAAATAAGAAAATCTGCAGGAAAGATAAATTTATCTACCCTTACCAGTATGTCTTCAATTTTACCTTCCGAATATGCATAGGATCGATCAGCCAATAAAAAATGTGACTATTGTGGGTCTTGCCTTCCCAATTCCCAGCTTCTTTAAAATAGACAAAGGCATTAGATTTATAGTTGCTCCTAAATCACACAATGCCTTACCAACATAATGATTTCAAATTAAACATGGGACAGTTATTCTTGTTGAGCATTTTGTTTCACATAGGATGATTATAACCAGGTGGTGCACTGATGGCATTTTCTCTTGCAACATTGTTAAAATTCCCCATACCGTGATTATTCCAACTAAAATTCGGATGCTACTTCTACCCTGAATTGTTGGTGTTGGAATAGGGGTAATTATTCCAATTAAAATTACCCATATAGTACACTGACGCTGGGTTTGATGGGCATTCATCAAACACATGATTTTCACCGGAATAAACACATGACAACTGGACCGATTTCATCTCATGGATTGAAGTTGAATTTTTCATTTTTTTAATTATGTTAGCTAGAGAAGATACCTGGGCTGTCAACGAAGTGATTGCATCAAGCTCTATGGTATAAGCAAATCTCTTTCTCGCCCTAACTTTTGTTGTAGGATATTGATAATTATTGTTGGCAATCTTTTCCAAAATCTCATATGCTTCATTATACATTTTATTCAACAGAGTACCATTGGCAGATGCATCAACTACCATCCTCGTGTTCGTATTCAACCCATTATAAAACATATCTGTTTGAATATAGTGTTGGAATCCATGCATTAGAAATTTTCGAATTAACTCTTTAAATCATTCTGAAGCTTCATACAATGTTTCATCCTTTGATTGTCGAAAAGATGTGATGTCATTTATGAGCTTGGCATTCACATTTGAGGGATTATACCGTAGCAAAAATCTTTGGAAAATATCATTCACGATGCCACTGTTCCCAATAGTAAAGCATTCAACCATGCTCTTGCTTGGTCTCTCAAGGAATATGCAAACAATTAAGTCTAAGGGCATCTTCAGGAACACCCTGTTGGCTAAACGAGTTACAAACTTCTAAAAAAAGTCTTAAATGTAGTCCTGGATCTTTAGTAGGTAATCCACTAAACTTTCATATTATTTGCAACATATGAAACATTACCGGTTTCAGCTTGAATTGTTGAGCTTGTATGTGTGGTTTGACTATCACTGGATTCAGATCATCCAAAATTGGAACAACATGCTCTCGAATTGGTCTGTCACAATCATCTATCACTCCACAAACATGAGGATTAGCACATTGACCATTCAAATTACCATTCATACTTGGTATCACCTTACGAATAGGAGGATTAGCATCTTGACCATTTGGATTATCATTGAGACCAGGATAAATCCCGTTCCTAGCCATTTTTCGTAGTTCTTTCTGCCTTCTTCATAAAGTTCTTTCGATCTCTGGGTCAAAAGGATATTCTTTGCTAGCAGGAATGCCTCTTCTCATACATTGATGGCAAACCTATGGAAATTAAAGTAAACTAAGTTAAATAAAACTAATGGAATTAAGTAAAATAACCAAACCAAATTACACCAAATTACCGATCCCTGGAAACGATGCCAAAAACTTGTTACGTGTGAAATAATATGTGAATTGTGCAAGTATACATGTCAAATCAAGTAATAAAGTGATGAGTGAGTATCATTTCCACGAGAATTGGATTGAGGCACAAAAGTGGTCAAGTTATTATAATAAAATGCAATTAATGCTATGGTAAAGCTATGGTAAGTATGTAGCGACAATTAAAGAAATAATGATGTATGTAATATGTGGAATTAATGAATACTTGGAAATGCTATGGCAAAGCGATAGTAGAAATGGAATTAAAATTATGAGAATTAATATGGGAATATTATGTAAACGATCAAGTAAATAACTTAGAATGATATGGTAAAGATATGACGACAAAGAATAAATGATATATGGTGTTGATTTGGAAGGTCGGGATTACTAAGAATCTACCTTTACTATCAATAATGCCTCGGTAAAATCATACTGAGTTTACTGCTTAGAAGAGTTCTAAAATGGTCTGCTTCTTTCGAGAGCAAAAGCCTCAAGTTACCTTGGACGTGTCTATAGGCCTTAATATGGTACCCTGCATTATTTTCCTTCTGTATGAACATTGCTTTATGTCTAGAGTTTATTGCATGTGTCAGTCGAGTACTTTCTCATATAATTAAATTTTGATCCAAAATAACATCCAACACCATTTTCATCATTCAATTCACGGAAGAATAAAGTAAGAAATACGAAAGACTTCGGGAAGATAGCTTTCGCTTGTCTAGTTCACACTCTAGCAGTACAGTGTCCTGCGATGGCTAAGAGGGACTGCCTTCGTCTTTGTCTTCTTGTCATTGCTCAGTTGCTACCCTCTATTCTTGCCTAATGATCTCTTCCTCTTGTTTGTTCTTTAGGGTTTCCTCCTTTGGCTTTTTATACCTTTCTTAAATTCATTTTTCAACAACCTAAGATTATCTTCTCCTCTTTTTAAATTCTTTTTTTCAACAACCCAATATTATATTCTCATATTTTTAAACTTTTTTTCTTAGATAAAAACCAACATCCCAGGATTATCTTCTCCCCCTTTTTTAGGCATATTTCTCTGGTACAAGTACATTTGGGCTAAAACTGGTATGCGTTGAGTGTTGACTCGGTCTTTTTAGAATTGCCATGACATTCGTGCTAACAAAATGTCCAACCTTTTGCCCTGATAAAATTTCACTCCTTTATTTCTCGTTTGTCAACCTGTACACGCCAAACCACCAAACACAACATTTCCACATGCAATTAAAAGTAACAAATAATAATATGTAAGCACTATCGAAGCTTCCTATGCAATGTTCTAAAAATGCTAAAATAATATCCTAAAATGCAACTAAGTTCACTTAAGTACAAACAATTGACCCAGTCTAAAGGCATGAATTATAACTCTTTTCAAGAGTTATCAGCTGTGAATTCTCAACAATTCTGACTGGGTAGAGAACCCATGAGATGGGTTCATGGGTTAATTACTCTATCTTTAAAAGATAAAATTGATAAGCTCACTAATGTTGTTCAAAATTTTCTTATAGATAAAAAAAGCCCAACACGATTGTGTGGATTTGTGATATACCAGATCACCCGACAAACTCATGCCTTATTTTACATGGGGTTCAACGGAACAAGCGAATGTTGTCGGAAACTTTTCTGGGCCACCGCAAAGGCGATATTATCCCTATTTGAACACCTATAATATAAAGTGGAAAGATCATCCAAATCTGAGTTATGGGTTGAATCCTCGATTCAATCAGCCATACCAACAAAGGACGCTTCTAAATAAATAATTACCACCTCAAAAATCATCTTTGGAAGCCACAGTGGAAAGGTTTGTCAATAGTACCGAAACATTTCAACAGAAAACTGACATGCATTTGTAGGAAATATATAAGCAAGTGAGCAAGCTTGCGCTCACAGTTAGTCGTTTGGAGTCCCAAGGTAAGTTTCCATCTCAAACTAAACCTAACCCTCAACATAACAGAAGTGCTATGACAATGAGAAGTGAAACAGTTTTGGAGTCAAACTCCTGACATGAATCATACCCTATAACCCTGAACGGGAAAAATGGAAACTCGATCCAGCGTCCAGTATGAATTCGACTCCTCAGAAGTCGTTTGCAGTACTGCCTCCATTTTCTCGAAGACTCGTCCAATGTAAAATAGAGCGAGAAGAAAAAGAGATCCTTAACACTTTTTGAAAGGTAAAAATAAACATTCCTTTTCTCAATGCGATTAAAAAAAGTTCACGATATGCAAAATTCTTAAAAGAATTACGCACAAGTAAGAAGAAGCTCCTGGGTAATGAAAATGTGAGTGTCGGAGAAAATGTCTCCGTTGTTTGACAAAAGAAAATCCCACCTAAATGTAAGGACCAATGTATGTTTTCTATATCTTGCAAAATCAGTAGTGTTGGAATTAAAAAAGCCATGTGCGAATTATGTGCATCTATTAATGTTATGCCTTTGTCTATTTAAATTACTAAAAATGGGTCCTTAGAATGAAACAAATGTAATCATTCAACTTGTAGATAGGTCTATAGTGTATCCAAAAAGAGTGTTGGAAGATGTTCTTGTCAGGGTAAATGAACTAATTTTTCCTGTAGATTTCTACATCATCGGCATAAAGGATGACAACTCGGCCAATTCTTCTGATATGCGACTTCGGAGACCATCTTTGAGTACTGCATAAACAAAGATTGATGTGTAGAGTGGAACACTCACTATGGAGTACGATAGAGAAGTGGTGAAATTTGGTGTTTATGAGGCCATGGGTCGTTCCAGCATGATTATGAATGTTTCTAATGTTGATATAATTGAGTCTTTAACTGAGCTATATTTCAAATATCGTGAAGCGGATGATTTACAAATTGTGCTTTGTACAAGTTTAGACCCCGATACTATGGATAAACATGAAGAATTATTGACGGTCAAAGAAACAATACATGAAGTTGTCATTCGTATGGAGGCCCTGGAATTGGAGCTCAAACCATTACCGAAACATTTAAGGATTCCGATAGAGGAAAAGGCAAACTCGAACGGAGAAGCTCAAAGATGCCTCCATCCATCGATGATGGAGAGAAGTATTTCAAGAACAATGGGAAAAGGTTGAATGCTTTTTACGAGAACTTCCAAGTGCACATAATGGAAGAATTATGTAACACCACAAACCCGACCTAAACGTTATGGTCGAATCAGACGTGTCACATTGAAGTGCATTTAAAAAATTTAACTCGTTGGTAACAGTTTGTTTCTACGCTTAAAATAAATCCCTTTATTAATTAATTAACAAATCAACTATAAAAAACCATACTGAATCTTTCTTGGTAGGCGTTAAGGGAAGCCCACTCACAAAATCCATGGTTACTCTCTCCCACTTCCAAAGTGGAATTTTAACTGGCTGCTGTAACCCTAAAGGTAACTGATGTTCAGCTTTCACTTGCTGACAACTTAAACACTTGCCCACAAAATTAGTAACTTCACGCTTAAGACCAGGCCACCAATATAACTCACGAAGGTCACGGTACATTTTATTCCCATCAGGATGCGTAGCATAAGGACTACTATGTGCCTCTCACCGTATAGACTGCCTCAAATTGACATCCCTCGGTACACAGACTCTTCCATGAAAGCACAGTACTCCTTCACCATTCAACCCAAAATCTGAAGGTTCCCCACTCTTAACTTGCCTGAAACGAGGAACCAGTGACTCATCCAAAAATTGTTTACCCTTAATATATTCAGTCCACGTCGGTCTAACTTGCAGCTCAGCCAACAAGCTACCATCATCAAACAAGCTGAGACGAGCAAACATCGCTCTCAAATTAGATACAGCCTTACGGCTCAGTACGTCAGCTACCACGTTGGCCTTACCAGAGTGATATTCAATTGAGGAATCATAATCCTTAAGCAGCTTTACCCATCTTCGCTGCCTAAGATTCAGCTCCTTCTGAGTGAGGAGGTACTTAAGGCTCTTGTGATCTGTGTAGATAGTACACTTCTGACTATATAAATAGTGCCTCTAAATTTTCAGTGCGAATACCACCGCGGCTAACTCCAAGTCATGAGTAGGGTAATTCACCTCGTGAGGCTTAAGCTGACGAGACGCGTAAGCAACCACCTTACCCTCCTGCATCAGTACACAACCCAAACCAACTTGTGATGCATCATTATAGACAGTGAATTCCTTCACAGACTCTGGTTGTATTAAGACAAGGGCCTCGGTCAGGACTTTCTTCAATTTTTCAAAACTTCCTCATTGCATATCAATTCAGTTAAATGATACCCCTTTACGCAACAACTTAGTCAGAGGCGCAACAATCAAGGAAATCCCCTCAACAAAACGTTTGTAATACCTTGCCAGACCTAGAAAACTTCAAATCTCAGATACGGTTTTATGTGGTTTCCATTCTAGTACAGCTTCAAGTTTTCGAGGATCAACCTAATCCCCTCGGCAGACACCACGTGACCCAGAAATGTCACTTCTCGCAGCCAGAACTCACACTTGCTAAACTTAGCATACAGTTGTTTCTCCTTTAAAATCTGTAAAACAATTCGGAGATGTGCATCATGCTCATCCTCGGTTCTCGAATACACCAAGATATCGTCTATAAATACCAACACGAACTGATCCAAGTAGGGCTGGAGTACTCGGTTCATCAGATCCATGAAGGCAGCTAGTGCATTTGTCAGCCCAAACGGCATTACTAGGAACTCGTAATGACCATAACGAGTCCTAAATGTAGTCTTATACACATCAGCCTCATTAACTCTCAACTGATGGTACCCAGAACAAAGATCTATTTTGGAGAAAACGAAGCTCCTTGCAGCTGATCAAATAAATCATCTATCCTTGGTAAATGATACTTATTCTTGATCGTCAGTTTATTCAATTGTCGATAATCGCTGAACATGCGCATGGTCCCATCCTTCTTCTTTACAAACAAGACTGGTGCTCCCCACGGCGTCACGCTAGGTCGAATGAAACCTTGATTCAACATTTCTTGGATTTGAGCTTTTAATTCCACCAACTCTTTCGGTGCCATCCTATAAGGGGCGATAGACACTGGAGCTGTCCCCAGCAAGAGCTCAATATCAAATTCAACTTTGCGACTCGGAGGCAACCTAGGGAGCTCATTAGGAAATACATCATAAAAATCCTTAACCGTTCTAATAGCTCTAACAGAAAGACCCTCAGAATTAGATACACCAACATAGGCTAGAAACGTCTCACAACCCTTGCGAACCAACTTTTCGGCCCTTAATGTAGAAATCACACAGAAAGTCCCTTCACTCCCTAATCACAGCCACCTCCTCATCCTCAATAGTCTTTAATAACATTCGCTTAGTAGCAAAATCCAAACTTTCACGGTGTTTTACCAACCAATCCATCCCCAAAATTAGGTCGAATTCACCAAACGGTAGCTCCATCAAATCCGCTAGAAATATAACTCCTTGAACCTCTAGGGGCACATCTCTGAACAACTTGTCTACCCTTACAGATTGTCCCAGTGGACTTAACACCGTCATCTCATTAACAGTACTCTCACACATGATACCAAAGGTGCCAGACATAGTGCATGCAATGTATGAATGTACAGACCCTATATTAATTAAAGCAGTGTAAGATACATTATGAATTAGAAACGTATCAGTTATAACATCTGGAGCGCTACCATCCTTTCAGCGACGAGCAGCATAGACCAATGCTGGCTATCTCGCCTCAATGTTACCAACACCTCTACCTGATGTTCCACGACCTCGTCTCACACTATTTCCACCTCTAACCTACCCATAGCCTTTCTGTGGCTGCTGACCACCTTTTCCTGGCTGAACAAAACCTTGACCTGTAGCTTTCATCTGAACTGGCCTCTGAGGACAATTCTTAACTTGATGCTCCATAAACCCACATTTGAAACATGCCCCAATCTTTTTCCACCACTACCCTAGATGATGTCTCCCACAATCAGCACAAGGCCTTGCAACAGAAAACCCAACTCGGACTGGCCCATCAAACCTAGCCTTCTTTTTAGGCCTTTTAAAAGAACTCGAGAGCTCTGAATCCCTCATGTACCTGCCCCTATCTTTTTCACAATTCTGGCACTCAGAGATCTTCACATCCTCAATGATTTTTTCCTTTTCTATTAGGGCAGCAAAATCTTGCTCCCTCTACGGAGCTATCAAGACTCGCAACTCATCTCGGAGGCCGTCCTCAAATCGCACACAGCATTCATATTTGGTCGCCACTATCCCACGAGCATAGCGTCTTAGTCGTAGAAACTCTGCCTCATATTCTACCACAGTTTTATTTCCCTGGACCACACTCAAAAATTCCTTTCTTTGGGCGTCCACATAACTTGCGCCCACATACTTCCCTTGAAAAGCTACCTTAAAGAGATCCCACATTAACCGGTCGGGCTGAGTACCATCTCTCATGGTAAGCCACCACTGATAGGCCTCATCTCGCAGCAAAGACACTGCACCTTTTAGTTTTTGCTCAGTAGTGCAATTGAGGTTATCCATTATTCTTTCCGTTGCTTCCGACCAGTATTCAGCCACATTAGGGGCTACTCCAAAAATACCCCTGAAAATTTCTTCTCCATTCGACCGGAGTCGCTCTGAAATTGACCCTCGGTCCCCAGCACTAGTACTGGTCCTTGCGACCCTTTCCAGAATGCGGAGCATAGCTTAGGATAGTGCATCATGCCCAGCCGCTTGATCGAATGTTCCCGTCTCAGTCATCGGTGAAGTTGGTGCTTCCCTAGCCCCAACATTAGGCGTGTGGCCTGATGCCAAAGACCCAGCCCTAGCACTTCCTCGGCCTCTACCACGGCCTCGTGTACCCCTTCCGCGAGTGCCTCTAGTGCTCATATCAAATAACATATAATCTGGTTACGAAGTTTTATGTATTAGTTAGTAATTCCAATAATCAGAGTTTGTTTTCGCAAATCCAAAAGTCTCCCTACAGTTTCTTGTTTCCTACAGTCTCAGGTTACTCTAACTAAAGAGTTTCAATATAGTCCTATTATCTACAGTAATCTATCAGTGTAATTTAGTTCAAGCAGTTTATAGTGTAAAGAAACTTACAGATTCGACACTAGAGAGTCGGTGTGCCACACTTGTAAGCCTTCCAAAACACTTCAAAAATAGTTTTCCAGAAATTTCAGATATCTTCAAAACTCATTCCAGAACCGAGTTTTGTAATCTGGCTCTGATACCACTAAATATAACACCCCAAACTCGGCCTAGACATTATGGTCGAATTTGACGTGTCACATTAAAGTGTCTTTCAAAAATTTAACTCGTTGGTAACAATTTGTTTCTAAGCTTAAAATAAACCCCTTTATTAATTAATTAAAAAATCAACTAGATAAAACGTTTGTCTTGTTATCTGATATTGTTTTAACAAGTTGCTCCAAAATTGCGGAAGCTTGTTAAATTCTATTATTTAAAACTCGTGTATTTGAAATCAGCAATTATTTTAAAAATGTCGTCTTCTTCTATCTAAAATTTTAAAATATGTAAGTAAAATCGCAACTAAAAACTTAAACCAACTCAAAGGCCTTAGTAAAAAAACAAAACCCAACTTATAATTTAAATTAAAATAAAAGCAAGCGTGAACAGCAGCAATCGTGTGCAAACTCTGAGTCTCTCGCAGCACCGAATCGACAGGCTGAGGATTACCTGTACAGTTAAAAGGAGAAGGTGAGTTTACGAAAATCAGCGTGTAATCCCCTAACAGTCAATCAGTAATCATGCAGTATCAGTCTAGGCCTGAGCCCTATACAGTGACAGTATAGTGCGGGCCTTATCCCAATACAGTAATCTGTACAATGCAATAATGCAACCTATCCCAATCCAACCAACACACCACTCCATACCACCAATACACCATGTGGGGATAAAATCGATCCACCTAGCCAACACACTAATATCGCAGCAAAGTTGCCAGTAATAGAATCGCAGCGAAGTTGCCAGTGACAGTATATGTGGCAAAGCCACCAATATAGTATACTTCCCCCATATTAGTATCCCAACCCCATGCACTATGTCATGTCATAAATCATACGTGAATGCAGAACGTCATACCCAGTAGCAGTCATATATAGATCATAGAACAAATTAGTCATATATATCATAAGGCTATAACGGTCATTTCATCTCCTAGGGGTATAATAGTCATTTTACCCTATGGGGGTATTTCAGTCATTTTACCCTTCGAGGGTATTTCAATCATTTTACCCTTTGGGGGTATTTCAGTCATTTTACCCTTCGGGGGTATTTCGATCATTTTACTCTTCGAGGGTATTTCAGTCATTTTACCTTTTGAGGGTATTTCAGTCATTTTAACTTTAGAGGGTATTTCGATCATTTTACCCTTCGAGGGTATTTTAGTCATTTTACCCTTCGAGGGTATTTCGATCATTTTACCCATCGAGGGTATTTTAGTCATTTTACCTTTCAAGGGTATTTCGGTCATTTTACCCTTCAAAGGTATTCCGATCATTTGCCCACGAATCGCAAGTTGGGCTTACCACTTGAGCGATCGCACGCCCGTGTTGTCTCAAATGTCGTGTTTTCGGCTTTTCATCTTTTCGCTGATCTACGATTGCAGTGGGGTGATTACAGACCTGATTGTGAAAACGCACCAATATCCACGAGCACCCAAAATCTACATTCATACAAGTTTTCCATTAGTCGCTAAACAATAGGGTTAAACTCCTTCTTTTACATCCTTAACCAAAACTAAATTAATACTTGCCTTGCCTATCAAAAGTGGCTTAGCCCACATATACCACTGACGAAGGTTGACTAGAATCTTTTTGACGGATATCTGCATTGCAAACGGATTTATTAGACAAGATTGCTTAATAATGTGGTTTAAATCCACTTCATGATAACTTACAGAAATACAACAAGCATTTGGCCAACCCCTAGAATGCTAGCGCACATACCTACCTTAAATCGAGAGAAGAGAGAAAGGTTTCGATGACTTGATATTACTTGATACTCCCTCAATCCTCGAGGAGTTCGAACCGACAGAGAAGAGTGATATACAGTTGAACCACAGACAATAAAGGGGGATAGCTCTCGAGTAAAAAGAAAATAATAGGAAGTAGAAATCAAAGACAGAAAGAGAAGGTTATTCGGTCAAGGAAGAAGAGGAGAAGAGAAAGAGATACGACCCACAGGGAAGAGATGAGGAGCATAGAGAAGGGAAATTCAGCAACAAGAGAAAAGGGAAGAGGAAACTGTATTCGACAGAGGGCAACCACAATTATTCGACCAACACACAAAAAGAAAAAGAGATGAGTAAAAAAAGATATCAAACACACCCGAGAGAAACACCAAGTCTTAGCAAAAATCGACACCCAAAAGAAAAAGACAAGAACGCGAAACTGACCGAAACCAAAACTGATAGAAAGATAACAACTTCAAAAACCGATTACCTTAGTGCCTACTGACCAAATTCGGCACAAGCAAACCCCCAGCCGAAACCTCTAGCTAGAGTTTTCCCAAAATGGCACAACTCTCCTCACAAACAACTCCTTGATTTTCTCCTAAAATCTCTCCCCTTATCCCTCATTGAAGCACTCCACCAATTTCTCCTCCAACTTCCCTAACAACTCCATTCAAACTTCATTCAAAATTCCCTTAGCTATGTTTCAGTCCAACTCCACTACCTACACAACTCAAGCAGCAAAATAAATATTCTACTACGCAACCTAGGACTTGAACCTCAGACCTCACAGTTACATAACACACCACCCTGCCACTTGACCACAAGCTCTTTTTGTGACTTAAAACCAACACTAATATTTATAAGGCCTGAATGCCTATGCCCAGATTCATTTAAGAGCAAAACTAAAAATTCTACCAAGGCCAAGACTTGAACCCAGGCTTCTCAAACACTCCCATACACACCCAAATCATTTAGCCATTAAAGCGAACAAGAAATTTATGTCAAAACATGCAAAAATTAAAGACTAAGATTTTTGGGGCGTTACAAATTAATTCTGAAGGAACTAAATGAGTAACACTCAGATCGTTGAGCTAACGACGTTAAAAAAATGCTTTTTGGAAGACAACCCATATTTAATTATTTTAATTTATTTAATTTTGAATTTAGTTTAATTTATGTTAAAAATAAAAAAATATAAGATTATTATTTAATCTATTTTATTGTGTTGTTTTCTAGGAACAATGGTAAAGGCTGTCCTTTTTCATCCAAAAATAAATCAGATTTGGATTTCTATGGCGTGGTCATGCCTTGTCAAATTTTAGTGCTGCCATTTGCCAAAACATACACCCAGGACCGAACCAGCCAAAATCAACCCGAACTGCCCAAACCACCCTCATTCAAATTAAACATACACAAAAAGGACACTTGACATTTCTCTTTACTGTACTTTAATTCTTTAACAATATGCTTGGGGACAAGCATAGGCTAATTAGGGGGTGTTGGATTAGTAAGTATGCATGATTGTTTCTTTTTCGCATGTGTTAATTCTTATGCTGGGATTATTCATTAATTTTTTTGACATTGAGCCTCTAATTCTTATGCTTAGTAAATCCAGATAGTTGGGTAGTTCTTCAATTAAAGTGTTTATTATCTAGTTTAATCAACGTGTGTGTTATAAAGCTGAAATATTGTAATTAGATTGTTTCATGAAAATTGATTCTTTATAAATTTTCTTGGTAATTATATCATTCTTTGTTATTTGATGTTAAATATATTTGAAAAAGAAAGAAAAAAAGAAATAGAATAATTATTTCTACTCCGCTGATGGCTTAAGTTATGAGTGAAGATTTCAGGAATGTGACCGAATTTAGTAACTGGGATGAGGTTCTTGGGTTGCCATCTCATTTCACGTAAAAAAGTTCGAGTGACAAATCACAAACTTGCAAACACTCTGCTAACTAAGCTACCATGAGTGGGAAAAAATAATCCATTTTGAGACGTGTCAAATTGAATAACCGGGGTAAGGTACTTGGGTTGTCATCTCATTTCGTGTAAAAAGGTTTGGCTATGTCCCAAATTTACTGCATAATTAATTGACAATAAATACCTTGAAAATTTTGGTTCAATTTCAATTTAGTGAAATGATAGAATTTACATGTTTAAATTTTATGGACACTTGTTGATTAAACTGAGTATTTGAATTCTTATTCATTTTTTCCCCAAATTGTTTGCATTGATCATGGTTGTGGAAGAGAGGCTTGATTTTTGATAAATTATTGGATAGTTTCTAATGTAGGAACATACAATATGCTTGAGGACAAGCATAGGCTAAGTAGGGGGATTTGATAACATGTTAATTTTGCATGTTTTATGTGTTTAAATCGATTAATTCTTGAATTAAATCCTGCTAAATTGGTGATTTTATGTTTAAATTTTGTTAGGAATGCAATTGGGATACTTTAAGTAAAAAACAAGCAGAAAAAGACTAAATTGGAGCACAAGCAATAAAAGGGGGCCGAATTGAAAGTTTTGAGGAATTTATGGCTGATCAAATTTTTATTTTGACTTTGTAAAAGCTAAATTTAGAAAAATCTGATATGAAATCAGATTAAAATATGATTTTATGTGGTTGGTTGTTAGATGAATTAGGCTAAATTTAGTATATGGAATGTATATAAATACCTTTTATGGTGGCTTTGGAAAATACACTTGAATACACATTGAAATAAAATACAAATCAGTTTATTTCTTTCTCTATTCAAGCGTCAATGCATTCTACCATTGTTGCTTTCCATTTTACACTTTTGATTTAATTGCTTCCTAGGCCTTCCACCTTTCCACCCTTCATAATTTCCATTAAAGTACTTCCTATAAACCAGCAAAGTATGATTAATTTCATACACAACTAATTTCCTTTTAGTTTTAGCCCATTTATCGTTCTAACAAAAAAAAATCATGAGATATGAACTTGCACTAAAAAACCTTTCAACACGGTATTCGCTATCTCTCCGGTATATGGGATAGTCACAATTGTCCCTTAAAGTTAATTCAATTTCAATTTAAAAAGTGCACATTGGCTTGGAGTTGTTTGGCATACAGTTGGGAAAATAAGACGGTTGTTTGCTGAGTTTGAATTCTCGCGAACAAATTGGAATGTCCAAGTGGAAAAAGCTAGTTGGATTCCATTAAGGGAGATAGTGATCAGATTTAAATGACCCACACGATTGAGGCTGTTAATTCGAGTTGGGCTTTCTAGATCGCAAGGCTGTTGAAATCTTAAATTATGGGCACGAGTTACATGGTTAGAAATTTGGCAAGGGTCGGTTTGCAGGTCGTACCAGAACCGACTACACAAGGAAAGGTTTGCGGTTGAGGCATCCTTGATCGCTATAACCAACTTATCATTTGGAAGAAAAAATCCATTTTTCAAAGGTCGATTTAATTTTGGAGTGTACCGAGGCTAAGGCTAAGTATTAATATATTTGCTTCACTATTTTGATTTAATTTCCTTAATTTTATTTTTCAATCATTATTTTGTTATTATTTTTTATCAAGTAAATGCCCCCCTTTTATTTATTTTGCAGCTTTGCATGCACAGGTCGGGGGCACGACAGTTGGCTAGACTCAAAAATCTGGTCGCATAAACAGGAAAATTAGGAATCCCAATCCCTGTGGGGTCAACCCTACTACTCTATAGTACTATTTATTTAAGTTAGAGCATAGGAATTTATATTTGGTGGTTTCGACATCCATCAGTCACGCAAGGTACTTTGCTCCATAGGTAGGTGTGGTGGTGGTTGAATCACTACTCGCGGATCTTTGATAGGCTGGTCTCTTTGTGGAGGTTGTGTGTGTCTTAAATTTTGCAGCCTCCTCGCAATTGTAATTACAAGTTCTAGTTTTGGCTCAAATGGTAAGACACCATTACCGGTCTGAGTCATATAACTCCTCCTACAGGCAGAAGAGAGTGAAGAAAATTAACTAAAAATTGTAAATGAAACAAAACAACTAAAAAAAAAGTTGTATCTATAACCTCAACTTTCTTTTATTATCTCTCTAAGTACACGCAACGAAAATAAAAATAGTTTAATCAAATGTCCATTCCCCAACAAAAATAGCAACAACTTGACCGCAATCAACACTCGAGAATTAAATACAATATAAAAATCGTGACTTTACTGTAAGTGTGACAGGCCAGTTGTAATATTTGTAGTGTGACAATGTAACACTGAAATATTCCAAGGATTGAATCCAAGAGAATCATGGATTTAACAATTTCTAAATAACATGTGTGTAAAATAAAAAGTCTGACCAGCTAATTGCAAAAAAATATATTACAAAAAATTATAAAATTAAGAGAAATTAATCTAGTTTACTATCTAGCCTACAAGAATTAAATTGTAAAACATGCAAAGTTACGAAATTAACAATGAAATAACAAATGGTGGTTGGTTGACAATGATGTGGTTCACTAATCCTTAAATTAGGGATCCAAATCGCTTAAACTCCCAAAATGGCTCCATTTTACCTCTCAGTCTCCATTTTACCAAGTTAGACAAATTAATCTAGATTATCTCTTGATCTCATCGGTTAAGCTAGAACTAATGAATTAGTGCCTAACAAGATCTTCTCTCGGTCTCAATTGCCTAAATGTTCTCTTAGGGTCGTCACTCCTAAGTTTTTAAGTTCATTCAAATTATTCCAATTTATTACAATTTGGTTATTCATCCAAAAATCATCTTATCACATCTCCATCAACCAACCCCTTAAAGGTTTAGCTACTCATGCTGGAACTAAAACTAACAACCATGAAAATGAAAAACAAAGAAACCATTAAAGCAAAACTTGAGAAAAATATAAAAGTTGGGATTTTTATGCAAGAAAACTTAAAGGGTATGTAAAGAGAATCAATTAACAAGAAAATCTAAGGCAATAAACATAAAAGGAACAAAATTTAACAAATGAAAAGTAAGAGAAACTGAAATGCATTAAACTAAATCTAAAAATGTCTTACAAACAAGGTATAGGGACTAAAAGTGCAAATAAAACTAAGTTACAGTGATAACTAACTTAACTAACACTAAGAACAACTAAAACAAGAAGAAAAATTGTTGAGTAATGTAAAATCTACAGCTAAAGAAATGAAAATAAGAAACCTTAGAAAGAGAGGAAGGAAAGCGAAGAGAAAACCTAAGTAAAACTAATCCTAAACTAAGGTAATATGGCCTCATTTTTCTCTCAGACAAATTTTGGCTGATATAGCAACTACTCTGACCAAATTTATGTGTGAAAAATACCTTTGAATGGGACTTCATGATCGGTGCTTCGAGTGGTTAAAAACTACCCTTTTTTCCAATTTTGTCCCCTCACGATATCAATATCGCTATACCAAGGAAGAGGATACCGTGATACCTTAGACAATTTCAAACTTGGGGGTATTCTTGGAGGGTGGATATCACGATACCCAAATTGGATATTGCGATACCACTACAGGGTGGTCTCCCATCTCGAATTTGTTGGAGTTATCGCTATTCCAAGGTTTGGATATCACAATACCCTTTCCTTTGGTGTTGTTCTCGCTTGATTTCAACCTCCAACATGTCCCTACATCACTCAACCATACGTTAGGACCCCAAGTGACACTATTGGTCAATTTGGGTCTCAAAATGAGTAAAAATAAGGCATTTACACTTATTATATTAAAATCTAAAAATTATAAAAAGTACGAAAAATGTTATTTTGCTTGAGAATAAGCTCCTTAAGTATATCGAGAAAACATAATTTACCCTATCAAATTATGACAGATCAATTTGACCACTAAATTCACTTTAGTTATTTTTGTGGCTGGGTTTCCACTACCATTCAACATCAACTCAAAGATTAAAAATCTTAAATTAGTTGTGTATGGTTCAACTTTACATTTCCTAGGTCCTACGCAGTCTCAAAGCTTGTAAAGTCCTTGACAAAGTTCTGAAGACCATCTTGATTTGGGTATTATAGTCTAAATGAGCTGCATTATCCTCTGCTTCAATAAAGAAACCCCTAAGTGTAAGTACGCAACTTGGTTCTAAGGAGTTGTGAAGTTAAGAAACTTGCATCTGAGCATAAGAAGTTATCCCCTAATTGGCGAGGCCCATATGTTGTTCCTCAAGTAATGTAGAATTGAGCTTACAAACTCAGTACAATCGCAAGTGTGCCAGTAGGCAACATGTAGAACACAAAACACTTTAGAAAATATTATGTATAAACTCAAAGTATAAATATAAAATAGTATATAATTGAAATTTGTAACCTCACCATAAGGCCCCTTCCATCTGAACCCTAAAGTAGATCATTTTCTGCCTCTCAAACACCCCCACAATGGTGCTAATTAACAACAAAATCATTTTCGATAAAAGCCAAAAGAAAAACCAATAAATATTCACGACCATTAATCATCAACGATGTCATCTTCAATAAAGGTAGAATCAACTACATTCTTCCCAAAGCCAGGAGTCTCCTCAGGGCCAACATTTGGAACAATTATTGTAGCTCAAGCTTTTTCCACATCTCTTGGAAATGGGTTAAAGAAATCATAGCCTTCGAGGTTGGTTAATAGTTGTTCAAAGCGATGTCAAAAAATTTTAGCGGCCCAAACTTAAGTTGAACCTTGTGTAAAGTCTAGGCTCTATAGTCCTCCCAGTATAGATAATTTACTTAATCAAAATTTTCTTCTTTGATTCTACTATAGCAAGTTGGTCTTTTACTTTAAGAGCTTATTCTTGACTAATGTCTTCTATTGCATCACTAAATTAAGTTTGTCTCATGCAACCCAACCATCCTTTGCAACCTACTCTTTTACATAAGCTTCTTCTTTAAGAATTGAATCTTCTACTTAAAACCTTTCCTCTTTTGCAGCCACAACTCCGGATAGCCAACAAACGATCCCAAATGCGTAGATATTGCCTGTGGTAAAAAAAAGGCATGTATATGCTAAAATTTGTAAATAAGGCAAAAATTTATAATTAAAGTACAAACATCAACATTGGCATGATGAATTTAGACAAATGTGGGGGCTCATATCCTTTGCAGCTCTCTTACTCACTCACTGGCCACCATTTTAAGGCCCATTCAAAGGGCGAGGAAGGGGTATGAGAATAAGGTACAACTTTTAAAGAAGAAGCATTTACAACATAAAGGTTCTTCGTAGGGGTATTTTTGGAGTGGATAGACGAGGAATCTTCTTCTTAGAAAGGTCAATAAAAGAGTCGCAGATAAGTATTTTCCCTTTTTTTTGATGAAATGTCTCGCACAAAAGAAAGCACTGAAGTCTTTGTAGTTGTAGAACAAACACGCAAAATGATCACATTACATATAAGATAGATATTAGTGGTAGTATCATAAATAAATACTTGAACTTTAGGGTTATACTATGTCTCAGAAGTATTAGAGTTTGTCCTACCTTCTTTTAGTACAACCACTTTCAATTTTGAAGGCAAATTAATGCTCTTGTTTAACTCCATTAATTTTTCCCTATCGAAAAGTACTACAGTTCTTTCTTCTCAACTTATGTTACTAAGTTATGAAAAATTTTCATGACATATCAATCCCTTAACTTTCATTTGACTCATCATCCAACCTAGAAATGTCTATAAGAGTAATGAAAGGTCTTACACTAGTGTTCCACAAATATTACCTTAAAGGGTATATTTTTAAACAACAAAAGGCATGATAAGATCAAGGATATAAATGTGAAAATGCATAAAAGAGAAAGAAGAAAGGGGTAGTAGATGGAAAAGTATATGTACTTTGTTGACGAATTTCAAGGGATAGTCCTAGGGTAATGGTTAAATCCAGTGGAAATATTCCATCATCCAACAAAGTTATTGTTTATTCACTAACATTGGGTTGAGTTAGCAAAAATGTTGATGGTCAATGAAGTATCTAACTTGCTTTGCTTCTTTGTTTGCAATTGGGAGTTTTATATTACATTTTTGGTTCTTTAAATTCCAAAATGGCTAAAGTCCTACCTAATCCAAAGGGTTTTGATGGAAAAGAAGGCAGATTTGTCGGTCTATTCATAGTGTTTTAATTTGGTAAACATACTATCCCATTCCATTGCAAGTAATATTAGCAAGTAGTTTTAAGCTTACACATAACAACTCGTTTTTCAGTAACGTCGGAAGTAGTGATTTCGCGGCCACCAAATTCGACGAGTAAGTTCATAAATATTATATTATATAATAATATTTATGAGTCAAATATGGTTTTAAAAAGGTTTTTGATTCGATAATTTATGCTATTTGAATAATTAATTAAGCTCAAGTGATAAGACCTTAAGGTTAAGTGGTTTTAGAAAATGAGGTATCAAGACCTTGTTTCTATAAATTTAGCCGTAAATATTTATAAAAATATTTACGGAATGGCATTGAGGTGGTATTAAATTTTCGTTGAAAAAATTTAATGTTTCAATAGTTAATTAAGCGAAAAGGAGTAAATCGTAAAAGATAAAAAAGTCAATCGCTATTAATTTAAAGGTGATAATTAATTAAATAATTATAATTGGATGGGCTTATTGAGTAAATTCACCATCAAAAAGATAGTGGGACGGTTGGATGCTTTAATTTCTTTTAATTATAAAGTTTTATATGTTATTTTATTAATAAAATAAAATAAAAGGTTTTCTTCTCCATTTGGTTTTGTTCTTCACTGAACCACCATGGGAGATTTTAAAGCTCCCCTAACCATGTTTCTTTGCATGTAAGTCCTTAAGCTATTTGTTTCTAATAATTTTTATGTTTTTGAGATCGTTTGAACTAGGTCCAGCTAGCCCGTACCTTTGATTTTGAAATTGTTAAAGATTTTGAATGTTGTCATTGATGAATCTAGTGATTTTAGATTTTAAATGATGAACTTGAATTGTTTGTTGGTATTTAAAAGTATTTTGTTAAGTAATTTTTGATGAATTTACTGATTAGAGACTAAATTGTTAAAATAGTAAAAATACAAGGATTTGGTGTGAAATTATTACAAATTTGGGCTGTGTTGTGTGCCATGAATATTTTTCTGATGTGAATTGACATTAAAATGGTTAATTTGCATGTTTTAGGCTCAAGGACTAAATTGAATAAAAGTAAAATATTAGGGGTAATTTTGCAAAAATGTCAAAAATGACTAAATCTCATAAAATGAAATTTTTTACCATATAAATTAATAAATTTAATGAAATTATTAATTTAGATCCAAATCGGGTGGAAAATAGAGGAGAATGAAAAATTACCAAAATGCCCCTATACTTTGACATTTCTGCAATTTAGCCAAGTAAGTTCATATGAACTAAATTTTGTATAATGCTGATTAATTGAATGTTAGTATGTGATTATATTGTGATTGAATCAATATATATGTTATTATATAATTTATCGAGTAAGAGACGATGGAAATCCAATGATGTACGACAACTATCAAGCCCCATTTGAACCTTAGGAATATAGAGGATACAAATGACACGTCATTAGGGTTTCCATGTTTTGGGTGGTGGCCTTGAATTTCCTGCCGGTGGCTGAGTTCTGACATTTGTTGCGGATACTCGATAGCTTGTGTGAGTAGCATCGTGTAGCTACGTTTTGACCGACAACTTGTGTGAGCAGACCCATGTTACTATGTTTCGGGTGTTGGTCTTGAATGTCCTACCGATGGATGAGGTCTAGCATTAGTTGCCGATACTCGACAGCTTGTGTGAGTAGCATTGTGTAGCTTACATTCTGACCGACAACTTGTGTGATCAGGCCCATATTATAGCTCGTATGAGCTAAGACTATATGTTTAGCACACTTAGTGTAAGCTTTCCCGCGTATCTAGCATTATACTAAGTGGTTCAACGGGCATAAAAAGAGAAGGAAAGGTAAGTATTTAAATGACTTATGTCATGAATTTATGAAAAGGAATGAAAAGGTAATGTTCAATGAAAGTATGTTTACGCTCGTGAAATTGAAGATTTCAAATGATATTGCTCATATATATGACTTACCTTATGCTATTTCAAGTGATTTATGAGTTGATACTCTAACATGAGTTGTGGATGGTGCTTAGGCTTGTGCCTAGGTTATGATTGGATTATATCATGCTTATTCTTAATGAAATACATTGAAATGATAAGTGAATTTAGTCAAGTATGTTTGGTTGAATTATGGCCATTTGGACATAATTTGGTATGTATATATGTTGGTTGATGGAATCATTTAGAAACGGCTAGAATGGTGACATTTAAAAGGTTTTGATATATGTGAGAAGTGGTCCCAATGGTAAGGTCATTTTGATATGTTTTGATATGGAAACAAGTCAATTGATAAATGGTTAAATATGCACATGTATAGGTGTTTTGTACTTGACAAAATAGCCAATATGTTTAGTTTGTAAATAAGGTACCTTGGTTGATGAAATTTTGGCATTTTGTGCTAGTTGGCTAATGTTGAAATGGTTAGTGATGATATGTATTGAATGGCTTTTTTGGTATGCTTGAATGTGATCTTGGTATGTGGCCAATATAGTAGGATTTGGTATGGAATTATGATGCAAATGTTGAGTTGATAAATTGCTAAGTTTTGCTTATGTTTAAGTATATTTGGCGTGGTGTGAATTGAAGTTCCTTTTGGCATATTGGTTGTGTGAATAGGTACCATATTGATCTATTTTGATTATTCATGTTTTAGGTGCATTTTAAATGCTTGAAAGGGGTACAAATGGCTTGTAGGTGTATACATGAGTTGGGTGAAGGAAATGGCTTGAAAATGGCCTATTTCTTGTCCACACAACCATACAACACGATCGTGTGTCTCCTGTAGGTTTCAAAGGGTTGCAACTCAGGCAGTTACACGACCTAGCACACGGTCTGGCACAAGGGCGTGTGAAGCCATTTTGAGAGTTACACGGCCTGGCACATGGGCGTGTGGCTTGGCCGGTGACCCAATTCAGAGAGTTACATGGGCACGGACACGGGCTGGGACACGACCATGTGTCCTTACTTTGAATGCCCACACAGCCTGAGACACGGGCGTGTGTCTTAACTGTGTGAGTCACACGGCCTGGCTACATAGCCATGTGACCCCTGCAGTATGAATTTTTCCATCTTTTTCCATGAAGTTTTAAATGTTTCTGATTTAGTCTCAAATCGTTTCTGAAGTGTTTTTAAGGCCTCGAGGGTTCGAATAAGGAACGTTATGCATGTGTTTGATTAGATTTTGCAATGATTATGAAATTTTGAGAATGAATGATTTAAGTTACGTTTTTAAGGTAATGCTCCGTAACCCTATTTCAACAATGAATACATGTTAGGGGTGTTACACTACACGAAAAAATGTGAGGGGAGTATCACACGTGTAAAGCTCAAATCCACCAGGGGGATAAATTGGTGATAAAAAATATTTGAAGAAAGATTGACACAAGATTTAGAGTGCTTTGACCATAATTTGCTTACATCCACTACCTTAGCTTTCCATAACTTCGGATTTCCCAAATTCACTAATTTGAAACCTTTTAAGGACAATGTTTAACCTTTAAAACACTATATTTTAAGTAGGCAATATGGAGCCACTTCCCCTTAAGGTTTTCTACCCAAAACCTTAAGTAACTTCACACAAATTTGAGAAAAGAAATCAAAACAAAGAATACCTTTCAAATGTTGATATATAATGATTTAAACTCACTCAAACATAATACAATACTTGAATTAATGAAAAAATATAAAACCCCAAGTGTGTACAAGAGTAAAATGAGAATTAGAAATAAAAGATTGAAATTTTGCGTAGTAAGCTTTGTAAACTTGGTTCTTGTCTTGTTCTTGATGTCCTTGAACTCTATTTATACCGCTCCCATGATTTCTAGCTATTTGGAGTAGTTGAGGGAAAATGATTCATGAAAGACATTTACTCAAACATTAAATGCAATTGCAAAGGTTTATGTTTCGATGTACCGACCTTCAGTTTCGATACCCTAGTTTAAACAATATGATTATTGGAGCCTTATGTATAGGACCTCGAGGCCATGTTCCAATACCTTAATGTTGGGGGGTTTAATACTTCCTTACTTGGGGTTCACTACTCCTAGATTCCTAAAATCACATTTTAGCTTGCTAGGTATCAGTCCACGGGAGGCAAAGGTCCGATACATATCTATGTGTATCGACATTTAGGCTTAGGGCTCAAATACCCCTGAACTTACTAGCGCTACTAAATTCATGTGTTCTGATACCCTTATTAAGTGTATCAAAACACATTTTAGGCTTTATTAAAATTTATTTCAATAGGGGTTTTGAAAGCTCAGAACATTTATAAAAACTTCTAAGTGTTTAACCAAGTTTGAAAATGTAACAACCCGATTTTTAGTGGTGCCAGAAATGGTGGTTTTGGAACTCCATTCTTTGATAATTGAGTATGTAAATATTATTAAATAATATTTACGAGTTAATTATAATTTTATATTAAATTTTGATATGATAAATTTGCTAATTGGATAGTTAGTAAAAGTACAAGTGGTTTAACCTTAAAGTTACTGTTTTGGGAAAATAAGATATCGGGGCCTCATTTTCGTAAGCCAAGCTTGTAAATATTTTTATTAAATATTTACAGAGTTATTGTATAAGTGAATTGAATTTTGGTTAGGTAATTTTGCTGAATTAGTGGTTAATTAAGGCACAAGGACTAAATCATAAAAATTGAGAAAGTTAATTATTATGAATCTTAGTTACTTAAAGTTTAAAATGATATTAAAGATGGCTTAAAATTAAAATTTAGCCATTACAAAGAATGGTGGATGGTTGGTAAGGGTTTTGTTATATTTTAATGTGAAAATATTATTAAATAATAACAAAACTTAAAAGTGGAAAAAAGATGAACATTGTTCATCTTCCTTCTCATTTCCATCGAAACTAAGGCAAAAATAAAAAGGAGAAGCCATATTTCACGTCTAAGCTTTAAGCTTTGATTGATAAGCCAAATTTTATCTATTTCTTATAATTTTTATGTTTTTGGAATTCCGGTAAGTTGAGTTAGCTAACCCATGGGTTCGATCGTGAAACTGTTAAAATTTATAATTGTTTCCATTGATGGTTTTTGATGTTAAATGTCTTGGTTGTAAGCTTAGAAATGAAATAAGGCTAATTTCTAAAGTGAAATTTGTTAGTTTTGAGTATAGGGACTAAAATGTGAATATGTCAACTTGGATGTGAAATTTTTGTAATTATGATATCTAGATGGTTATAAAAGGATGAAATTCAAATAAGATTGAAAAATGAAGCTTAAAATTGAAACATATAGGTAGTCGGTTTTAGGGACTAAATTGAAGAAAATGTAGAACTTTAGAGAAATTGTGTAAGATGAAACTAAGTTGTCATATGCTTTGAATAGGATGCTATAAGTTAATTGAAACTGATAAGTGTTAATGAATTATTATAGATCGGGATTTAAATCAATTGGAAGTTAATTTAGAAATAGGAGAAATTATAGATTAGTCCCTGACACTTTGTAGTTGTTGTTTTCCAGATAAGTTCATATGGGATTTACTTTGTTAATTCACAATATAGTTATAATACTCTTATTTGCTTTTTAGTTCAAATTGTTAGGTATATATATTGTCTCAGTATCAAAAGGATTAATTTGATAAGACTTGAAATGTATGATAAATATGAGAAGATATATAACATCAAATGGATGTAAATTGTTATACAAATGGATTAATTTGTAAGAAATGTTGATAAATGAATTGATAGTTGGTTATGATTAATTTTATCATATTGGTGTGAATTTAATTGATTATTGAGATAGAGGATTAAATTGAATTAAATTGGAAAGTGTATAAATTGGTAAAATTGTGAAATTGGCTTGGGGTTGTGTAACACCCCCACCTGACCTGTTCGCTAGATCTGAGTGTGGGCGTCACAATTGGATCGTGTTATTATTCATACTAAGTCCTCACTAAGTAAAAACAAAACAAATTGTATTACCTATTTACAAAAACTTACAATAGAGATAAATATTCTAAAAATAAAGTTCCCCATCCAAGCTCCAAACTCTAAGGGATTTAAATATTTACAAAAAAAAAATGTTCGCCCTTCTTGGTGAAGTTCCTAAAGATGCCCCTTCCTATGTGCGTCTCTATTCTAACAATACTTACTTGATTCTCTTTGATCTGGCTTGGTCTCTTCTTCGCGTCCTTTATTTCATAGTTCCTGCAAAACACATGCCACTCATTGATATTTTTAGATGAACTTAGCAAGTTCCTATATTATTTCAACTTACATCCCATCTTCCAAGGGTTTAAATAGAAAAACTAAAAACAAATAACTCCCTGCTTGTGCGGGTAACTTCTCTTAAACTCGTCGCAGTGGACTTTATCCTATTCTCGATTTTATCCATTGGCGGATAGGTTTTTGAGTAATTATCTTCTAGCCGTTCTCGATCAGCCTTGACTGTTCCTCTAATTGTCGTGCCATTCCCTCAAACCCTGTCCTTGCCTTTACCTATATTCCTAATTTATTTTATTCCTAGAGGGTAAATCTTATTCCCACCATGTTCTCAAAGGGTAATCCTACAATCTACCCTAGTGATAGCCCTTGGGTATTTTCCTTTTGGCGATCTTTCTATATCAATTTAGTCCATGACGAACTCTTTCCTTATGATAATCCCATACAACTTTATCACTTTCCATCCGTTGACATAACTAACATGGTCCTGTGCCACCTTACCCTTAAGTTATGTCAACGGATGGAAAGTGATCGGATTACTTCTTTGTAATCTGTTTTAGTTGCTTTACCTTACCCTTAAGTTAAGCATGCCCTTTTGCCGTGCAGGTTTACACGACTACTATTCCCATAGTCCTTTCTTATTTCCATTACATTCCCATTTATTGGTGATTTCTTTGACCCGCTATTTGACTATTGCAAGTCCATACTTCCATTTTCCTTCTAATCCTTTTTCTTTGTTTACGGGTTGCCTCATGATTTCTGTTATGATTTCCTACCCTTTCTTACTATCTCAGAAGACTCTCTCTCTATTGCCATAGTTGAGCTATGAACTTACGCTCCTGAAGGACTCCATTGGTTGCCATTATAACACCCCAAACCTGACCGAGTAAGTTCAACCCAAATTTGGTGAGCTACATTAGCCACCGAAGTGACTCTCCGTTAACTCCCAACCTAACCTCCAACACACCACGTATTTTTAACATAAAAAAGTTCTAAGTTACAACATAGCATTGGAATCATCCCATACATGGAGTGTAAACATGCGAACTTATCAAACAGAATAGAGGAAGGTTAACATGTCACCTAAGTAGTAAAACTTAAGGGTATGCATGCAAGATATAAATAGGGGATTTAAAGTATGCACTTTCAAAAATAATTACAAGTATATGAAAGTTATTATTACTATTCGCACTAGAAATTAGGTTTGCATACATCATACAACATAGGTTCGCATCACCAAGTAATATATGACTTTGCATAACAAATTGAAGCATGACTCCACACCAAAAACATGGGTTTGCATAATATAGTGGTTCTCATGCTTCCTAAGCTCGTACATCAAATTACAACATGGGTTCCCATACAAACGGCTTCACAACAATGGAAATCATTCATGCAAGGTTTTTCAGGCTTAGGTAGGGTTTGTTAAGTAGAAGGGTTAACTCTTCTAAGGGTTCACATGCATATAAGGGTGGCATAAAATAATTCTTCACAATAAAACTAGCACATATATGATATTACACATACTCTATCAAAATTGAAGGAATACATTATGGAACACATGTAAGAGAAAATAAAGAAACATTAAACTTTATTTAGGCTGAGAAGAAATAAAAATAAAGGTTTAACTTTACGGTTTGAAAAATAAAGAAAAACTTAAACTTTAAGGAAATTGTTTCAATAATAGAATCAAATTATGACAATTCTATCCCATACCTATTTCCCAAGTTCATCGATACCTGTCCAGGGATGAGCCTTACCAAGTCATCTACCTCGCCATTGCCATCCATGACCTATCTTCTTGTGAAGTAAGAGACGAGTGGGTGAGTTCATTGCGAACTTAGTGAATAATCAGGAATCATCAGAGTATGCTTAAAATACAAAGTGTATAACGAAAAGAAGATTTAGTCTAAAAAATCGTATCGCGTACTGGGTTCACGATGGAGCTGCGAGACCCAGTTTACATAACCTGCTTGTAATACAATCATATAAGTTTGAAAACAATTTTACATGTACTTACTAAAAATTATACTTAAAAACTTAACTTATTCTTGTTTGAAAATGAATCTTATATAACATGAAACATGCTCACATACTTGTCTTGTCGGAAACGCTGAGGAACATAAAATGTTCTCGCACTTATATTAACTTACTTATTTTGTCTTATGTTATCTGTTCTTATATGTTGGATATACGGATCTCCTTCTAACACCTCAAAATGACTCAAAGAGGCCTTAGCATGTCCCATAAGTGTAGCATAAGCTAAACACTCTCTTGTATGCCAACATGTCCCATTGAATGGAGCATAGATCGACATTCCCTTATCTCTCCACATGTCCTAGGGCCTCAAAACCCAATTAAAAAAATTTTAGATGAGTACTTACAATCCTTTGGTATGTTAATATATCCAACATAAAAGCTCTCAAATGAGCTTGCATAGAAACTTATCACATAGAGCTTGCATAAAGAGCTCGCAAAAAACATAGCTTATAAAACTGTACTTTTAGAACAAGCTTTAAAACATAAGTTCGCATAGGGGCATGCATAAAACATATATTTAAAACATAGATTAAAACATAACTTGGGAACACATCTTGAAAGTAGAGTATCTAAACTATCTAAAACATATTTTTATAGGAAAAGCTTACTCTTGGAACTTTAGTTTTCAAAACAAAGTTTTTGGAAAAAAACATAACAGTTCGCACACAAGTTACGAACCTTCAGCATTCATACTGAAAAACATGACAATTAGCACACTTATGATGGTTCTTAACCACTCACTAATTCAGCTGAGAATTTAAACAACTTTAGCTTTGCCTTTATCCTTGCTAGTAGATGGTTCGTCTGGTTCGTAACATAAACATACACACATTACTTAAACATACAAAGCTTACAAAATTCACACACACAAGCGAACCTAGCTTTCTAGACAATCAACCCTAACAGGACAGAGGCTTACCTTGGTTGCTACGAACTTAGTTCAGAATAGAGACTCGAATATAGAATATCGATGAGAGAATTTTCAAGGAATAAAGGCTCTATTTATACGCACTAAGTGTTTTAGTGATCCTAGGATAACTTACTTGACTTAGGAAACCCTAGTCGATTTAGAAGAAGGTTACTTGCATGAAAATTATCCTAGATACAAATTATATTAATTTCAAAATTTGAGTCTAACTCGACTTTTATTGGTGAACCCTCAGTTCGTAAGTCAATTGATGCACCCCAACTCATCAAAAAAACTGGCGAACTTGACTTTATAATGAATTTAGGGAAACCTCTAACCGCATTTCTTGGTGTACACCACTTCATCGAATCTCTTGGAGGACTCCTTACTAATGTACTTTTGGCATACACTTCTTTGTTGAATCATGAGTGAACTCCTTGCTGGAACTTTCTTGGCGAACCCTTAGTTCATCGAAACATTGGCAAACCTTTACTTGTGAGGCTAAATCTTCTAGGCCTTATCTCAATATGTTATTGCCATAGTCTAACTATGGTCCTTCACTTCAAGATCCCCGTGTTTATTGTCCCGACAGGCTATCTGCGATGCCATAACATCTTTCAACTATGGTCTTACACAATATAACCAGATTTTTATCGTCCTGGTGGACCATTACGTGTTTAGTGCCTCATCAGACTATCCCATGTTTAATGTCTCGTTGGACTGTCTATGATGTCATAGTTTCTTTTAACTAGGGTCTTGGATAGTATAACCCTATGTTTACTTTCTTAGTGGACTACCAAAGGGTGTCGTAGCTTCTTTTAGCTATGGTCTTAATCCTGTTTACCATGATGTCATAACATCTTTCAGTTATGGCCTTACTCATTTATATCATGATGCTAGAGTATCTTTCAGCTATGGTCTTACTCATCCTTATCATGATGTCATAACATCTTCCAGCTATGATCTTACTCATTTTAGACTATAGCCTTCGATCAGTCCCATGGCCTAGCCATGATATTTATTTTCTTTTCTCCTTGTAATCTATCCATTCCACAATTCGCTATGCTAACCTTGATGCTTAAACACCACAATGTCCCCTCTGTAAGTCCTAGAGCTTTATGCATTACGGGTGCACACAACAACACCGTATGGCAGCATCTAAAAAAATTACCTCTTTCCTATTTTCCTTTCCTAACTCCACCTAAACCCGAAAATGTTTCCTTTACATGCATTACATACATTTCATGGATGCAATACCATGGAATCATAGCTAATTCATGCAACCTTACAACATACATAACCTTTCAAGGTTTTCAGTGTAGAAACTCACCTAATGTTTTCTGGCCTTGTCCGCTTAGCTTTTCCTCACGCCAAAGCTTCCATTCTCCTGACAGCTAAGCAAGTCAACCAATTCATGGGTTAAGCTTAGAAATCCCAATTTGAACTTAGTTTTTCTTGAAACATGCAGAATCTTTAAAATGGTTTCTGGAAGACCTTAACTTTGGTCCTTAAATAATACGTATACTAAAGGACTTAGAACCTTACCATCTTACTAGATTCCCCATTTTTCCAACTTAAACCTCATAATCATTGCTCCATGCAAAGTTTTCTTTAATCATCACTTCCTTAAAGCAACCAAGGAAGAATATGAAGAAGGGAATAGAATGAAATAGATTGGAAAATAAGTCTCTCAGGAAGTCATTTCCCCGCTATATATAACCATTCCTACATGGTCTTCTATCATTTAGAAACCATCCATTAGAAATCATTTTGTCCTCTAGTAAGGAACCGACTAGTTCTAATCCAGCCGAACCAGATTTAGATTTCAACCATGCTCTATTTTGTTTCTAACTTTTCTTAATTTTTTAGTAGAGGCCGTCAGTTTACAGTCTCTTTCAATTTAACCCTAAATGTTCTAAATTTTTTGGTTTAAAGGAAACTGAGTGTGACAACTCTCCAACCCTAAAAAAAATTCTTCCTCAAAATTTCCTGTCACATCCATCCTTAGAGGTGAACTTAGAGAAACACTCCCTTATCCTTGCCTTTTCTCGGCTTACAGAACCCTTAACTTGGGTCCTCATTCGTAGATTCATGTTGTTCTTGCTCCGCCCATTTTGTGGAACCCTTCAAACCTTAATGAATTATTAATACTATCTCATTGGCAGGTATCTAACCATTTCGATGTTAGACGTATGCTAGTCCACAACATCCCTTAAATCCAAATTTTGGCGAATGCTCTAAAGTGAACACCGCCTACTAGATATCTTATTAACCTTGATTCTAGTGGATAGTCAACACTTCCTAGATTCGTTTCTGTGCTAACCCTACCCACCCAGTGAGTTAGTTCCTTTCCTATCAAAAGGTAGTTAAGCTTGTCCACTAAGTGCTTTCATCCTCACCTCAACGAGGTATCAAGGTTAGCGCTCGGATCTCAAAGTTCTACTCCAATGGTGATGAAACCTTTTTAGCATTTCTCGAAAAGACTCGTGTTGAAAAGTCTTATGGTTGTTCTTATATGCAACAATTAGCCGATAATCTTACCTTGGGAATCTTAAAGGATTCATCTTTTTCCTGTGCTAACAGGTGTTCCTTATATATTGGTGGTTCTGAACAGTTACTTACCATCCATTAAATTTTCGTAACTTCCTTTACACGCTTTTGGGTTATAAATAGATCATAATATTAATAGGGAAATTCATAAGCCTACGCTCCCTTAACTTGTTCAGACTTTCTTATTATCTTTTACCTTTTTCCCTACTATCTTCTTCTTTAAAATTCCTTTACATTACTAGGGTGTAGTCCCCGATCACTTTTTACATAATATCTCGTAACTAAATCCCTTCATTACCCGCTTTACTTACCTACCCGTTGGCTAACCTTTCAATAAGTAACACAAACAATATAATGATTCTTAGTTTATTGGAACACACTCATTGATTATATTGTGGTGGGTTATTCGTCACCCCAAGAAATTTGTTTTCCCTACCTTGGTTTTGTTTTCAAGGCCAAAACGAGGCAAGTGTTCGCTAGATGCTACCATCGGCTACCTCCTCCTCTCCAGGCGGAGACGTTTTATCACACAAGACTACATAGTTTCCCTATTTTCGATCATTCTAGAACAAGGCAAGTGTTTACCTCAAGGACCGAGAGAGTTCTATTTGCTCCTTCTTACTGTCTTTCTGGCGCATACTCTTTCTATCCAATAGAGTCAGCCGACTTATTTCAGAGGTTGGAAACTACACGTGGATTTCTTACTTGGACCCTACTCAATGAAGCTCCTTCTAATAAGAAGTCTGGTCTGTCTTAGGGGAGAGACCCAACTAGTGTCACTCATTTCCCACCAAATAAGGATTTTGTAACGCCCTTTCTTAACTTTGTTTCTTTGAATTCTGACAAAAATATGTATCTACTTCAGTGGTTAAGTGTTCTGGGCGTCTGTATGAGGTCTTGGGTTCAAGTCCTACTCTCTAGAAAATTCTGTTATTTTTTATCCTAGCCTTATCCTTGTTGGGTGGGCTTATGTGATATTGTTTGTCAACTCATATCAAAATGAGTCTGTTGGTTCGAGTGGTAAGGAGTTAGCTTACCCTAAGGTCTCGTGTTAGAATCCTTGTGTGAGCATGAATGTTAATTTTTGTTTCGGTTGTTTGATAGAGTTTAGGTGGGGTTGGAATTCTAAGGTGGTTAGATTTGGTTAGTGGAGTAGTGGAGAGTTAGAGAGATATTAGGAATATGTCAATAAAATTTTATTTTACTTTTTTTCTTTCCCCAAAAACTTCTTTCCTTCTAACGTTTCTTTTTTTCTTCCCTTGTCAAAATTCCCTTTTCTTTTTCTTTTTGATTTTTGCCATAACCTCCCTTTCAATCACGGTATTTCGAACTTTTGAACTCTTTATGTGTCTGGGAAAGTGAAGGTAGTGAGTTTTTGCTCAAATTGGAGGCAATTGTTTTTAAGCTGTTCTAAATTGATTCTGTTCTTTTTGGTAATGTGATTTTGGGTTGTTGGCAGCGAATCGTAAGGAACGAAATTCTCCTCCTGCAGAATCGTAGTCGGGTTTGTTTGAGGAGTTGCGTAAGTAACGAACACTTGAATTTCACTATTTTCAATTTCATTGGGTCGGTTTAATTGAGGATTAAAATTGATTTTCGGAGCATGTAATGTCAATTTTTAGGTTCTGGTGGGCTCGGGATTGTAGTAGCATCAAAACTGAACCAAGTGTGTAACGAAAACGCAAGAAATGAGGTTCAGCGAAAGTAAAAATAGAGGCCTGTTGAAGCCACACGGGCGTGTGCCTGGCCGTGTGTCATGTGACAGGCGAGTGTGTAGCAATGTGGGCCACATGGGCTAGGCCGAATTGGGCGTATGGGCCCAAATGAACATGTGGAAACACAAAAATATACACACTTTTTCATGCCCTTTTTAACTCAAATTCATGCAGTTTTGGTAAAATTCTTGTCGAAAAATATATAATTATTATAAAATAATTAAATTTCACTAAAATTTTTAACATGTTTAATTTTAATTAATTTTATATTAATTTTTTTATTAATTTTGATTATTTTCGATAGATTTGTACAAAAGGCGAAAAATGGCTCGACAGACACTGTTAGAAGCACAAAACCGAGAAGTAATTTTGAAGCATCAAGGCAAATTAATTTTTCATCCTAAGAAGGTCAAAATTATAAAAATATTAATTCAAAATATAATTAATTTTAATTTTAATCCAATTTAATTTGGGTTAAATAAATTGTTGTTAATTAATTATGAAAAGGGGCCCAATTGAGCTAAACCGAGAAAACCGATCCAACTGAGCACTAGGCAACCCAAAACTGTCCCACTGGGTAGCCCAAAACCGTTCCATATGGTTACCCAATTAGTTTGTTTGGCTGATTATTTGGCTTGCAAAATATCCTTGCAAAATACCCCTCCACTATTTATGCCTTCCTAGATTCGCCCATACCTTAAAATAACATGTTTTAAACCTTCAAACTTGCCACATGTATGGCTGGCCATCAGGGAACTCTATGGCTACTGATTTTTTCCATTTTTAGCAGCAATCCCAACCTATAAATACCCCTCTTGGCTGCTCACTTCAAACACATCTCAAACCCATTCATTTCTTCACTTATCTCTCACTTTTCTCTCTTCATTCCCTTCCTTTGTTCTTCATTTTCTTCCCCATTCCTTTGCCGATTTCACCTCTTGAAAAAGAGTCCTTCAACCATAATTTGTAGTGGCATTCAAGTGTTCGCATAAGCCTCGGTTTAACAAGAACAAGCGGAAAAGGAGCGGAGCAAACTAGTCAAGCCTCAGAGAAACACCGAATTTGAGTCTTGTTCCTTATCCTTTTTAATTTTATTGTTGTTGTTATGAACACGTCTATAAATATTTGTGATGTTGGTATGTTTAATTTAATTAATATGACTTAAATTTAATTCATGTTAGGTTGATTGCATTTTGTCTACTTGAGTTATTAAAATTGTGTTTGTGTTGTTATAGGTCTCGGTAAGATGTTTGATTAAGTAAAACCATAAATAAGTTATTCTTGCATTACAATTGTAAGGTAACTAATGAATTAATTATTTAAATGGATTGAAATTGTATTTAATTGACACAATACTTAATCAGTGCATGTTTAATCATCTAAGGTAGCTGAGGGTTAAATTAGCAATAGTATCTAACGATACATTAGCCTTGCATAACTTGTAAGATTATTGTAATTAAATTGTTTCAAGGTAGGGATACATTATTGCCTCACGTAATCTTTTATGTGCTTATGAGATAGAATTATTTGTTTGAATTGGCATAGAGATATGTACAAGAGATTATTTTAATTTCATAAGTACGTATATGCATTAACACATTTGCTTATTGAAATTTGTTTAATTATTTGAATTGACATGGAGATATAGTCAAGAGATAAATGGATTTTGGTAGGTAAGTATGTTTATAAGTTAGCAAATTACTGAGTTGTCGTGAATTTATTCATAACAACATAAACATGAAGTTTAATAATTCTTAGTTAAAAATGTAATTAATCTATCACAATTATGTAATCTTGGTTAAAATCTTCTTTTGAAATCGTGCCTTGGAACTTTTATTTTATTTTTATTTATTTTACTTAGTTAAAATCCTAGTTTTTAATCACCTCCTCATATCAAAATATTTTTCTTCACCAAAGTGTTTTAAATTGCATTCATAAATAATTTTTTCACAGTCCCTGTAGGCACGATAACTCGACATTTACTTGTCACTTATTACTTGTTACGATTGTGTACACTTGCACATTTCTGTCGTTCCAAGTTTTTGGCGCCGTTGCTGGGGACTGTTTTAAAAGTCATTATTTATGAATTTGTTATTTTTTCATTTTGGTTTATTTTTCTATTCAACTTTAACTTAATTAATTTTTTTGTGCTTGTTTCAGGTGTTTATGAGTATTGATTGAATTATCGATTTACTCCCCATAGACCCTGAGATTGAAAGAACTTTTTGACAACGAAGAAGACAAGTGAGTCAAAGAAGGACCGATGAGATGAACTATGAAAATCTGAATCAAGGAAACGAAGCAAATCCTGCTCGAAATCCTATCATTATTGCTGATGATAGGGATAGAGCTCTAAGATAGTTTACCGTGCCAGTATTTCATGATCTTAATCTGGGTATTAGGAGACTCAAAATCGAGGCACAATAATTTTTCCTGAAGCTAGTCATTTCCAGATGCTTCATACAGTGGGCCTATTTAGTGGAATGCCTAGTGAAGATCCTCACCTTCATTTAAGACTGTTCATGGAGGTAAGCGATTCTTTCAAGTTAGCCGGAGTGCCAGAAAATGCACTACGATTAAAGCTATTCTCATATTCGCTAAGGGACAGAGCTCGAGCCTGGTTGAACTCATTTCCATCAAATTCCATTTCCACATGGCAAGAGTTAGCAAAAAGATTTTTCATGAAGTATTTCTCACCTAGCAAGAATGCTAAGTTGTGGAACGAAATCACTACTTTCCAACAAATGGATGATGAATCCTTGTATGAGACATGGGAAAGGTACAAAGAATTATTACGAAAGTGCCCTCATCATGGAATCCCTCATTGCATCCAATTTGAGACATTTTATAATGGTCTCAATGCTCACACGAGGATGGTAGTGGACGCCTCTGCTAATGGTGCTCTCCTTTCTAAGTCTTATAATGAGGCTTATAAAATCATTGAGAGGGTTGCCAGCAACAATTATCAATGACCAACCAATCGAGCAGCGTTAGGAAGATGAGTCGCTAGAATACATAAAGTGGATCCACTCATTTCATTCGCATCTTAGGTATCTTCGATTTCCTTAATGCTTAAAAATTTTACCACTAATGGTTTTAATAGTTTCACGACAGAACCACCGAATCAATTTGAAAATGTAACTTGTGTCTATTATGGGGAAGGACATCTATTCGAAGAATGTCCATCGAACCAAAAATCTGTGTATTACATGGGTAACCAGAACCAAAATCTAGGAAAACAAGGACTACAATCCAATTCCTATAACCCATCATGGTGAAACCACCCTAATTTCTCCTGAAGTAACTAAGGGGTTGGACCCAATAACATATACACCCAACCTAGACCGACCCAACCACCTATTTTTACCCAACAAGTTTAGAAACAACCTCAAGTTAAACCATCCAATGGCTTAGAAAACTTGTTGAAGGCATACATAGCTAAGAATGATGCATTAATCCAAAGCAAATGAACTACATTGAAAAACATAGAAAACCAAATGCGCCAGCTTGCAACTGAATTGAGAAACTGACCACAAGGTACTTTGCCTGGTGATACGGAGAATCCAAGAAACCCCGAGAAGGAGCACTGTAAAGTGTTGACAATGAAGAGTGGAAAGGCATTAGTGCCCAACAGTATCGAAGTTGAGGAGGAGCCAACTAATGCTTAAGATCCAGTGGAAGTTCAACCGAGTGTTAAAATTCCATATTTACGAGAACCAAAATTTGCAAAAACTGATAAGGTAATCCCCGAACAAGTTAATTTTGATATACTAACAACTCAGTTAGATGCAGAATTGCCACAGAAGATGAATCAACCAGTTCCAGTAAAGAATCCTCCAACACCCTACCCTTAAAGACTTCAGAAGCAGAAGCAGGAAGTCCAATTCAAGAAGTTCCTAGACGTACTTAAGCAACTTCATATCAACATTTCATTGGTCGAAGCACTTAAATAAATGCCGAACTATGTCAAATTCATGAAGGATATCCTGTCTAAGAAACGAATACATGGAGAATTTGAGATGGTAGCCCTTACAAAGGAATGTAGTGTATATCTTCAAGATAAACTACCCCCGAAGTTAAAAGATCCTAAATGTTTTACCATACATTGCAACATTGGAGCAACATATTGTGGTAAGACACTATGTGATTTGGGTGTCAATATCAACTTGATGCCCATGTCAATATTTAGGAAGTTGGGGATAGGTGAAGTTGGACTTACTACGGTTACACTTCAATTAGTAGATCGATCTTTAGTACATTCACAAAGAAAAATCGAGGATGTATTGGTACATATATATAAATTTATTTTTCCTACTGACTTTGTTATTCTAGAATTTGAAGCAGATAAAAAGGTGTCAATCATTCTAGGAAGAACTTTCCTAGCAACTGGAAGAACCCTTATTGATGTGCAGAAGGGTGAGCTCACTATGCGTGTTCAGGACGATCAGGTAGCATTTAATGTTTTTAAGCCTATGCGATTTCCTGACACAATTGATGATTATTCTGTAGCTACCAATTTATAGGAATTAATCATGGAAAGAGAACTTAACTATATTGAGGACCCGTTGGAGTAAATTTTGACATCAGACCCTCAAAGTGATAAAGAGGAGGATGAATACTTAGCTTTACTAGAAGCTAATCAAAGGGGATTTAATCCACAATCCCTCTTTGAATCTTTACAGTTAGAAAATAGGGATTATGCCCAACCAAAAGTGTAAATCGAGGAACCACCTAAATTAGAACTCAAGGTACTTCCCTCACATTTAAAATATGTTTATTTAGGTAATGCTTCTACTTTTTCTGCAATTGTTTCAGCGAAATTAACCGTAGGGCAAGAAGATAAACTCATCCAAGTATTGAAACAATTCAAGAAGGCTATCAAATGGACCATAGCTAATATTCGTGACATTAGTCCATCTGTATGCATGCACAAGATCATCTTGGAAGATGGTGAGAAAAGGGACAATTGATGGACAACGAAGATTGAACCCCATCATGAAGGATGAGGTAAAGAAGGAAATAATCAAGTGGTTAGATGCGAGTATAATTTATTCCATCTTAGGCAGTTCATGGGTAAGTCCAGTCTAGTGCATGCCAAAGAAAGGAGGTATTACGGTCGTTGAGAACGAAAATAACGAGTTGATACCAACTAGAACTGTTATGGGATGAAGAATTTGCATCGATTACTAGAAGTTGAACAAGGCGACCAGGAAAGATCACCTTCCTTTGCCGTTTTTGGACTAGATGCTGGATAGACTCACAGGGCAAGACTATTACTATTTTCTCGATGGATACTTGGGGTATAATCAGATTACAGTAGCACCGGGGGATCAACACAAGACAACATTCACCTGCCCGTACGGTACATTTGCATTTAGACGCATGCTATTTTGTTTATGTAATGCACTTACTACATTTCAAAGATGTATGATGTCTATTTTTACTGGCATGGTTGAGAAATACTTGGAAGTGTTTATGGATGATTTTTCCGTATTTGGAGACACTTATGATAATTGCTTAGCCAATTTAGCCAAGGTACTAAAGCGATGTGAAGAAACAAACCTCGTACTCAACTAGGAAAAGTGTCATTTCATGGTACGAGAAGGTATTGTTCTAGGGCATTGGATAACGAGACATGGAATCGAGGTAGATAAAGCAAAGGTAGATGTTATCGAGAATATCCCACCTCAAACATTTGCTTTTATTTTCATTTTTACTCGCCACTTTAGGAAATCATATTTACATGCCCAGCACATAATAACTTAAATAATCAAGGACTCAAGAGACTTAGCTAGATTGAACGTAATGCACATAAGGGGTACTCCTATAAATTTCTAGGTCCAAAGGACTACCTAAACCTTTGCTTTGATACCACTTAACTTGTAACACCCCCACCTGACCTGTTCGCCAGATCCGGGTGTAGGCGTCACAACTGGATCGAGTTATCATTCATACTAAGATCTCACTAAGTAAAAACAAAACAAATTGTATTACCTATTGACAAAAACTTAAAACAAAGATAAATATTCTCAAAATTAAGGTCACCATATGAGCTCCAAACTCTAAGGGATTTAAATATTTACAAAAAAAATTTCGTCCCCCAAGAAAAGTTCTTAAAGATTCCCTCTTATTATGTGCATGACTCTATTCTAATGATAATTATTTGATTCTCCCTGATCTAGCTTGGTCCCTTCTTCGAGTCATTCATTTCGCAGTTCCTGTGAAATACATGCCACTCCTTGATAAGTTTAGATGAACTTAGTAAGTCCCTATATTGCTTCAAATTAGACCCTGTCTTCCAAAGGTTTTAATAGAAAGAAAATAAAAACAAATAACTCCCTTCTTGTGCGGGTAACTTCTTTTAAACTCGTTGTAGTTGACTTGACCCTATTGCCAATTCCATCCATTTACGAATAGGTCTTTGAATAATTACCTTCTAACCATTATATCGACCTTCGATCAGCCTTGACTATTCCTCTGATTGTCTCACTATTCCCACAAATTTGTCCTTACCTTTACATGTATTCCTACTTTCTTTTATTCTTAGAGGGGAAATCTTCTTCTCACCATGTTCTTAAAGGGTAATCTTACGATCCACCCTGCTAATAGCCCTTGGGTATTTTCCTTTTAAGGATATTTCTGTATCAATTTATTTTATGGCAAACTCTTTCCTTATCGTAATCCTGTATGACTTACTCACTTTCCATTCATTGACATAACTAACATTGCCCACGCCACCCTGGTGGATTAAATCTTGCTTAGTTTAAATAGTGATCGGATTACTTCTTTGTAATCCTCTTTAGTCGCTTTACCTTACCCTTAAGTGTAGCATGCCTTTTTGCTACGAACCACTATGGCCTTTAGTACTTAGTGAAATGTCATTGTGTGGTCATTTAAGTTCATGATTTCTCTTTCATACAACATCCCAGCATAATTTGACATTTGGCTGATACTTCTTCAATGGCTTTTTCTTTAAGAGGGATAGTCTTTACAGACACTTTTGTCATCCTGTATATCCTTCTCTGACAATGGGTTCTAACCACCCCTCTCTTCCTTAAGGACTAACTGACATACATTTGATACATCACTACTCTATAGGGTTTCTGATACGATCTCGGTTTAGTAGTTGAGTCCGAGTCGTTTAGTTCCCGATCGTAAACGAAGAAGTAGAATAGACGAGAAGGAGATAGAATATATTTGTGTTCAAAGAAGTAAGATCAGTTCGTGCAAAGTTGGATGTGGATTTGGTTTAAGTCGAAAAGGTATGAATAGAATGGACGAGTTCGGTTTAGGATAATTAAGAAATGGTATTTGGTTTTGGTACGTTTTGGTATTTGGGAATTGGTTCGAAATAGTATGGAATTGGTACGAAATGGTATGGTATTTGGTACGAATTGGTAATGGTTCAAAGAGGTCAAGAATGAACCAACACTAAAGAAAAGTGTCGACCCGAAACTTATAGGACCTAAATGAATTGGAAATGGTTGAAAAGGACCTTGACCCGATACTTAGGAAAGTATGAACCAAAGGTATCAAAGGTGAACGCCACACTCGGGTTTAAGGAGTGATAAGTTCGGAAAAGACTCGGAAAGACGCCACTAAAAAGCTTAGATAAGTCTTACGGGTCTCGAACGAAATTTGAGAGAAAATGCCTCACAAATTTGGCAGCAATTCGCTAATTAAAAATGTCAAAAGTCCTTTACAAAGTAAAAAATTTAGCTATTTATAATAATCTCCTAAGTTAGCCGAATGGTCTCTTTCAATCCTTAAGGAGTAAGCAAATGAACCACTTGAATGTGCTAGCTAGATTCGGCTGAACTTGACAAGCTTCTAGAACTCCCATTGAACCTTGGTCACTTTGAATGGTGCATGAAGAAGTTAAATTCGGCCAATGTACATAAATGAACTCATTTAAGTTGTATCTTTTGCTGAAAAGTGACCAGCCATTAAGAGGGATTTGAATGGCCAAATGAAGTGTGAACACTCGGTTTCAAAGAGTCTTTGTGTGTGAACATTCCAAACAGAAAAGCCAAGAGTGTGAACTTCATGTGTGAACGGCATTATGCTGGTTCTTGAATCATTTAAAATCAGCTGAACATTCCTCATGCATGTAACGCCACATTCATTGAACCTATGATGCATGCACCTAGCTTAAATGCTTCCACCCACATTCGGCCAACCTACACAACATGAACAAATGAATTTAGTTGATCATTATTCAGCTGAATCATATTAAAAACGAAATTTAGACAACATTAATCCAAATAATTAAAACAAAACTCAATTAATTAAACTAAGTCTAATTAATTCAGTTTGGACAAGACACATTAAAACATGTATTAAGACTTATTTATAAGCTGTAGGAATTTAATTTGACTTAATAACATATAAGAAAAACACAATTAATCATGCATAATTAAATCCAACCAGATTTTAAACCAAATAAATAATGAATATTAATTGAGCTGTAATAAACTAATTAAATGACTCAAATAATTATTTCAGCTACTATAATAAGGTCTTAATGAAATTGAGCTAGTTCGAGCTCATTGAGCTTGAAAGGAGCTGGAAACGAGCTAAATGAAGCTCCACAAAATAAGATTGAGCTACGTCCAGCTTGTAAACACGACGAGCCTCGCTTGTAGGCTGATGCAATGGCCGTTCCCAAGGGCGGGTCGTATCAGTTTCTCAAAGCACTATCAATGTTCTTTAATGATGAATCCATATCTATGATCCTTGGTTAACCATTTCTCTTTCGCTTGTACATTAGACACCATTAGTACGTTAACTTCCATGACTACTTCCTGCTGGATTAACATCATTATGCCTTGTAGGTTTACACGACTACTATTCCTATAGTCATTTTTCATTTCCATTACGTTATCATCCATTGGCAGATTCTTTCGACTCTCTATTCGACTGATTCAAGTCCATACTTCCATTTTCCTTCCAATTATTTTTCCTTGTTTACGGGTTACCCCATGATTTTTATTATGATTTTCCACTCATTTTTATTGTCTCGACATGCTCTCTCTATGCTGCTATAGTCGAGATATGAACTTACGCAGTATACCCTCATGCTTAATGTCATGTTAGACTCCATTGGTTGCCTTAGTCTAACTACGGTCCTTCACTTCAAAGTCCTCGTGGTTATCATCCTGACAAACTATTTACTATGTCATAGTGTTTTCAACTATGATAGTGTCTTTCAACTATGGTCTTACATGATATAACCCTGTGTTTACCGCATCAATGGACCATCCGGTGTTTAGTGTCATGTTGAACTATCCTGTGTTTAATGTCTTGTTGGACTATCTATGATGTCGTAACATCTTTCAGCTGGTTCTTACACAGTATAACCACATGTTTACTGTCCCAGCGAACTATCAAAGGAAGTCGTAGCATCTTTCAATTATGGTCTCACTCATTTATATCATGATGTTATAGCGTCTTTTTCATCCTTATCGTGATGAAATAGCATCGTCTTACTCATTTTAGGCGAATAGCCTCTGATCGGTCCCTTTACATAGCCATGATATTTATTTAATTTTCCCATTGCAATCAAACCATTTTGCCATTTGTCATCCTAACCTTGATGCTTGAACACTACAGTGTCCCCTCTACAAGGCTCAGAGCTTCGTGCATTACGAGTGCACACAGTAACACCATATGGTGGTATCTAACAAATTTACCTCCTTTTCATTTTCCCTTCTTGTAACCAATTTTTTTAGTAGTGTAAAAAATAGTGGTTTTAGAGCCAAAAATCTGACGAGTAAGTCTGTCACATCCCAAAAACCAGGTTAGTAGAAATTGGGTTAATGAACAGAGAGTGGTCACGCCCGAATTTTTTTTAGTGATTGAGTAGTGGTGGAGTTGTCTTGGATGACCTTTGTTTGAATCCCTTCCCTCACATTATTTTCTATGTGGTGAAATTTTTCCTCAAACCTTAGCAAAGTTCATGCCATGTTTTTAAAATAAATGGTATAGGAATTATAACAAGGAAGTGAGTTGGTTTAGTGGTTAAGTGCTTAGATAATTTCCTAAAGGTTCTATGTTCAATTCCCCACATTCTCATGTTTTTTTATTTAATTTTTGGCTCATAAAACTTTGGTCAAAGCTTCCATAACTGTCCACTTCTAGTTACCATGTAGAGAAAAATTATTTCCTTCTTTAGCTTGTCAACATTCCCTCAATAGCCCCATTTTCACTCCCATGATATTCTTTTTGCTCCTTTGTCCCCTCAACATGCCTATTTTTCCACCGTTACCTTGTGTGACATACATTGAACCTGGAAAAAGTGAATGAAAATCTTTTGTTGTTCATCTTTTATTTTCCTATTAATTTTTGTCACCCCCACTTTTGCTCTTCCTTATTTCCCCATTTTTTTTCTTTTGTTTTAGCCATCAACCACCATTTGTATTATTTTTCCTCTTCTTCTCCACCAATTTTTTCCTCGAACCACCATTTTCACCGCTGGACCTCCACCCCGTCGCTACTCCTCTCCTCTATGTTCTCCACTGCCGCCCTAAGTGTAGCCTTCCTCCACTGTGTCAACCACCACAAGCCACCATGCATCTTTGCACTCTTTTCTTATATTTTTTCTTTTCTCCTCTCTTCTCCTTGAAGAGAGTGATTGAAAAAATAACCTATTTTTCTCCCCTGTCAGACCGCTGCTGTTGCTATCGTAGCACCGTCGGCATTAATTATTCATTTTTAGTTATTCATTATTCCTTTTAGTAGTCAAGACAATTCTGCACTAATTATTTTGTTTAATTCTTAATTCTAAACTATGCTTTCTTGGATTTATTTTTAAATAATCCTCTTTTTTAGATAATTCTTTCCCCTCTAATTCGTGATCAATACGATCCGTCAATCCTTCTGCTCCAATTGTGATAGTACAAGTGTAAGGGTGGTGTGGAAATATTTTTCTCCTCCCTATTTTCTTCCCTTGGCCGAATGCTTTTGAGGGCCTTAGTGATTTATTCCCTCAAATATTAACATCTTGTATGTCTTGTTTATTGAAGGCAGATCGACACCAACTCGAGAGATCATTAAAGTAGGAATCCAAATCACTAATCCAAGTGATTATTTTTCTAAGGGTAATCTAATTGTTAGATCCAAGTGTGGGTGTTCTTAGAGAGTTGTTGCACACTAGATCTACGATCAGGTGTGAGTTTTAACACTAAACTAAATTAAGTCTTTGTTTTATATTGATAAAGATGTTATTTAAATAATTTTATTGATAATGATACTTTATGTATCCATAAAGAGAGATAAACCATGGATATGAATTTTTTCAAGTAAGTATTTCCCCAAACTGTATATGTTATGAAAAGCATGTTGTGTGATATTGATGCTTATTATTGATTTGAAAAATATGTACGCCTCATTCTCATGTTATGTGATTATATGGCATACATAATGTTCACATGAAAATAAATTATGAAATTTTAGTACCATGTGTACATATGAGATTTGCATGTTAGACATGCCTATATGATTTGAGTGATTTTGACCATATCACATAAATGGGTTGGGATATGTGAAAGGTAGAAGTATGTGAAAGTTTATTTGAATTAATGTGACACTGTTCACAATTTTGATTATGTGGTAGTATATCTACGATTTTGGTGACACTGTTCACAATTTGGTGTGGTGGATGAATGAGTTCTAGGAAAAAACTCGACATGGTGTGTAGCGGAGATAGGTAGGATCATTTTCACAAAATCTACATTGTTTTACAGAATGTGCATTGACATGATCATGCATAGTATAAGTGTGAAATATTGAGTTATATGAAACAACTACGATTACTGTGATTGTATAATGTATATGTTTATATGTATGTGATTGTGTTTATGTTAATCCCACACTAAGCTTTATAGCTCAGTCCGTTTAGTTTTCTAATTTTACAGATAAACCCGAGGTTAGGATTCGACGACGACATTTGAAGGAGTTTCTCAGAAGTCTTTTTAAATTAAAGTAATTATATTTTATTTTGATATTTTGGCTTTGTAATAAGTTTGTGTATGGACTATGACATGAGAGTTTATTTTGGGGATTTTTCATTTTGATTTGTATAAATTTCTTGCATGACATTAAGTTTTAAAAAATTGCACAAATTAGTATTTGATAAGATTTCGCTTGAAACTCAATTTTTAAAATAGGATCTGTCAATAACATATTTTTTCGTTGCATTTTTGAAAAATGAGTTTTTAATAAAATGAGACTAAGTTTTCAAAATTATTAATGTTTACAAATGAGTTTTCTAAAGACATTTGATTTATGAAGTTAATATGTTTTTATTTCTGAAAAAAATGACTAATAACCAAGTTCTCCAATTTTGAATAAAAATACATGATTTAGAAGTATGATTGGAAATCCGAAATAGTTTTGAAAAAATGATTGAATGTCTAGGATTGAGATATTATTTATTTCCATTCCTAAACTTTGCACTGTTTTTATGAAATTAAATTAAATTTTTTATTTCATTTGTTTTGAATTGATAAGCCAATAGTTTTAAAATGTTTTTTTCAAAATTCTAAAAGTTTATTTCGGCTATTTTCGTGGAAAATAGTTTTTGAAATGAGATTGAAATTAAAGTTGAACTTTCAATTTTACTAGTTTTGAACGAACTGCACAAATGGTTTTAAAAAATATGTTTGAAATCAAGAAAGTTTTTTTGGGTCATTCTGGTGGCCAATGTAGCTTTCCGAATTTGGCTATAACGACTGGGTCGGGTTTGGGGTGTTACAGAGCCCGTAATTATTATTATTTAATATTTAAAAGTCAAATATAGTATTATAATAAATTTTGATTTGGTAATTTATATTGTTTGAATGAATAGTTAAGTTCAAGTGGTATATCTTTAAAGTTAAGTGGTTTTAGAAAAGGAGGTATCGGGTCCTCATTTCTATAAATCGAGCCTATAATATTTTATTAAATATTTACAAAGTGTTATTAGGTCCATATTAAAATTTGGTTAAGAAATTTTAATGTTTAGATAGTTAATTAATTAAAAATGACTAATTTGTAAAGGATGTAAAATCTAGTCATTATTGAATTACAATGATTAGATGGTTTAATTATTAAATGAGGGAGGTTTTATATTGCAATAATCCCAATTAAACTATGACTGGACATTTTTGGGTAATTAAGTGTATGAAATTTGATTAATTTTAAAAGGGAAAAATTATAAATTTATAATTAAACGAAAATTAAAAGAAACAAAATGCCAAAAATGATATCATCTTATTATCTCAGAAACAAACCTTAACCTCCATAGATAACTTGTAAAAGCTTTCAGTAAAGCTTATTCTTACATGCATGATCAAGAACCGAATTGAAAAGACAATAATCAAAGAAATGAGAAAATCGTGGATTAGCCCCCTCAAGTCAACCGAAAGCATAATCTAGGTAAGTTCATAGTATAGAATATACATATGTTCTTATTTATGTATTGTATTAGTATGTGATGATTTAATTGTAGTTCATATGGAATTTTGTCAATAAGTAATAAATTCTTAAATGTTGCAAATTAGTACAAGTGAGAAACAAGTATTTGATAGTTGGTAAATATTGCGATTATATGTTACTGAAAGGAGCTTGATGAATTTATTAAATGTATATAGAAATTGCAAAGTTCCTCTATTTTTGAATGTTTGAATTAAATTATAATGCCCGATTGAATGTAGTAAACTGTTAGGATACAATTGGCATGCCAATAGGGTTAGTATGCACGCTTGTATGCGATTGCACTTCGGTGCCTCTGATTGAACATTTGAACATTTTTCTGCACTTTGGTGCCTCTGTTACGCATCTTTGATGCCTTTAGTGTGGTGTAGTTACTCGAGTACTCGAGTCAAGTTGTTATAGTTCACCGAGCTATGAAAATATGTGTTTAATGTTGAAATATTGAATTGTACTATTTGAATATTCTATCAAGACTGATTTTGTAATATGTTTCATATTGATGATTATGTGATTAAAGGTAGATACTTATATACATATATGAATTAGTTTGGATTGAATTATTATAGAACAGGAAGCGCATGATGAACCATCTTCAGTATTAATCCTATACAGGTCTCGTAAATGATTAACATGTATGATTAGTCTAATATATTTAGTTTTCAAATTGTTTAGTTGAAGTAAGTGATTTGAGGATGATATGTTTATATGAACTATTGAAACGAAATGTGATATAAATAATGATTATATATTAATTGTGTAAATGAAATGGTAAGATGAAATGGTTATACAAAATGCTTATATGGATATATATATGAAACGGTTTTATGGAATGTTTATACAAAATATTTATAAGAATATAAATATGGAAAAAGGGACATTTGAAATGAGTACTTGAAATAATGATGTTAAATGTTAAACGGATATGTAATGGTTGGTTTATGTGCCACATGTGTTTTTCATGTATATGTTTGATAATATGATAAAGTTATATGTTTCATGTATGAACTCAATAACTTTATGAGACTTGTGTTGTGTATAGGTAATTAAGGAACTCATGACCTCGATATTGAATTATCTTGTAAAATGTTTAAATTATATCATTTACGGTAAGTTAAAGTTAAATTTTATTTTGAACTTACTAAGCTTTACACAATCTTACCTCATTTTGGTTTTTCTTCCTTATCGATCGTCGGATACAAGCTATCGATTGGATTGGTTTTGGAGATCACACTATCCGACAACTAGATCGGTAAGTATCTGTTCACTTTGGTCTAGTTATAAGTGGCATGTAAATAGGAATTTGATATATATATGTCATAAACATTATGGTTATGTTTTGTGCCAATTAAAGTATGATATATTTTTTTTGATGTAAAGCTTAATTAGTTTGTTGGTTGATTTGGATGTTAACTTGTGGTACCAATGAGGGTATATTGGATAAACATTTAGATAAAATGATATATGTGAGCTTTGGCATGTAATAGGGTTAAAAGATTATTTTAGCATTTTGGCTTGTTTTGAACTGTGCCAAGATTGTGGTGATTAATTTTGTTGGTTGTGGTATGTATATAAGGATGTAAATATGTGAATTTGGACCTTTATGCATGCTCTATTAATAGTGCATATCTTATGTTAGAATGGCATGTTCTTGAATGGTTACTTAGCATGTTAGATATAGGTATAAGTTAGAAACTTGTAATGTTGAATTGAATTAAATTTTATTCGTACTTGTTGTGCCCTTTGTTAGCATATTGATTATGTATTATAAAACAATTGATTTGGTATGTTTTGAAGTGTGTTTGATAGTGTTTTGGTCATATGAATGCATGTGGGAATGTTGTGTCTTGGTATGCAAGATTTGGGTATGTGATGGCTTGTTTTTGGGATTAAAAATGGAGCACATGGCCTAGGACATGGGCTATCACACGACCGTGTGCCTCACATGGCCACCCTATATGATCGTGTGTCCTTTATATTTTAGGTGCAGGTTTCACACGGTCTATGACATGATCGTGTGTCTCAAAACAATTTGTCACTCGGTTTGGCACACGACCTGTGACATGGTCACGTGACCCTTTTTCAAATGCACACATGGTCTGGAACATGGAAGAGTGTCCCTACTTTAAATGTCTACACGGTCAAGGATATGTCACACGACCTGGCCAAACGGCCGTATGACACTTATTTCCAAAAATTTTGATTTTTTTCCAAAATTTCCTGTTTTGTTTCAAATTGATCCTAGAAGGTTCCCAAACTATTTTTAGGACCCCATAGAGTTGATTTAAGGCACGTAAGTGTATTGTATGCTATAAATGGAATGTGTAAATGATTGTTATAATTACAATTGAATAAAAGTTCTGTTTGAAATCAAATGTTCTTAATGTTTTGAATTGTACTGTAATACTCTGTAACTCTAATTCGGTGATGGATACAGGTTAGAGGTGTTACACTTCCTAACTCCAAGTAAACCGGACAATGTTTCCTTTACATGCATTACATGCATTTCTGGGATGTAATACCATGGAATCATAGCAAGTTCATGCAACCTCAACATATTTAGTATTTTAAGGTTTTGAGTGTAGAAACTTACTTGATGTTTTCTAACCTTCTCCACTTAGCTTTTCCTTGCACCATAGCTTTCATTCTCCTAATAGCTAAGAGAGACAACCAATTCATGGGTTAAACTCAGAAATCCAAGTTTGAAATTAATTTTTCTAGAAACATACGGAATCTTTAAAATGGTTTCTGGAAGACCTTAACTTTGATCCTTAAATATCGTTTCTGTAACACCCCTAACCCGTATTCATTACCGGAACAAGGTTACGGAGCATTATCGGACTAACAAAATAATAAACCATTTAATTCATACATCAACCCAAACATCATCTAATTATAATCAAATACATTCATAATATCCCATAATCGAGCCCTCGAGGCCCTAAAAATACTATAGAAACAATCTGGGACTAAATTGAAAACATTTGGAAATTTTAGGAAAAAGTTGAAAAACTTAGACTGCAGGGGTCACACAGCCGTGTAGCCAGGCCGTGTGACTCACACGGCTACGACACATGCCTGTGTCTCAGGTCATGTGGACATTCGAAATAGGGACACACGACCATTTCCCAGCCTATGCCCATGCCCGTGTAACTCACTGACTTGGTCACACGGCCAAGCCACATGCCCGTGTGCCAGGTCATGTGCTAGGCTGTGTAACAGCCTGACTTGCATGCCTTGAACCTGCAGGGGACACACGGCCGTGTCGCATGGCCATGTGCTACACATGGAAGAGTCACACACCCGTGTCTCAGGCCATGTGGCCTCAAAATCAACCTTAAAACACAAGTTTACCATTTCAAATTGTTTGGACCTTAAGAAACTCAAATACTAACCAAAATACGAAATCAAAATGATATTAATCAGGTAAAAAACACATCAAAACCAACCAAGTATGTGCCTAACCAATGTACCCTCATTGGTACCATAATTACATACAAATTTACCTCAAAATACACGTTAATTCAATTCATTAATTCATTCAAGTAATACCAAATCAATATACCTAACAAAATTACCACAATCACAGTAATTCAAATATATATAAGCCACACATACTAGCATAACATTTATACCTCATTCTCATACCATTTGTAAATTGGTAATTAGCACAAAATATCATTCATAACATTTACATAAACCAAACATTAACCAAAATAGCACAAGAGCCTATACATGCCATATAATTTGAATTTAACGTTTCAAAAACTACCGAGATAAACTGGATAGTGTGACTTGAGTGCCGATCTGATCGTCCAACCTTTCAAAAATCTACAATGACATTAAACAACACAAGTAAGCTTAATGGAGCTTAGTAAATTTGACGAGTTAAATGATAAATCTTACCGAACTAACTATAATAATTCAAACAATAAAATCATCAAAGAGAACTCCCTATCATTCACAACTTCAATCGATAAATACATCCGTATTCAAATCAATACAAAACTAACTAACATGTCTTTCAAATTCATTAAACAAGTTACCTTACTGAGATTTTCCATCCGAAGAACGACTTACGGGTAAGAGTACATCATCAACAGAAGCTCATAAAAGCTGATCCTCCAGAATATGCCAATAGAAGCTCGAAAGCTGAACAGAAGCTCGTAAGAGCTGATCCACCCAATCACACCAAAAAGAAAGTAAAACACGAGAGTTCACAACAAATGCTGAACCTCGGTTTACTTGGGTAAAATGCCGATATCTCCTTCCAATACCATTTCCATTCCAAACCCCCGTTAAACACCAAATCACGAATGTACTCAAATCCCGCGTTCAATTCAAGCCGAATATCCAATTCAATATTATAATTCAAATAATAATTCATTTCAGACAATAGAATATATACATAATACCAATCACCAATTATTAAAAATGTTAAATTTTAACCATACGAACTTACCTGGACTGAATTGTAGTAATTGTACAAGTTTAGGGACTATTCCACTATTTTTCTTTTTCACGAGTATCTACGGGATCTTGATCTAAATATAAAATTACTCATTAATTAGCATATTTTTCATTTCCAATCCATTTTACAATTAATACCCTTTTATTTTTCAAATTTGCATAATTACCCCAAACTTTTACCTTTTTTAATTTAGTCCCTTAACCAAAAATTCATCAAATTAACTAATTTTCTCAAATCAATAATCTATCCAAATATTCTAGGCCCTCAAATAGCCCCTAATAAGCCTAAAATTAACTATCAAACCCTAATGTTTTGACATTTTCATAATTTAATCCTAAAATCAAAATTTAACAAAAATCACTTTACAAAATCATCATACAACACAATCAAAGCTCCAAATACATGATATTCATAAAAAAACATCCAATATTCATCAATGGAAACTTCCAAAAATTTTAACAGAATCAAAAACGAAGGTACGGGCTAGCTGGACCTAGTTCCAATGATCTCAAAAACAAAAACAAAACAAGAAACGAGTAAGAAATTCACTCACATGCATAACAATTTGCTTGGCCGATTCTCCTAGCTTGAAAAACCATGAATTTTGGCTATGGTCATGTAAAATGAAGAAGAAACATATTTCTTTTTACTTAATTTTGTTTTAATTTCAACTAAATTACAAGTTTGCCATTATAATTTCATTATTTTTGTCATTTTCCATCAATTTTTTGTCCCTCTATATTATTTAGGGCTTAATTATCACTTAAGTCCTTCCTCAATTAATAATTACACCATTTCATCACCTAATTGCTATAATTAGCAACTTTTGCACCTTTTTTTAATTTAATCATTTTTCTTTAATTAACTAACTAAACATTAATATTTCTTAACTAAAATTTAATATAACTATAATGACTCTATAAATATAATATTTATGAATCGAAACGACAGAAATTTGTTGTCCCAAAACCACTGTTCTGTCACCACTCAAAAGCGGGATGTTACTACTCTTCCCCCTTAGGAAATTTCGTCCTCAAAATTGTTACTTGAAAATAGATTCGAATATTGTAATCTCATTGATTCTTTAGTTTCCCAACTAGATTCTTTAGAACCATGATGATGCCACAATACTTTTACTAACGAAACTCATTTATTTCGTATTTCTTTGACTTCCCAAGCTAAAATTCTCATTGGTTCCTCCGAATACATCAAATCTGACTATAGCTCAATCTCACTATGAGGAATCACATGTGAAGGATCAGATCTGTACCGTCTCAGCATCAATACGTGGAACACATTATGGATTTTCTTTAGTTCAGAGGGCAAAGCTAATCCATAAGCTACAAGGCCGATTCTTTCAACAATTTTATACTGTCCGATAAATCTCGAACTCAACTTTCCTTTCCCGTCGAACCATAACACTTTCTTCCACGGAGAGACTTTTAACAATAATCTATATCTTTTCTTTTCAGATTTGCGTACAATTTCTAATGATCAGATGCAGCCTTCAAAATATCCCAAATAATTTGAACTTCTTTTTTCTGATTTTCAGATCAAATCAACTCCCATCATTTTGGATTCACTCAATTCAAACCAATACAGCGTGTTTTACATTTTCTCCCGTAAAGAGCTTCAAACGGTGCCATTGTTATACTGGATTGATAACTATTATTATAAGCAAATTTAGCTAACGATAGATACTTTTCCCAGCTACCTTCAAATTAGAGTATACAACATCTCAACATATCCTTCAGAATTTGAATCACTCGTTATACAATGCATCATACAGATATGTCATGGTATCATGTATAATTAGTATAGTGTATATAGTACGCTCAACATACAGACATACATAGCTATCTTATATAGGCATATAACAGTCTTACAATCATTACAGTCAATTAGAGGTCTAGGTAAACTTACCGACCCTACAGTAGGTCCACAGTTGACTCGGGAGACCCGTGCAACCTTAGCAGTCAAACAGTGAAAATGGGCCCACGGCCCACATTACATGCCCATGTGGGACAACATGCCCGTGTTGAGAGACCCCCTTGGCTGGCCACACACATGGCAAATTTGAGAGATTCAACTTTGCTAAAAATAGCCTGGGCCAAATCTATAAAGCCACATTTTTTGGAGGGGTTTGAATTCAAGGTTGGAAGTTCTTCAAGGGCTTCTTTGCAAGCTTATTTAGTCAGCTAAAATGCTGATTTGTGTCAGCATATGGAAAGTTCGGGGCAGCCCAATTGGTGGTTGGTTCGGTTCACTAAATTCGGTTCAACCAATGCGATTCAATTGGACCCTTTTTTTCCATAATTAATTAATAATAATTTATTTAGCCCAAATTAAATTGAGAATAAATTAAAATTAATTATATTATTAATTAACACACATTTTTGGACCATCTTAGGCTAGAAATAAATTTTCCTCGATGCTTCAAATTGTTTCTCGATTTTATTCTTCGAGCATTGTTTGCTGAGCAAATTTTGGCCCTTTGTGCAAATCTGTTGAAAATAGTCAAAATTAATCAAAATTAACTATAAAATTAATTAAAATTCATCATGTTCATATTTTTAACATAATTTAATTATTTTATAATATTTAATTATTTTTTACAAGAATTTAACCGAAATAGCATGATTTTAAGTTAAAAAGGGCATGTAAAAACACATAAATTTTTGTGTTTCCACACCCCTAAACTTAATTCATTACTCGTCCCGAGTAATGCACAAATTTGAAAAGAATTTTCTCAGAAACACTTTTTGAAAAACTCCTTCAAAGAAACATTCTTCCCAAAATCTTGAAATCAATATACTTATGCTCAAAAACAAGAAATTTGATAATTATGCTACTCAGGTATATATATTGTTCAAATTAATCTCAACAATTACTACAATAGAAAAATTAGACTAAATGTCTCTTAATAAAGACATGTTAATCCCTACCAATTTGATTTTAATCCCTTATTCAAAATTAAACTGCAATCATTAAGCTTAACTAATGCCTTCATATGTTGAACAGAGCAATTTCTTTCCACTAATGTAGGTAACATTGGAACTTTGAATCAATAGATCTTTAACAAGGTTGTAACGTAGCTGGGCTTAGGGGTAGGTAAAAGATAGATAATTTTAGGTTTAAAAATAACCCTAGTCTTAGCTTGTATCGGACCTTTCGAAATAAGCACCTTCAATACATCAACTTTTCTTTCCTTTTCACGTGCTCTTTAGTGCAATTTACTTCAAGTACATATGCTTTTTTTTCCAAGTATTTTACTGCATGTACTACAATTTTCAGAGCATTTCATACTTCTTTGCAACTCGCCCAAACTTATTTTCAAAGAATACTCTGAATAGTACTGAGTCTAGTGTTTGGGACATTTTTAAGATAATTAAGAAAAGTGATGGCTAACTTTGTAAGGGTTCAAATAATATTAGGCCATGAAGTCTCAAAGTTGGGTTTCAAAGGATAAAAATTTCATCATGGTTGGCTTGAAAGGCTCAAACGGTCCAAACAATAGTTGCCTAAATCATTTTCAAAGTTCCATGCTTCTTAGGATTTCACCTCAAGAAACTACTATGTCAATTCTAAAGACTTAAACTTTCATGCATGCCTAACTTTCCTAAAGAACTAAAATTTTATGGTATGATTTGCATGCTTTATTAGAAATATATTTCATGTCATTACTAAGCTAACATAACAATTTATTAAAATAATCAAACTTTATTCATACTTAAATTAGCATACTTAAAAAATTTCAAATTTATTGAACAAAAACATATCATATTTATAATTAAAAGAAAAATTTTATTCTGAGTGGAAATAATTTCAATTTTCGGTCCCCCCAACTTAAAATGAACAATGTCCTCATTGTTTAAAGTGAATAGAAACTATATACCAGGTAGGATTCCAAAAAAGAGGAGGTGAGTCAATTTGACTGCTTAAGTACCAAGCTCTTCCTAGATCCAATCCTAAACATGTATATACCTATTGCCACACTTTAGACTTTACTACTTGTCCATATTTACTTTTGATTCCCATCTCTTATTTTATTGAGCAGAAATAAAAAATTCCTAATTAAGCTTAATTCTAAGCTTAAGTTGGTAAAAATTAATATATAAATTATAAATAATATAATTATATATTAAATTTTATCAAATTATTAATAATATTAAAGATATTTATTCTAGATGCTTTTTGAAAATATTCACAAAGAAAGGCACCTAGTTTTTTTTATTTATGAAAAGAGCGAATAAATTTTAAAAATAATTCAATTAAGTCCCTAGACTTAATGAAAATGTAAAATTGAGTTGCAAATTAAAACTTGGATCAAAATTGACCCTTTTATTTGAAACTAAAATTTATTTTTCCATTTAGGGGATAATTTCTTGGAAAATTATGTCAAAATAAATTCCCAGGAAAGATTGGAGGGGTCACAAACGGTCCCGCTTAAGTTCCAATCTCCTAGACAGAATTTATTTAAACATACTTTACCCGAAAATATACCCTCAATGATTTATTAAAAAAGAAAAATGAAAAATTAAGTATCCGATAATATGAACGAGATTTTATCACGTTCAATTTTATTTCTCCAATAATGTTTCAGGCGCTGAGCATTAACTCGGAAATTACCTCCCTTACCTTAGAGTTCAACAACTCCGTATGGATAGACTTGGGGAATCGTAAATGGACCGGACCAACGTAATTTTGGCTTACCTGGAAAGAACTTCAATCTGGAATTGAACAACAAGACTTGCTGACCTGCTTCAAGTTCTCGAACTCGACTGTGGTTGTCATGCCATTTCTTGAGTCTTTCTTTAAGTACTTTGGCATTTTCATATGAGAACATTCGGAACTCTTCTAACTCATTGAGTTGGAACATCCATTTCTCTTTCGCGAGCTTAGGATCCACATTAAGCTGTTGAAGAGCCCAGTAAGCTTTGTGCTCTAACTCCAATGGTAGATGGCAGGCTTTCCCAAGGACCAACCTATAGGGTGAAATCCCTAACGGTGTCTTGTATGTTGTTCTATAAGCCCATAAAGCATCATCTAATCTTGTGGACCAATCTCATCGGTTCGGGCAGACTACCTTTTCAAGTATGCCTTTGATCTCCTTATTTGCCAGTTCAGCTTGCCCATTTGTCTGCGGAGGGTAAGCTGTTGCAACCTTGTGTCTCACTCTGTGCCTGTCTAATAACCATTTTAACCACTTGTTCACAAAGTGGGATCCTTCATTATTTATGATAGCTCTTGGGGTTCCAAACCTTGTGAACACATGCTTCTGTAGAAACTTCATCACAACCTTAGCATCGTTTGTTGGATATGCCTCAGCCTCGACCCACTTAGACACATAGTCTACTACTACTAGATGTACTTATGACCACAAGACGGAGGGAAAGGACCAAGAAAGTCAATACCCCAAACATCGAACAATTCTACCTTAATGATGTTTGTTCGAGGCATCTCATTTCTGTTGGTGACATTTCCAACCCTTTGACATCGATCACAGCTCTTCACGTAAGCATATGCATCCTTGAATAGTGTTGGACAAAAGAATTCAGCTTGCAATACTTTGGCCGTTGTACGTGTACCTCCGAAGTGTCCCCCACTTAGAGCTGAGTGGCAGTTGTATAAAATCTTCGGTATTTCATCTTTTGCCACACATCTCCAGATCATCTGATTTTCACACTTTTTAAACACATATGGCTCTTCCCAGAAATAGTACTTCACATCGTGAAGAAACTTTTCTCCTTTGTTGATACATCTTATCAATTGGTATCAATACACAAGCTAAATAGTTAGCAATATCAGTAAACCAAAGAGTATTATGGACATGATTTACCTTCAGGATATGTTCATCTGGAAACGTCTCCTGAATTGATATAAGAGGAGAATTCCCTTCTTATGGCTCCAATTAGGACAAGTGATCTGCTACTTGATTTTCAAATCCCTTTCGATCTTGAATTTCTAGATGGAACTCTTGAAGTAGAAGTACCCATCGGATCAGCCTCAGCTTAGCGTCTTTCTTCACAAGTAAATACTTAATTGCCGAGTGGTTCGTATAGGCAGTCACTTTGGTACCTACTAGATAAGATCGAAAATTGTCGAAAGCAAACATAATAGCAAGTAACTCTTTTTCAGTTACCATATAATTCAGTTGAGCTCCTGTTAGGGCTTGACTTGCGTAGTAGATGGGATGAAAAACTTTGTTCCTTCACTGGCCCAAGAGAGCTCCAATTGCGAAGTCACTTGCATCACACATCAATTCGAATGGAAAATCCCAATCTAGTGTGACAATTATGGGTGCCGTGACTAATCGACTCTTCAAATTGTTGAAGGCTTTTAAGCATTCCTCATCAAACTTGAATATAGAGTCCTTCTCTAATAATTTGCATAAGGTTTAGCAACTTTGGAGAAGTCCTTGATAAATCTTCGATAAAAATCAATGTGGCCAAAAAAGCTCCTAACACCCTTTATAGATGTTGGAGGTCGGAGTTTCTCAATAATGTCTACCTTTGCTTTGTCTACCTTGATCCCATGTCTCGTTATCCGATGCCCTAGAACAACTCATTCTCGTACCATGAAATGACATTTTTCCCAGTTGAGTACGAGATTCGTTTATTCGCATCGCCTTAGTACCTTAGTTAGATTGGCTAAGAAATCATCGTAAGTATCTCTGAATACTGAAAAATCATCCATAAAAACTTCCAAATATTTCTCAACCATGTCAGTAAAAATAGACATCATACATCTTTGAAATGTAGCAGGTGCATTACATAAACCAAATGGCATGCATCAAAATGCAAACGTACCGTACGGGGAGGTGAATGTCATTTTGTATTGATCTTTCGGTGCTACTGTAATCTGATTATACCTTGAGTATCCATCGAGAAAATAGTAGTAATCTCATCCTACGAGTCTATCCAGCATCTGGTCCAAGAACGGCAAAGGAAAGTGATCTTTCCTAGTCGCCTTGTTCAGCTTCCAGTAATCGATGCAGATTCTCCATCCTGTAACCGTTCTAGTCGGTATCAACTCATTGTTCTCGTTCTCTACGATCGTGATACCTTATTTTTTTGGCACGCACTTTACCCAGCTTACCCATGAACTGTCTGAGATGGGATAGATGATACTCGCGTCTAACCACTTGATGATCTCTTTTTTTACTACGTCCTTCATGATAGGGTTTAGTCTCCGTTGTCCATTGGTCGTCCCTTTTTTGCTATTTTCCAGGATAATCTTGTGCATGCATACAGATGGACTAATACCGCGAATATTAGCTATGGCCCATCCGATGGCCTTCTTGAATTGTTTCAAAACTAAGATAAGTTTCTCTTATTGCTTAGTGGTCAATTTTGCTGAAACAATCATAGGCAGAGTAGAAGCATTAACTAAATAAACGTATTTTAAATGAGAAGGTAATACCTTGAGTTCTAATTTAGGTGGCTCCTCGATCGACTCTTTTGGTTGGGAATAGTCCCTATCTCCTAACTCCAAAGATTCAAAACGGGATTGTGGATTAAGTCCCCTTTGATTAGCTTCTACCAAAGCTAAGTATTTATCCTCCTCTTCATCATTTGGAGGATCCAATGTCAAAATTCTTTCCAGTGGGTTGAGTTCCTTCTCCACTATTAAATCCTCTAAATCAGACACTGCAGAGCAATCATCCATTGTGTCAGGAAATCGCATAGACTTAAAGATGTAAAATGTTACATGATCATCCATAACACGCATAGTGAGCTCGCTCTTCTGCACATCAATAAGGGTCCTTCCAATTTCTAGGAATGGTCTTCCTAGGATGATTGGTACTCTTTCTCTGCTTCAAAATCTAGAATTACAAAGTCAGCAGGAAAGATAAACTTATCTACACGTACCAATACGTCCTTGATTTTTCCTTTTGGATGTGCTAAGGATCGATGTGCTAGTTGAAGCGTAACTGTAGTTGGTCTAACTTCTCCTATCCCCAACTTCCTAAATATTGACATAGGCATCAAGTTGATACTTGCACCTAAGTCACATAATGCCTTACCACAATATGTTGCTCCAATGTTGCAGGGTATGGTAAAACATCCAAGATCCTTCAATTTTGGGGGTAGCTTGTCTTGAAGATATGCACTACATTCCTTCGTCAGAGCTACCTTCACAAATTCTCTAAGTCTTCGTTTCTTAGACAAGATATCTTTCATGAACTTGACGTAGTTCGACATTTGCTCAAGTGCTTCAACCAACGGGATGTTGATGTGAAGTTGCTTGCGTACGTCAAGGAACTTCTTGAATTGAATCTCCTGCTTCTATTTCTGAAGTCTTTGAGGGTAGGGTGGTGGTGGTTTCATTACTGCGACTGATTCTGGTTGATTCATCTTTGGCGACAATTTTGTATCTAACGACACTGTTATTTGATCAGAATTAGCTGGCCCTGAGATTACTTTGTCGGGTTTTACAGATTTTGGTTTTGGTGAAACTAGAATTTCAACACTTGGGTGAACTTCTTCTGAATCTTGAGCTTCAGTTGGCTCCTTTTAAACTTCGACAATGTTGGGCTCTACTGTCTTTCCGCTCCTCAATGTCAACGCTTTACAATGTTCCTTCCCCAGATTTCTCAAATTCTCCGTGTCACTAGGTAAAGCACATTGTGGTCGGCTCTTGAGTTCAGTAGCAAGCTGGCCCACTTGATTCTCCAAATTCCTTAGAGTGGCATCATTTTTCGCCATGTATGGCTTCAATAGATTCTCTAAGCTATTGGATGGTTCCACTCGGGTTGGTTTCTGAACTTGTTAGGGGAAACTAAGCGGCTGAGTTGGTCTAGGTTGGGCGTAAGTGTTACTGGTTCCAGCCCCTAGGTTACTCTAGGAAAAATTCGGGTGATTTCGCCACGATGAGTTATAAAAGTTGGATTGTAGTCCTTTCCTCCCTTGATTTTGGTTTTGGTTGCACATGTAATATACAGATTCGGGGTTCGATGGATGTTCTTCAAACAAATGTCCTTCCCTACAATACACACAAGCTATATTCTCAAATTGGTTAGGTGGTTGGGCTGCAAAACTGTTAGACCCATTAGTGGTAAGATTCTTAAGCATTAAGGATATTGAAGATACCTGAGATGCGAGTGAAGTGAGAGTGTCCACTTCATGTATTCCAGCGACTCATCTTCTTGACACTGCTCGATTGGTTGGCCATTGATAATTGTTGCTGGCAATCCTCTCAATAATTTCGTAAGCCTCATTATAAGACTTAGAAAAGAGAACACCATTAGCAGAGGCGTCCACTACCATCCTCGTGTGAGCGTTGAGACCATTATAGAATGTCTCAAGTTGAATGCAATGTGGGATTCCATGTGAGGGCACTTTCGTAATAACTCTTTGTACCTTTCTCATGCCTCATACAGGGACTCATCATCCATTTGTTTGAAGGCAGTGATCTCATTCCTCAACTTGGCATTCTTGCTCGGTGGGAAATACGTCATGAGGAATCTTTCAGCTAACTCTTGCCATGTAGAAATGGAGTTCGGTAGCAATGAGTTCAACCAGGCACGAGCTTTGTCCCTTAGTGAATATGGGAACAGCTTCAGTCGTAATGCATCTTCGGGTACTCCAGCTAACTTGAAAGAATCGCTCATTTCTATAAATATTTTTAAGTGAAGATGATGATCTTCAATAGGCATTCCACTGAATTGGCCCAGAGTCTGAAGCATCTGGAACATAACTAGCTTCAGCTCGAATTGTAGTGCCTCGATTTTGGGTCTCCTAATACTCGAATTAAGATCGTTAAATACTGGCATGGCATACTGTCGTAAAGCTCAATCCCTATCATTAGCAATAAGGATAGGATTCTGAGCAAGGTTTTCTCCGTTTCCTTGATTCATATTCTCAAAGTTTATCTCTTCGGTCCTTCTTTGATTCGCTTGTCTTCTTTGCTATCGAAAGGTTCATTCTATTTCAGGGTCTACAAGGAGTAAGTCAATAATCTGGTCAATACTCATAAACACCTCAAATAATCACAGAAAGATTAAGTAAGTAAAGATTTAAACAGGAAAATAAATAAACCAAAATGTAAAAATAGATTCACAAATAATTGTTTTTTTTAAATAGTCCTCGGCAACGGCGCCAAAAACTTGGAATGACAAAAATGTGCAAGTGTACACAATCGCAACAAGTAATAAAATGACAAGAAAATGTTGAGTTATCGTACCCACAGGGACTGTAAAAAAGGAATATTTATGAAATTAATGTTAAAACACTTTGGTGATGGAAAATATTTTTGTTTAAAGATGATTAAAAACTAAGGGTTAAAAACTAAGTAAAAAAATTAAAAATAAAAAGGTTCTAATGCACGATTTCAAATAAGGTTTAATCAAGATGATATAATTGTGTTGGATTAATTACATTCCTTTAACTTAGAATTATTAAACTTATGTTTATACTGCTACGAACAAATTCACGGCAACTCGGTAATTTGCTAACTACTGCTCATACATACTTATTAAATTAATCAATCTCTTGAACATTTTCCAATGTCAACCCAAGCGATTAATCAATCTTCACAAGCATATAAAAGATCAAGTGAGGTAATAGAGTAGTTCTACCTTGAAACAGTTTAATCACAATAATCTTGCAAGTTATGCAATGCATATGTATCGCAAAATACAATGCTAAATTAACTTCAGCTACCTTAGAAGAATAAACATGCACTGATTAGGTATTGTGTCGATTAATTACAATTTCAATATGATTTAATAATTAATTCATTAGTTATCTAAGAATTAATATTGCAAGAATAACTTAGGTATTATTTTACTTAATCAAGCATCTTACCGAAGCCTATAACAGCACAAACACAATTTCAATAATTCAAGCAGGCAAAATATAATCAACCCAACGCGAATTAAATTCAAGCTAGATTGATTAAAAAAACCATTTCAATAGAATAAATATTCATAAACATGTTTGTCAAAACAACAACGAAATTTAAAGAGATAGGGAACAAGAAGCAAATCCGGTGTTTCTCTGTAGCTTGACTGATTTCTCCATTCTTCATTCTCCGTTGTCCTCGGCTATCAAGGTGGCTTATGAACACTTTAACTTCTGCTCAACAATGGCTGATGAGGACCTCTTTCCCAAGAAAAGAAATCGCCACTTGAACAAAAGGGAAAATGGGAAGGAAAAGTTGAGAGAAAGTGAGAGAGGAGAAGAGAGAATTAGAGTGTGAGCGATGAGTTGAATGATCAAAAAGGGTTGGATTTTATAGCTGATTGTGGCTGCTAAAAATATCAAATTCCATCAGCCAAAGAGATCCCCCTTGGCTGGCCACACATATGGCAAATTTGAGAGATTCAACTTTGTTAAAAATAGCCTGGGGCAAATCCATAAAGCCACATTTTTTGGAGGGGTTTGAATGCAAGGTTGAAAGTTCTTCAAGGGATTCTTTGCAAGCTTATTTAGTCAGCTAAAATTCTAATTTGGGTCAGCATATGGATGGTTCTGGGCAGCCCAATTGGCGGCTGGTTCGGTTCACTAGATTCGATTCAACCAATGCGATTCAACTAGACCCTTTTTTTCCATAATTAATTAATAATAATTTATTTCGCCCAAATTAAATTGGGAATAAATTAAAATTAATTATATTATGAATTAACACACATTTTTGGACCATCTTAGGCTGGAAATAATTTTCCTTGATGCTTCAAATTGCTTCTCGGTTTTATTCTTCGAGAATTGTTTGCTGAGCCAATTTTTGCCCTTTGTGCGAATCTGTCGAAAATAGTTAAAATTAAATATAAAATTAATTAAAAATCATCATGTTCATATTTTTAACATAATTTAATTATTTTATAATATTTAATTATTTTTCGACAAGAATTTAACCGAAATAGCATGATTTTAAGTTAAAAATGGCATGTAAAAACACATAAATTTTCATGTTTGCACACCCTCAAACTTAATTCATTGCTCATCCCGAGTAATGCACAAATTTGAAAAGAATTTTCTCGAAAACACTTTGAAAAACTCCTTTAGAACAACATTCTTCCCAAAATCATGAAATCAATATACTTATGCTGAAAAATAAGAAATTTGATAATTATGCTACTCAAGTATATATATCGTTCAAATTAATCTCAACAATTACTACAATAGCAAAATTAGACTAAATGTCTCTTAATAAAGACATGTTAATCCCTACCAATTTCGTCCTTAGGAAATTTCGTCCTCAAAATCATTACTTGAAAATAGATTTGGATGTTGTAATCTCGTTAATTCTTTAGTTTCCCAGCTAGCTTCTTTAGAACCATGATGATGCCACAATACTTTTGTAACAGCCCGAATTTGGGGCTAGTCAGAATAATGGTTTCGGGACCACAAATTCGATGATAAAAAAAATTATTTTCATTATATTTTTATGGTCTACGGTTTCACAAAATTATTTCATGAAAATTTCATTCGAAAATTTTGATGTTTGGACACTCAATTTATTCAAAAGGACTAAATTGTAAAAAGTGCAAAAGTGGAGTTCTATATGTTAGAGGTGTCCAATTGTTATGAAATTTTAAATTGGAGGTCTTTATATGGTAATTAAACCATTGGTTAAGTTGGTGGACTAAAATGGGTATGGTTAGGCATATTTCCAAAGTTTTTCATTAAGGGCATTTTGGTCATTTAGTTATTAAAATGAATTAAAAACAAAATTAAAAATAAATTTTTGTCCATATTCAACCCCTAAGCCGAAAATTTCATGGAGAAACCATGGCTAGGGTTTTTCAAGCTTCCAAGCTCGATTGTAAGTCCGTTCTATCCCCGTTTTTAATGATTTTTACGTTTTTGAAATCCTCGTAACAAGATTTACCTATTTTTACCATTGTATTGAACTAGGGTTTGTGTTTAAAAATTTACTCATGAATGATATGCATGTATTTTGATGTTTTATGGAAGAATATGAATGTTTGGAGTCTGATAAACGATTTGTACTAAGTAATTTTCGATGAAAATGCCTAAAAGGATTAATTTGTAAAAGTTATAAAATATGTCACAAGTGTGTGAATAAGTGAGTGTTGTGGACTGCTATAGTTATGAAAATGTTTCAGCTAGGCCTAAAATACAAGGAAATTTAATAAAAATTATTTTACGAGCCTAGGGGCAAAATTGTAATTTTGTGAAACTTTAGGGTCAAAAATGTAATTTTTCCAAAGTATGATTTTTGGACTGGAATGAATAGTGTGAATTGTATATAAGTTAAATGTATTGTTATAAATTAAGAAAGATGAGAAATTGAAATTGATCGATAAAAAGAAAAGTCAAAAAAAGTGAAAAATTCCCGAATGAACCTTTGGAATAAAAAGGGATACGAATGAAGTGATAGAAATGATCACATGTGTGGCACGGATTGTGTGCAGGCCACTATGTAAAAGTGAAAGTGATGGTCACGTGTGTAGTACTATGTGCAGGCTACTACGTGTACTAGGATGATAGGTCGCATGTGTAGTACTATGTGCAGGCTACTATGCGTACCAGATAGTTTCGATCACGTGTGTAGTACTATGTGCAGGCTACTACGTGTATCGGATGGTAATGTTCACATGTGTAGTACTATGTGCAGGCTACTATGTGAACCGAATATCATTAATTAATAAGGTGCTTGCTATGTGCTGATTCCATCGAATATCATTGATTAATAAGGTGGTTGCTATGTGCTGAATCCACCGAGTATCTGTTATTATTCTGAAGTGTTCATTGAGAAATTGACTAAGTGTAATTGAATAATGAATATAGGTGTGGAATTGAATTGAATATCGACTTAGAAATGGAAAAGTGAATTTTGAATTGAATTCTGATTGAAAGTGAAAAAGTGAAATTATGAAATAGTACATTTAGCAATAAAACAGTTTAGACAGCAACAGTTGTGTGAATTTAAAAAATCACCAAAAATGGTGGAGATTCAATTAGAGGCTGAATAATATATGAAATTGAAGCTGAATGAGTCTATTTTCACATAAAAGAAATAGAGAAAGCAAAAGAGTTATATATTTTGAGATATTTGAAGTTTAGTTAGACAGAGTCAGAATGAGTTCGGAATTCCCTATTCTGAATTTGAAAAATTTTCAAAAATTGTACAAAAATAATTATAGGATAAATTTTATATTTTTAAAATCCTCAATTAATCTATTTTCAATAGAAAAAATGAAAACAATGTTTGAATTCTGTACAATGAGATAATTATTTTTTAGTGAAGAGAGGTCAGAACTATCAAGCAGTGAAACAGGGGAAACTTTAAAGAATAAACTGTTCTATTTGGATAAACCAAAAATTCTAAAAATTTTATGGTAATAAGATATGTGAATCTAGTTTTGGGAAAAATTTATAGATCTTAATTTGGAGTTCTGTAGCTCTATGTAAAAATAATTTAGTGACTCTGATCCGAATAGATAGCTTTGAATATACATGTGAGTGAATAGTAAAATTGTAGTTAATGTTGTTTAAGTGTGTTAAACACATTAAGGATGTGGAATGAAGAGGAGGAGGAGGAAAATTGGAAGAAAATATGAATGATTTGTGTATAATTGGCCATATGCTCAATTATAATCAATAAAACAATTGAAAAGAAATGATGTTTATAATTGTGCATTATTAGTTATAGTTAAAGTTCATGTGAGAAAATAAAGTTTCATAGTATGTGTATGTGGTATACTTGGTATATGATTTGATATGTAGCAATGTCAGAAATGGTTTATGAATTAACTCATGTTGATAAGTTTGATACATAAATAAATGTTGTGCTTATCCATTCTTATAATGCTTATACTATATGTTTATTTGGCTAGCTTGTTTGGTGTGTATGCTTAGGCTTTGGCCAAGTTGTGGCTGGATTACGCCACATTAAATTTATAAAATTATGAATTGAGATGGTAAATGTCTAGATGGAAATATACTTGTGATCATAAAAGGGTGGTAAGGTTTAAAGTTTGTAATCTTTATTAAAATGATTTATCATGTGGTTAGTCTTCAAAAAGACTAGTTTGCGAATTTGGTTGAGAGTAATGTTTATATCTTGTGTGATATGCATAGGAAACGGGAGTGGAAAGGAAATGAAATACTAGGTTCATGCTTGAAGTGTAAAATGATACAAAAAGGGGACGTTAAGTTAAATGATAAATATGTATTAGTATGAACTTAATGAAATTGAATTGTACGTGAATTAAATGAAAATTGCAAATGATATGATTTGAATTAAATGAATTATTGTAGTATTGAAATGTATATTGGATTGAGAAATTGAATTGAATCGTGAACATGAGAATCGTGAATTAAATGAAATGGAAATGAAGTACTGAATTGCATAAGTATGCATTGGGTCTCAGAAGCCCTATTTGTTACAAATATAGTATTTTGAAGTTATAACGTGAAGATTTATAAAAGCATATTAAAAATTTGAGATTTTAAATTTGAATAAAATTTTATAACTCGGTTTAACATGTTTATAAGTGTATGTGTTCTGGTAATGCCTTATACCTTATTCCGGAGTCGAATACGGGTAAGGGGTGTTACAATGTGACATCTCCAGATTCGGTAATAACGTTTAGACGGATTTGGGGTGTTACAACTTTTACTAACGGAACTCGTTTATTTCATTATTGTTTGACTTCCCAAGCTAAAATTCTCACTGATTCCTCCGAATACGTCAAATTTGACTATAGCTCAATCTCATTATGAGGAATCACATGTGAATGATCAAATCTATACCGTCTCAGCATCGATACATGGAACACATTATGGATTTTCTTTAGTTCAGAGGGCAAAGCTAATCTATAAGCTACAGGGCTGATTCTTTCAACAATTTCATACGGTCCGATAAATCTCGGACTCAACTTTCCTTTCCTGTCGAACCATAACACTTTCTTCCACGGAAAGACTTTTAAGAATAATTCTATATCTTTTCTTTTCAGATTTGCGTACGATTTCTAATGATCAGATGCAACCTTCAAACTATCCCAAATAATTCGAACTTTGTTTTCTGATTTTCAGATCAAATCAATTCCCACCATTTTGGATTCACTCAATTCAAACCAATACAGCGGTGTTTTACATTTTCTCCCGTAAAGATCTTCATACAGTGTCATTTTTATACTGGATTGATAACTGTTATTATAAGAAAATTTAGCTAACGATAGATACTTTCCCAGCTACCTTCAAATTAGAGTATACAATATCTCAACATATCCTTTATGAAATTAATATGTATAGCAAGTTATGCAAGGCATATGTATCGCCAAATACAATGCTAAATTAACTTCAGCTACCTTAGAAGAACAAACATACACTGATTAAGTATTGTGTCGATTAATTACAATTTCAATATGATTTAATAATTAATTTATTAGTTATTTAACAATTAATATTGCAAGAATAACTTAGGCATGATTTTACTTAATCAAGCATCTTACTGAGGCCTATAACAGCACAAACACAATTTCAATAATTCAAGCTGTCGAAACCATTTTTTTTTAGATTTAAAAATGGGAATCGACTTTGAAAATAAAATGGGAGTCGCCACCAATCTTTTTTTGATGAGGTGTGTTCGAGTCACCTCGTAAAAGATATTATTTTAATAAACGATTTGATTTATTAAAACAATAATTTTGGTCTACGAAATTTAGAAAAACAGGTTCAGGAGTCGGTTACGTACGAGGAAGGATTAGCACCCTCGTAACGCCCAAAATTGGTACCTAGTTGATTAATTAATGTCTTGGTTTCAAAAATTTAAAACTCGAAAAGAATTTAAAAATACGATCTCTCTTTATATTGTGTTATTTTAAAATTACTCGAATAAATCAAAATGGAAAATGCCTCATTATCTCGAAGTAACAATATGTCCCGTCCAGTAAGTTAGGACACAACATCTCGTATTTTCGAGAGTAAGCTTGCCTTTATTTTTTTGTTTAAACCTCATTTATTTTAATTTTAAAGGATAGTCAATTATTTAGGATCAACGCGAGAAAAATCGAAGCTCAGTAAGTTAGGGTACGATTTCTCGAATTTTCTAAATACGGTATATTGCCTTGATTTTCGAAATTTTACCCTTTTGAATTTGGAGTACGAATTAATGGAAATTTTTAAAAAAAAATGCATGCAATTTTGATTATATTTGAAAAGAAATTGTTCAAAATGGAAAGAATGCTGTACACGACCTATAATGAATATACAACATACAGTTAAAATCCATAACATAATATGCATCATAAAGTATACACATAACATTGATACAAATAAATCGAAATGCATGAATAATAATGTAAGAAACAATATAACAATAACATTAATATAATAACAAAACAAATACAGTTCTAATAGATTTAGATTTGAAAACATTTGAAGATAACAAATAAATGATTAATAGAATGAAATTGCAATAATAGTGACAAGAATTAAAATAAACAAAATCAATATTTAAAATAGTGAATAAATAAATAAAATAAAACCTAATGTAAGTTTGATCAAAATTAAGTAAATAAATAAAAATTAAATGAAATATTAAGTAAACTGTTTTTTTATGAGTAAATAAATAAATAAAAACAATTAAACCGACTAGGGACTGAATTGAAAATGGACGCAAAATATGGGCTCGAATCACAAATAAATAAAAGAGGTTGCCAAAGGACTGAAATGAAACACGCTCAAAGCACAAAGCACTTTCAGGGAAATAATCCTCAGTCCCGAAACGTAGCGTTTCAACTGAGGGAGTGCATGTGGTCTAAGGGCCAAATCGAAACATAAGCAAAATTCAAAGTCCAAAATAAAAAAACAATAAAAAAAACTACATTGAACGTGCCTAGAAAATGAAAGGCCTTATTACGCAAATATCCCCTTAGAAGAAAATGCGCGAATCCTTCGGGTGGGTCTGGTCGCGCATACGAATGGCCCTATACGGCGTTGTTTTGAGGCCACTGGAACAGGCCCCAAACGACGCCATTTTGTAAATCCCATAAAAGTTTAAAAAAAAGAATTGCTACTTCATTTCTTACAAGAAAGAAAGAACAAAAGAAAAGGGGCCTCCCCCTTTTCTCTGCTAGGGTTTTGCCTCGGTTTTGGGAGGCCTGAACATCAGACCACCATGCGCCGCCGTGGCACCCCAAGAACGACGACCGATGTCGCGCGAAGAAGGGCTCTTAAACCCTCTTTTCAGATATTGGGGAGGAGCACCTCCTTTCCTGCAAGGAAAGGAGAGAGCGAAGGCTCTCTTGCCTTAACCCTCAGCGCCGGCAATGGAGATCGGCCCTCTGACGAAGCGGTCACGGGACCTCTCTGGTAAGTCTCTCTCCCTTTTTATATTTCTTTATTAATTGTTTTTTTTTGCACAATTTTGTAAAAAGAATTAGTAAAAAAAATGAAATAAGTGAATAAAAAAAGAAAAACAAAGAGAGAACAACCACCTTTTAGACTTCTATTATTTTTTTTGTTTCTGATGTGTGTAACTGTAACCTTACAAAGTTTTAGCCTTTTTGTTTTATAGGCTGAAAATAAAAAACGAAAATAGAAATGAAATGAAATAAAAATACAATCTTTTGTTTTCTGCTGCGTTATTTGCTACATTTGCATGTACGGTGTACGAGATCGGGGATGTGGCGCGTACGGAGGCATGAACGTGGCACGTACGGAGGTCTGCGGTGCTAGGATGGTGGCGCACGTGCAAGGGCAGAGCCTAGTTGCGGCGCGAGGGCTTGCTGCAAGCTGGTAGGGTTTTCTGATATTGGTTTAGGCTAATTGGGCTAGGGTATTGGGCCATATTGATTTTGGGTTTGATTTTGGGCTGGTAATTTGGGTTATTGTAATTGGGTTATTTTTTGACTCGGGTTTGATATAATTTGGGTTATTGGGCTAGGGTGTATTGGGCTCGGTGAGCCTGATAGGTTTAGTATTTGTGTTAAGGACTGAATTGGGCTTTGAGTCTGTAAATGGACATTTATTTATTTTTTGGGTTTTTGGTTTGATTTTAATATTTATAAAAAAATAGGCTGTTCATAGTGGATATTTTAATTTAATTTATTTTTTGGTATTTATTGGGCCGGGCAAAATGGGTTATTACAGCTGCCCCTCTTTGCTCATTGTCGTGTAACGGGAATGGAGCAAAGACTTAAAAATAGCCAATTATGCTCAGTCGTGCTGGACCTTGGTGCACTTCTTCTTCACATAGCCTCATTCCATCCTACTGCATCTTCAGAGGTATAGGAATTGGTGCCTTGATCTACTCCACCGTAATGCCGGGGAGATAGGATTTGTAACTCGTAACTTTAATCTGTTTAACTGTGATGTCGAGGAAGCAAGGTTCGCCGTTATGGCGCTAATCTGTTCCACTGCATCGCCAAGGTAATAAGATTCGCTGTTGTAGCTTTAATCTTTTTAACTGCAATGTCGGGGAAGCAAGATTCATCGATGTGGCTTTAATATGTTTCACTACACCGCTTGAGAAGTGAGATTCGCTGTTGTGGCTTTAATCATTTTAACGGCAATGTCGAGGAAGTAAGATTCACCGTTGTGGCTTTAATCTTGTTCCATTGCATTGCCAGGGAAGTAAGATTTGCTATTCTCAGTCCGCCCCACTGTAACTTCAGGGGGATAAGACTTGTTTTCTTAGTCTACTCCGCTGTAACCTTAGGGAGATAAGACCTGATGCGATCTACTCTACTGCAACTTCAGAGAGATAAGATCTTTTATTTTAATCCACTCCACTATAATTTCAGGGAGATAGGATTAGTGGCTTCAATATACTCCACTGTAACCTTAGGGAGGTAAAATTCGCCGTCTTCGATCTGCTCTGCTACTGCTTAGGGAGGTAAGATCTGTAATCTTCAATCTATTCCACTGCTGCCCAGGGAAGTAGAACTATTGGCTTCAATGTACTCCACTATAACCACAGGGAGGTAAAGTTCGCCATCTTCGATCTGCTCCACTACTGCTTAGGGAGATAAGATCTGAAATCTTCAATCTATTCCACTGCTGCCCAAGGATATAGAATTACTGGCTTCAATGTACTCCACTGTAACCACAGGGAGGTAAAATCCGCCATCTTTGATCTGCTCCACTACTGCTTAGGGAGATAATATCTAAAATCCTAACCTATTCCACTACTGACTAGGGAGATAGGGCTTGTGGCTTAAATCTGCTTCCTTACTCTTGAAGATAAAATTAGCCGTCTTCGATTTGCTCAGCTACTGCTTAGGGAGACAAGATCTGTAATTTCCAATCTATTCCACTACCAACTAGGGAGATAGAATTACTGGCTTCAATGTACTCCACTGTAACCACAGGGAGGTAAAATCCGCCATCTTCGATCTGCTCCACTACTGCTTAGGGAGATAAGATCTGTAATCTTCAATCTATTCCACTGCCAACCAGGGAGATAGAATTACTAGCTTCAGTGTACTCCACTGTAACCATAGGGAGGTAAGGCTGGTGTCTTCGATCTACTTCGTTGTCAATGCAGGAAGGCAAGATCTGCTATCTTTAACCTGCTCTACTGCAACCGAGGGAGCCAAGGCTTTGTTTTCGATCTGCTTCACTGTCAATGCAGGAAGGCAAGATCTACTATCTTCACTGATCTGTTCTCTGGGGAACATGACTTGTATAATGAACCTAATTATGCCTAATGATTAGGACGGCATGATCAAAATGAATCAAATGCTCCTAACTAGACATGTGTGAATGGTGTTTGCATGAATGCAGAATTTTATTTTTTTGAGAATGATCCCGCTTAGGTTGTCATTACTTGAAGTTTATTAAGGCTTTGAGACTAACGTTTTATAACACCTCCCTTCTCGGCTGGCGTTTTCTGAAGAACCATTTAGTCATGTTGCCCCCACTGTAAACCTTAAAGTTCAATCCATTGGGGTGCAAAATCTGTACCATTATTCTCTCACTACAACCTAAGGGTAGAAATATATGGCTTTTCCTGAATCATCTCCTATCACAATTCAAGGATACATGATCTAAATCGTTCTAGTTCCTTACAGCATTCCCAAGGTGTCGTACCAAACACTTATGCGCAAATGAAGGCTCTCTTCTTCGAGGTAACCTCTTCCTCTTGCTTGATGATTATTGTTTGCTTGTTTATTTCAGCTTTGTCATTAACCCGACATCTTATCATTTTGTTCAATCAATGCATTTGACAACAAAATCCAAAGAGAAAGTCCAAATTTAGACTTTTCCTTCTCAAATTTCCAACCTTTAAATTTGGTGTGTTCTAAACAATAGTCCTGTTTCAGGTTCCTATATTATTTATAAACTTTTTAGAGTAATATACAAAACTTCCTTTGTGAAAGTTTTATCAGTCCATTAATCATTATTCCAATGCAACATGCTTGCAAAAAGGGTCATAACAATGGATAAGAATAAAGTTGATTCTGAGCATAGCTCAAAATGAATAAATTATCCAAAATAGTAAAGAAGGATAATAAAGAAATTGATTGGGAATGTATATCTTGGAAAAGAATAAAGTATTCCAAGAACAACAAATTCAATATAAATAATATGAGAATTGAGTGCCCCAGATATCGTAGCTTGAACTTCTCTGTACAAACTTTCTGAAGACCATTCTGAGTTTGACATGTGTTTAGGAGATCTACAGTGCTTTGTCGATGCTCCAAGATGTCGCCAACCCTTTCTTGTTGATTCAGGTAAAATAAGATTACCACATGCCCCAATCTAATCAAGATACGAGTTGCTTTGATCACTTCAAGCCCCATTCTGATCAATATTTGAGTCGCCATTTTCGGGTTTTCAACTCAAATCCCCTTTGGCCTAAGGTGCCCTTTGCGGGTTTTCCCCTTAGCCTCTCCATTTTTACTTGTTCATTTTTTCATTTTTCATTTTTTTTGACTCAAAATGCCCTTTGCAAGTTTTCACCTTGGTCATTTCTTCTTCTTTAAATGAAGTATTTCTTGACTGGATCCGAGTTTATAGGATTAGCAATCTCACTCAAGATTAGTGCTTCTCCGGAAAAAGCCTTTGGCATCCATTTTCCTCTAAAATCCTTTTGTGTAGGAAGAATCTTTCTCCAAATTAGGTTCCCCTTATGGAATTCTCTGAGGCAAACCTTTGATTGTAGGCTCACATTATTTGCCTTTGGTACATCTGACTGTACTGAATAGCTTTTAGTCTTTTCTTTTGATCAGATTGGATTCATCCTACTCAACTAAAACCCAGAGAACAGGGATTTCTACTTCAATTGGTAGAACTACTTTCGTCTTGTAAACTAGAGAATACAATGTTGCCCCAGTCAAAGCTCCGATAAACGTTCCAAAAAACAAAGAAGGCAGATGGTAACTTCACATGCCAACCCTTTTAAGTCTCAGTCATTTTTGCAATTCATTGTTTTGCAATATAGTGACAAATCGTGGTGTCTGATTTTGAATTGATTACAGCCCTCAACTATCGCGCTGTAATTCAAGTTCAATGCATTTTCCAATATCATCCTCTCTGGGATCGGCATATAATGGCATTGGCGTATGAAGTAGCCTCTAATGATCTCAAAAATGAAGCAATGCCCATTAGAAGTCTTCGATAATGGTGATGTCCATGCCCCATTTTTCTCAAAATTTGAGTCGCCCTTTTCTGGTTTTCAACTCAAAACCACATTTGGTCACAAAGCGCCCTTTGCGAGTTTTCGCCTTGGCCTCTCCTTTTCTTTTTCCTTTTTTCCTTTTTTCCTTCTCTCTTTTTTCATTTTCATTTTGACTTTGATTTTTTTCCTTTTTTGTTTTTGTTCTTGATTTTTTTTTTTGATTTTTTTTGAATTGGATCTGAATTCTTGGGATTAGGCAAGTCCTTGTTACCCCTTTCGAAAAATCTCCTTTGATATCGGATTTCTTTCATAGAGCCTCTTGGGGTGCAACTAGGACAGAAAACTTTGGATCAGGATAAAATCCCACAACATCTTGAAGTGATGGAAACTCGACTTCAAATGGGCAAATCTATGCTGACTCAACAAGAAAGGCATTGCCCCGGCAAAGAATTGCATCGTTCATATTGCAAACTTCTGACATCGTGCCGTTGTGCAGATTTCATTATCAGTGCTTAACCCGAGCATATTCTGGTATGACAAAGACATCTTTGAACTCTAGAATAAGTTAATGAGGTCTCACTTCATCTTTGTGGTCATGTCAATTCCAATCTTCACCAAGCTCGCAATTTCTAATGATTTCTTGTAAGGTAGGATCTGTCTGTTCTCTCATTCTACCATCCTCAACAAGTCTGGAGATAGGCTACAATCCGTGTCATTTTCAAAGTAATGAGATCCCGCTAAAACATGCCTCGCTCAAAAGGAAAACTTGAGTCTGTAGCGGTGTCATTCGTATCATTGATATCTAGGGACCCATAATAAGTACCGAAAAATATAAAAAAGAATGTGTGAATTATTTGTACAATATAATTATGAATGAAAAAAATGATGTGGAAGAAAAATCCAAAAGAATGAAAGAACAATTATTCCAAAAGAATGAAAGAATATTGGCTAAAAAATGAATACAAAGATGTAATTTTATTAGAATAATGACGTTCAGACATTAGCCTATTTCACAAAGGAATTTCTATCACTTTTAGACTAAGAACAACAAAAATGTTCTGAACATTACTCTTTACAAGCTCTAAAAACTACAAGGATTTCTTCTGCAGTCCAATTGCTTAGAACGCTCCCAAATTTATAAGGGCGGACATCTAACAAGGACCCTTTTCGTTTGCGTCTTCATATATGTCATTGATGTGAACGCTTCCCAACATTGCATCAGTCATATTGGGTAGAGGGATTTCTGCACTAAAGTCATCAAACTTGACAACAACCATGTTGATGAGCCTTTCAACAAGCTTTTTATAGGTAATGCAATTCTCTACTGAATGCCCTGTAATTCTCGCATGGTAATCACATTGTGCGTTCGCATCATACCATTTGGGATACGGAGGTTGTGGAGGTTTTAAGTGATGAGGAGCAACAACATGCGTATCGAACAAGCTTTGATAAAGCTCTTTATATGACATCGGAATTGGTGTGAACTGAAGCTTCTCCGTACCTGGTTTCACTCTAGATTCTTATCTCATTGGGCCTTATTGATTAGCAACTCCTTTACCTGGATAACTTACAATAACTGATCTTGAGTAACCTATGTTATTCATCTCATCTTCTTTTCTTCTTGAGACTGACTTTTTGTTACTCTCTCCACCATCTATTCTTCCACTCCTGATGGCATTTTCAATCATTTCACCATTCATGATTATATGTGAGAAACTCTTTGAAGCACTTCCCAACATGTGCATTATGAAAGGGACTTTCAGTGTGTTGATAAAGAGCATCGTCATTTCTTTCTCTAGGAGTGGGGGCTGAACTTGGACTGCAACCTCTCTCCACCTCTGTGCATACTGTCTAAAGCTTTCATTCGATTTCTTTTCTAAATTTTTCAAGGTGATTCTGTCAGGCCTCATAAAAGCCTACGCCAAGTCCCTCCAAGAACTAATTTGGTTTAGGCTCAGTTGATTATACCATCTAGACGCCGCTCCAGTGAGGCTATCCTGAAAACAATGTTTTAATAGCTGATCATGGTTAATATACCCAGTCATTCTCCTACAAAACATGGTGATATGGGCTTCAGGGCAACTGGTCCCGCTATATTTCTCAAATTCAGGCATCTTGAACTTATAAGGAAGCACCAAATTTTGCATCTATTCCATGATAGCTTTCAATACTCTCCATTACCTTAAATTTTTCTTCAATCCATTTCCATTTCTCCTCCAACTACTTCGGTAATTTTTCCTTTGCTTTATCCTTTTCAGCTATTTCATCAAAATCTGGGACAGCAAGATTAATCAGATTATCACCGGGGTTAGAGCCGGATCTGGTCTAAAAGTTCATCAGTATTGCAACATCGATTTGAAATCGCTGAGGCCCAATTGAAACAGAGGATCTGCACGGAGGTACCTCAGTCTGAATCTGCGCATGCAGAGGCATAAAGCCTAGAGGATAGATAGGTCTATCCTTGTCTTCCTCTTCATCATTTACCATAGGACCTTTCCTCTTATTTACTCTTTTAGTCAATAGATGGGTCAATTCAGCCATCGCATCTTTTTGAGCCTTGATCAAATTTTCCATCATGTCTTCTTGGATTTTATCTAGTCGCTCTTGAATTTGTACTTGTAACCGCTCTTGCATATCCTTTTGCATTTGCTCCAATTTCTCTAATCTTTGATCCATTTCCTTAGTTTTACGATGAATACCGTAAGGATGTTTAGTTGGTTGGTTTTCCAGATTAGCTGAAACAAATTTACTCAATTAGACCCTTTCAATGGACTTTAATGCATATGATGTCTTGTAATGCAGATGCATGAAATGAATGCCTAAAGATACATTGATCCTGATTTAATTACATTTAGAAAACTTTACTAGAAGACAAATTCCTTTACATAAAGCAGATGCATGTACGGCCTCTCCCTTATATTCCCAGAGACAACATCGATCTTTTTCTTTATCCGCATGCTTGAGACAATCTCGCTGATAGATGCCACTGCTAGCTCCTTTTATTGATCTTGGTCGCGATCCATCATCTGCCTATCTTCATAAGGCTCGTCAGCTTCTTTAAGGGAGTTGAAATGTCACAGGCTCTTGGTTAATCGTCTTGAGTCCTCACGCCACGAAGCAAGGTCATGAACTCTTCCCTCGTTCTTCTTGTGTTTCTCAAAATATATTCAGGCAGCCGTATTGTTTTCCACTTTATCAAGGAATCCGTATTCCATGACAAGCTTTCAAATTTAGTAATTGGATTTGAATCAATATCTCTTTCTTAAGATGCAAATGCAATGCAATCATAATCAAAACAAAACAAGATAGGTTAGTACAAAACAGAAGCAAACTAGGAAAACAAAAGTACCTAATCAGGTGACCACTAGGGGTTTGGAGTGGCTCTACCTGGGATGGGTTCCTAAGGTCTTCTACATGTGGTTTGGCTCTAAAGTCAAGGTACCCGAACCAGCAGATTCCTCTATCTTCACCCATTATAGGCTCATACAGACCGAGTTCGGTTCAGGGGAATACATTTCCCTATGGCTGCACGGAGATGAAGATCTCACGAAGACATAGGTACGGATGTATCCCGAAAGTGATCCACTATCCTGCACAGAGGTGAAAACCTCACGAAGGAGTAGCTTCTCACTCCCACTTAAAAGGGTAAGACTAACAGTCTTTATGCAATATGATGCCAAGGTATAAAACTCAATTTATCGTAATTATACAAATAAATGCAAAGAGAGGATCGTAATTTTTCAAATCAAAATTTCAATTTTCGACAATAAGACAAAAAAAATCAATTTTATGGCTTGACTCCCTAAACTTCCCCAGTGGAGTCGCCAAGCTGCCGAAACCACCTTCTTTTTAGATTTAAAAACGGGATTCGACTTTGAAAATAAAATAGGAGTCGCCACCAATCTTTTTTTGATGAGGTGTGATCGGGTCACCTCGTAAAAGATGTTATTTTAATAAACGATTTGATTTATTAAAACAATAATTTCAGTCTACGAAATTTAGAAAAACGGGTTCGGGAGTCGGTTATGTACGAGGAAGGATTAGCACCCTCGTAACGCCCAAAAATGGTACCTAGTTGATTAATTAATGTCTTGGTTTCAAAAATTAAAAACTCGAAAAGAATTTAAAAATACGATCCCTCTTTATATTGTGTTATTTTAAAATTACTCGAATAAATCAAAATGGAAAATGCCTCATTATCTCGAAGTAACAAGATGTCACGTCCAGTAAGTTAGGACACAACATCTCGTATTTTCGAGAGTAAGCTTGCCTTTATTTTTTTGTTTAAACCTCATTTATTTCAATTTTAAAGGATATTCAATTATTTAGGATCAATGCGAGAAATATCGAAGCTTAGTAAGTTAGGGCACGATTTCTCGAATTTTCTGAATACGGTATATTGCCTTCATTTTCTAAATTTTACCCTTTTGAATTTAGAGTACGAATTAATGGAAATTTAAAAAAAATGTGTGCAATTTTGATTATATTTGAAAAGAAATTGTTCAAAACGGAAAGAATGTCATACACGACCTATAATGAATATACAACATACACTTAAAATCCATAACATAATATGCATCATAAAGTATACACATAACATTGATACAAATAAATCAAAATGCATGAATAATAATGTAAGAAACAATATAACAATAACATTAATATAATAACAAAACAAATACAATTCTAATAGATTTAGATTTGAAAACATTTGAAGATAACAAATAAATTATTAATAGAATGAAATTGCAATAATAATGACAAGAATTAAAATAAACAAAATCAATATTTAAAATAGTGAATAAATAAATAAAATGAAACCTAATGTAAGTTTGATCAAAATTAAGTAAATAAATAATAATTAAATGAAATATTAAGTAAACTTTTTTATGAGTAAATAAATAAATAAATAAAAACAATTAAACCGACTAGGGACTGAATTGAAAACGGACGCAAAATATGGGGCTCGAATCGTAAATAAATAAAAGAGGTTAGAAACGTAGCGTTTCAACTGAGGCAGTGCATGTGGTCTAAGGGCCAAATCGAAACATAAGCAAAATTCAAAGTCCAAAATAAAAAAATAATAAAAAAACTACATTGAACGTGCCTAGAAAATGAAAGGCCTTATTGCGCAAATATCCCCTTAGAAGAAAATGCACGGATCCTTCGGGTGGGTCGGGTCGCGCATACGAATGGCCCTATACGGCGTTGTTTTGAGGCCACTGGAATAGGCCCCAAACGACGCCATTTTGTAAATCCCATAAAAGTTTTAAAAAAAAGAATTGTTGATTCATTTCTTACAAGAAAGAAAGAACAAAAGAAAAGGGGCCTCCCCCTTTTTTTGCTAAGGTTGTGCCTCGGTTTTGGGAGGCCGGAACATCAGACCACCATGCGCCGCCGTGGCACCCCAAGAACGGCGACCGACGTCGCGCGAAGAAGGGCTCTTAAACCCGCTTTTCAGATTTTGGGAGGAGCACCTCCTTTCCCACAAGGGAAATAAGAGAGCGAAGGCTCTCTTGCCTTAACCCTCGGCGCCAGCAATGGATATCGGCCCTCCGACAAAGCGGTCACGGGACCTCTCTGATAAGTCTCTCTCCCTTTTTATATTTCTTTATTAATCGTTTTTTTTTTGCACAATTTTGTAAAAAGAATTAGTAAAAAAATGAAATAAGTGAATAAAAAAAGAAAAACAAAGAGAGAACAACCACCTTTTAGACTTCTATTATGTTTTTTGTTTCTGATGTGTGTAACTGTAACCTTACAAAGGTTTAGCCTTTTTGTTTTATAGGCTAAAAACAAAAAACCGAAAATAGAAATGAAATGAAATAAAAATACAATCTTTTGTTTTTTGCTGCATTGTGTGCTCTATTTGCAGGTACGGCGTACGAGATCGGGGACGTGGCACCTACGGAGGCGCGGACGTGGCACATACGGAGGTGTGCAGTGCTGGAACGGTGGCACACGTGCAAGGGCAGAGCCTGATTGCGTCGCAAGGGCTTGCTGCAAGCTGCTAGGGTTTTCTGGTTTTGGTTTAGGCTAATTGGGCTAGGGTATTGGGCCATATTGATTTTGGGTTTGATTTTGGGCTGGTAATTTGGGTTATTGTAATTGGGTTATTTTTGGACTCGGGTTTGATATAATTTGGGTTATTGGGCTAGGGTGTATTGGGCTCGGTGAGTCTGATAGGTTTAGTATTTGGGTTAAGGACTGAATTGGGCTTTGAGTCTGTAAATGGACATTTATTTATTTTTTGGGTTTTTGGTTTGATTTTAATATTTATAAAAAACTAGGCTGTTAATAGTGGATATTTTAATTTAATTTATTTTTTGGTATTTATTGGGCCAGGCAAAATGGGTTATTACACAAGCAGACAAAATATAATCAACCAAACACGAATTAAATTCAAGCTAGATTGATTAAAATAACCATTTCAATAGAATAAATATTCATAAACATGTTTGTCAAAACAATAACGAAATTTAAAGAGATTGGGAACTAGAAGCAAATCCGGTGTTTCTCCGTAGCTTGACTGATTTCTCCGTTCTTTGTTCTCCATTGTCCTCGGCTATCAAGGTGGCTTATGAACACTTTAATTGCTGCTTAACAATGGCTGATGAGGACCTCTTTCCCAAGAGAAGAAATCGGCACTTGAACAAAAGGGAAAATGGGAAGGAAAAGTTGAGAGAAAGTGAGAGAGGAGAAGAGAGAATTAGAGTGTGAGGGATGAGTTGAATGATTAGCAAGGGGTGGCTATTATAGCTGATTGTGGCAACTAAAAATAGCAAATTCCATCAGCCAAAGAGATCCCCCTTGGCTGGTCACACACATGGCAAAGTTGAGAGATTCAACTTTGCTAAAAATAGCCTTGGGCAAATCCATAAAGCCACATTTTTTGGAGGGGTTTGAATGCAAGGTTGAAAGTTCTTTAAGGGCTTCTTTGCAATCTTATTTAGTCAGCTAAAATTTTGATTTGGGTCAGCATATGAAGGTTCTGGGCAGCCCAATTGGCGGCTGGTTCGGTTCACTAGATTCGGTTCAACCAATGCGATTCAACTAGACCTTTTTTTCCATAATTAATTAATAATAATTTATTTCACCCAAATTAAATTGGGAATAAATTAAAATTAATTATATTACGAATTAACACACATTTTTGGACCATCTTAGGCTGGAAATAAACTTTCCTCGATGCTTCAAATTGCTTCTCGGTTTTATTCTTTGAGAATTGTCTGCCGAGCCAATTTTCGCCTTTCGTGCGAATCTGTCGAAAATAGTCTAAATTAATCAAAATTAACTATAAAATTAATTAAAATTCATCATGTTCATATTTTTAACATAATTTAATTATTTTATAATATGTAATTATTTTTCGACAAGAATTTAATCGAAATAACATGATTTTAAGTTAAAAAGTGCATGTAAAAACACATAAATTTTCGTGTTTCTAGTACCCCATGCAGTCTCACTATCTCAGACACATACAATTTAGCAAGCTTCTGCAGAGAGTAGTTGGTACGAACTGGTATGAAGTGGGCAGACTTGGTCAATTGATTCACTATGACCCGTATAGAATCCTTCTAAGTAGGTGTGACGGGTAACCCACTAACGAAGTCCATAGTCACTCTCTCCCACTTCTAAAGCAGAATCTTGACTGGCTGTAACAAACCCGAAGGTAATTGATGCTCAGCCTTAACCTGCTGGCAAGTCAGACACTTAGCCACAAATTCGGTGACCTCTCGTTTAAGACCTGACCACCAATATAACTCACGAAGGTCGCGGTACATCTTATTTCTGCCCAGATGCATAGTATAAGGGCTACAAAGCGCCTCTCTCAGAATAGACTGCCTTAATTTAGTATCTTTCGGCACACAGATTCTCCCATGGAAATAGAGCACCCCTTCACTATTCAGTCTAAAATCCTCAGTATTCCCACTCTCAACCCGTCTAAAACGAAGACCCAATGACTCATCCTCTATCTGTTTACCCTTAATCTGCTCTATCCACATCAGACTACCATCACCAAATAAACTGAGGCGAGCAAACATCGCCCTCAAGTCAGTTATAGCTCTACGGCTCAGCGCGTTAGCCACCACATTAGCCTTACCTGTGTGGTATTCAATCGTACAGTCATAGTCCTTAAGCAGCTCAATCCATCTACGGTGCCTAAGATTCAGCTTCTTTTGGGTGAGGAGGTACTTGAGACTCTTGTGATCAGTGTAAATGATAAACTTCTCACCATATAAGTAATGCCTCTAGATTTTCAATGCGAACACCACTGCGGCCAACTCCAAGTTATGCATTGGATAATTCACCTCATGAGTCTTAAGTTGACGAGACGCATACGCTACCACTTTACCCTCTTGCATCAACACACATCCCAATCTGAAATGTTATGCATCGCTGTACACAGTAAACTCCTTTCCAGACTTTGGTTGTATTAGAATAGGGGCCTCAGTCAATATAGTCTTGAGCTTCTCAAAGCTCTCTTGCTGCACGTCGGTCCAGTTAAATGGCACACCCTTACGTAGCAGCTTAGTCAAGGGTGCGGCAATCAGAGAAAGCCCCTCCATAAATCGTCAATAATACCCTACCAGTCCCAGAAAATTAGGGATCTCAGATACAGTCTTAGGCTGCTTCCAATCCAAGACAACCTCAATCTTTCAAGGATCGACTCAATCCCCTCAACAAAAGCCACATGCCCGAAAAACGTTACTTCACGTAACCAGAACTCACATTTACTGAACTTGGCATACAGTTGTTTATTTCGCAGAATATGTAGAACCACTCTGAGGTGTTCGTCGTGCTCATCCTCAGTTTTTGAATACACCAGTATATCATCAATAAATACCACTACAAATCGATCTAGATAGGGCTGGAACACTCAGTTCATCAGATCCATAAAAGCTGCTGGTGCATTTTTCAGTCCAAAAGGCATCACTAGGAACTCGTAGTGACCATAGCGAGTCCTAAATGTCATTTTATGCACGTCAGCCACTTTAACTCTCAACTGGTGATACCCTGACAGTAAATCAATCTTAGAGAAAACTGAAGCACCTCAAAACTAATCAAACAGATTGTCTATCATTGGCAGGGGGTACTTATTCTTTATGGTCAACTTGTTCAGTTGCCGATAATCAATACACATACACATGGATCCATCCTTCTTTTTCACAAACAGAATCGGTGCTCCCTACGGAGACACACTAGGGCGGATGAACCCACGATCCAGTAACTCCTGAATCTGGGCCTTAAGCTCCACAAGCTCTTTCGATGCCATTCTATAAGGGGTGATGGACACCGGAGCTATACCAGGAAGGAGCTCAATCCCAAACTCTACTTCACGATTTGGAGGCAATCTAGGTAGCTCTTCAGGAAAAACTTCCGGAAAGTCTTTAACCGCCCTGATATCCTTAACTGAAGAAACCCTAGAATCTGAAACACTGACGTAGGCCAGATACACCTCACATCCCTTACAAACCAACTTCTCGGCCCTCAATGCAGAAATCAGATTCAATAAGTAGTTCCGACGCTGCCCAATTACAACTACCTCGCTGTCTTCCGCAGTTTTCAGTATAACCCTTTTCGTGGCACAATCTAAGCTCACTCGATTTTTAACCAACCAGTCTATTCCCAGCATCAGATCAAATTTTCCAAACGACAATTCCTTCAAATCAACCAAAATGATAGCTTCTTAAACCTTTAGAAAAAGATCTCTAAACAGTTTGTTAACCCTTATTGACTGCCCCAATGGACTCAGTACAGTGGCCTCACTCATAGTGCTCTCAACCAGTATACCCAATTTTTCAGATACAGTACAAGCTATATAGGAGTGAGTGGATCCTATATCTATCAGTGTAGTATATGGTACATTATAAATAAATAATGTACCCGTAATAACGTCCAGAGTATCTCCATCCTCTCAACGACGAGCAGAATAAACTAGAGTCGGCTGCCTCACCTTAGTATGTCCAACACCTCTGCCTAATGCTCTCTAACCATGACCCAAACCATCACCACCTCTAGCCTGACCTCAGCCTCTCGGTGGCTGATGAACTACTCTTGGTGGCTATACAGTATTATAACCCAGAGCTTGCATATAATTGGACCTTCATGGACACTCTCTAATACGGTGATCTAAAGAACCATACCTCAAACATGCCTCAGTTCTTTTCCAACAGTCGCCTTGATAACGCCTACTAAAGTCATTACATAGCGGCTGTCTAATAGCAACAATGGGAGCCCCAACTCTGATTGGCCCATCAACTTTGGAATTTTATTAGGCCTCTGAATGGAACTCGAGAGCTCTAAATCCCTCTTATTCCTACCTCTCCCTCTGTCACAGTTCTCGCTCGGTGCGCTTCACTTCCTCGGTGATCTTCGCCTTATCAAACAGTGTAACAAAATCTCGCTCCCTCTGTGGATCTATCAGAACCCTCAAATTATCCCTAAGGCCATCCTCGAAGCGAACACATCGCTCGTACTCAGTCACCACCATACCACGCGCATAGTGGCTTAGTCATAAAAACTTGGCCTCATACTCGACCACTGATCTGTCCCCTTGAGTCAAATTCAAGAACTTTCTACTACGGGTATCCACATAGCTGGCCCCTACATATTTCCCCTAGAAATTAGTCTTAAAGAAATCCTAGGTTAGTCGATCGGGCTAAGTGCCCTCCTTAACAGTGAGCCACCACTGATACACCTCATCACGTAGCGGCAATACAACACCCTTTAATTTCTACTCAAGAGTGTAGTCTAGATCATCCATAATCCTCTCTGTGGCCTCTATCCAATACTCGGCCACATTAGGGGCAACTCCAGCAATACCCCTAAAATTCTCGGCTCTATTGGATCGGAGTCGTTCCGTAACCAACTCGCGGCCTCCAGCTCCAGTATTGGGCCATGGCTTGGGACCTTCTCTAGAATCCTTAACATGGCTTGGGACAGCGCGTCATCCCTAGCCGCACAATCATGAGACCCAGTCTCGGTCACGGGTGAAGCCAGCGTCTCACTAGTTTCCAAATTAGGTATGTGGCCAAATGATGAGGACCCAGCTCGAGTACCTTTACGGCCTCTACGACGGCCTCTTGTACTTCATCTGCGAGTATCTCTTGTACTCATTGTCTATTTGCGTTAATTTGTATTAACAGTTTTATGCATCAGTTTACAATTTTAGTATTTATTAATAGATATCTTATGAGAGGTAGTATCAGAAGTGTAAAGTTTCTTTTCGCCCAACGCAGTGTCTATCACTATCTATCAGTTTTACTAAAGTATTAGTATACACTAACTTGAGTGTTTTCTGTACAATCTACCTATTAGTAGTCTCATTTTGTACTATCTATAGTAGTTTCAGTATCAAGTTAGTTTCAGTTTAAAATATATAAAGGCTTCAGAGAACTTACAAGATCGACGCCGATGACTCGGTGTACCACACATTTAGTAAAAATGTTTCAAATCATTTAGAAATCAGTGCTTTAAAAACCAAGTTTTAAAACCCAAATCCACAACCATGTTGCACTGATACCACTAAATGTAACACCCTAAACTCGGCCTGGACGTTATGGCCGAATCTGGCGATGTCACATGATAGTGCGTTTGAAAATTGTATCATTGCTAAAATCGTCTTCCGTTTAGAACTAATCATTATCTTTCATATATTCATAAATCGTGATTCATATCTAAAATGCTATACTTTGCGGAAGCTTTTAAAATAGTTTGCGTGTGTGTGGTATTTTGATAAAACATTCATCTCTTTTGAAAACCCGAGTTTTACCTACACCTAGCAGATATAACCAGAAAACAGTATAAAATCCAAATTTTAGATAAAAATCCATAAAGGCCATTATTACAGAAAAATACCCCACAATAAAACTTAAAATCGTACATAAGTATCAAATAGCATAAAGGAGTCATATAGCCACCGTTGAGTCCTCCGCCGCACTGATCCACCTATGTCTAGGGATTACCTGTACAGATGAAACAGAAGGGGTGAGTTTACATAAACTCAGTGTGTAATCCCTATGCAAACAAATAAACAATAACAAATAATCTCAGTTTGGGCCTAAACCCTTTTCAATACCAGTACCAGTATCAGTATCAGTTTAGACCTTAGCCTATTTTAGTAACATTAAGCATTAGGGCCTTAGCCCATCACAGTACAGTAACAATGATAGTTATGCAGTTATAAAATTCTACCCAACCAGCCTCTACACTCCATCTCCGTCCAACCCTACACTTCATGTGGGGATATAATTAACCCACCCATCCCTACACTCGAAATAGTACCGAATGCGGCACTAGACAGTAGTTGCAGCTGAGCTGCCAGTAAGTTAGGCTTGAAGCCTTTTCGTACACTTCCTCCAATCAATATCAATTCCCACCCCAATGCAATGCATCGTACAGACATGTCATGGTATCTTGTATAATCAATATAGTGTATATAGCATGCTCAACATACAAACATACATAGCTATCTTATATAGGCATATAACAGTCTTTCAATCATTTCAGTCAATTAGGGGTCTAGGTAAACTTACTGACCCTACAGTAGGTCCACAGTCAACTCGGGCGACTCGTGCAACCTTAGTAGTCAAACAGTGAAAATAGGCCCACGGCCCATGTTGCATGCCCATGTGGGCCCATACACCCGTGTGGCCCACACAGTCCAAAATGGTCTTAGTCGTATAGATCTCATGCCTTGGCCCAATATTCCTACACGCCCGTATGGTTCACCCGTGTGGGGCCCACGCGTCTGTGTGGCCCATACGACCCAATTTGGCTCGGCCCATGAATCGCACATGGCTAGCCTCATCGATCACACGCCCATATTCGATCACACGGCCTACCACACGGGCGGCCGTACACCCGTGTAGGGTTGACAATCACATTTTTTGGCTTTTCATCAATTTTTATTTTCAGAGTTGTGTTTACACACCTGTTACAGATTCGTAGCAAAAAACTTTTGAGCTTGGTAATACCTCAGCTTCTTTTACTTACAAAGAAGTATGGGAAGGGTCTCGATCCACACGATTTGCGACGTATAACCAACGGAAAGAATCGTACACCTTGTCTTGATCGATCAAAAAGGATGCACAAAGATGAGAAAGATTCAAGGGACAATTCAGTTGCACTAGGGAAAAGGGAGAAAAGAACAGTAGGGATAAAGAAAAGCGTCAGAAAAAGAGAGCATAAAGTCGAAATTCGGCTAAGTGCGCAAAGAAGGTGCGTACGGCAGTAAAAATTTTAAAAAAAGAAAGAAACTATGCCAAAATACCGAATTTAGGAAACTGAGAGGAGAGGAACGGCAGCATGAGGGGGAAAAATGCAGAAATTGGCAGAGAAAGACCAAAAGCAGAAAAAAAAGAAACTGAGAGAATGAGTTGAGTAGCCGAATTTGCCACCACCTATTTTGTTTACCTTCAAACTCTTCTATCCTTATTTTTCTCCCCAAATCCTTCAATCCACTCCCCAAAACCGTCCACCCCTCCCTCAACCGCAAAATATAAATTCCACTCCAACTCTTCAGTAGTTCGGTTAGACTAAAACACCCTCACGGCACTAGCAGCAAAATAAAACACTCCCTGGCGCACACCAGGACTCGAACTCAAGACCACCTACATTTTACTAACATTTATTTAAAAGCCTACTGTCTAGCGATAGGGCTTTGTTCAAAAAAATACAAAAATTTTCCCAAGACAAGTCTTGAACTTAAGACCTCACACACACATCCAAAGCACTTAACCACTGAAGTAGATACATAGTTGCGTCACAAACATACAAAAATAAATACATAAGAGATTTTTGGGGCGTTACACATAATCCAAAGACTAATCAACAACATGGAAGTCAACCGACTACTTGTGTTTCTTGAATTGTTAATTGTGCAATTTTACTTGTTTTACAATTTGGTCATCATTAGTGTTAAGTAGTTATTTAGCTTAATTAACCTGATCATGAGTTTTTGTAATATAGAACTTAATGAGTAGTTAGCTAGACTTCTTTGTTGCATGCTTGTCAATTAGGAATCATTTTTTCCTCGAACTCTCTTGGGTTCGATCCTTAGAATACTCGAGTGTTTCATTGTAACACTAAAAATATTACAACTCGACCTGTCACACTTTGTAGTATACCACCCTATTATTGATTATTTTTCTGTTGATTCATAGCCCAATGCACACACACCGGGGTATGGTATTTTTATGCCCTTTTGAGACCCAAATTGTCCAAATGGTTCCATGGGGGACCAAACGATATAATTGAGTGGTGTAGGAAGTCAATAATGATAAATCATCTTTTAGAGGAGGTATCGCGACACTCAGGCCATGGAAGTCATGATACCCCTGACAGTGCTGAAGTGAAGACAATTGAGGTCAAATCTAGTGATATTGTGATACCAAGGATGGATATCGTGACACCGAGACCCCTAAGACTCCCAATTTCAATATTGTCTTGGGTATCGCGATACCAAAGCCTGAAAAGGAGAAAAAAGCTGTAGGGGAAATTTTGTATCCAAACAAGCTTAAGTCTTTTTTTTATTTAAGGGCATAATGGTCAATGTTAGGTTAAATATTAGTAGACTATAAACTATTTTGTAAGCTTTGGAAGATTTTTTTTTTTTTTTGCTGAACATCCTTCCTTAGTTTCATAGTTTTAGGTTAGGTTTCTTTTCTTTTTCTTTTATTTTCATTTTCATTTTTAGGTTAGGTTTAGAATATATTTTATTTTTATTTATTTCTATTTCTTCTTTTATTGTTGAAGACTACGCAAAAGAAAGATGACCAAACTCTTAGGCTTCATTATTTTTCCATCAATTGAATGAGCATTTTCTTAAACATTTTACCTTTATTTTATGCTTACCATATGTTTGATAAAATACTGGTTATGTGCTAAATTGTTTAATGGTTGGTTGATTACTTATTTTTAGTTTAAGTTAATTTTTATTTTTGATTAATTGATTATTCGATTATATCAAAACTCTTACTACACTAAAGTTGACGCCTCTAGTGGAATATCTAGATAAAAGAGACTGAAATCAGAGTTTATCGATAGATAGTTCAATATAATTGTGTCAAATAGTGATATCGAGAGGAGATCTATATGCCTAGATGATACCAAAAGGAGAACCTAGGTGGTATCTTTTAGTCTAGGATGAGACCGAGAGGACATTCTTAACTAAGAGTGACAAACAATGTAATCGATATATGTTCATTGGCTTAGTTAGCGAGTAACGAATCAATCGACCATCATTTTACTATTTTCATTTTCTAAAGCAATAGGGAAGATAATTAGATTAATTTGTTTAATTGATAATTTAAATTTAGTTTACAAATAGTTTATTTTGGAATTTGCACTAATAATTTCTAATTCAATTAGATTAGTAATTGCTTAACTTGTAATTAACTTTATAAACACATTTATCAATTTGGCAATCCCTTGGGTTTGATCCTTGGAATACTCGAAGTGTTCCATTGTAACAGTTATAAATATTATAACTGACCTACCACACTTGCAGTAAAGCTGCTAGATATTTAAGTATAATAGTATTGATTCATAGCCCCGGTGCACGCACGTCGGGGTGTGGTCAGCATAATGAAAAATTTAGCCCTCAATGTTTACATCTATATTTAATTTGGTCTTTATGATTTTTAGCTAAATTTGGTTATTGACCATTCAAAAAGAGTTAAATTATTTTTTTATGAAAATGTTGACTAAAACATTAATTTTTTAACGATGCTATCGTGATAACTGAAGTGGCAGTCCATGTGAATTTCATGTTGACATGATACTATTTGTCTTATATGCCATGTCAATAAATAATTTAAAATTTTTAAAAAATTAGCATGAAGTACACATGAATTATTATGTTGACTACCATGTTTAAAAAAGTTAACATTTTAGTCAATATTTCTATTAAAAAAAATAACAATTCGAATTTTTTTAAATGTTTGGTTCTTTTTAAAAGATTGAGGGTCAAATTTAGCTCAAAAAAGAATAAAGACCAAATTGATTAAAAAGTGTAAATGTTAAGTGCTAAAATTATCATTATGCCAATAATATATCTACTTTTTTCATTACTAGATTTCTTTTGCTTTCTAAATCATATATGTGACTCGTTTAAATTGTGGGCCATTACTTTGGAATAAACTTATTTAAGGGTCAAGCTATTCATCCAAGCCCAATGGCAATCTGAAAATTTTGAGAGTTTAAACAAAAAATATTAAGCCCCAAAAATGGATTTAAGTTTATAATATGTTATTTTGAGCTTGAAATATGACTCGAGCTTGAACTTTAATATTCAAAGCCTAAGTTCGAGTCAACCTATTTTTAAGTTTATAATATGATATTTTTTCTTTCTTGCAATTTTTTTCATATTAAATTAAATATACTATAGTATAATGTAAATATTAAAAAATGTTAATTTATTTATGTTTAGAAATTTACTGAAAGGAAAATAGATAAATTTTGATTTAATGTGCAATTATATACATAAACTTTAATTTGTTGTAATTATACACGTGAAACTCTAATTGTGGTTCAAATGTATACTTGAAACTTTAATTTTAATTTAAACTTTAATTTTAATTTAATCTTAGACATTTAAAGAAACAGATACATCAATTTATTTTTATATTGGATAAATATAATTATTTATGCATACAATATATAAATATAAAATGATGTTATATCAATAATTGTGTTAACAATTTACAAAAATTTGAATAATAGGACCGAGAAAATCACGGGTAAATTAAGAACTAAAAGAATCTTGCTAAAAAGAAACTCTTAAGTTGTTTCCTTTTTTAGCCTATCTTGTAGGATATAAAGACAAATTTGGGTATTCCGAGAGACCAAGCTATTTTTAGGTTGGAAAATCAAACATTGCTGAATACATTAGACTTTTTAGATTTTTCTTAATACTCCCTTTTACAATTCGTTGCCAAAGTTATACAATTTTTTCATTCTACCACTGCATCCAATATTTGGTTTGTCTAATGATTTCCGTGCAAGTATTCCTCATGCATAATCATCAATTGTTCTGCTACCTGTCAAAGTAATGAGTTCATATTAGAACCAGAATTACATCCCAAAAGATTTCATAAATTAGCAAAAAGAAACCCTTAAATTTTGGTAGAGCTGGAGAACCCATTATATATATATATATTCCCACACCAAGTGATTAAAAAAGTTAGACTAGCCAAAAAAAATGTTGGTCCGACTATTCAATCATAAAGCTTGAATGGACAAACCAACAAATCGATTGAAAACCGAAAATCCAATAAAACAGAAACAATATTCTTGTGTACCTCCTCGATGCTACCATCCTCTATCTCTGTATTTAGAGATAGTAGCATGCTTTCATGAAGCAAATTTTCTAAGTCTTCTACCCGATGTGCTGCAAAATCAATGTATATACTAAGTCAATATTCATGCTCCTACATAAAACCTAATAAGTCTACGAGAAACACGAGCCATGTTGATAAATAAAAGGAAAGAACCTTTGGATTGAATGAACCAAGAGAAGACATCAGTGGCAAGCTGTTGGGATTTCTGAAAGGAATCAAGGCCGCCCCATTGGTTTTGGACGGCCATTTGAAGACCATGCCATCGAGAAAGAAGCACTGTAATTCCTTCAAGGAAACGATCACGGGAGGCTGCTGATGAGTCGGGCTTTTTATGAGTTGAGGGCAAACTTGAATGGTTGTTTATCCCACATTCAAGGATTCCATCTTCTCTCATTCTTTTCAATATGTCCCAAAACACTGAAATTAATTAACATTTTGTTAGGGTGTTTTATATATGTTGTTCCTATTTTTGTTGATAATATGAGTGTATGATTGAAAGAGGTCCTAAATGTTGGGATCAAAGGGTCGGTTGAGAACACTCAACCTGTTTCACCTACATGAATTTCTTTTGACAATAGTTATAAAAATGGTTCGTTATTTCTAGTTTGACTTTTTTGTTTTTTTTCTAAGTCATAGTAAAGTCAACGAAAATATTTTATATTAAAAGATATATTTATAAATTTATTTCAATATGGTTTATTATCTCAATAAATGAAAACAATATAGACGATAGTGTTAGACTAAGGCGTCAAACCAAAAACATTCAACAAATGAAACTAGTAATGATTTAGGTGATTTAGTAATTGGATTTAAGTTTAACTGCTTATAAATATATATGGGTGTTATGTTTGAGTAACCATTTTAATTGGTAAGTCTTACTGAATTGAGTGTAATTGGAGTATCCTAATTACACTTTTTAATTTTTATAGAGGAGAGTGAGAATTGAAGTAATTACACTCAAATGTAATTTTAAAATTTTATTTCTTACATGTTTAAGTTATAAATTTTTATATTATAAGCGTGAACCAATGATTTATTATATTATAAATCCTAAAAATCATATTATAAAAATAATTTATGTGTATTTTATAAACTTATAACCAAAAATTATATTTTAATTCTTAATTTTTTAAATCTATGACCCAAAAGTTTATTATAAAAAATAATTTGCATGTTATAAAAATTTTATAATATGTTTATTTATAAAAAGTTATGTCCAAGAAATATGATCATAACTTTTTTATGTATCCATGCTATATATGATAAAAACAATATGTTTATTTGTAAAAAAAATGGTTATAATTTTTTTTATCATATCCTATTTGTAAGAAAATTTCTTTCTAAAGTTATGAAAGTTATCGGACACTTTATAAAAGTTTTTTTATAAAGGTTATAAATTATAAATTTTATATTATTTTTAATTAATTTGCATATTATAAAAAAGGTTATGAACTAATATAATTCTTTCTCCAAATCAAGTCTATATACAAACTATTTGCACCATAAACCCAAATATTATATGGTAGATGTTAATTATGCATATACAAAATATTTTCTTGCACCATATTATGGGGTATGGTATCATTTGAGAAAATAGAGCTAAACACAAGCACTAAAAATTGTCTTGAACTCCTTAATTTGAGACACTCAGTGTTTCGAAATATGGTTGAGAGGACATTTTTTGTTCTAAAACAATATTTCACAAATTAATATCACCTTAGTACAAAATAAACAAACAAAACAAGTTTGGATCGTACTAGCATGTTGTGTAGTTCATAGTTTCATTCATAAATGGATTTAGGATAATCCATACTTCAAAGAGTACATGAAAGAAAGAGGATCTTGATAATCTTAATGATACAAATTCAGATGATAATGATGATGATGAACTCGTTCAAGGACTAAGATTTGACAAAAAGGAGCTTATGTTAAATATTATAAAGGGAATGATAAGTGCTAAAAGTAACATGTTTTAATCTCATTCTTAATGCGTTTTTAGGTGATTATTCGATGTTAATGGTGAATTGTATGTTTCTAATCCTTTAAATTCATGTTTTTATACTTACAAGAGTATTTGGGTGTAAAAGGAGTGAAAAATGAGCGAAAACCAAAATTTGGAGTAAGGTACAAGAGCCCCACTGGCTCACCCTGTAACATCCCGTTTTTCAGTGGTATCGGGAACAGTGGTTTTGGGACCACAATTTTGGCTAGTAAGTCAGTGTCTTATTGATTAATTAATATTTACAGGAAATCTATAATGTTGTATTAGAGTTCGATCAAGAAATTTTAACATAGTTTAGGTAATTAAGTAAAAAGGACTTAAGCATAAAAGTTGTGAAAGTTGGTGGTTATTAGTTGAGTTAAAGCATTAAATGGTTGAAGTAATTTAAATTTTATGGCCTTAAATGATAATTATTCATTGAAGACTTATGATGGACGGTTGTGGCCTTGAATTGATAAAAATAGGTGTTAATATAAGGGTAAATATGTAATTATAAAATAAAACATTAACAAATAAAGAAAAGGAAGAAATTATCATCATCTTTGTTAGTTGTTGCTGAAAATAAAAGAAGGAAACAATCATATTTTTAGCTTGAAAGTTTCGATCACTTGGAAGGTTGTATGTAAGTGAAATTTTGTAGTTTTGAGATCATTGAAATTAGGTCCAAATAACCCGGGTGTTAATTTATTAAATTATTAGATGTTTTGACTTGTGCCATTGTTAAATTCTTGAGATTTTTTAAGCTTTATAATGGTTTTGTGAGCTTGATTTTTGGACAAAGTTAATTTGTTAAGTAGTTTTTGGTGATGTTAGTAGTTCTACTTTGTTATTGTTTTCTGTAGATTTTGAACTTTTGGAGCGTGTTGATCAGATCATCGGAGCTCACACATATCATTGACTATCATCGGTAGATTTTGAAGTCTTGGTTGTTGGTTATCTGTGGCATGTATATAGGATGCTTATTTTGTGAATGTTTGGACATATTTTGTATCAGGTTGTAAATGCTTGTATATGTATTATAAGTTGGCTCTTTTGGAAGTGCGTTAATGGTTATGTTGAATTGGTATTTAGGTTGATATATACTATGAAGTTGTGTTGATAATATTGGTAGTTCTTAATGTTTGAATGTATGGAATGTATGAATTTTTTAAGGTTGAATGCAAATTTATTTAATATTTGAATTGTGGTGTCAATAAGGACACATTGGTTTGACACTTAGGTTAAATATTTTGGCATGTTTTAGGCTTGTTTGAATGTGTTTTTAAAGTATGCAAATGGATGATTTTGATTTGGTTTGGTACCTAGGTGTTGGATAAAAGTTTGCCTTGTTTTGAAAGCTTTTTAAGGTGCACACGGCCTAGGCTATGCCATACGGCCATGTGTCTTATTAATTTTATGTGCAGGATTTTCCACATAGTCATAGTTAGTTACATGGTCTAGCAACACGGGCGTGCGGAGGAAGCCACACAGGCGTGTGGGGAAGACACAGGTGTGTGAGGAGCCACATGGCCATGTAACCCCTATTTCCAAAATTTTCAAATTTTTGGCATAATTTTTTATTTTGATTCAAATTAGTCCCGGATTGTTCCCAAACCATTTTTAGAGCCTTATAAGCTCGATTTAAGGCTGTAAATGTGATTTTCACATAAATAAAATGTAATTTTAATGTGATTATTTAATTTATTAAATGAATGGTTTAATGATGTAAATAGCTTTGATATGTGTCGTAATACTCTGTAACCCAAATCTGAGACAGAGATGAGTTAGGGGTGTTACATTTAGTGGTATCCAAGCTGTGGTTTAGTCGATTCTAGGACTAACGTAACATGTTTTGAGTCTAGAATTACATGCCACATTAACTTGTAAATTGTTTGATGCTCATGATTGGATCTGACAATGTTTTCTCTTACAGATTTTCGAATGGCAGACATAAATAATCATGTCGATAATGATGAGGTTGAAAGTCATGCTCCAGCCTCTGATGAAGGAGCAAGTCAGGAAATGTCTAGATCTTAGTTATTAGGAAGTTAAGATCGTAATAGTTTCTTTGAAATTATGAATGAGTGGTTTGCACAATTTGTACAAAATAATCCGATGGCTTCACAAGCTCAACCCCCTCCTATACCTCCCCCAGTATCTGTTCGTCCTCAAAATATAGATCAGGTAGCTGTTTATCGACCTCCTACTCATACAATTCGTAAATTTGGAGTTGAATATTTTCATGGGATGTATAATGAAGATCCGACAAAAGCTGAGTTTTGGTTAGAAAATGTTCAGCGTGTTTTTGATTAATTGAATTGTTCTCCTGATGATAGTATGAAATGTTGTAATATCCCAAAAATCGGTGGTTAATAGAATCGAGTTTAAGAATCAAGAAAGAGTGGTCATGCCCTAATTTTTTAGATTATCTGTGCATTTTTAGGAATAAATGAGGTATTGGTTTGTTAGATAAGTGTTAGTGAATCGTTCCTTGAAACCTAAGTTTAAATCCCTTATTTCTCTCCATTTTTATTATTTTGCTAATTTTGCCTCAAACCCTAGTATGTGACACACCTTATTTTTAAAATAAATATTTTAAAATTATTTCAAAAATAATTAAATAGCCTAGTGGTTGATTAATAAATGCAAAAGCATGAAAATTAAATTGAGGTCCCAAGTTTGAATTCATTCCCATGCAAAATAACTTTTTTTTTTAGAAAATCCATTGTTTTTAATGTCTGTGCCATCCAAACCCTTGTAACCCTAGGTATAAATGTTTATTTTACACAAAATAATTAGGCTTTATTCTCTTTTTACTCACCCTAGTTGTTCATTCCCTCTCCTCTCCTCCTTGATCTTCAATTTTTTTTCTTTCTTCCTCCATTATTGCTGTCACCTACACCTAGTTTTACCATCTTTTTATTTTTCCTTTCGTCTTAAGATTTTTTAACACCTTCTCCACCATTTTTCTGGTATTTTTCCTCATTAAAATCAACCCCAAATATGAAATCTTGAACTTTAAGATCGATCTCAAACATTGGCAAGAAAGTGCCATTATTATTTCTCCCCACTAGCTTGTGTAAGATCTATTATTTCTTTAATTTGTTGAATAATTTTTTCAATTAAAAACCTAAATGGATCTTTGAATTTTTTTTAAATTAGCACCGAAATTGGCCACCGCGAGTGGTGGTTCGTACACCTTTGTACAATAAAGGGATCTGTTTTGTTTCTTGGTTTTTTCCCATCTAATTACAACATTAATTTTAGTTCTTTAACCCTCCTAATTGGCCTTTAATCATATGTAAATTAGGTAAAAAATTTCTTGATTAATTTGCCATTCGGATCTCACAAATCGGGAAGCGTAAGTGTGATTACATGTAAACTAGTTTGTTCTTTTGACATAGTTTTTGGGTAAAGGTTATGGATTGATGAAATGAAGGGTTTTAATCAATATTTGCTACTGATTTTCCAGTATGTACATGTTTTAGGTGCTGACCTGAACACCCCGAATCAACCGTAAAGCCGAAAGACGTTTGTGCGTATGATTCGCATCAAAATAGTGTAAGAAACCTAACTAGTTAGGATTCGTAAAATAGTTGTAATTGTGACAATTTGTTTAAAACCATAAGTGGGTTTTTAGGGGGCTATTTAAGAGCTGGATTAATTGAATTTATACTCATTTTTAATTTAGGTTCGTGTTAAGGTTTATTAAGGAAATCAGAAGGTTCGCTAGTGTGCTGCAAAAAACGTAAAATAAGGTTTGGGTCCTAAACTCAAAAACTTAATAAAAATTATAATTGTTTTGATATGTTTGATGATTTATCTTTATGATTAGATTGTCTTAATAGCCAAATAATTAATTTTGTAAGTGGCCAAACTAGGTACGTTTCGAGCCCTGAAAGATTGATCTATTAGCAAAGTTGCTAGTTTGATAGTGTGACTGTGTGAATGGTATTGTGATGCATGATTGTGTTATTTGGTATGAGATTGATAGTATATATAGCATGATTTTCTGAGATATGATTTTATGCATGATATAATTGCATGGATATTTTGCTATGTTATATAGGAAAGGTTGCTATACATGCACATGGGAAAAATCGTAAAAGTATGTGAAATTGTGTAATGTTGAATGATATCATCTTAATGGTAATTTGAAAGTTGGAACACTGTTTCCATTTACTGAAAGTATGTGATTATTGAGGGCATGTTGAGCATGTCAAATAAATGTGAAAAGTATTAAGATATAATTATGTATGAGTTTGTGTGACATATTGATTTGCATTGGGATGGGACATCTTGTGGTTGACGGAGGAGTTCCGTTGAGTACCGGTGGCATATTAAGTCTGCATTTATATGTAGTTAGTACACTGCACCTGTAGTACCAAGGGGATTGCCGATTTTATCGCATATTATTTGTTATTTGCGATTGTTTTACACTATTTGATATCCGACATATTTTCTATATTATTGATTATTCGGTGGTCTTACCATGTCGAGCTATGTTCACATTTGTTGAAGTTTGGCAGACGGGTTCTAGGGAACTCGTGGTGTGCAGTGGATGGTATGGGTAGGAACCTTTTTGCATTGCATCATGCCTATGACATACTTGAATGTTATTGATTTATGTTGTGTATTGTATTGTGTTGTATTGAATGGTATTAAAATTAATGATTGTTACTTGAATGAATGATGACCCATGTTTATACACCGTTTGACATCAATTTGATAATGGCTATGTAATGATATGAAATTCCAATAATGGTTCTGTGTTCTTCTGTTAAAGCTAATATGTTTCACTGTATTCGATATTTATGTCTGTTTAAATAGCTGTTTCAATCACACGGAGCTTTCATAAGCTTACCCCCAATAGTGTTTAACTTTTTAGGTAAACCTCGAAATTAGGACTGGACTTGGCATTCGGAGAATCACCTTGGACCTCAGACTATTTTTAATAAGTATTAATCAATCCCTATTGGTTTTAATTTGTAATTTTTAATTATTTCTGGTCGGTGGCTTGGTAACTTTTCTTTTGGGGATTTTTACATGCATGGATTACTCAAGCATAAAATTGAAAAATGCACGATATCGGGCTTAAGTAAAATTTGAACCATTTTTTAAAAACAAATCGATAAGGCAACTAGGTTTCCAAAATGACTTGAAAAAAATGGTTTTTTCGCTGCATTAGTTTAACATTGAGTTCTTACAAAGAAGAGTGACAAGAAAATGATTTTTTTCTTAAACAACACTATCAATAATAAAATGAGTCTTAAGTATAGATTATCTAATAAATTAGCTCTTTTAAACTAACTCAAAGTGCAAATACGGTTTTTCTCTAAAATGAGTTTATTTAAAGTCTTCAAAAGTAACATAAGTTAGCTTAGCCATTTTGGTGGCTAATGTAGCCTTTTCAATCTAGCCATAACATCTAGGCTGGGTTAGGGGGTTACAAATGTGCTATTTCACTTCTGAAAGAAGATGCTTATCAATGGTGGGTTACTTTAACTTCTGAGGTTCCAAAAGATCGAGTGACGTGGGAATTTTTCCAAACTGAGTTTAGAACGAAGTATGTTAGTCAACTATATTTGGAAGATATAAAATGTGAGTTTTTGGATCTGAAGCAGGGAAGTATGTCAGTTGTGGAATACGAGTGCAAGTTTGTAAGTCTCAGTAAATATGCTCGGGAACAACTAACTTCTCAAGTTGAAATGTGTGCTAGATTTGCAAGAGGATTGAATGAAAATATACGTGCAATGGTGAGAATGCTTGAAATTAAAGAATTCGTAGTATTATCTGAACGTTTACAGAAAATGGAACCAATTTGGAAAGATAAGAAACGAGCAAAAGCCAAGAAAGAAACCTTGAGCTAGAGGAACGAATTTAGAAATTTCTCAGCACCTCCGCCTAATAAATCAAGAGATTATAGTAGTCAATTTGTCCCTACTGCTAGGAATACAAGAAAAAGAATGTTCAGACAGTTTCCTTCAAAGACTCAAGCTACCTCTGTAGCGAGTGCTGGTAGTGTTCAGAATACTGATATACCTGTCTGCAAACACTGTCGCAAGATTAATCTAGATGAGTGCAGATTCAAATCCAAGGCATGTTTTCATTGTAGGTCAAATGAGCATCTCATAGGGGATTGTCCGAATAAGGCTGAATCTAGTTTAGAACAACCTACAAAGTTTTCAACTGTATCTTAGAAGGGTAGAAAACCAAGACCTGGAAATACATCGAGAGGAAGCCGCAATGAATCGCGCTATACTACTTTTAGATCTAAAGGTCAAGCACCAGCCAAAGCTTATGCGATTCGAGCTAAAGAGGAAGCTACAGCACCTGACGTCATTGCTAGTACTTTAACTCTTTTTGATGTTACTAAAGAGGAAGCCACACGACCGTGTGACCCCTGTTTCCAAAATTTTCAATCTTTTGCATATTTTTCTGTTTTGATTCAAATTAGTCATGGATTGTTCTCAAACCCTTTTTAGAGCCTCGTAAGCTTGATTTAAGGTCATAAATGTGATTTTGACATAAATAAAATGTAGTTTGAATGTGATTATTTAATTTATTAAATGAGTAGTTTAATAATGTAAATCGCTTTGATATGTGTTGTAATACTTTGTAACCCAAATTCAATGATGGAGGTGGGTTAGTGGTTTTATAGACCCCTTCCACACGATTTGGCCACAAGGTCGTGTGAGCTACATGGCCATGTGTAGGCCGTGTCGATTTCGCAGATTTTCACCCTAAACTGTAAAAAAAATGCAATTTTAAGGTTTTTCGAACACTTTAAGAAGATAGGAGTGAGCTGTCATAGAATATTCAAGAAAACAACTCGAAAACCACCATTGAAGTGGATTTTGAATCAGATTTTCGTCAAGATTGAAGATTTCTAGTTGATTTCTTAGGAGATTATCATGAGTTCCCTTATTCTTTTCTATTATACTGTGTTTTGGATGTTTTATTTTCAATTATGAACTAATCTTCTAAATTCCTAGGGAGATGAACCCTATGATGGATTTTGTCGTTTAATTTTTATTTTACGCAATAAATACTTAGGTCTTGTTCTCAATTTTGTGTGCTTAATTTATCTATGTTTGATGTGCTTAAATCAGAGGAAGAATAGACCCTGTTTAAGAGTAGATCTTGTATAATTGAGTAGGGTTGCATGCAATCCTAGAAATAAGATGATATAAGTATATCAGATTAGATTCAAATCTAATAGAGGAATCCATAGTAAATAAGATAATAAGGGTTTTAATTAGAAAGAAATTTTAATTAATCAACCTAAAGTCAGTTGCTTTTACTCTTGAAAAAGATATTAGCATAATTCAAGGATTTCTACGAATCAAGATTCTAAGTAAAGAAACTACGTAATATAGATTGATAATGACAGATGAAATCTACGTGAATCTTTCCTGGGTATTGTTTCATTTCTTGGTTTTTACTTGATTATTTTCGTGTTTTGTTCATTGTCGTGTTCGTTAGTTAATTAATTTAGTTAATTTTAGTTTTTAATCAATCACTCGAATTTATCAGTTAAATAAAAGAAAGACAGTAATTACTAGTACTTTTAGTCTTCGTGGGAACAATATCTTTGCTCACCGTAGCTATACTATTAATTGATAGGTGCACTTGTTGTAACGCCCCTAACCCGTCTTCGTCGTCAAATTAGGGTTACAGAGCATTGCCGTATAAATTAGAACATTTAACATCATATTAGAAACAATTATATATCTTAATATCAATAATTATCAACTTAATATAATCATAGTAAACATACACATTCAGACCTTAAACCAAACCTTCGAGGCCCTAAAAATAACTTGGAAAGGTTCGGGGGTCCATTTGAAACAAAACAGAAAAATATGGGAAAACATGAAAATTTGGGAAACTAAGGGTCACATGGCCATGTGACATAGTCCAGTCGTGTAGACATTCAAAGTCAAGAGAGAAGGTCGTGTCACAGCCCGAATGTCCACCCGCGTGGGTAATCGAAATAGGGCCACAAGACAGTGCCGCAGGACTTGTGCCAAACCATATGTGCATTCAATGTTGGGTCACACGGCCATGTGCCAGACCATGTTGCAAACTAACTTGAGACACATGGCCGTGTCGTAGGCCATGTGAAACCTGCACCTAACAATAATAATGACACAAGGTCGTGTGAGGTGGCTGTGTTAACACACGGTTATGTGACAACCTATGTCTCAGCCTATGTGCAACATAAGTTGCCCCTAAAACAAGCCATTTCAAATTGTATTCTTGCACATCAAGACACACCATACTCATATACATTCATATAAGTAAAACACACTCCGAACACACTTAAAACATAACAAATCAACCATCCTACAAGTTTTAACCAATATGTCATTCAAAGGCATCACATTTGATACACCTAATCTAGTTCAATCCAACATCATAAGTTCATTCATTTAACATACCTTAAACATACCAAATAACCATATCAAAAACATATCAAACAACCATTTTCTTCTTACTATAAAAAGACCATGCACAATTATTAAACATCGGATATATACATTTCATTTACAAGTTATCAACAAAAAACATAAAACACAAATGAACTTGGCATCATTATAAAAGAAATGAATTACCAATATAACAAATATAACCTATTACATGCCATTTATAACCACTTTTCAAAACTATCAAAATGGTTAATGCATCGTGTGATCGTGCTTCGATGTAATTTCAACCGATCATATAAATCTTAAATGTAAACTTACCGAATAGACTTAATTTATGTAATTCATAAATAATTCCTTTGACATGCTTAAGAGATTATCCATTTCCTATTACAACACCAACCTCACAAGTCAGGGAGTTCAATAATGAAACCTCAAACATTCATCCATATTGTAACCTCACTAACCCGACCTAGACATTATGGCTAGATTGAGAAGGCTACATTAGCCACCGAAATGGTTAAGCTAACTTACGTTACTTTTGAAGACTTTAAATAAGCTCATTTTAGAGAAAAACCATATTTGCACTTTGAGTTAGTTTAAAAGAGTTCATTTATTAAATAATATATACTTAAGACTCATTTTATTATTGATAGTGTTGTTTAAGAACAAAATCATTTGCTAGTGACTCTTCTTTGTAAAAACTCGATGTTAAACCAATGCAGCAGAAAAACTATTATTCAAGTCATTTTGGAAACTTGGTTGCCTTATCGATTTTTTTTCAAAAATGGTCCATTTGCAATGCAGCGAAAATTAAGGAATAATGTCAAATTTTACTTAAGCCCAATATCATGCATTTTTCGATTATTATACACAGTATCAACGGAGTTGGATAAGGTGGAGAGTGTTGGAAAAAATCCAGTTTGAAAACGGTTTTCTTGCACAGCGGAGAATTGAAATTTTGTAAACCAACTCGGTTTGTGATATTTATAACAATAAACCGTAATCGAATTCGTACTTGTATTTTTTGATAAACAGATCCTTGATGTTTTCCGTTGTGTTCATAGCTTTTCCAGAGACATCTATTTAAAGGAAGAGAAGGTAGAACCCTTGTAGAGTTGTAAAAGTTCATTTCCACTAGAAAAATGATATCTTAGTTTAACTAGGATATAGGGGGCGGCAACCCTAGTTAATGATACTAGGGTTTCGTCATCCCACCTCCTTACATGAGTGATTTTGGGCCTCTCTTACATTAGGTTAAATTACGAGTACTTCTTGTGCCTTTTTGACCAAGTACACTGTAATATGATCCAACTTGATTCAGTTTTTTTGTTTCCTAAAATAAACTTTAATATTTACATGTTAAATAATTTTCTCATCCAAAATTTACCCCAATAAATTTTTTTACAATTTTACCCTCAGTAAAATTTTGACGATTTTACCCTCGATAAAATTTGGAGAAAATTCGTTCAATATGTCACAACTCAACATTTTCACTATGACCAAATAGTTTATTTTCATTTTTGGGCATCAAAATAGTCAAAAAAACATAAACTCATTCTTCCATCATTATTAAATAATCCCATATAGGATTGAAAATTTTCGTTTTCATTTTTATTTCCATTTTATAAAACCTACATTCATTTCCAAATGATTTCATTTCTCCATTTCAGAGAAAATCATTATTATTCTTGAATGTTTCACATTTCTCTTTTTCTATTCATTACATTCATTTTTATTCAAACATGCAATTCATTTCTGGTTTCAACGAGCGAGTGGAGGGACCGCGTAACACTCTATACCCGGCCTAGATGTTATGACCAAATCGTGAAAGTTAGATTGCTAGATTGAAACTTCGACCACTTGTTTTCGAATCAAATCTTATTTTATAAATCGAAAGTTTGGAATTATAAAACTAGATTTATATCATTGGTAAAATTGTTTGTCACAAAAACATGTGAGAGCGTCTTGAAATATTTGCTTACAAAACTAATTTAATAAAACCATTTCGCTTCAGCTACTTGTTTTGTAAAACACTTTATACCGATTAAATCTTTGCAGTAGAAAATCTCTTAGAGTTGTTTGTCTTTGAAAAATGTTTATTTGATTCATTTCGTAAGAAATCATTCGAATTAAAAAAAACTTATTGATTAATTAAAAACATTTAACAAGTTTCAAACCAAAGTTAATGTCCAAAAACTAAAATAGTTTGACAGTCTGTAAAATTTAAAATAGAAGTTTCTGAAAGAATTAAAAACAGTGAACCGAATTGAGCTCCTAACTACGGCCAAATCCTAAGTTTGAGGATCACCTAAAAAATATTAAACTAACAGAGTAAGCTAGAGCCCAGTGTGTGCATTGGCCTACAAGCAAAGTCACACCAAAACATGCTTATATGCATGTTAGAGTATGCCCAAAGATCAATCATGAGATGGTTGTAATAACATACTTGATTTATCATGTTTATTAATATAAGGCGTTACCATTATTATTTCAGTTTCTTTTCTGTGTGTATAAATAAACTGTTTTGTAATAATGTCCTGAGAGTAATATGATTATTCTTAAAAGGTCCTTAGTCAAGTATTTTTGTTGGATAGGACAAAAATAATGCATTAAGACTAACATGTAGTTGATTGATGATAAAGAGCTGTCATTGATATGGAATGTCAAAATCGATGCATGAACATGTGTGTTTGAGAACAACATATTGGACTGACCCGTTATGAGTATGTTTCTTGGATTATTATGTAATTGTCACAACATTACTCATAGTGATTAATATGTATATGATCCTCAGACTTGAGATCATCATAATCTCAACATCGTGAGTTGTATATTTTGATACATTCAAACATACACCGTAACTGGTTGTTCTATAAAGGCTGATGTTGGATATACCACGATCTATGTAGAGGAATATGGTTGATAGATATAGGATAAGTCTCTCCTACATAATGGGAGTAATATCTTAGGCCACTTGATTGAGTGAGACTAGAAATGCATGGCCATGCTCAAATAAGCTGATATGAGATGTCATACTTATTTGTATATCATAGTCTACTTAAGATATCAAGGAACATGGAATGGACTATGCAAGTGTGACTATTCCATGACTTGTGTCCAATCTAGAGATAAAGGACTTAAAGATTATTGCATGAAAGGTTAATCATAAAAAGGTTATGTTGAATCATGATTTCTTGTGACTTAGGTAGCAATGATGCATTGCTAGGTCCCTCTCATTGTTTGTAACATTGGAATCGTTCTAGTATTACTGCTAATGTTACAAGAACCTACAGGGTCACACCCTATAGTTGAAATGAAAGGAATAAAACATAGTTGATATTGTGTTTGGTTGTCACTTGAATTAAATTAATTATAGAATTAATTTAATTGGATAATCAAATATCGAACACATTACGTACAAGGTTGTTGTATGCATAATGAGAACATGAATTTGGTTAGTATAAAATTCAAATAAATATATAGTTTACCGAAATCATTATTATAATTAATGTAATTATAATTTTCAGTTTAAAACATAGTTATATTTATTTAATTTCTAGAAACCCTAAAAATAGATATAAAAATCCTGTTTTTTCTTTGCTTGGGGTCTAACAGCCGTCAAAGCAAAGTTTTTTTTCCAAAACAGTTTTGGGGATTCCTTCCATTCATTGTCAACTGGGTAGATTATGTAGAGGCTAGAGTCAAGATAGATTGTGGCTTGGTTCGATAATAGATCAGATTACTCATTGCTGAGGCATTGTTGTCTACTCAGAATAAATATTCGGTAATTTCGAAACCTTTATTTCACCCCGATTCATTCCTCACACATGGATCCATGGTTTGGATCACCGAATGTTTTAATTTTTCACTGCGTCGTAGGGGTGCCGGCGTTTCAACAGTGGTATGAGAGCCACTTGTGTGATACGTACTCGGGTTTAAATACTTAGGTGATGCAATTGTATAAGATGCATGCTTCAATTTTTATTACTTTTCCGATATTGAAATCATTTAAAAGTAACCTGATAGCCATTCCTTTTGACAATGGATTAAATGTTAATCTTGGTGTTATGGCCTATTCGGTTTAATGTTATTACTGTTAAGTGTTAACAGATCTATAATGCTGCGAAGGTAGTGCTTACAGTTTCCACTAAAGTTAACTGGTTAGTGGAACAAGGGTTGTTCTAGCAAGAAACCTCAAGGACTAAAATCCCAAAAGCACGATTCTGTTGATAAAAGTTATCAAATCATGAGGTTTCATTTGAATGGGGTATCCAGTTCGTACCATGGGGGCTCTGCCCCGCACCCCTGGTCCATACCGTGGGGGCACCCTCTGCTCCTACCATGGCCCGCTTCCTCCGACCGCCTCAAACCCCATCTTCTTAAAGTATGTTTTATAATAAATTAAACTTGGTGGCCATAAAAGTTGAAAGGATATGTTATAATTCACCTTAACAAGACGTTGTATTATGTATGATATTATTGGCATGCACGGTGTTTGAAATGCATAGTTATAGCCCAATGACCCATTTGATAAAAGGTTGTAGTTTTATAAATACGGCGTACGTGTCGTGCCTTACTACTATTCTCTTGTATTTCTCTTCTCATCTTACTCCCTCGTATGTAAAATGAGTTTTTGCATATTGTAATTTGCAAGAGGTGTTGTGGGCTAGACGAGAAGGAAGATAGGCCAACTAGTGTGGATCGATAGCTTGTGAAAAGGCTTACACCTTTAGGTTTCCTTTTGGTTCTCCCATTAGCTTGGGTTGCACCACCTTAGTTTATGGGCTATAACTATTGCATTTATTTATTGTTTTATTTATTCATGTATGAGATGCTATGGATGTCTAAAGCATGCCAAATTTTAATAAATGTTAAAATTTGATAATAATAAACCACATTAATTGATGAGATCAATTAAATAGCTAAATGGACTAAGGTAAACCATAATTGGTGAGATGGAAAAACCTTAACAAAATCCCTCTATTAAAATATTAAGTTAATATAGCCTTCTAATTTTGCCCTCGTTAAGGCCTCGATCAATACTATATAAGTTCTGCTAAAGTGAAGTACTAGTATTTATCTTGGTTAAACGCGAAGAATAAACAAGTGATATTCACTGGTTAAAATTTGTTAATGAATTAACTAGGTTATTCTAATAGGATTAGAAACCTAGAGACAAGTAATTTGGATAAATCATAAGATGATTAGAATAAGAGTTGTTCACCAAACTTTAGGAGTTACATATGATGTAATTAGCAAGTGTTACTTACCTAGATAACCATAATCTTGAGAGTAAAGTAAAAGCTGACTTAAAAGGAGGTGAAATATGAATCCTTAACCCAGTTGAAATACTTTTCGAAAAAGTCTTTCCAAAAATAATATATGAGGGTTATAATTTTGTAATAAAATAGTGGGAACATCTTTTAATAAAGTCCTTTTAATGATTAATATAAATTTGATAAATTTACACACGCATATTTTATTGTTGTAGATACATTATGGTTTCAAACACTAATACACTCTCATTGCGATCGGTCCTTGAGAAGGACAAATTGAATGGTTTGAATTTTCTTGACTAGTTCCGTAACTTAAGGATTGTCCTCAAACAAGAACAAAAATTATATGTCATTGAACAACCGGTTCCTAACGAACCACTCGCTAATGCCTCGAGGACTGATAGAGATGCTTACAAGAAGCATCTCGATGACATGGTAGACGTTGGATGTCTTATGCTTGCCACTATGAATCCTTAGCTTCAAAAGCAACATGAGGACATGGTTGCTTATGAAATGATTGAGCACCTGAAAGAACTTTATCAGGGAAAAGCACGGCAATAGAAGTTCGATATCTCTAAGGCCCTATTCCAATGTAAGCTGGCTGAAGGAAGCCCAGTAGGACCTCATGTCCTTAAGATGATTGGCTATATTAAAAGCCTGTCTAAGCTTGGGTTTCCGTTGAGCCAAGAGTTGGCCACTGATGTTATTCTGCAATCGTTGCCGAATAGCTACAGCCAGTTTGTCCTCAATTTCAATATGAATGAAATTGATAAGACTCTGTCACAATTGCTCAGTATGTTACGAACTGTTGAAGGCAACATGAAAAAGGTTAGACCCAAGCCTATACTGATGGTCCATAATAACAAGGGCAAGGGAAATTCCAAAGTTCAGACAAAGCCCAAGGGCAAAGGTAGGCCTAAGCCTGGAAAAGTAAAGGTTGCATTGAAACCTAAAGGTGGGGTGGCTAAGGAAGGAAACTGTTTTAATTGTGGTGTGACTGGGCATTGGAAGCGGAACTGCCCTATCTATCTTGTGGAAGTCAAGAAGGCCAAAATAAGCGAAACTTCTTCTTCAGGTATTTATGTTATTGATATTAATTTATCAACTACTACTTCATGGGTATTAGATACTGGTTGTGGTTCCCACATTTGTACTTCTGTACAAGGACTACAAAGGAGTATGACTTTGGCTAGACGAAATGAAGACCTAAGAGTTGGAAATGGAGCAAAAGTTGCTACATTAGCTGTGGGAACATATAATTTATCTTTGCCTAGTGGACTTGGTTTATGTTTGGAGGATTGTTATTATGTGCCCAGTTTGACAAAAAACATTCTTTTAATTTCTTGTTTAGACAAAATTGGTTTTGAGATAATTATTAAGAATAATTGTTGTTCATTTTATCTCAATAATGTTTTCTATGGTTCGGCACAATTGATTAATGACCTTTATATTTTAGATCAAATGAATCCCATTTACAACATAAATACTAAAAGATCGAAAATAAATGACTCAAATCAAAATTATCCATGGCATTGTCATTTGGGCCACATAAGTGAGGAACGCATATCCAAGCTCCATAAAGATGGTCTCTTAGATTCATTTGTTTTTAAACAATTTGAAGTATGTGAATCTTGCTTATTGGGAAAAATGACTAAATCTCCTTTTACTGGTAAAAGTGAACGAGCTAATGATTTATTGGGCGTAATACATTCTGATGTGTGTGGGCCAATAAATACACAGGCTAGAGGAGGATTTCACTACTTCATTACTTTCACTGATGATTTTAGTAGATATGGGTATGTCTATTTCATACGCCATAAGTCTGAGTCCCTTGAAAAGTTCAAGGAATTCAAAAATGAAGTACAAAATCAACTAGGCAAAACTATCAAGACACTTCGATCTGATTGAGGTGATGAGTATTTGAGCTTGGAGTTTGATGATCTTTTGAAGCAATGTGGGATTGTCTCAATTTTTACTCCTCCTGGTACTCCTCAATGGAATGGAGTTTCTGAGAGAAGAAATTAAACTTTGTTAGACATGGTTCAATCCATGATGAGTCATGTTGATCTGCTGACTTCCTTTTAGGGTCATGCACTTGAGACAGCTACTTTCACACTAAATCGTGTTTCATCTAAATAGGTTCAAAAGGCGCCATATGATATGTGGACTGGAAAATGTCCTAGTATGTCTTTTATGAAAATTTGGGGTTGCGAAGCTTATGTTACCCAAATCTAAAAAGTGTGTTTTTGTTGGGTATCCAAAAGAAACCAAAGGATATTATTTCTTTAATCCCACTGAGAACAAAATAGTTGTTGCTTGGACTGGTATCTTCCTACAGAGAGAATTTGTTTCTAGAAAAGGAAGTAGGAAAAAGATTGAACTTGAAGAAATTCGAGAATCACAAAATATCACTGAACCAGAGATAAAACAACAGTAAGTTCCACAAGGAATTGAGGAACAAGTAACTACTCTAGAAACACAACCACCCGCGTAGATCTTTAAAAGAAAGCCAAGCACCTGAGAGATATGGATTTCTCATTACAACGTATGGTGACATTCTACTTATAGATCAATATGAGCCTAGGACTTATCAAGAAGCGATGACGAGCCCGGACTCTGAGAAATGGCTTGAGGCCATGAGATCTGAGATGGATTCCATGTATGAAAACCAAGTATGGACTCTGGTTGACCCACCCGAAGGGGTTAAACCCATAGGGTGCAAGTGGGTTTTCAAAAAGAAAACCGACATGGATGGTAATGTACAAACATACAAGGGGTGATTAGTCGCTAAAGGTTTTCACCAAGTTCATGGTGTTGACTATGATGAAACCTTTTCTCCTGTAGCTATGTGTAAATCCATAAGGATCTTGCTCGCTATAGTTGCATTTCATGACTATGAAATCTGACAGATGGACGTCAAAACAACTTTCCTTAACAGGAAACTTGACGAGGATGTGTACATGACACAACCTAAAGGTTTTGTCAATTCAAAGGATGCTAGAAAGGTATGTAAGCTACAAAGATCCATTTATGGATTAAAGCAAGCTTCTCGAAGTTGGAATCTTCGTTTTAACGATGCAATCAAAGAGTTTGGTTTTATCAAAAATGAAGATGAGCCATGTGTTTACAAGAATGTTAGTGGGAGCACTATAACATTCTTGGTACTGTATGTGGATAACATACTTATCATAGGAAATGACGTACCTACCTTGCATTCTATGAAGATTTGGTTAGGAAGTTGTTTTTCTATGAAGGACTTGGGCGAAGCCACTTACATCTTAGGAGTGAAGATCTATAGAGATAGATCAAGAAGACTACTAGGTCTAAGCCAAAGTACATACATAGATAAAGTACTGAAAATGTTCAGTATGGAAGAATCTAATAGAGGATTCCTACCTATGAGACATGATATTTCACTCTCGAAGGAAATGTGTCCTTCAACTCTACAAGAGAGAGAACGCATGAGTAAAATTCCATATGCTTCCGCTATTGGATCTATCATGTATGCCATGTTATGTACCCGTCCAGATGTCTCATATGCCTTAAGTATGACAAGTAGGTACCAAGTAGATCTCAATGAAGGTCACTGGACCACAGTTAAGAATATCCGTAAGTACTCAAGAAGAACTAAGGATATGTTCCTAATATATGGAGGTGAGGAAGAGTTAAGTGTAAAAGGTTACACTGATGCCAGCTTCCAAATCGACAAGGACGATTCTCGATCACAATCAGGTTTTGTGTTTTGCCATAATGGTGGTGTTGTGAGCTGGAAGAGTTCAAAGCAAAGTACAGTAGCTGATTCTACAATAGAGGACGAGTATATTACAGCCAGTGAGGCAGCAAAGGAAGCAGTTTGGATTAAGAAGTTCATTACTGAACTAGGGGTTGTACTTAGCATATCAGATGTTATAGAACTCTGATGTGATAACAATGGAGCCATTGCACAAGCTAAAGAGCTAGATTTCACCAGCAATCCAAACATATACTTAGGCAATACCATCTTATTCGAGAGATTATCGATCGAGGGGATGTAGAGATATGCAGAGTACCTACAGATGATAACATTACTGATCCCCTAACCAAGCCTCTGACACAGCAGAAGTATGATCGTCACACTAAGTCTCTTGGTATTAGATATATAAGTGATTGGTCTTAGTGCTAGTGGGAGATTGTTAGAGTATGCCCAAAGATCAATTATGAGATGTTTGTAATAACATACTTGATTTATCATGTTTATTAATATAAGGTGTTAAAATTATTATTTCAGTTTCTTTTCTGTGTGTATAAATAAACTGTTTTGTAATAATGTCTTGAGAGTAATATGATTATTCTTAAAAGGTCCTTAGTCAAGTATTTTTGTTAGATAGGACAACAATAATGCATTAAGACTAACATGTAGTTGATTGATGATAAAGAGTTGTCATTGATATGGAATGTCAAAATCGATGCATGAATATGTGTGTTTGAGAACAACATATTGGACTGACCCGTTATAAGTATGTTTCTTGGATTATTATGTAATTGTCACAACATTACTCATAGTGATTAATATGTATATGATCCTCAGACTTGAGATCATCATAATCCCAACATCGTGAGTTGTATATTTTGATACATTTTAAAGCAAAGTACAGTAGCCGATTCTACAATAGAGGACGAGTATATTACAGCCAGTGAGGCAGCAAAGGAAGCGTTTGGATTAAGAAGTTCATTACTGAACTAGGGGTTGTACTTAGCATATCAGATGTTATAGAACTCTGATGTGATAACAATGGAGCCATTGCACAAGCTAAAGAGCTAGATTTCACCAGCAATCCAAACATATACTTAGGCGCTACCATCTTATTCGAGAGATTATCGATCGAGGGGATGTAGAGATATGCAGAGTACCTACAGATGATAACATTACTGATCCCCTAACCAAGCCTCTGACACAGCAGAAGTATGATCGTCACACTAAGTCTCTTGGTATTAGATATATAAGTGATTGGTCTTAGTGCTAGTGGGAGATTGTTAGAGTATGCCCAAAGATCAATTATGAGATGTTTGTAATAACATACTTGATTTATCATGTTTATTAATATAAGGTGTTAAAATTATTATTTCAATTTCTTTTCTGTGTGTATAAATAAACTGTTTTGTAATAATGTCTTGAGAGTAATATGATTATTCTTAAAAGGTCCTTAGTCAAGTATTTTTGTTAGATAGGACAACAATAATGCATTAAGACTAACATGTAGTTGATTGATGATAAAGAGTTGTCATTGATATGGAATGTCAAAATCGATGCATGAATATGTGTGTTTGAGAACAACATATTGGACTGACCCGTTATAAGTATGTTTCTTGGATTATTATGTAATTGTCACAACATTACTCATAGTGATTAATATGTATATGATCCTCAGACTTGAGATCATCATAATCCCAACATCGTGAGTTGTATATTTTGATACATTCAAACATACACCGTAACTGGTTGTTCTATAAAGGCTGATGTTGGATATACCACGATCTATGTAGAGGGATATGGTTGATCGATATAGGATAAGTCCTTCCTACATAATGGGAGTAATATCTTAGGCCACTTGATTGAGTGAGACTAGAAATGCATGGCCATGCTCAAATAAGCTAATATGAGATGTCATACTTATTTGTATATCATAGTCTACTTAAGATATCAAGGAACATGGAATGGACTATGCAAGTGTGACTATTCCATGACTTGTGTCCAATCTAGAGATAAAGGACTTAAGGATTATTGTATGAAAGGTTAATCATAAAAAGCTTATGTCGAATCATGATTTCTTGTGACTTAGGTAGCAATGATGCAATGCTAGGTGCCACTCATTGTTTGTAACATTGGAATCGTTCTAGTATTACTGCTAACGTTACAAGAACCTACAGGTTCACACCCTATAGTTGAAATGAACAGAATAAAACATAGTTGATATTGTGTTTGGTTGTCACTTGAATTAAATTAATTATAGAATTAATTTAATTTGATAATCAAATATCAAACACATTACGTACAAGGTTGTTGTACTCATAATGAGAACATGAATTTGGTTAGCATATAAATTCAAATAAATATATAGTTTATCGAAATCATTATTATAATTAACGTAATTATAATTTTCAGTTTAAAACATAGTTATATTTATTTAATTTTTAGAAACCCTAAAGATATAAAAATCTTATTTTTTCTTTGCTTGGGGTCTAGCAACCATCAAAACAAAGTTTTTTTTTCCAAAACAATTTTCAGGATTCCTTCCGTTTATTGTCAACTGGGTGGATTATGTAGAGGCCAGAGTCACGATAGATTGCGGCTTGGGTCGATAGTAGATTAGATTACTCGATGCTGAGGCGTTGCTGTCTACTCAGAATAAAGATTCAGTAATTTCGAAACCTGTATTTTACTCTGATTCATTCCTCACACATGATCCATGGCTAGGATCGCCGAATGTTTTAATTTTCCGCTGCACCGTAGGCGTGTCGGTGTTTCAACAATGCATATATTAGAATAGACAGATCAGATATCTCACATGCATGGATGCACATTTCAGAACATAGTTAATCCTACCCCCATCCGCTACACACCACTTCGTCTAACCAATCACACCAAATAGGGCTACAAGAACCCATCCAACCATCACACCAGAATGTGGTCATATGCCACTGAGAAAGTTTGCAACTGTACTGCCAGAATACACATATATTGTAGAAATACCGCTAAAGTTGCAATAAAACTGCCAGATCACACTTCCTCCATCACATATCACATCCCACCCCAAATGCACATGTAAATATACCACATCTCATGTTACAAATGATCATAGTGAAAACAGATTTATGATAGGCTTACTTAAATGTCAACAAAACAGATTATGTCACATAGCCTACACAGAGTTTTAATAATCAGAGTCATGCTTGATTAAAATACAAATGCTTAATTTTTATGGATTTCATGCTCATAGAGTAACTACAAATTTGATTTCAAATTCTTATTTCTAGCCCAAACTAATCCCAACAAACCAACCAAAATGGGCACACATGCCTGTGTGGCCCACACGGTCTACCACACAGCCAACCACACAGTCGTGTGACCTACACTGTCTACCACACAACTGTGTGACCCACACGATCAGCCACATGGCCGTGTGACCCACACAGGTTGCCACACAGCCGTGTGATACAGTCTGCCAACTTCAAAATTTTCATGAAATTCTAGGTTTTCGTGACTATTTTCAGTGTTTTTGGGTTAGAAATACACACCTGATCGAAACTAGAATGTCGACAGAACAACAACACCAGATTCCGCACAATGACATCAACAACAACCAATTAACAAACATTACAATCAATAGTCCTTTACTCGACTATCGAATTAGCCAACAACAAAATGGCATTCGGCTCTTGTCAAAACTCACCACTAGCCCCTATCTAAAGGATTCAAGCACTTACCTTGCAAACCCTAAATTGTGCCTAAGCCATTGGAGAAGTTAATGTCTCACAATATTCACCTAGGAAAACCCAAGACGATTAACACTGAATGTTTGCGAACAACTTAAATCTCCTAACATTAACACGAAATAGAATTAAACCATCTTACCACTGAAGAACACACTTACAAGAATTACACTAAATCAAAAACACGAATTCCTCACTCAAAACACAACACCACCTCGACAAAACACCAAAAACAATAACCAAGAAACAACAAATAGAGGATCAAAGATTGTATATTCTCCTATGAAAAACCAAACCAAAATAAAAGGGAAAAGAATAGGAAAAATTTAGCAGAGAAGATTTTAGTTAAAAAACAAAAGAAATTGAAAGAGACTTAGACATAAGAAAAAAAAGAAGGGAGAGAAAAATTAGACTTGGAAAAATTAAAACAGTAGAATGGGAAGAATGTGGAAAAATTACACAGTAGAAGTGGGGAGGGATTTTAGGGATATTTTTATTTTTCTAATATTTTCAAATAAAAAATTAAATCTGATATAATCTCAACCTACCAGATTAATTAGCAATTGAATGAAAATGAAACTCTAACCCCTTGTGTGGGCAGAACTAGGCAAAAAAAATTTTCATTTCGCACATACAGGATTCAAAAACGGGACCTCTGGGTAAGCTAAAGCCTTACCACTAAACCAATAGGCTCAGTTTTGCAAACAAACTGACAAGAATAGATTATAACTTACACAAAAAGAGCAAGGAAAAGGAATAAAAATAAAAATAATACAAAATTTTCAAAGGAAAAGGTTTGAGCACAGGACCTCATGCACACCTTCAAGACCCTTAACCACTTAAACAAATTAAGTCACTTAACATATTTTAGCAATTCAAACTTAGAAATTGGGGTGTTACAACTCTCTCATTCTTAAAGAAATTTCGTCCTCGAAATTTACCTGATTCAAAAATATAGGGATACTGCTGACGGATCGAATCTTTTGCTTCGAAGTGGCTTCCTTAGTACCATGATTCTGCCATTAAACCTTAATCAAAAGAGTATTTAACCTCCGCAGAATTTTCACCTTGCAATCTAAATTTTGAACCGACTCCTCCTTAAAAGATAAATTCGGCCTCAATTCAATCTCCTCAACTAAAATCACATGAGATAGATCAAACCGGTAACGCCTCAACATCGAGACATGAAAGACATCATGAATATGATCTAACTCTGGAGGTAGCTCAACTAATAAGCAACCAACCCAACACACCTTAGAATCCGATAAGGACCAATAAACCAAGGGTTCAACTTGCCCTTAAGGTCGAACATTAAAACCTTCTTCCATAGAGAAACCTTAAGAAAAACCTAATCCTTTACATCAAATTCGTTATCCTTTCTCTTAAGAACTATGTAGGATTTCTATCTGTTGAAAGTTGCCTTAAGTCGATCCTAAATCAATCTAACCTTATCCTTAGTCTCAGCAACCATATCCGGACCCATAATCTTCCACTCCCCTAGCTTGGTTCAATATAGTGAAGTGCGACACTTACGACCATACAGAGCCTCCTAAGATGTTATCTGAATACTAGATTGAAAGCTATTATTATCAGCAAATTTAGCCAGTGGCAAGAACTCCTCCCAACTACCACAGAAATCAAATACACAACTTCATAGCATATCCTCCACTACTTGAGTCACCCTCTCGAATTGCCCATTAATCTATGGATGGAATGTAGTACTGAAGTCAAACCAAGTACCTAGAGCCTCATGTAGTTTCTTCCAAAATCAAGATGTGAAACGAGAGTCTTAATCGGATATAATTAATATAGGAACCCTATGAAGTCTAACAATCTTAGAGATATACAAGTTAGCTAACTTCTGCAACGAGCAATCAGTCCGAACTAGAAGGAAGAGATCAAACTTAGTCAAATGATCCACAATGACCCAGATAGAATCTTTCTTAGTGGGTGTCAAAGGCAACTAACTGAAAAAATCCATAGTTACCCGTTCCCACTTCCACTATGGAATCTTGACAAGTTGTAACAACCCAGAAGGAAGTTGGTGCTCATTCTTAACCTGCTTGCATGTCAAATACTAAGATACATAATTTGTCACCTCACATTTCAAACTGGGCCACCAATACATCCCTCAAAGATCGCGGTACATTTTATTACCGCTCGGATGCATAATATAAGGGCTACTATGCACTTCTCGCAAAATAGATTGCCTCAACTCTCTATAATTTAGCACACAAAATCGACTTCAGAATCAACCTCAGCTCGAGCCCCTTTACAGTGTCCACCACACCCTTGAGTACCACGTCCACGTGTTCCACAAGAACTCATTATCTCTTATCTACAATTTCAAAATTTTATGAATTAGCTTAGGTTTATTATAAAGTCTTAAGTTTTAGTAGTAACAACTAATCTAAAGTAGAGAATATTTTATTTCTACAGTCTCTCAAGTCGAACAGTTTTACTAAAGTGACTAAAGTAAAAGAACTAAAGTAACTAAAGTAAGTGCAACTAAAGTACGAAGTTCCTTACTTAGATCAGCGCTGGAGTCTCTGTAACACCCAAAACCTGGCTTGGATGTTATGGCCGAATCTGGCGATGTCATATAGAAGTGCATCTGAAAATCGTATCATTGTTAAAAATGTTTTACGTTTAGAACTTATCATTATCTTTCATTAATTCTTGAATCGTGATTCTTTTCTAAAATGCTATACTTTGCATAAGCTTTTTAAAAATAATTTGTGTGTACGTGGTATTTTGATAAAACATTCATCACTTTTGAAACCCGAGTTTCTCCTATTTCTAACATATATAAATAGAAAATAGTATAAAATCCAAATTTTAGGTAAAAATTCAGAGAGACCATTATTACAGAAAAATACCCTAAAATAAAACTTAAAATCGTAAATAAGTATCAAATAGCAAAAAGGAGTCGTGTAGGCACCACTGGGTCCTCCGCCGCACCGATCCACCTATGTCTAGGGATTACCTGTCTAGATTAAACAGAACGGGTGAGTTTACGTGAACTCAGGGTGTAATCTCCATGCAAACAAACAAACAATAACAGATAATATCATTTTGGGCCTAAACCCTTTTCAGTATCAGTAAGCATTAGGGCCTTAGCCCATCACAGTACAGTAACAGTGACAGTTATGCAGTAATAAAATCCTACCCAACCAGCCTTTACACTCCATCTCCGTCTAACCCTACACTCCATGTGGGGATATAATCAACCTACACATCCCTACACTCTAAATAGTAGTGAATGCGGCACTAGACAGTAGTTGCAGCTGAGCTGCCAGTAAGTTAGGCTTGAAGCCTTTCAGTACACTTCCTCCAATCAATATCAATCCCCACCCAATGCAATGCATCATAAAGACATGTCATGATATCATGTATAATCAGTATAGGGGTATTTAGCGTGCTCATCATACAGACATACATATCTATCTCATATAGGCATATAATAGCCTTTTCAATCCTTGGCCGTGTGGCTCACACGGTCTGGCCCAATATTCTCACATGCTCGTGTCGTTAACCGTGTGGGGCCCACGCACTCGTGTGGCCCATACGGCTCAATTTGGCCCGGTCCATGAATCGCACATGGCCAGCCTCGACGATCACATGCCCTACCACATGGGTGACTGCACGCCCGTGTAGCTTCAGCAATCACATTCTTCGACATTTCACCGATTTTTGTTTTCAAAATTGTGTTTACACACCTGATACGATTTCACTGCTAACTGCACCACGAGTACTCCAGAACCTAAAATCGATAAACCAAAGCCCGATTTAGTGATACTAATAGACCTTAAAAGAAATTACCATGAGTTATTCAACAAATAGCCGTCAGAAACCTTACCCTCGAACAAGCACAGGAATTCTACACGCCTAGAACGTTGATGGACGATCAACAACCCCTTGATTAGTTCCTAGCACCAAACGTAAAACCCTTCTTTAACCATTTAACCAAAAAACGTTTAAAACAGTATGGCTGAAACTCACCAAATTACCGATAACACACGAATGATATAGGAGGGACGAAACTACGAAGTTGGTATTCAACACAAAAGCGAAAAGAAGAAGACGGAAGGCAAAACAAAGGAAATCGACAGAGAATGGAGTAGGAAGAGATAGATTTTGGCACAATAAGGAGGGGGAAAACGAATAGAAAGTCGGCAGCAACAGAGGAGAAATGTTATAGCAAAAAGAAAAGAGGAAGAAGCTATGCCAAATGATCGAAATTGGGAGAAAGAAAGGTGAGAACCGAAATTATCAGTCCACCAAATCGAGATAACTCCACAATCCCATATTTTCCTCCTAAAGTCACTCCAACACTCCAATCTCATATTTTTCTCCTAAAATCACTCCAGCATTCCCCCACCACGCCACTACTACTCAGAAACTCAGTCAAAACAACCTATTGCCGAAACAAAGAGCAAAAATTATCCCCTTTGCCCATGCAGGGACTCAAACTCCAAACCTCTTGCAACATTAGCACTTCACTTAACCACTAGACTAGCAGGCCTATTCTGACATTTTTCACCACTATTTATTTATAAGCCTACTGGTTAGGGATAGAGATTTATTCAATTAAAACAAAAAAATTTTGCCAAGTCAAGTCTTGAACCCAAGACTTCTCAGACACTTCCAAAACAAATAACCACTGAAGGAAACATATATTTGTCAAAAACATACAGAAATATATATATAAAGGATTTTTGGGGCATTACAGTCTCGGTTTCACTTTTTATAAACCCAAATATCAAATTTAATCAGAATTTTGAATAATTTAAAATATTTTTTTATGAGAAAATTTTTGAACCAAAAAATTACAACTCGAGTTTTGAATCTAACTCTGATACCACCAAATGTAACACCATATATCCGGTCTAGATATTATAGTCAGATCATGAAGGTTTCATTGCTAAATTGAAACTTCAACCACTTGATTTCAAATCAAATCTTATTTTATAAATAGAAAGTTTGGAACTATAAAACTAGCTTTATATCTTTGGTAAAATTGTTTGTCACAAAAACATGTGCATGGAGAATTTACAATACATATTAATTTGTATAAACATCATTGTTTTCTACACAATAATCAGATAAAATAGCAGTGATTTTTTTTTTTACCTTTTATACACCTTAAATTATCAAAATACCATTCATATTCAACTAAAATTAAACATATTGAATCCTTTCAAATACAAAAGAGATAAAAGGAGAGTAAATTTTTTTAAAGAATAATATATATTGTGAAATCAATATCAAGCTATAAATAGTATATATATGATTTTATAAAATACGTAAAAGTTGATTAAAATATATTATGTCAAAAATAAAATTTATCAATTAATTTATAATAAATTTTTATATATTTTTTAAAATTTTCTCAACATTTATACAATTTTAAAATTTTTATAGTGTACAATATATAGTTTTTTTACAATATGAAAATATATTTTTTAAATAGTATACATTATACAATATTTTATACAGTGTTTAGAATACATTATTTTATGTGAAAAGTACAATTTTTAAAATAAAATTTATAAAAATATTAATATATACAATGCATCGCATGGAATAAAAAATTATATATATATACGTGACTACAATGTATATAAAAACACAATCTAAAACTTTCAAATATAAATTTAACTTACGAAAATTAAAAAAAAATCTAAATTTCCAAATAATAATAAGATTGGACTATTATGCAAAATAAAACGATTGGAAATATATAGTTGTTTCAAATACGGAAAGCAAATATATATTTATTAATTGTAGAATATTTTTATTTATAGTAAATATTATAAATATAAGGAATAAGTAACTTATAGAGGATTTTAGTTAACCAGTTGGAAAAACATATTTGTTATAATTGATTATTATTATTATTATTATTATTATTATTTCATCGTTACAATTATAAATTTATATGATGACGAGTTATTAATTTAAATTTTAATTGATATAGTTTCTATAAAATACCATAAAAAATAATTTAATAAAAATCAAACTAAATCCGTATTTCCACATAGAGACGAGTTGATACAAAAATTTAAAATAGCCTCACCTTAGTTTAAGGAAAATAAATAAAATCTCCTTTAATTTCTCCTAAATCTAATCACTGTATAATACCGTTTTTGTCATCTACGGTTAAACTTGAGTATTCATACCATTTATTTTATTTAGGTTAAAATCTGCTCCTAGTCCCTGTACTTTTTATACATTTGAAATTTAGCCTTTCTACTTTTTAAATTTGAAAATTCAGGTCAATTGCTAAAACCCTAGTGTTAAATTTGCTAGTATGACATTTTGAAATGAAAGAAATACTCACTCAGTAGCCATGTAAAAGAAATTTGAATTTAACAGAACTTTTTAAGATTTAATTACAATTTAGCCCCTGCAGTATACCCATTTGATACCTAAAGTATTAATTTCCTCTATTATTTTGGGTCCATTTTGTAACAGATGTTAAAAAAACAAAACTATTAGGAAACTTTGGTTAATGAAATAGCACCACATGACATATTTTGACCAATGAAAAAAATGTCACGTGGGAATTAAGTTTATTTAAAAGAAAATTATTAAATTTAAATTAAAAATAGCAAATTATAATATTAAATATTTAAATATTAAATAACACTTTTGACTTTAACCGACTGTTAATCAAGCATTGACCAACCACGTGGCGCTATTAGAACATGTTACTTGTCCTTTTTTTTAGTTTTTTAGTATTATATATATTATATTGATTAAAAATATAAAAATATATAAAGAATTTTTAAAATATTTTAAAAATATTTTTTTATAAAATAATAAAATATATAATTGTAAAATTTAAAATGTCAAAATAATATATAAAAATTAAAAAAAATATTTTAAATTTCAAGTACTTGCAAAAAAAAACTTGAAATTTAAATACTTTTTAGAATTTGAGAATTATATAAAAATTTTAAACCTTTTTAATTTTTTAAAATTTTTTACATTATTTGTAATAATATTATTAATTTCAACTGTCGAAACCAATTTTAACATCAAAAATTTAGTTGTCGACTTTAAAAACGAAAATTGGAGTCGCCACCGATCCTTGATTGAGGTGTGATCGGCTCACCTTAAAAATAATTTTGGTCTGCGAAATTTGAGAAAATAGGTTCGGGAGACAGTTACGCACGAGGAAGGGTTAGCACCCTCACAACGCCCAAAATTGTTACCAAATTGATTATTCAATGTCTTGTTATCGAAAGTTTGAAAAGATTTTAAAAGAGAACTTTTTACTCACACACGAATCAAAATAATAAAATATTCTTATTTTAAAGAAATAAAACATCACACCCAGTAAGTTAGGGCACAATATTTTTAAATCTTCAAAATACCGAATATTGCCTTTTGTTTTTGAAATTCTTATTTCGAGATAATAAAATGTCATGACCAGTAAGTTAGGACCCAACATTTTTGAATTCCCGAGAATAAGCTTTATTTGAAATTTGTGAATTTATTGCAAAACAAATACATGACTTTCTAAATTCATCGAAAAATAATCGCAATCCAGTAAGTTAGGACACGATCTTTCTCGAGAATCATGAATGCCAAATATTTTGAAAATTTAAAAAATATGATGATTTTAATGCTTTGACGCAACCAAAATATATATTTTCTTTAAAAAGTATAGTAACAATGCTAATTTACCACATGAATCCAATACTTTAATTTAAATTGTACGTATATATGTATTTGCAAATCGTGAAAATAAAATAAAAATAAAAATATAAATGTATGGATATGTGTATATATTTACAAAATAAAAATGTATGGGTATATCATAAAATATGTGTGCATTTAAATATATGTATATATGTACAATATGTATAAAATAATGGAATATAGAACAACAAAAAGATGTTTGCAATAAGCTAAGAATGTAAAAAGATATATATATATATATATTATAGAAGATGAATGTATTTGTTTTAAAAACTTTATAAAATATGGGAAATGTATGTGTATTTTAAAATGTGTAGTATAAAATATAGAAGTATATATATGTGTATATGAAAGTTAGGAAATAAAATTAAAAATAAAAGCAAAAAAGTATGTATGTATAAAATAGATGCGTACTTATAAATATATATTAAAAATATGCTTATATATTATATATAAAAAATGCGTATTTATATGTATAGAAAATACAAAGTAATAATGATAGTAAATAATACAATAATAATAATAATGGTATAATGATAATATCAAAAAAAAAACTGAAAAATGGACTAAATTGAACTACAACGAAAAAAGGGGGTGGATTCGCAATAAATAAAAAGGGAACAACTTGAATGCACGAACAACAATGGGGGACTAAAAGGGAAATTAATCCCACCCTCCAAAACTCTGCACAGCGAAGGACCAAATTGAAACAAAAATAAAATATGCGGCCCAATTAAAAAAAACAAAATAGGTTTAATTGAAGCACATTGCAAAAAGGAGGGACTAATAGCACAAATCTCCCATTCGGCCAGAAGGCACGGATCCTCCCCTCCGGGTCGGGTCACCGTGCGGGTCTGGCCATCAAAACGGCACCATTTTCGTTTCTTCTTTAAGTTAGTCAAAACCCTAAAAAATTTATTCTGCTTGTTTTTTTTGTTAAAAAACAACGGTCTGCTAGGGTTTTTTTAACCCCCTCCCTCCTTGCGCCACCGTTCGAGCCTAGTGCCAAATGCCCCGATTTCGCCGGAAAAGACACCGGCTCGACAACTTCGGCGACCAGGTAAGTCTTTTCCTCCTTTCTTTATATTTTAAATGAAAAATAAAATAAAAAAGCTAAAACAAAAAAAAATAACAAAACGAAACTAAGAAAGATGAAAAATGGAAAAAACACCTTATATATTCGAAAAATTTCTGTATCTATTTCATATCAGTCCCTTCTTTGTATTTTTTTTCTCTCTATTTCCTTGTATATCTCCCATTGTTTACAGAAATATGGCCTTTATATATAGCCCGAAAATAGAAAAAGAAAATAAATAAATCTGCTATTTCTTGCTATTTTTTCTCCTTGGGCTCTTTGAGTCCGTTTTTACAGGTAATCGTGGAGAAACAGCGTGCGTGGAGAGGTCGGCCCCGAGACGTGCGACGATTGGGCACCTGCTGGAGGCGGGGAGGCTGCAGTGCTACTTGCTGCTGCTAGGGTTTCTATTTTGGGGGTTTTGGGCTAATTGTTTGGGTAATTAGGCTTAAGTGGGTATTGGGTTGTTAATTGGGCCTGTTTTAAGTGGGCTGGGCAATTTAGGCTTGTACATCTGCCCCTCTTTGCTCATTTTCCTGTAACGGGAACAGAGCAAAGACTACAAGGCCCAATTGTGTCTGGTCTTACTGAGCCTCAACTTCTTCAATGCTTCTCTTCTTAAGGTAGCCTCGTTCCTTCCTACTGCATCTTCAGAGGTACAGGAATTAGTGCTTCTATCTACTCCACTGGAATGTTGGGGAGATAGGATTCGTATGCTGTAGCTTCAAAATTTGCTATCTTTAATCTGCTCCACTGCAACTTCAGGGAGATAAGACTTATAGCTTCAACTTGTTCTGCTACAACTTAAAAATAAATCTGATGCGATCTACTCTGCTACAACTTCAGAGAGATTAAATCTGTGGTTTTAATCTACTCCATTGCAACTTCAAGGAGATAGGATTGGTTTCTTCTGTCTGCTCCACTGCAACTTCAGGGAGATAAGACTGGTATCTTCGATCTACTTCATGTCAATGCATGAAGACAAGATCTGCTATCTTCGATCTACTTCACGCCAGTACATGAAGACAAGATCTGCTTTCTTCAATCTACTTCACGCTAGTACATGAAGACAAGATCTGTTTTCTTCGATCTACTTCACGCCAGTACATGAAAACAAGATCTGCTTTCTTCGATCTTCTTCACGCCAATACATGAAGACAAGATCTGCTATCTCTGATCTACTTCATGTCAATACATGAAGACAAGATTCATTATCTTCGATCTACTTCATGCCAATACATGAAGACAAGATCTGCTATCTCTGATCTATGTCACGCCAATACATGAAGACAAGATCCATTATCTTCGATCTACTTCATGCCAATACATGAAGACAAGATCTACTATCTCTGATTTACTTCATGTCAATACATGAAGACAAGATCCATTACCTTCGATCTACTTCACCACCAGTATGGGAAGACAAGATCTACTATCTCTGATCTACTTCATGTCAATACATGAAGACAAGATCCATTACCTTCGATCTACTTCATGTCAATACATGAAGATAAGATCTGTTATCTCTGATCTACTTCATGTCAATACATGAAGATAAGATCTGCTATCTTTGATCTACTTCATGTCAATACATGAAGGCAAGATCCATTACCTTCGATCTACTTCACCCCCAGTATGGGAAGACAAGATCTGATATCTCTGATCTACTTCATGTCAATACATGAAGACAAAATCCATTACCTTCGATCTACTTCATGTCAATACATGAAGATAAGATCTGCTATCTCTGATCTACTTCATGTCAATACATGAAGACAAGATGCATTACTTTCGATCTACTTCATGTCAATACATGAAGACAAGATCCATTATCTTCGATCTACTTCACCACCAGTATGGGAAGACAAGATCTGTTAATTTTTAGCCAGCTCCACTGTTGCTCAGGGGGATAAGGCTTTGTGATTTCACTGATCTATTTTCTGTGAAACATGACTTGTATGATGAACCTAATTATGCCTAGAGATTAGGATGTCATGATTAGAATGAATCAAATGCTCCTAACTAGACGTGTATGAATGACATTTAAATGAATGCAAAATGTCATGAAAACGATATTTTAATGCTTGAGTTACTATTACTCAAATTTTATTAAGGTTTCCTCACTAATGTGCTATAACACCTTCTTGCTCAGCTAGCAGCTTCGAAAAACACTTAATCAAATTGCCCCCCACTATGAACTTCAAAGTTCAATCCACTGGAACGTAAAATCTGTATCATCTTTCTCTCGTGGTAACTCAAGGGTAAAAAGATCCGACCTTTTCTCAATCCTCCACTGTCACAATTCAAGGATGCAGAATGTGAAGCTCTTTTGTCATTTTCACCATTTCTAGGGAGTCATACCAATTGCTCATGCACAAATGAAGAATGTTCTTCTCCAAGAAGAACTTCTTCTTATTATTCGGTGATCATTGCTTGCTTGTTCTTTTAAGCTTTTTCACCAACACGACATATTGCCATTTTGTTCAATCGATGTTTTAGACAACAAAATTCAAAGGGATAGTCTTAATTTAGACTCTTCTTTATTAGATTTTTAACCTTTAACCTGGTGTGTTCTAAACAATAGTCATGTTTTAGGTTACCGTATTATTTAGAAACTTCTAGAGTAATATGCAAAACTTCCGTTGTGAAAGTTTTATTAGTCTATTAACCATTATTCTAATGCAACATGCTTGCAAAAAGATCATGGATAAGAATAGAGTTGGTTCTGAGCACAGCTCGAAATGAATAAATTGTCAGGGATAATAAATATGGATAATAAAGGAATTGATTTAGGAATGCATATCTTGGAAATGAATGAAGTGTTCCAAGAATAACAAAAATAGTATAAGGATTAGGTGGCCCAGATATTGCAGCTTGAACTTCTCTGTACAGACTTTCTAAAGACTATTCTGAGTTTAACATGTATTTAGGAGATCTACAGTACTTTGTTGATACCCCAAAATGTCGCCTACCCTTTCCTATTGATTCAGGTATAGCAAGACCACTGCTTGCCCCCATTCTGACCAGTATTTGAGCTACTCTAAAAATTTCAAGCGCCATTTTGATCAACATTTGAGCCACCCTTTTCAGGTTTTCAACTCAAATCCCCTTTGGTCTAAGGCGCCCTTTCTGAGTTTTCGCCTTAGCCTCTCCATTTTTATTTTTTCATTTTTCATTTTCATCTTTTCATTTTTTTCACATCACTTTTTCTTTTTCATTTTTTTTGGACTCAAACTGCCCTTTGCGGGTTGTTACCTTGGTCCTCTCCTTCTTTAAGCGGAGTATTTCCTGACTAAATCTGAGTTTACAGGACTTTTCAGGTTTATCATCCATATCGCTCAAAATCAAAGCTTCTTTGGAAAAAAAACCTTCTCTATAATCATAAGGTTCCTCCCAATTTGGCAACCATTTCCCTCCAAAATATTTTTTGTAGAGGGAGGATCTTCAACATTTGGTCACCCTCATGGAATTCTCTAGGATGAACCTTTTGTTATAGGCTCGCATCATTCATTTCTGGTACATCTGACCGTGATGAATAGCTTTTATCCTTCTTCCTTCTATCAAGTTCAATTGATTACATTACGATTGGATCCGTTCTGCTTCATCCAACTTGCTCAGCCAATACCAGGAGAGAAAGAATTTCAACTTCAATAGAAAAAAACCGTGATGAACTAAAGAGAGAGACACTGCTCCGGTAGAGTTTTCACTGCATCATTCATGATATTAATCTTGAACATACTACAAATTTCTGATATCGTGCTATTGTTCAGATTGCAATGACAATGCTTAACCTGGGCATATCCTGGTATGACCATGCGTAGACATCTTTGAATTATTGAAGTAACTCAACAATGTCTTGCTTCGTCTTTGAGGTCATGTCAATTCCAATCTTCACAAAGCTCACATCTTTTAATGATTCTTTGTGACGTAGGATCTATCTATCCTCTTATTCTACCATCCTCAACAAGTTTAGAGATAAGCTATAATCTATGTCATCTTCAAAGTTGTGAGATCCCTCTAAACACATGTCTCACTCAAAAGGAGATTCTGAGTCTGTAACAGCGTCACTCATGTCATTGATATCTAGGGACCTATTGTAGGTGTTTAAAGAATACACAAAGAATGTATGAATTTATAGATAATATGATTATGAATGAATAAAAAAATGGTTTGGCAGAAAAAAATCCAAAAGAATGAAAGAATCATAAAGAATGAAAGAATATTTGCTCAAAGATGATTGCAATAATGTATTTCATTAAAATAATAATGTTCAGACATGAGCCTATTTCACAAAGAAGTTCTTATTGCTTCTAGGCTAAAAGCAACAAGTGTGTTCTGAACATTACTCTAACAGAGTCTAAACACTATAGGGGTTTCCTCTGCAGTCCCATTATTTATAGCACCTCCCAGGTGAATATCTAATAAGGACCCTTTTAGTTGCGTCTGCACATACGGCGTTGATGTGAAAATCTCACCTCTATTATCAATCATGATCGGGTAACGGATTTTCTACGCTAGACAAGTCACCAAACTTGACAGCACCCATGTCGATGAGTCTTTCAACTAGTTTCTTAAAGGCAGTGCAATTCTCAATCGAGTGTCCCATAATTCCCGCATGGTAGTCACATTGTGCGTTCGTATCATACCATTTGGGATACGGAGGTTGTAGAGGCTTCACAGGAAAAGGAGAAACTACGTGTGCATTAAACAAATTTTGATACAATTCCCTATACGGTATTGGGATTGGTGTAAACTAAGGCCTCTCATTGTTTTGTCTTGTACCAGCTTCCTGTCTCGATGAACCTTGTTGGTTAACAGCCACATTTCCTGGCTGATTTACCGTAACTGATTTAGAGTAACTCGTGTTGTTCGCCTCATTTTCTCTTCTCTTTGAGACTGACCTCTTGTTACTCTCCTCTGCATCAAATTTCCCATTTCTTATAGTATTTTTGATCATTTCACCATTCATAACTATGTCAAAAAAGCTTTTTGTAGCACTTCCTAACATATGCGTAATGAATGGGGCTTTCAGCGTATTGACAAAGAGCATTGTCATTTCTTTTTCCAAAAGTGGTGGCTGAACTTGGACGGCGACCTCCCTCCACCTCTGTGTGTACTTCCTAAAGCTTTCATTCGATTTCTTTTCTATATTCTGTAGGGTGATTCTATCAGGAATCATTTCTGATGCATGACTGTACTGCCTCATAAAAGCCTGTGCCAAATCCCTCCAAGAACTAATCTTGGTACAGCTTAATTCATTATACCATTTAGATGCTGCCCCTGTGAGGCTATCTTGGAAGCAATGTATTAATAGTTGATCATTATTGACATACCGAGTCATTCGCCTACAAAACATGGTGGTGTGGGCTTCAGGGCAACTGGTCCCATTATACTTCTCGAATTCTGGCATCTTAAACTTATGAGGGAGTACCAAATCTGGGACTAAACTCAGTTCTTTAGTGTCGATCCTACGATAGTTTTCTATGAACTCCATCGCCTTGAACTTCTCTTCAAGACATTTCACCTTTCTTCTAACTACTTTGGTAACTCTTCCTTTATTCTTTCTTTTTCAGCCACTTCATCGAAGTCAGGAATGGCAAAGTTAGCAGGGTGGTTTCCAGGGTTAGAGTCCGACCCAACCTGGAAGTTTGAAGCACCGGCCTGGAATTGTTGAGGCCCGATTGTGACAGTAGATTTGTGTGGGTATACTTCAGCTTGGGTTCGCACATGCAGAGGATTGAAGCCTGGATGATAGAGAGGTTCATCATCATTTCCCTCTTCGACATTTGCCATGGGGCCCTTTCCTTTATCACTTCCCCCAGTTATTAGTTGGGTTAATTTTGCCATCATATCATTTTGGGATTCCAGCATCTTCTCTGACATATCCTGTTGCATTTTGTCTAACTGTTCCTGCACTTGCAGCTGAAGTCGGTCTTGCATCTCCTTCTAGTACTGTTCGAGTTTTTTCCAATCTCTGATCCATTCCTTTGGTCTTTGCTCGAGTGCTATAACGGTGTTTGGTTGGTTGGTCGGTTTCCAGGTTAACTGAGTAATGATTTTAAGTAATTAGAATCATTTAATGTTGTTTAATGCATATGATGTAATGTAATGCAAAAGCATAAAATAAATGCAAAAAAGACGTTGATTCTGGTTCAATTCTTTACTAGAAAAACTTCGCTAGAAAACAAATCTCTTTACACAAAGCAGATATATATATACAGTTTCGCCCTCATACTCTAAGCAAAGATATCGACCACTCAGATATTAAGATGCATCTCGCGAATTTGAGCCCATTTTAGTTTGATCTAGGTCGTAACTCCTCTTGTTAGGCTATTACCTTTCGCGTCCCGTTTTCTTAGACTATACTCGGGCAACCGTATTATCTTCCACCTTATCAAGAAACTCGTTTTCCATGGTGAGCTCCCTATTTAACAACCAAACATGAATCAACATTTCTTTTCTATAATGAAATGCCATGCAGTCAAAATGCCATGCAGTCAAAAATGAAACACAAAAGGTCAGTATTATGTACAAAATCATAATTCAACGTACACAGAAAATAAAAACATCCATTCAGACTCCTCTAGGGTTTGGTATATCTCTACCTAGGGCAAGTTCCTAAAGCTCACTATATGAGGTTTAGTTTCTAGAGTAAAGGGACCCGAACCAGCAGATTCCTCGTTCCTCACCCATTATAGGCTCATATGGATCGAGTTCAACTCAGGGGAATATATTTCCCTATGGCTGCACGGAGATGAAAATCTCACGAAGACATAGGTATGAATGTATCCCGGAAGTGGTCCACTACCCTGCACGGAGGTGAAAACCTCACGAAGAACTAGTTTCTCGCTCCCACTTAAAGGGGTAAAACGGACCATGCAATGCAAAATGCAAATACAGATCAACCAACTTGATTCAATCATGCAAATGAGTCACGATGAAAATCAATAAATGCGAAAGGAAATCATGATTTTAGAAAACTTTTGACTTTCGACAAAGAAGACAAAACATAATCAATTCATGGCTCGACTCTCAAATGTCCCCAGCGGAGTCGCCAAGCTGTCGAAACCAATTTTAACATCAAAAATTTAGTTGTCGACTTAAAAAACGAAAATTGGAGTCGCCACCGATCCTTGATTGAGGTGTGATCGGCTCACCTTAAAAATAATTTTGGCCTGCAAAATTTGAGAAAATAGGTTCGGGAGACAATTACGCACAAGGAAGGGTTAGCACCCTCGCAATGCCAAAAATTGGTACCAAATTGATTATTCAATGTCTTGTTATCGAAAGTTTGAAAAGATTTTAAAAGAGAACTTTTTACTCACACACGAATCAAAATAATAAAATATTCTTATTTTAAAGAAATAAAACATCACACCCAGTAAGTTATGGCACAATATTTTTAAATCTTCAAAATACCGAATATTGCCTTTTGTTTTTGAAATTCTTATTTCGAGATAATAAAATGTCATGACCAGTAAGTTAGGACTCAACATTTTTGAATTCCCGAGAATAAGTTTTATTTGAAATTTGTGAATTTATTGCAAAACAAATACATGGCTTTCTAAATTCATCGAAAAATAATCGCAATCCAGTAAGTTAGGACACGATCTTTCTCGAGAATCATGAATGCCAAATATTTTAGAAATTTATAAAATATGATGATTTTAATGCTTTGACGCAACCAAAATATATATTTTCTTTAAAAAGTATAGTAACAATGCTAATGTACCACATGAATCCAATACTTTAATTTAAATTGTACATATATATGTATTTGCAAATCGTGAAAATAAAATAAAAATATAAATGTATGGATATGTGTATATATTTACAAAAAAAAATGTATGGGTATATCATAAAATATGTGTGCATTTAAATATATGTATATATGTACAATAAGTATAAAATAATGGAATATAGAACAACAAAAAGATGTTTGCAAGAAGCTAAGAATGTAAAAAGATATATATATTATAGAAGATGAATGTATTTGTTTTAAAAACTTTATAAAATATGGGAAATGTATGTGTATTTTAAAATGTGTATGTATACACATATATATACATTTTGTAAAAAACAATATGAAAAATAATATATAAAAAAACATACGTATATGCATATGTATAAAAAAATTTGAAACCAAAATATAGAAGTATATATATGTGTATATGAAAGTTAGGAAATAAAATTAAAAATAAAAATAAAAAAGTATGTATGTATAAAATAGATGCGTACTTATAAATATATATATTGAAAATATGCTTATATATTATATATAAAAAAATTCGTATTTATATGTATAGAAAATACAATAGTAATAATGATAGTAAATAATACAATAATAATAATGGTATAATGATAATATAAAAAAACTGAATAATGGACTAAATTGAACTAAAACGAAAAAAAGGGGGCGGATTCGCAATAAATAAAAAGGGACCAACTTGAATGCACGAACAACAATGGGGAACTAAAAGGGAAATTAATCCCACCCTCCAAAACGTTGCGCAGCGAAGGACCAAATTGAAACAAAAATAAAATATGCGACCCAATTTAAAAAAAACAAAATAGGTTTAATTGAAGCGCATTGCAAAAAGGAGGGACTAATAGCGCAAATCTCCCATTCGGCCAGAAGGCACGGATCCTCCCCTCCGGGTCGAGTCACCGCGCGGGTCTGGCCATCAAAACGACACCGTTTTTGTTTCTTCTTTAAGTTAGTCAAAACCCTAAAAAAATTATTATGCTTGTTTTTTTCTTAAAAAACAGTGGTCTGCTAGGGTTTTTTTTAACCCCCTCCCTCCTTGTGCCGCCGTTCGAGCCTAGTGCCCCATGCCTCAATTTCACTGGAGAAGACACCGGCTCGACAACTCCGGCGACCAGGTAAGCCTTTTCTTCCTTTCTTTATATTTTAAATGAAAAATAAAAGAAAAAAGGTAAAAGAAAAAAAACAAAACGAAACTAAGAAAGATGAAAAATGGAAAAAACACCTTATATATTCGAAAAATTTCTGTATCTATTTCGTATCAGTCCCTTCTTTGTATTTTTTCTCTCTATTTCCTTGTATATCTCCCCCAGTTTACAGAAATATGGCCGTTATATATAGCCCGAAAATAGAAAAAGAAAATAAATAAATCTGCTATTTCTTGCTATTTTTTTCTCATTGGGCGCTTTGAGTCCGTTTTTATAGGTAATCGTGGAGAAACAACGTGCATGGAGAGGTCGGCCCCGAGACGTGTGGCGACTGGGCACCTGCTGGAGGCGGGGAGGCTGCGGCGCTACTGCTAGGGTTTCTGTTTTAGGGGTTTTGGGCTAATTGTTTGGGTATTTAGGCTTAAGTGGGTATTGGGCTGTTAATTGGGCCTGTTTTAAGTAGGTCGGGCAATTTGGGCTTGTACATCAACTATTTTTTTTCAATTATCGTATTTTTCTGTAATTTTTTATAAATTGTTTTATAACTTATATGTTTTTTAGATTATATATATTTATTTTAATTTTTATATTTTTATGTATATATACATTTAATAAAAAAATATTTATTTTTTTATATAAAGATGCCACGTGACGCTTTGTGATTGGCTATAAGAATACTTTTAACTTCTGTGAAAAAAATGGACCAAAAACAAATAACAGAGGCATACTTTAGATACCAAATTGAGAATTTGAGAGTACTTTAGATACCAAATTGGGACAAAAATAAGTTTAGATATCAAAATGAGAAAATGGGTATACTTACTACAGCAAAATAGACTTTTAGCGACGCTTTTTTAGGCTTTTAGCGGCGTTTTTATGTGTCGCTAAAAGTATTAGCAGCGCTTGTTAAAGCGCCGCAAAAAGTGACGCTATTGATAATGTCGCTAACTTTAGCGGCGTTTATGTAAAAAAAAGCCGTTAAAGATCATGACCTTTAGCGACGCTTCTACCACAAACGCCGCTAAAGATCATGACCTTTAGCGGGGCTTATACTACAAACGGCGCTAAGAATCATGATTTTTAGTGACGCTTCTACCACAAACACCACTATAAAGAATGACTTTTTGCGGCGCTTTTTCACAAACGCCGCTAAAAACATAACTTTTAAAAAAAATATTTTAATTAAATAATATTTATTTCTATCATAAATATTATATTTTATTTTATTTTTGAAATTTAAACTTTAAACTATATATACTTTTAAGGATAAAAAATATTAAATTAAAATTTCTATTAAAATTTTAACTTTAAAGCTAAATATAAAAATTAATGAATTTAAATTAAGAAAATTAAAACAAGATACATTCTATATTAGAATTACATAAGAAAATTGTTTACATTCTATATTAGAATTATATTAGAAATATCTTAAAGATATTTCAAAAGACAACAATTTCGCAAAAAAGGGTACAATATTTAATATAAGTGCAACAACAACCACATTATTTATCATAACCTTCTCCAGGCTCTATACATCCTCCAAGCTAGAAATCCATCTCAATTCTGAAATTTTAAACGTCAAAACTGGTCATCAGCATGCAAACAATGTGGCTGTATAACTTCAGCAATAAGTTATGCTGTCATCAAACTATGCCTCAAATCAAAAGATATAGGTTACCCATCCACAGAGAGAAATGCATGTATATCATTCTACCAAATACATTAGACAATTTGTGGAGAGGAGAAACCAATAAACAATCATAAATTGTAAGAACAGTTATGCCTGGACTATATGCTTCTATGCCACCTTAACTAGAAACTATTTCACAGGATTGATTGCCAAATACTCAAGCACACACTTAGACATCATGTTTTGAACAAAAAAACTTGAAGCCAAGGGAATACGAACAATAAATCTTCTCATAATCAGCATATGGTGATTTAGTTATGTTGCTGCTTACTATTTTCCATACACACTTCTTCTCTTTGCTTCAAATTCCAAATTCCAAACACACTATAAGGATTTAGAATATGTTTTCACCAAACCCTTATTTCTTAATTTTTTTTAAACTGAATTCTTTTTTTCCACCCATTTGTTTCAAGTATGAAATGATATAATTTTTTTAGTATCTATCACAATAACCTTTACTAAGAATTGAAACTAAATTTCTAAATTTTGAACAAAAATGAAAGCTCAATTAAATGATACCTTGGTGGATCGCCAAATCTTTCAATTCATTGCCCCTCATATCTAGTTCCCTTAAGTTGATAAATGTTTCCAAATCTATATTCTCTTAAAACATTATTATATTCTAGTTAACAAACTAATATGTTTACCTTTCATATCTATTGATCCTTTCAATTCATTGTCACTTATGCTCAAAGATTTCAAATTTGAAAGCTTGTTAAGGGATGCAAATACACTAGTATTAAGTGATTTTCATCTAAATCAAGCTTTTCCAAGTGGGTCAACTCCAATTTTCTACCACTATCTACAAAAGATTTATATAATTTCATCACTGAAATGAATTGGCATAAAATTTAATTATATGTAAGAATTTAGGTAATTGGCTAAATATAAATGCATACCTTTAAAGGATTGAAAGCTTTCAATTTGATTCCAACTTAAATCGAGTTTCTTTAAATTTGTTAAATTGCTCAATTCTATACATGTCTAGGTCCAATTCAAAAAGTCATTATGTTAATAATTTTAATTCCTACTTAAAATATTAATGAAATAAAAATGAAAAAAAAAGTAAATCTAAGAATTGAAGTGAAGATGAAAATCCTAAAACGTGAAATGTGAATGTTCAAATTTGAAACAATTATAAAGAAAATTATAACTTTAGTACCTTCAATATCTAATGAGCCTTACAAATGGTTGGCATACAAAGTCAAAGACTTTGTGTTCCGTCTGTCAGGTTCCTCCAAGTTGGTTAGCCTCATTTGTATTCCGTCTGTCATAAGAAGAAGAATTCCTATAGTCAATATCATGGTCATTAAAATTTTTATAAGTTGATCACTTTGAAAACTTAATTTATTCAATATATAAATAGTTAAACAAATGTTCCATAACGATCTGTGAATCACAAAGAAAATCATGGACAACTCCCAGTCATAAATATATAAACATATTTCTTTCTTTCAAAAAAATAAAGCAGCCGGAAATCCAAACTCAATCTTTCTCTTAAAAAAAATAAAGCAATCGAATAATTAATTTTCAGTTTTCAAATGTAATACTCAACTGTGGACACAAACTCTCTGGTCTTAAGGATTTTAAGGACCCATTCTCTCATGACCAACTCTCAAAATCAACTCTTTAAGGGAGCTTTTTTCCCTTAACTCCATGTAACTGAGTTGCAACAGGTGGTTTATCCATACTCTTCTTGCCATCCCACATGTAAACATCACCTGTAGAAGTAGCAGTTGCAGCCCAGTGCTTACCAGCAAAAATGCTTACGATTGTTTTCTTATAAAGGGAATATAGCTGTACAACTTCATTAAGGGAATATAGCTGTACAAATTCATCCAAATGAAGTAAATAAAAGCTTCACTCCAGGGGAAGTTAAAATCAACAAAACGGTGTAAGAATAGGATAATGTAATTTTAAACCCTTTTTTATATTTACTTGGAGAGGATAGGGTCAGAAATTAGATGAGTTATCCTCCAAGTATATATAGGATGATCATATCCTGTTGAAAAACGTTTTATTTATTATTTATTTATTATGTTTGGTATAAGAAAAGGCCTCAGACTGATAAAAGGGAAGGGATGCAGATACTGGAATTCAAACTCCAAACCTGCTAAATACCACATCTTCGGAACCAATTGAATTAATCATAGAATTAATGACATTACCATAGCAGCTCCAGTGATAAGATCATCTTTTCCTTTGTCGTAAATAGACAACATTGCTGATTGGCTCTACTGCAAATAATTGTTCCAGTTTAATTTGTGGCTGGTGACAAGTAGTAAGTTCCCTTCAAATCCTCCATTGGTGTTTGTATTAGCAGGATCTTGGTTGGATGTGACTTCAGAATAAGTGGGCGAAGTTCTCCTTTTGGTTGCCATGGGAACTTAATAGGTAAGAAGAATTTAAGAATTTACAAAAGAAAAAAAAAAGGGATTTGGTTTCAGAAACAGCTCTGACACCATGAAGAAATGGAGAGAAAAAGGCTAAGAGAATGCATATATTTGTGTGTATTTTTTTTTTCTGATTTTTCTGCATAGGGCTATTGTTAAACAACCTTATTTATAGCACATAAAGCAAGGGAAAATCTGGAAACAAAGAATCACTAATTACGAAATTGTAAACACAATATCCTATTTAATTCTTGGTTTGACGAGAGATGATATTATGGGATTTAGAAATCCCCTAATATCCATAATAACAACAATAACTTAATATTGCTTTAAGTTAGTTTGCTAGCTTTCAACTTGATAAGTCCTTGTTCGACTAGGATTAGAACATGGCAATGCATTTGAGGGTAGTCATTGTATAGGAAATGAAACTAGTCAAACTGATGAAGCGATGAACCTTAGATGTCAAATGAAATATCCAAGCTAAGTTTAGTGATTTATTCACCTTTTCTATTCAATTTTAGTACTCTTCACTAGGAATTCGACAAAGGATAATCTCATAAAACACAAAAGTATATTTACAGATATACAAAAGGATAATCTCATAAATATGCATAAGTTTCTTTCTTCCTTTTTTTGTGTCTCATAGTTACAGATATACTGGTTAATATCGATATTCAAAAAGTTTGTGGAGCTCACCTTGCTCGAACAAGTTCAAGTGGGAGAGTTTCCATTGCCATCTGAAATTTGAAAAGACAGATTTAGATGCAGCAAAAAGATTCACTTTGGAAAGCAACACAATAAGAGCTATATCTAACTTACAATAGATTCATCCATTGCTGCAACTCTACTTTCTAGCTTTGAAACATATCTAACTTTAGTCATAAATGTAAAGATCTACCAATAAAACCTCCATGTTGTTTATAACAATTTTACTTAAAAATAGAAGTGTTCAATAGGTATAACAGACAAGATGGCATAGTCCATACTAAGGAGAAAATATATCAGCATTAAAGATGAAATAAAAGACCTCCCTAAAATCCACCGAAATAGGAGAAAGGAAAATGAAAGAAAATATCCTGGAAAGCACCCAAAATAGCTCACTGAACCCAAGAACCAAAAATAAATTATGAGATCCAAAATCGACGGGGGTGAAAGGATAAATTTAACATTAAAAAATGAAAGAAAAAACAAAGATCTCAACAAAACCTATAGGTTAAAAGTGCTTTGGGGAAAAGAAAAAAAAAGGTCAAAGCTGTAGGGTTTATACCTTACAAGCAATCACAATTCTCAGCCTCTTTCCTGACAACATCAAGAACAGAATCAAAGATTAAATGCTAAAGTTACATATTTTATGTAATTAAATTAGTTAATTTATGAGAGTGCACCACTAATTTTTTCATGTTTCTATTGAATTTCGTGCAAGGGTGAAATTTGGGGCTAAATAGAAGAAAAAGAAAACAATTGGGCTAAATTGAAGAAAGAAGCGAAGAATGATGGCCAAAGCAGAATTTTTTCAAGATTAATTAGCTGAAAATTTTTGGTTGACTTAGTGGGAGATTATTTGGATTTTTTTTATATCATGAAATATTTTTCCTTGATTTTTTATACTAGTTGGCTCTTAATTTAGCAAAGCCACTAGTATAAATAATGGCTTATTTTGTTCATTTTAATCATCAATTAAAATATCAAGCTTTCATCTTTCAATACATTCTCTCCTTTCTATTCACGAATTTATTGTCTTTAGTTTCCTTTACTTTAAATTCCTAAATTTCCAGCTTGTTACCACTTACCATTTACAACTTCTTTTCCAAACTTTCTTTTCATTTCCAGTAGCCACCCTACTTTAATACACCACCAAAATTCCAGCCCCATACTTAATTATGCCACCCATCCTTTCCACCCATTTTTATCTTATCCAATTATGCCCAATACCAACATGTCCCAAACCCTAGTTAACTAAATCCATTTTCAGCTTTAGGTCGGAGTTAGCCTCGTCAAAACTCATGAGTTACGAACCCGAGCAAATTAACTCTTAAATTCCAGTACTTATTATTTCTCCAGATTAAGAGTGTGATTTTGTCAGCTCATAAAGTCAGATCAACACTAAGTCAAAAAAGACGTTGTTTGAGTTAGTGTGGTTAGACGTACAGTTGGAATTCTGAAAGGAACGTTTCTAATCGATTTTCTGTGAACACATTGGCGTGCCAAGTGGAGATAGTTGTTTGGTTCCGTCAAGGGAAGTAGTAACCGGATTTAAATGTCCTACGCGGTTGAGGGCATTGGTTCGAGCTAGGCTCTTCTAGAACGCAAAGCTGCTGGAGTTCTAAATCACGAACGTTTCGTGGTTGTTCGATCGGTAAGGGTTAGTTATTGGACGTTCCATAACTAATTTACAAAAGGAAGAGTTGATGTCCGAGGCGTCCTTGGTAGCTATAACTAGCTTATTGGAAAGAGGAGTTCATCTAATTTCGAGGATCGATTCAAAGACGAGAAAAACCAGTGCCTAAAGCTGAGTTTATTCTAATTAATTTTTCTTCAAATTTATTTAACTGCTTTTTATTATTTCATTTTCAACTTTTACTTTTTACGCGTTTTATTTGTTTATTTCAGGTTCCAGGTTTTCGATTTTATCCTCCCCCTAATATCTTGGGCACGACAACTGCCCCGACATAAATCTGGTCAAGAGAGCAACAATTTGCAGTAAACCCAGTCTTTGAGGGATCGACCCTACTCCCTATACTGCTTAAATTGCAAATTAGGCGTAGGTTTATATTGGTGAACTCGACACCCATCAACCAATGAGCTCAGCTCCCTCCGTTTGGACAGGGACCACTCCATCAATTTCAGAACGGTTCTGCTCCTAGTCTAGGGTTTCCATCGTTGGGCTTAGGTTTTTTGTGGCGCTTTAGGGAAAACGCTGCTAAAAATGCTCGATCTTTAGCGGCAATTTTTAAAAAGCGCCGTTAATGCTCGATTTTTAGCGGCGTTTTTTATCCAAACGCCGCTAAAAATGCCGCTAAAAGCCTGTTTTGGTGTGCCAAATAGTGATTTTAGCCAAGTTTAGCTTTGTCAACAATTGAACATGCATTTTTAAATTAGAAAAATTAAATTTAAAAAATATATAAAGATTTACAAGATATCTTAACTTTATATTTAAATTATTTTATAATTATATATTTTTGATAAATTAATAATTTATAATCAATTAGAATTAAAATAAAATCAATACAACACCTAATAGAATATTAAAAATCAGAATATCTTCAAATAAAACTCTCATTTAAACATAACATTACTTAAACTTAAAATAATATGGAAGAAAATTCACATCTAAAATTTACTTTGAATCAAACTCAAACTTTTACCCTCAAAATTTCAAAAACTCATTATATTAAAGCTTCATTCAAAAGATATATATATATATAAAAGGATTAGTATTAATATAAAAAAAAAGTATATTTTTTTATTCCTTTTTAATATTTTAGTGTAATGCTTATCAACTCCAAACCTTACACTAGAGTATCAAATATTATTTCTATATATAATATTACCAAATATATAGTGTATACTACCATATATATACATACATATCTGTATATGTGAATATCCACAATTATAACCTTCCCTTTCAAATCTCTGGCTGATTCTTCACACGAAAAATGCGGAACATATTCTTGAAAAAAATTCATATCTGCTTCACAAAGCAGAAATCGGATCCTCAGTCTCCGATCAGACCACCATCACCTACTAAACAACACATCGCCATTTCACCAACCTTCATTGATACCGGAAACTACTCGGAATCCGACGCCGACTGGCAGCCTGATTTGGCCGCAGCATTCGCTTCCCAGCGATTTTTCTTCTCTTCTCCAGGCCGTTCCGACTCCATCATCGAGTCACTTAAGACGACACCACTACCACCACCAGCATTGTTGGATGGTACGGTTGCGATCAAGAAATACTCGCGGGATCCATACAAAGATTTCACGTTTTCGATGAGAGAAATGATCAAAGCAAGAAATATAAGTGACGTGAAGAAAGATTGGGAGTTCCTCCATGAACTTCTCATTTGTTACCTTAGTTTAAACCCTAAAAATACCCATGACATTATCATTAGGGTTTTTGCTGATATTATTGTTCGCTTACTTTCATCATCTTTGTGTAACCCTAGAATCTGAAAGCCGCCGCCATTGCTGATACTCTCTTTCTCTTTCAAGTTTGTGGCAAAAAAATGGTAACATTGGCTGTTGTTTTTATTTTTAGGATTTATTTTCTTGGGAATTAACATATTTTCATTTCCTTTTGTTTTAGTTGTTTTTGTTGCAAATGATTGATGATCGGAAATAATTCATTATGAATTACGCCTATATAATTCATTATAAATCATATCTTTTATTAGTTAACTTACATTGTTTTTTTTTAATATTTTTATAAAGTAAATAAAAATTTCATCAGCTTCGTTTAATAATTACATAAACTTTTAATAAATTTATTTTTACATATTTTTTATCTCATATGATAAACATTTAATATAAATAATTTTTAGGAGTTGAATATGATTTTTTATTAATTTTTTAACAATTATAAATAATACATGTTCAACTAACTATAATCAAAATAAAATTAAATATGAGGTTGAAATCTAAAATATATTTGACATAAAATAGAAAAAATAGATAGATCATAATAAGACTTAAACTTAGAACCAAAGAGAAAATTCACAGACGATACTTGAATTAGTTATTATGATAAATCTAAACCAATTTGTTATCCAATGACAAAAATAATATTATGACTGATTTTTGTAAGTCAATGAGAATTTGACAATATTATTGACAAAAACTAAAGTCATGAGTAATTAAATATTCAAGTTGGGCAATTGATATATTTATAGGTTTTAATGATTATAATCTGATTTTTCATTTGTTTGTATTTTTTATTATTTTGGTTCTGGCCTATACAGTCACTACCTGTATTTGTAATTTTGTTGCTTGTGGTCATACTATATTTATGCTTGTAAGTTAAAAAGAAAAAAGAAAGTATTCCTATAGTGCAATTATAAGGGAATGCAAAATATGGATAATAAATAAGGATATAGTTTGCAGTTTTGTGATTATTCATTGTATATAGTAGTAAAACAATAGGACAGAGAATGCAAACCCAACCAAATTTTACATATCAATATCTCCTCCACTTCAAATTCAAAGTGAAGTGTTTTTTGTTTCTTTGCCAAGAGATTGACTTTTAATTATAACTAAATCTATTAATGCGCCGCGGGTTGATTTAACAAGTATATCTTTTAGGTTGTATAAATATCCCTTCAAAACAAATCAATTAAATCCATTAATTTCATTCGCATTACAGTTAATTAAAATAATAATTAAACAATTTTTATCCTTATTCACATTGACTTTTAAAATTGATTTCAAGATTAATCAGTCCTTAGCATAAATTTTTATTTTCTTTCATAAAAATATAAAAAGAGATCATGGAATTTATATAAACTTATAAAACTTATAAATAAATCATAAAAACTTATAAAATGTTCTAATAAATTATAAAAATAATAAAACATATGGAACATAAAAAATATATTTAAAATTTATATAAACTTATAAAAATTATAAAAAAATAATAAATATTATAAACACTTATAAAATTCAAAAAATTCTAATGATTTATAAAAATATAAAATTTATAAAATTATTTAAAAAACCATTTATTACTTCCATTTGGAAATTAAACCCTTAACATTAAAATCCATTTATTGCATGCTCATGTTTTTTTTTACAAATTTATTTGTTTTTATAATATTTATTATGAGTTTTTTTTTATAAATTTCTATAAATTTTATAAGTTTAAATAATATTTTTAATGCTTTTTTTATATTTTATGATTTTTTATGAGAAAAATGAAAAATTAAAATGAGGGCTACCAGGTGTTGCTATTCAATTGTCGTTTTAGTTGATTAAGGTCACCATAATTAAAAACAAAAACTATTAACAAAAGGATTTAATTGATATTTTTATTAATGTCAAAAGCTTAATTGAGTTAAGGGATTTAAGCGATTTTCATACCTATAATTTATATAATTATAAAATAGAAATCGTTATTTAGTAATAAAGATTCAAAATATTTTAATTAAAGAATATTTGGATTGGATTAGATTGATCCGAATTACGAAAAATCTTATCAAAGAATCGCTCCGAGATTAAAGTGATGTGACCAGTTTTTTTCTTCTTTGGTTTTAGTATTAAGGGGAATGAAGTGTTGCGATCTAATTTTGATCTTACGGAGATTAAACCCAAGTTGGAGATTTGGTGGCAAAGGGTAAATTTAAAGACTTTTTCAATCACATCCCGAAAAAGAAATTTAAGTTTAAAGGAAAATAATCCCTTAGATTGGGACTATTTTGAGTCTACAACTACGGCGATTTTACATGGAGAAATGATTCAGTGATAAAAATCTCCATGAATCATACCATTATCTAAAAAGGATTATCCATATTTGATATGAGCTCAGCCCCAACCAACCGTAAATCCTTAATTATAAAATGGAAATTATTAGTTTTTAATTAGTATTTATATACACTCCTTAACTAAATGCTGATCTTAGCTAAAACTTTGAATGGTTAGAATTAAGTTTTAAATTTTCGGCTAAAGTTTTCACTAAAAACAAAAATCCGCTAAAGTTAGCCTTTAATGTTTATATATATATATTTTTGTTTATTTAATCTTTTTTTTAGTTAAGTTTGACTCTCAATTTTTTTTAATAGAAATATCTAGAACTACCCATAGTCCATCTCCAACTCTTAAATAGGAGGACAAATGCGCTTCAACGTACTTGAACTCACATCTTCCTGCATAGGCAAGAATGCCGATACCAATTGAGTTAAGACTCTCAACTTTTCAAAAAGAGTCAAATTTAAACATTTTTTAATGATGTTGGCATGGCAACTTACGTGGCAGTCTCCGTATACTTCATGCTGGCATGACACTTTTTGTCTTACGTCAACAAATAATATAAAATTATAAAATATTCAAAAAAATAAAAATATTCAAAATATATGTATATATATAAATAATTTATAAAAATTCAAAAAAAATTAGCAAGAAGTACACGAGGATTGACATGCAAGCTACCATGTTAAAAAATACAATGTTTTAAACAATATATTCGTTAAAAAAAACAACATTTCGACTCTTTTTGAAAACCTGATGGGTTAAATTTGACTCTTCTTAGAAGATTAAAGGACAAATTTAGCTAACAAAAAGAATAAGGACCAAAAAGACAAAAAATGTAAATATTAAGGACTAAATTAAAAAAAAGAATAAGGCAAAATGAAAACATAGTTTCATTGATTGGAATTAGATTATTTATAGTGCAATACTCGATTAACAAGAATTCAAAAAAAAAATCAAAAAAAATCAAAACACAATAAATGATAATAATCAACTAACAAAATATCATAACAAAAGAAGTTCAAAATTTAAAAATTTTGACAAAGTCATATACTGTAATGCCCCCTCAAGTTGGGATTGATTGGAACAATTCCCAACGTGACAAAGGATTTATCAAAGGTAGGAGCTGTAAGCGATTTCGTGAGAATATCTACAACTTGGTCTGCAGCAAGAAGATGCGCAATACTGATGCAGTTCACTTGAACTTGTTCACGAACAAAATGAAAATCAATTGCAATATGCTTCATCCTACAATGAAAGAATGGATTTTCACAAAGATAAAAATCCCAACATTATCACAAAGTATCCGAGGAGCACTAGTAAGCTTATAACGAAGTTCCTATAACAAATTTGTGATCTAATTGGTCTCTGCAAGAAACAACTGCTTTATACTCAGCCTCTATAGATGATCGGCAGTCATATCATTGTCTTTTAGAAGACCATGAAATGGGTGTATTCCCAAGATAAACCACATAATGGTAAAAGTACAATCATTGGGATCACCTACCCAATTAGAATGAGAATAGACGAGCAAGTTACTATAAGGTCATTGGAAATGTTAAGACCATAATTCGAAGTCCTATTAAGATATCGAATAACTCTCTTTATAGTTTTCCAATGGCATTCTTTAGGAGAACGAATGTATTGAGAGATTTCTTTTCTACTGTAAAACCAATGTCAGGTCTAGTAAATGAAAGATATTGAAGCTTGCCAAGGATGCGTCAATAATAAGATCCATCAACAGTTGCACCAGTAGGAGTTGCAAAAATTGTGGTAGAGCTCATAGGAATGGTTGTAGGCTTACTTGAAACCATATGAAATTCATTGAGAATATCTCGAATATACTTTTGTTGGGATAAAAGAATCCCAGTAGAGGAGGAGTAAATTACCTCAACTTCTAAGAAGTATGAAAGACACCCAAGATGTTTGAGGGAAAATCAACAAGCAAGACCATCAATAATAGATTTGACACCACTTGAAGTATTGCCAATGATAATAATGTCGTCAACATATACTAACACATAGATGATAAATCCATGATTATGAAGGAGAAATAAGGATGAGTCAGATTTGGACCTAGAAAAGCCCACAACAGCTAGATAATTCTTAAGTTTAGTGTACCAAACATAAGGAGTCTATTTAAGGCCATAAATTTCTTTCTTTAGCTTGCAAACATAAGAAGGGTGAGTGGGATCTTTCCTTAAGATGGTTTTGAAGGAAGACATTGTTAACATCAAGTTGATTAATAGGCCACCCATACTGGGTCGCAATAGTTAAGACTAATCTAATTTTTGTGGGCTTTACAACAGGGCTAAAGGCAGAACCATAATCAAGACATGGTCTTTGAGTGAAGCCCTTCACCACAAGTCTTACCTTATTCTTGTCAAGTGTGCCATGTTATTTGTATTTAATGCGAAAGAACCACTTACAGTCTATTATGTTCTGAAAGGGATCATTAGGGACCAATACCAAATTTGCATTTCCCATACGAACTTCATATTCAGATTTCATAGCATCAACCCAATGCAGATATTTTTTGGCTTGGTTGCTATGTTGAAGGGGAGTAGGAAGCTATTGTAGGAATGATATAATCAACTTAAGTTTTGGCTTTTGAACGTGTAATCAAGGAATGGGTAGATTTGGCTCGATGTAACTTTGGGTTGTTATTACTGAGGTGATAAATGCAACGACTTGATTTTCATCGGTGTTAGAAAAATTAGTTTGAGACTAAATTTGCTAAGTCGAGCCATTCAAAAAGTTAAATCAAGAAGTTCACAAGTTAAATATGGGATTAAGAAATAGAGTCAACTAGTGATTAAAAGATTAAGTATATAGCATAGGGACTAAATTGCAAGGTGATTAAACTAATAAGATTTGATCAAGAATTGAGTAGGTTACTATTTAATGGAGCCTCATTATCTAATTTACCATGATTATACATAGCTTAGTGGATTAACATGGTTTTGACCATTGATTTCCACTAAACCATAATTAAAGTGATAATAGCCATTGATTTATTTTATTTTATTTGTTAATTAATATTAAATTGAATGAATAAAATATAGTAGGAAAGAGAAAAGCCTTTAAAATATTGGTTTTCATTTTCATTCTTATATTCTCTCCCATCGAACTAAGAAAGAAAGAAAGGAAAATTGGCTTTCGTTCTTCCTCCATTATTGTAGCTTTCAATAAAAAATTGGTAAGGTTTTTCTTCTTGATTTGTGATAGAACTTTGATAAAGAATGTTAGAGAGAGAGAGAGATGAGAACTTTGGATGAAATTGTTATATATTGATAGCTTGAGGTCCCTAGAGTGAAAATATGAGGTCGGATCATGATTTTTATAGGGTGGATTATAAAAAACCAACATTTCAGATATTATGATGTTAAACTAAGCCTTATAGGATAATATGTTTTGATATAACTAATTAAAGTGTTTTTGAATAAAAGTTAAGTTGGGCAAATTGATAAAATCAAGTTGATTCAATTAAATCAAACATTTTCTATTATGTTTTAACCATTTTCAAACAAGTTAGAATTGCTCCAAGATAAAAAAAGTATCGATACTTTTTGTCCAAGTATCAGTAATTTACAGCATATCGATACCCCTCTTTAAATCGATACCAAATTGATATTTTATTTTAAATATTCACTAAAAGTATCGATACCTTTCCAACAAGCATCAATATTCCTGCTCCAACAATCACTGAAATTTGCATTAAATACAAAAAATATCGATACCCTTTTAGTAGGTATCGATACTCGTTGCTGCAGGTGCAATTAATGACCTTGTATTTCATCCCCAACGGCTATATTCGCTTCTACAATAACCACAGCGGTTGGAAATCAATTAGATGGTATAAATACCATCTTCCAAAGGTCTAGCAAAAAGAATAGCAATGTGAAAAGCTTAAAGATCAATCAAAAGAGCCTAGAGCTTAATTGTTTCATACCTTTTCTTGTAAACACTTTTGAGCTTTCATTATATTCATTTAGATCAAGTGTTCTTCTTTGTCTTAGTGCTTAATTGGCAAACATCCTGATCTTGTGAGGATTGTTTTTTTTTTGTTTACTTATTTGTATCTCCTTTGAGAAAGGGTTTATTCTTGAGGTTTGGGTAGAAACCTTAAGGGCGTTGTACATTAATATTTTGAGATATAAGTCTTAAGAGAGATTGTAAGGTTAAACCTTGTCCTCAAAGGTTGTCAAATTAGTGAATTTGGCAAAATCCTTACAGCACGTTTGGTTCACTGTATTGGAATAGAGGCGTAATGGAATAGATGCGTAATGAAATAGAGGCGTAATAGGTAATTCTTTTGTTTGGTTGAATGAAATGGAATAGATGCGTAATGGTATTCTTGTGTTTGGTTGAATGGAATAGAGGTGTAATAGCATAAGCAAAAAAACTAAAATGACTAGAATACCCTTAGCAGAATTTTTTTTAGGTAGATGATTATTGTTATTGTTATTAAATTTTAATAAGCTTATTAATATAAATAATAAATAATTTAATCATATTTTAACATAATTATTATTAAATATAATTTAATAAAAATATATAATTTAATAAAATTCTTAATTTTAAATATTATTATATGAATTTAATAAAAATAATAATATATAATACTATAAAATATAATTTAAAATAATTATTATTAAATATAATTTAATAAAAATACATAATTTAATAAAATTCTTTATATTTAAATATTCTTAAATGAATTTAATAAAATCATAATATATAATAGTATAAAATATAATTTAAAATAATAATTATTAAATATAATTTAATAAAAATATATAATTTAATAAAATTCTTAATATTAAATATTCTTAAACGAATTTACTAAAATCATAATATATAATACTATAAAATATAATTTAAAATAATTATTATTAAAAATATAATTTAGTAAAAATATATAATTTAATAAAATTATTAATATTAAATATTCTTAAATGAATTTACTAAAATCATAATATATAATACTATAAAATATAATTTCAAATAATTATTATTAAAAATATAATTTAATAAAATTCTTAATATTAAATATTCTTAGAATTTACTAAAATCATAATATATAATACTATAAAATAGTATTTAAATTAATTATTTTTAAATATAGTTTAATAAAAATATATAATTTAATAAAATTATTAATATTAAATATTCTTATATAAATTTACTAAAATCATAATATATAATACTATAAAATATAATTTAAAATAATAAAATTTGAATCGATTAAATGATATTTGAATTGATTTGATAATATGAAATAGTACTACTAATGCATATATGTGATATGTGATTATCAGTAGCATGTAAAAGACCATGCAAATCGGTTTATAAAAGCTTGGAGGGTCGATATGGAAACTTAGCGAATCAGTAGATTTGATAAAGAAATGTGATATTGGTATAATCAAATGGTATCACATACATCCTTAATGGTAGAAAATTTGTCATGTCATGTTTTTATTGAATTGCTAAATGAGATAGTGAATGAAATTAGCATATGAATCATGAATACATTGTTTGAATTGGTTAAAATTGAATTATACATCGCTTATATGCTTATTATGTTAATGTTTTAATTTATATGATTTGAGCCTTGAAAGTACCACTGAGCTTTTTCACTTAGCGTGCGGTTTGTTTATTCTTAGCACAAGCATCGTGATGTCAAGCTCTCAATGTCACAATGAGGACAAGTTAATGAGTTACATCTCGACCTAGAACCCCCAAAATCATGTCATCAACTCGATAGTTTAAAACTTTTACAATTTGATCCTTATTCAATCTTAAATTATCTATTAAGCTTCCGTAAACTTGTACAAGTCTAGTATACGATTGTATAACATGACAAAATGATATTTTGAACTTTATAATATGTACTAATTATTAAATTGAATTGAAATTGATCATAATTGTTCTGAAAACAAGTATGATATCCCGTTACTCGAATTCGACAATCGAGTCGGGTATAGAATGTTACAAATCTATAATGTGGGCAGTTTATTATTCACATTCATTGCCAGAACATTTCCACCATTACCTAGATTAGGTACATTATCTGAAAAAGTAGGCCTCAGATCTGTTGTTTGAGAAACTGGGGAAGATTCCATAGTCGCATCGCCCTGTGTTAATCCAATTGCTTTCACGTCCTAAACATGATCCAAGGGAAAACTTTTAAAATTCTATGACTTGTGCACATATACCCGAGCTTAGAAAAATCCAAAACCCTGATAATATAAAAGAGATACAAAAATAATGCCCAAAAATGGAGTAGTTAAGAAGACCATTAATTTTGGTCTATGAGAAAAATAATCAACTATTATCTATGAGAAATACCTGATACAATTGTGGACCATTGTCATCGTATCCAGCAACCAGTAGAGATACACCAAAAGGCTTTACACCACTACAAAGAAAAAGAAAGATACATCAAACTTAGCATTAAAGCAAGAGGATTGCAAAATTTAGCATTTCCACTTTTTTGGTCCAATTCAAACGGACTCAAAACATAGCAGCAAGGCCATGGATCATAAGGCATGTGAAAAAATAGTGATATACAACATTGCCATTTTTCTCTGAAGTTCCCTTCTCATATTCCACTTTCAGCTTTGACATAATGCAAAAATATTAAGGCCAAAATATTAACTTTGATCAATAGAACAGAACAAAGCTACAATACCATGATTTGATCTGACATAATTTTTTCCCAGATGCACATGGGTTAGAAATTAAGTAAACTAAGCGTCATTAAGAGCCATCAATACCTTATACAATCTATGATACTGTTCTGCCTGCTTTCTACTTTTTCGAACCAAAACTCGAAAATCGGGGCCCATACCACTGCAGAACAATATGAAGATTTATGTGAATCTATATATCAAGAAATATAGAAGTTATATTAGCAGCAAAGAACTGTATTAAAACATAGAAATGGTGATGAGCTACTTACTTAGTAGCTTAGTAATCAAACCTACGTATTTTGAAAGAAACGCATTTCACCTTTCTACATGCCTAACCGTCTTTCAAAATCAAAAGCACAGTCTCCTTTCTTTTGTTGGATATAGCAATACGTGGCACAACATAATAAACCATAAAAAAACTATATTACATGGTTAACAACTTACAGAGTTTCCTTACAAAAAAACCATAACAAGACAGCAAGATCATAAATAAAAAATTCTCTGACAAATAGGATATGAGTAAATGAATTCTTCATATATCAATCAAGGCATAGAACAAAAAGAAAGGAAAGGAAAGCTTTTTAAAAAAGGAATAAATTCCATGAAACAAAAAATGTTCATGTACTGGATAGTCGATATTTAGAAAATGAGTATTCTACGATAGACCAGCTTATGAAACGTCAAGTTAGTAACTTACGGTGCTCCTTTTGAACTCCCTGTTTTGTAAGTCAACAATGTCATAGATGCACATGAACTGGTACTTGCTTAAGACATTGGCAAAACACAGAGATAGTTGCAGATTTGATTTTCAAGCAGTTTAATGCAATATGCATGTTAATCAGATCCAATATATCTCCAACTAAAAGAACAGAATAACCGAGCTTTCCAGATAATTGCAGAATGAAAAGAAACCTGTAAACAACTCCAATATTTGGTGTCAGACACTGTATTTTCTGAACCTGAAATCAGACATCAAATGTCCACATTTTGTGGTAATTAACAAAAAATCATCAGCATGGAACTAGAAATTGAATACCCTAGGCTTTTAATCTTTATACATTACAAAGTTGAATTGCTTCAAAAGAACTAACTAATTCTACCAGGAAAAGAAAACTAAAGCATCATCAATTATCAGTTATCTTTTACATGATAACATAGACCCTCACATATTTTCTCAAAACAAAAACTAAATGTAATTAAGCAAGTACAAGCATTGCATGTTTCTATCGCTAGGAAGTGAGTGCATTCAACCATTCCCTAATTTTTGGTAAACCCAATACCCAAGGTCATATTGACACCGAGGTCGATGTAACATGGGAAAATCTAGAAATTCAAATGCAGATAGAAAGTGTGAGTGTATGGTACTAAATAATATACTCACAGAGGTTTCATCAACCAAGATTGAAGGCAATTTCTTCTCAGTAGCAATTACTACCCCATTAGCAGCTGTAATTTAAAACCATTTATTAGCATAAAAATCAAAACCATCAGCAACTTTTTTACTACTTCTAAAATCCCAAAACGCTTTTTTAAAAAGAAAACAAAGAAACCTTTGATTCCAAGAGATGTTTGACCCGATCCTACTGCTGTCAAGGCATGCTCGATTTGAACTAGCTTTCCTGAAGGACTGTTCTAGAACACAACAAAAAAAGAACTTTTGTTCTAAAAAAATTATGAAATATAGTACATTAACGAAGCTATAAAGCGATGAAAACATTACAGAAAAGAAATATTCCAGATTTGAGCACAAGCAAAACCAAAAGCAAAACAAAATCAAAATCAATTTTACAGAAAAGAAAAGAAAAGAAAAAAGGGAAAAAAATTTGGAAGAAGAAGCAGAAATCTGGAGAAAAGAAAATGGAGAAAAGAAAAGAAATGTGAGAAGAAAAGAAGCGTATCGTACCAGAAGAAGAAGTAGAAATCTGGAAGGGAAAAATTGGGAAACGTCGGGAGAGGATGAGGGCAGAAAAAGGAAAATAAAATTGAGAATTGATGGGGAATCTCTATTCCCCGCTTCAAACTCAGAAGGGCTATTACAGCCAATATCAGTAATAGACACGGAAGGGAATAGAGGTGTAATAGGACCAAACGTCTGTTTGGTGGTGGGCCGAGGGAATAGGGGGAATGCATTCCTATTCCCCCAACCAAACATGCTCTTAGTTGTGGAAAATTAAGGTAGTGGAGTAGGCAATTCGAACTGAACCATTATAAATCCTTGTGTTCTTTGTTGCACAATTTTTGTTGCTTCCACCACAATTTCTCAAAGGCCGATTCAACCTCCCTATCATTGATCTCAAGTTAATCCTTCCGAGTTAACATAGGATTTTTAAGGGCCAAATTAAATAAATGCATAACATATTTGATTTGAATGTTTTAATGTCTAATTGTGTTATTCTAACATATTCCTTGTGTTTAAATTATTTAACATAGCTAAAGACAAAGCCATGCTATCGAAATACAAAGAAAAAGGCGAAAGTCGTCAAGAATTAGCAAGATCAGTTTGTACTTTCATAATTTATCCTTCTTTCACGAATTTAATTGAGTAACTAAGCTTATTAAAGTGTAATGATAAATGACACTTTAAATATGTTTGACAATACCTTGTTGAATTTTGATATACTTGGCAAGTTTCCATGTATGTATATATGAATCTCACTATGATATTATGATGTTGATTACTATGGTGTTATGATGAGAAATATGTGAAATATCATGTTCTTGTTAAATAAATAAATAGAAATTGATATTGAGAAATTGATACGTGTGTGGTTTGATATAATAAGTTGAAGCTATAATTATTATAGGTAACAATAATATGAAATAATGAGATCGCCCTATTAAATGACGCTAGGCATGGTCAGGGTATTGTTGGCATGCCATAGGATTTGTATATGTTGTTAGTAGGAGTATTCTGGCACTTCAATATGATTTATTCTGGTACTTCAGTGCGATTCATCTGTAGATTGTTAGGGAGATCAATGCATTTATGCCTAATTAGCACTTCAGTGTCATACCCTAGGATTTACGAATCCAAGTAGCGGTGAGATAATGTATGTTAATTGTGTTTTGGGCACACTATGACAGCTTAATCAACCACTCAGCTTGTTAGTTGGTGAGTTAATGTTGGCGCATTCTAGTGTTAAAGCATCTGCCCGTTTGTGGTAGCTAAGGATTTGGTCGCAGGATATTTCCAAGAGAAGAAAGATTACGCCTAAGTAAGTGTGGGCCTATGAAGGGGGTATGACCCAGATTTTGTTTGAACCCTAAGAGACTGTTAGATGTATGAAGAAACTGTAGGAGACTTAATTGTCTTTAAGACCACTCCGAACGAGAGTCTCTGCCAAGATATAGTATGTCAGATTTGTATGAGTATTGTTCAAATTGGATCTCATATCGGGTTAACTGGAAGTTGTTGGCATTCTGCAATAATAGAAGGCAGAGATCAGAGGAAAGAAAAGAGTAGCAAAATGAATGAGAGATTACTTGTACACTAAAACAAAAAAAAACTAAATAAATCCTCATAAGCAACATGGTTGGCCATTTCTCAATAGGAGTAAATTAGATTGATTTGACCTCCCCATGACTGGTCAACAGTAAGGATAATCTTCATCGAATTTTTTCACCTACCTCGGAATTGGTACGGAAATCAAGGGATCGAGAATATATTTATGGGAAGCGAACATTTCAAATGGTTTTGGGGCCTATCGGTTTAATGTTTAGGTTCTTTCTATCCTCTACATCCTTTTCTTCCTATTCGATAAGGTTAAACTAAAATAGATGATTAAACTTTCTAGTAAGTCCTATAGCTTTGCACATTACGAGTATAGAAGGAAAACGTGTTACAGGAAGGCCTTGCATGGGGGTCATTTATAGTTGAAATATTAATAAAATGTATGGAATTAGGATTCTAATGAAAATCTTATGATCGTTTAAGTAGTTGCTACTGCTGGATCAAGAAGGGCTGTCAAAGTAGAAACTCTAGACCAAGGTAAATGTAGGTCTCTGGTGAGTCTTTAAACCTAACTCTTGCATGTCATGTAATTATGTGAATGCATGTCTCTAAGAGATAACTACAAATACGTAAATGAGGTGAACAATGTGCATCATGGTACTACATTGTGTAATATATGGTGTTGCTACTAGCGTGTGTATAGTTCTTATTTTATACTTCCTTGATATATGGGTTCGGTGTCTGACAAATCTAAGTTATGTAAAAAAGTGAGAAAGAGATTTATTGAATATCCCCTGGTCGGGCAACTATAATGCTAACCAGACTGGTAGATCATGAAATAAATCTATGGGAAGTCAATGACCATGACATCATATGATAGTATACTAAGAGGGCGTAAAGGTATAAGACCATGTGGGAAAATCCCCATGGCATCCACTGAGATGGTCCACCTAGATGGTCAACACAAAACTCTCTAAAAAGCCTTTGTGGTGAACTCTCTGAAAAGCCTTGGTGGTGAATCCTCTGGAGAGCCTTTGTGGCTACCTTTTTTTGGAAGCCTTTATGGAGTATTACCTAAAAATTCTATAGAGAGAATTCTGTAATAATCAAGTGGAGAGATGCTAGTCTGCCTTGTGTGAGATTTGAGTATGATTGTGAAGCATTTTCCGATAGAATACTCAATAGAGTAACCGATTGTTGAATATGCCTTAGTGATCTGCCATGACAAGAACTAGGGACAATTAAAATGCTGGTGGTGTAAGAGTCCACCATATCTTAGAACTATCGAATTCTGTATGGAATTTCTATTACGAGAGTTAAACTATTATATTCTTCCATTAAGTTTGTTTGTATAGGTTGATTCAAATATATAAGGTAACGGGTATTCTAGTAATCATTGGAGTATGTGAAGGAATCTGCCAAGAGTAGTATCAGTTGGATAGTGATTTGATAAGTGTATCCAAATACGAACTGAAAAGGAATCGTATAATGGGATTCAAAATTTTGCTGTAATGTTTGGGATCTGCCAATTAAGTGAAAGGAGCATATGATGGTTAAGCACAACATTTGATGTATAGTTATTCTCTAACCAAGAATCAGAACTTTACTTGCCAATATTTGAGTGGGAACCTAAACTCATTGAGTCAAAAGAATCTATATCTCCTTTAAAAGGTAAATATGAGTGAGACACACTAAGTTCCTTGGAAACTTATATACATGTTTTTGGTACACAGGTATGTGATTTAGACTAATCTGTTGAGAGGGACCAAGCCTGGGATGTGTCATGGTAGTAGATTGAGGGCAATATTATGCATATAGAGGAACCCTTTCTGTAACACGTTTTCAAATGAAAAAATAGTACTACCTACCACAATGTGTCTATTTATTTAAGTAAATTGTTTTAATATTTTATTTTACCATTGAAAGTTTTATGAAAAACGGTAAATGTACTATTCAAACCTATTATCTTTGGAAGGAATTTTAATAAATAAGAGGTATAGTCAGTATATTTTTTAGTAGATTGAAAATTTTAGTTAAGTGTGTAAGTTATGTGTGGTGTCTTATACTCAGATCTTGTAAATTGGGTCGGGTATAGGGCGTTACATTCAATGCTTATTGTGGACTGTAAAGGGATTAATCCACGTACTTGTACTTGTGTCTACATACAGTTAATAGGGGTTAATAGTAAATAAACATATGTTATTCTGATTTTGGTAATGAAAGGTTATTCTGATCCTTATAATCAAATGTCATTTTATCCTGAAAATGACAAGTCATTTTGATTCTGAAAATGACATGTCATTTTGATTCTGAAAATGACAAGTCATTTTGATTTTGACAATGAAATGTCATGATGATCCTATAACCAAATGTCATCATTATTATGAAGAATGATATGTGAAATTGGTCATGCAGATAGCAAATTTGAAATCTATTTTGATAATGAGATGGGCAAAGCAATATGATATCATGTTGTTGATAAAATGCTAGATAGTAGAATTGATTTTATGATTTGATATAAAGTACTAGTAGCAAGTTTATGAGTTTGATTTTCTTATATTTTGAATTCAAATTATGTTAGTACCATTGAGTATATAGTACTCAACGTATTAATTTGTTTGTTTCCGTGAACAAGCCTTAATTAGGTACTTGAGGTGATCGCAAGTTCGACAACATCCAAGAAATCAACTCTCTAACTTATCATTCCTTTGTAATATGATTATTTTTATAAGTTATATACGCCATGTACCTAAGTCGTTAGGAAGTATTTTGAAGTCCTTATTGTTGACACCTATTTTTTTGATAAAACGGGATAGACTTGGGTTTTGAAAAATGAGATCGAATGTGGGACTCACCACCAATCTTTTTTGATGAGGTGTGATCGGGTCACCTCGTAAAACGGTTGTTTTTAATAAACGATTTAGGTTTTATTAAAACAACGATTTTGGTCTACGAAATTCAGAAAAACAGGTTCGGGGGTCGATTACGCACGAGGAAGGGTTAGCACCCTCGATACGCCCAAAATTGGTACCTAGTTGATTACTTAATACCTTGGTGTCAAAAACTAAAAACTCGAAAAGAATTTAAAAATACGATCCCTCTTTATATTGTGTTGTTTTAAAAATTACTCGAGTAAATCAAAATGAAAAATGCCTTCTTATCTCGAATTAACAAGATGTCACATCCAATAAGTTAGGACACGACACCTCGTATTTTTGAGAGTAAGCTTGCCTTTTATTTTTTTATTTAAACCTCATTTAATTCAATTTTAAAAAGATATTTGGTTATTTAGGTTTAACTCGAGAAAAATCGGAACCCAGTAAGTTAGGGCACGACTTCTCGAGTTTTTAAATATGGAATATTGCCTTTATTATTTCTTTGAAAAATCCTCATTTCGAGAAAACAACGTGTCACATCCAATGTGTTAGGACACAACATATTGAATTCCCAATAATGAGCTTTTTATTTATGTTTTTTTACTAAAGAGGATTCTCGATTATTTAGATTTAACAAAAAAAATTAGAACCCAGCACGTTAGGGCCCAATTCCCTCGAAGATCCCAAGTATCGAGTATTGCCTTTATTTCCAAAAATATCATTTTTTTACTAATTTGGGTAAAAATTGATGTGATGTTAAATTGATGTATGAATAAATGGTTACGTTGATAAATGACAATAATATTAAAATACAAATAAACAATTCATAGTACACATAATGGTAATAAGCATGCAACATACATTATTTAAAGACTAGCATTAATAGTCAAAGACGAATAAATTAAATAACATATATAACAATTTCAAGATGAATAATACAAAGCAAATTAGAACAAATAAAATGCAGGATAGTTTTAAAAGATAATAAATAAATTTTGAATAAATACTGTGAAAGAAGAGGAAATATTTTAAAAATATGTATATGCAAAACAATTTAAAGCAAATAACAATTTAAAATAAATGATTTACAAGAATAAATAATAACAGGCTTCAAAAATATATGGTATATAAAAATTTAAAGTGAATATTAATAGTTTAAAACAAATAAACAAAATGCCTACGACGAATTTCTTTAGAATATGCATACGTGGGAATTTAAAAGAATATACACATATAGTGATTTAAAATGGATAATATATTAAAAGAATTAAATAAATAACATGCAAAAATAGTTTATAATAAATGATAAATAAGAAGTTTAAAAATAATAATAATAAAGGAAAGTTTAAAAAATAAAAAATAAATAAATAAAGATCTTAAAATGGACCTGGGGTGATACTGAAATCAAACTAGAATCTGGGGTTTTAATTGCAAAAACCATAAAGAGGTCACAAGGGATTAAAATGGCGTGCGTGCGAAGAATGAAGGACTAATCGGGCAATATACCCCAGTCCGAGAGTGCAATGTTTCAGCGCAAAAGACCATGTATGGTCAAAGGACCTGATTGAAACAGAATCAAAATTTGCAGCCCAAATCTAAAAGAAATAAAGAGTTGTATTGCACCTCAACGCAAGATGGAGGGACTAAATTCATAAATTACCCATTAGGGGCATAGAATGCACAAATCCCCCCATCAAACAGCGCCGTTCCACTTTCTTTATAAAAACTAAAGTTTTTTTTTACTCCTTCAGCCATTCAAAGTAAAAAAAAAAAAACCTCACAATCTCTCAACACTCCCCACACCTCTAACTTATGGTCTCTGGTAACGAAATGGTCGCGCCGCCGCCTTGGCCAACGGCCGACAACGGAAAACGATGGGTGCTTCGGCCCCTGTTACGGCGTCCTTGAGTGCCAAGCTCTCTCAACCCGCGAGAAGTTAAACGAAGGGGAGACCGTCGACCCCCTTGGACCCAAATCGGGCGACGGAGGAGAGACCCACTGGCGGCGCGGTCATGACCAACTCCGATGAGTTTCTCTTCCCCCTCTTTCGCTTTTGATTTTTTATTAGTTATTTAAAATAGATTTACAAAAGAAAGAGAAAAAAAAAGATAAACACAAAAATAAATAAATAAACGCAGAGGAAATAGCAGGGATTCAACCTTTTTTTTAAAAAAATCTATTCAGTTTTTTTGATTTCTGATTTGCGTTTTTACAAAGAAAATCCAAGAAGAAAAAGTGCAAATAGTGCTTGGGGCTTTTATAACCCGAATTACAAGTCTCTCTATTTCTAATCTTTTGTCTTTTTGCCATTATTTCGCCGGATTCTCCTGTTGCTTTGTATTTATTTCCCTCTGCAGGTGTCAGACGAGGCCGACGGTGGTTCCAGAAGGCATGCGCGAGGGGACATTGGGCAAAAGCAGCAGCTCTTGAGGCTAGGGAGACATGCGGCGCAAAGAGGGTTAAGGAACCCTAGGTTTTTCTGATTTGTTTGATTTTGGGCTTGATTTGGGTGAAGGGTTTTTTTGGGCCATTATTTTGGGTTATTAGGCTTTGTTGAGCCATATTGGGCCCGGGCAAAAATGGGCTTTTACAGCTGCCCCTCTTTGCTCATTTTCGTGTAACGAGAATAGAGCAAAAACTAAGAAAGACCAATTTTGCCCGGTCTCACCGAGTCTTGACTTCTTGGTGCTTTTCTTCTTCGAGTAGCCTCATTTTAGTCCACTGTGTTTTGTTGCTTCAATCCACCTCACTGCACCTTAGAGAGATACGGTTTGTAGCTTCAATCTACTCTACTGCAACTCCATAGGGGTGAGATTTGTGGTTTTTGTCTGCTCCACTACTGCTTAGGGAGATAAGACTGGATGCGATCTGCTCTACTGCAACTTCAGAAAGATAAGATCTGTGATTTTCAATCTATTCCACTACTGCCCAGGGGGATAGGACTAATGGCTTAAATCTGCTTCTCCACTATCTTGGGAAGATAAGATTCACCATATTCGATCTTCAATCTATTCCACTGCCAACCAGGAAGATAGAATTATCGGCTTCAATGTACTCCATTGTAATCACTGGGAGGTAAAATCTGCCATCTTTGATCTTCAATCCATTCCACTACCAACCAGAGAGAGAGAATTATCGGCTTCAATATACTCCACTGTAGTCACAGGGAGGTAAAATTTGCCATCCTTGATCTGCTTCTCCGTCATTACAAGAAGGCAAGATCTGCTATTTTTAGTCTGCTCCGCTGTCAGTACAGGAAGGCAAGACTTGTTGTCTTCAACCAGCTCCGCTACAATTGAGAGAGGCAAGGTTTGTGTCTTCGACATGCTTCGCTGTCAATGCAGGAAGGCAAGATCTGTTGTCTTCAACTAGCTCCACTACAACCGAGAGAGGCAAGGTTTGTCTTCGATCTGCTTCGCTGTCAATGCAGGAAGGCAAGATCTGTTGTCTTTAACCAGCTCTGCTACAACCGAGAGAGGAAAGTTTTGTGTCTTCGATCTGCTTCGCTGTTAATGCAGGAAGGCAAGATCTATTGTCTCCAACCAGATCCACTACAACCGAGAGAGGCAAGGTTCATCTTCGATCTGCTTCGCTTTCAATGCAGGAAGGCAAGATCTGTTGTATTCAACCAGCTCCATTACAACCGAGAGAGGCAAGGTTTGTCTTCGATCTGCTTCGCTGACAATGCAGGAAGGCAAGATCTGTTGTATTCAACCAACTCCACTACAACCGAGAGAGGCAAGGTTTGTCTTCGATCTACTTCGCTGTCAATGCAGGAAGGCAAGATCTGTTGTATTCAACCAGCTCAACTACAACCGAGAGAGGCAAGGTTTGTCTTCGATCTGCTTCGCTGTCAATGCAGGAAGGCAAGATCTGTTGTCTTTAACCAGCTCTGCTACAACCGAGAGAGGCAAGGTTTGTGTCTTCGATCTGCTTCGCTGTTAATGCAGGAAGGCAAGATCTGCTATCTTTGACCAGCTCCACTGCAACCGATGGAGGCAAGGCTTTATTTTCGATCGGCTCCACTGTTAACGCAGGAAGGTAAGATTTGTTATCTTTAACCAGCTGGACTGCAACCGATGGAGGCAAGGCTTTGTTTTCGATCTGCTTCGGTGTTAATGCAGGAAGGCAAGATCTGTTATCTTTGACCAGCTCCACTGCAACCGATGGAGGCAAAGCTTTGTTTTCGATCTTCTTCACTGTTAATGCAGGAAGGCAAGATCTGCTTTCTTTGATCTATTCTCTGGGGAATATGACCTGCAAAATCCATTTCGTGGACCTATTTATGCCTAGTGTTTAGGATGACATAATCAGAATAAATCAAATGCTCCTAACTAGATGTGTATGAATGATATTTGCATGAATGTAGAATGTCATGAGAATGATCCCTTTTTAATGTTTGGGTTGTCGTTCCTCGTTGTTTGTCAAGGTTCTATCACTGATGTTTTCCCGTTCAACAAGTATCTTTGACAGAAGATTCAAAGAAATAGTCTCAATTTAGACTATCCTTTCTCAAATGTTTCCAACCCTTAGGTTTGGTTAGTTCTAAACAATAGTCCTGTTTCAGGTCCTCGTATTATTTAGAAACTTTCAGAGTAATATGCAGAACTCCTTCTGCATGAGTATTGTCAGTCCATTAATCGTTATTTCAATGAAAAATGCTTGAAAAAGATTATCAAAATAGACAAAATGAAATTTTGTTGAGAGCAAAGCTCTAAACAAACAAATCAATCAAGAAAGCAAATTTTGCTGAGATACGAGATGTATAAGATGACAAAGATTATCACAATAGATAAGATGAAAATTTATTGAGAGCAAAGCTCTAAATGAACAAATTAATCAAGATAGCAAATTTTGCTAGAATACAAAATGAGAATAAATTAATCAAGATGGCGTATTTTGTCAAAAATACAAAATGAATAAAATGGAAATAGGTGCCCCAGATATCATAGCATGAGCTTATCTGCCCCAAACTTCTTGAGGACCCTTTTGAACTTGATATGTGTCTAAAAGTCCTAGAAGACTTTGTTGATGCCCCAAGATGTAGCATCTCTCCTTCTTATTAATTCGGAGAGGACAAGACTACCGCATACCCCACCTTCGATCAAAATTTGAACTGCCTATTCCTAGGTTTTCAATTCAAAACCCTTTTTGTCTCAATGCGCCTTTTGCGGGTTTTCACCTTGGCCTCTCCTTTTTCTCTTTTCTTTTTCATTTTTCTTTTCTTTTTTCTTTTTGTTTTTTTTTCTCAAGTGAAGTTTCTATTGCTTGCATCAAAATTCTCTAGATTAGGCAAGTTCTTGCCATCTATCTTGGTCAATACCGACGCTCTCCTAGATAAGGCCTTCCACATAAGGTCCTTCTCGATTTGGCATCCACTTTCTTTTGAAGTCCTTTTGTTTGGAAAGGATTTTCTTCGATATCAGGTTCCCCTCATGGAATTCTCTGGGGTGAACCTTTTCTTTGGTAAGCTCGCATCATTTGTTTTTGGTGAATTTGACCATGACGAATAGCTTTCGACCTTTCTCTTCAATCAAATTTTAACTGATCATGTCGGGCCAGGATTCATTCAGCTTCATCTAACTTCAGCTCTGACAAGACTCGAAGGGAAAGAATATCGACTTTGATGGGTAAGACTGCCTCTATTCCATATACCAATGGGAAATGAGATGCCCCGGTAGAGGTTTTTTTGTTTTCCTCCACTGAGTCGTTCATTTTGGGGCAGCATGGTGTTAATCTTGAATAGACTGCAAACTTCTGATATCATGTCATTATTCAAATGCAACGCATTGTCTGACATGAGCCTTTTGGCTTTCCATATCGACATATGATTTCTTTTTCAGGATTTTACTGACTGTCAGCTTTGCAATATTGGCATATAAAACAACCTCTACCCACTTGATAAAGTAATCGACGACCACAAATATGGATCGATGACCGCCAAAAGCTTTTGGCGAGGTCGGCCCAATGACATCCATGCCCCTCATAGAGAAAGTCTATGGAAAAGTCATAACATGAAGAGATAAAGGAAGCATATAAATCTTGTCTTCGTAAATTTGGCACTTGTGACGTTTCTTGGTATAATTGATGTAATCCCTTTCCATGGTGGACCAGCAGTACCCAAATCTCCTGATTTGCTTGGCCATTACAAAATCATTAGCATGTGTTCCTCAAACACCCGTATAGACCTCTCCCAAGATCTTCTTTTCCTTAAGGGCGTCCACACGTCTTTGTAGCTCAAGCATATCTTGATCATGTGAAAACATCTTTGAAATCTTGGAGTAACTCAATGACATCTCGCTTCGTCTCTGCGGTGATACAAGCTCTGATCTTCACCTTTTTCTCTTCTCCTAAGCTCACAATTTCCAACTGATTTTTTTGTAAGGTAGGATTTGCTTTTCGACTTGCTCTACCATTCTTAATAAATCAGGAGATAAATTACAGTCTCGGTCATCTTCAAAGTCTTAAGGTTCCCCTAGACACATATCTTGCTCAAAAGGAGATTCTGAGTCAATAGTAGTGTCGCTCATATCATTGATATTTGGAGACCTATTCTAGGGACGAAGGAAGGTTCAAAGAGTTAATGAATCGAATGACAATTATCTGTACGGTATGAGCATGAATGAACTGGAAAGAACAAAAGAATATTTGCCCAAAACAAGACACAAAGATGCATTTCGTTGAAATAAAGAATAGTGGACATGTGCCTTTTCACAAAAGGATTTTCTATTGCTCCCAGGCTTAGAACAATAAGAGCGTTCCAAATATTACTCTGAAATGGTCCTAAAAATTACAAGAAATCTCCTCCACAGTTCAGTTGTTTAGAACGCCCTTAAGGATGTAGAAACAAATTCATGATAGGTTTTTTCATTTTTTAGTTCTTCTTCGAAGGCACAAACATCTTCACCTTTCGAACCATCGATATATTCAAAGAATTCCAATCCATTTGGTTTTGTACTAGAGTTCTAAACTCGACGTACTTTTGGATTTTAGGAAATTTAGTATGCAATGAAATGTAATGTTGATGCATGAATGCGTATTTTTGGATTTTAGGAAATTTATTGTATATAATGAAATGTAATGTTAATGAATGAAAAGATACGTGCAATGAATGCAAAAAGAGATGTTGATTCTTGGTTCAATTCTATTAGAACAACTTTACTAGGAAACAAATCTCTTTACATAAAGTGGATATATATACGGCTTTGCCCTCATATACGGAGACATTCGATCCTCTTTTTCATTCGAGCGTTAAGATAAATTTTAAGAACTCTCCAGAAGGGACGTCTCTTCTATTTCCTCTGGGCTGCGACTTGTTGCTCACTCATCCTGGTGATGTTCGTTGGCTTCTCTTTAAGAAAGTTCAGCGGCTCTCGGATAATTTTGTCATCTTGAATCCTTGGGCAATAGTCGTGTAGTCCTCCATCATCCTTCTCTTATCACGTTTTCTTGGACCATATTCGGACAACCGTAGTTTCATCCACTTTATCAAGAAACTCATTTTCTTATGACAAGCTCTCTATTTAACAACTGAACGTGAATCAACACCTCTTTTTTATGATGAAAAATGCAATGCAATCATAACCAAAACAAAAGAAAATAGGTTAGTACAAAGCAAAAGCAAGCAAAAATAAATAGAACACCTTTTCGGGTGACCACTAGGGGTTCGAAGTGGTTCTTTCTAGGGTGGGCTCCTAAGGTTCACTACATGAGGTTTGGTTCTAAAGTAAGGGTACCCGAACCAACAGATTCCTCGATCCTCACCCATTATAGGCTCATGCGAACCGAGTTCGGTTCAGGGGAATACATTTCCCTATGGCTACACGGAGATGAAAATCTCACGAAGACATAGGTACGGATGTATCCTGGAAGCAATTCACTATCCCATGTGGAGGTGAAAACCTCACGAAGGCGTAGTTTCTCACTCCCACTTAAAAAGGTGTGACCAACGGTCATGCAATGCAATTTGCAGAAATATACTAAAACTTAAACTAACACAGCAATTACAAACCACAATGGTGAAGATCGTAATAAGGACGAATGAAATGCAACGAAACGATCGTATATTTAAACCAAGTTTTTGATTTTTGACAAAAAGAAAAAAAGTAATCAACTCGTGGCTTGACTCATTTATTTTGGCATCCCCAGTGGAGTCGCCAAGCTGTTGACACCATTTTTTTGATAAAACGGGGTCGACTTGGGTTTTGAAAAATGAAATCGAATGTGGGAGTCGCCACCAATCTTTTTTGATAAGGTGTGATCGGGTCACCTTGTAAAACGGTTGTTTTTATTAAACGATTTAGGTTTTATTAAAACAACAATTTCGGTCTACGAAATTCAGAAAAATAGGTTCAAGAGTCGATTACGCACGAGGAAGGGTTAGCACCCTCGATACGCCCAAAATTGGTACCTAGTTGATTACTTAATGCCTTGTTGTCAAAAACTAAAAACTCGAAAAGAATTTAAAAATACGATCCCTCTTTATATTGTGTTGTTTTAAAAATTACTCGAATAAATCAAAATGAAAAATGCCGTCTTATCTCGAATTAACAAGATGTCACATCCAGTAAGTTAGGACACGACACCTCGTATTTTTGAGAGTAAGCTTGCCTTTTATTTTTTATTTAAACCTCATTTAATTCAATTTTAAAAGAATATTTGGTTATTTAGGTTTAACGCGAGAAAAATCGGAACCCAATAAGTTAGGGCACGACTTCTCGAGTTTCTAAATATGGAATATTGCCTTTATTATTTCTTTGAAAAATCCTCATTTCGAGAAAACAACGTGTCACATCCAATGCGTTAGGACACAACATATTGGATTCCCGATAATGAGATTTTTATTTATGTTTTTTTTATTAAAGAGGATTCTCGATTATTTAGATTCAACGAAAAAAATTAGAACCCAACACGTTTGGGCCCAATTCCCTCGAAGATCCCAAGTATCGAGTATTGCCTTTATTTCCAAAAATATCATTTTTTTACTAATTTGGGTAAAAATTGATGTGATGTTAAATTGATGTATGAATAAATGGTTACGTTGATAAATGACAATAATATTAAAATACGAATAAACAATTCATAGTACACATAATGGTAATAAGCATGCAACATACATTATTTAAAGACTAGCATTAATAGTCAAAGACGAATAAATTAAATAACATATATAACAATTTCAAGATGAATAATACAAAGCAAATTAGAACAAATAAAATGCAGGATAGTTTTAAAAGATAATAAATAAATTTTGAACAAATAATGTTAAAGAAAAGGAAATATTTTAAAAATATGTATATGCAAAACAATTTAAAGCAAATAACAATTTAAAATAAATGATTTACAAGAATAAATAATAACAGGCTTCAAAAATATATGGTATATAAAAATTTAAAGTGAATATTAATAGTTTAAAACAAATAAACAAAATGCCTACGACGAATTTCTTTGGAATATACATACGTGGGAATTTAAAAGAATATACACATCTAGTGATTTAAAATGGATAATATATTAAAAGAATTAAATAAATAACATGCAAAAATAGTTTATAATAAATGATAAATAAGAAGTTTAAAACAAATAATAATAAAGGAAAGTTTAAAAAAATAAATAAATAAAGATCTTAAAATGGACCTGGGGTGATACTGAAATCAAACTAGAATCTGGGGTTTTAATTGCAAAAACCATAAATAGGTCACAAGGGATTAAAATGGTGCGCATGCGAAGAATGAAGGACTAATCGGGCTATATACCCCAGTCCGAGAGTGCAATGTTTCAGCGCAAAAGACCATGTATGGTCAAAGGACCTGATTGAAACAGAATCAAAATTTGCAGCCCAAATCTAAAAGAAATAAAGAGTTGTATTGCACCTCAACGCAAGATGGAGGGACTAAATTCATAAATTACCCATTAGGGCATAGAATGCACAAATCCCTCCATCAAACAACGCTGTTCCACTTTCTTTATAAAAACTAAAGTTTTTTTTTACTCCTTCAGCCATTCAAAGTAAAAAAAAAAAACCTCACAATCTCTCAACACTCCCCACACCTCTAACTTATGGTCTCTGGTAACGAAATGGTCGTGCCGCCGCCTTGACCAATGGCCGACGACGGAAAACGATGGGCCCTTCGGCCCCTGTTACGGTGTCCTTGAGAGCCAAGCTCTCTCAACCCGCGAGAAGTGAAACGAAGGGGAGACCGTCGACCCCCTTGGACCCGAATCGGGCGACGGAGGAGAGACCTACTGATGGTGCGGTCACGATAAGTTTCTCTTCCCCCTCTTTCGGTTTTGATTTTTTATTAGTTATTTAAAATAGATTTACAAAAGAAAGAGAAAAAAAAGATAAACACAAAAATAAATAAATAAACGCAGAGGAAATAGCAGGGATTCAACCTTTTTTTAAAAAAAATCTATTTGGTTTTTTTTATTTCTGATGTGCGTTTTTACAAAGAAAATCCAAGAAGAAAATGTGCAAACAGTGTTTGGGGCTTTTATAACCCGAATTACAAGTCTCTCTATTTCTAATCTTTTGTCTTTTTGCCATTATTTCACCGGATTCTCCTGTTGCTTTGTATTTATTTCCCTCTGCAGGTGTCAGACGAGGCCGACGGTGGTGCCAGAAGGCATGCGTGAGGGGGCATTGGGAAAAAGCAGCGGCTCTTGAGGCTAGGGAGACATGCGGTGCAAAGAGGGTTAAGGAACCCTAGGTTTTTCTGATTTGTTTGATTTTGGGCTTGATTTGGGTCAAGGGTTTTTTTGGGCCATTATTTTGGGTTATTAGGCTTTGTTGAGCCATATTGGGCTCGGGCAAAAATGGGCTTTTACACTTATGATGTTTGATTTTTAATTATCATAATGATGCGTGTGTTGAATGTTTGGATGATTTTGGTATTACCTATCCAATGGTATACATATATAAGTATCTTTAGTTAAATGATTAATTTCGCACAAGTTGATAGTTGGTTCAATTAGGTTAAGTTTTGATGCATTGAATGCCATGATTTAAGATGTTTGAATGAATTTTTGCATGTTGAATGGGTGTGATTTGGTGCAACTTTGGTATGAAGTAGGTTGCATTTAGACATCATTTTCATGCTTGAGATATTGCAAATTTGGCATTTTAGCATTTAGTCTTGAGACAAGGAGGCCATTTTCTTGAGACGCTAAGAACAAAATGACCATTCCAATTATTTCGAAGCAATGGTCTTTAGACATGTTGAACATGTCTTAGGACATACATTCCATGTCTCGAGACCATCAATACCTTGTCTTGAGACTACTAAACATCAAACCTAAAATAATTTTTTTCGTATTTTAGGTCTCGAAACAAGAACCTTTTTTTATCGAGGCATCGCAGTTAGAGGTTTGAAACAAGAGAGAGATATCTCGAGACATAAAAGACCAAGTCTCGAGACATGAACTTCTATGTCTTGAGACACATTGTTGAATTTTAAAATTAAGTTTGGATTCGCATCCTAGCTCCATATTTGGTCGTGTTCAATTCTGAATCATTTTATATAAGATTATATAACATTAACTAATCATGTTTATGCATGTAAATAAGAATCTATGGGACTTAATATGATTGTATGCCAATTTATTCATGTAATGAATTAGATAGTCTGAGTTACTTAGGCAATGTCATCTGACATCACACATTCGGATCCAAGAACCGGGTGGAGTAAAGGGTGTCACAACATATGAAAGTATAAAGCGTGAGTAGTAGTGCGAGCATCAATGGACTGTTTAGAACCCATTGATTTTTTGTTTTGTAAATTTCAATGATGATATGTTTGTTTTTGTTTAAAAGGGGGATATAAAGAAAAATTATTAAGAACAACAACTTCACAAGAATTGAAATTTAAATATGTACTTGAATTTGCAAGAGCTAGCGAGTGGTGGGCAACAACAAACTCTCTTAGTGGACAAGCAATTGGTGGAAGTTTTAGAGTAAGATTTGAAGTTGTGTATAATGGTTTTGAGTATTGATCTTTTTCTACCTATTCTCAAGACAGTTCTAAATATTGATTTTATATGGAAAAATATAGATTGATAAGGATAAAAAATTTCAAAAAAATATTACATCCCATGAAAAATAAACTTTTGACGTTATTAGATCGAAGCAAATATGGTAGTAATTTTTATTAGATAAACCTAAGGAGACACACAAAGTAGATTTGGAGATGCACTTGAATTCACAATTTATTCTTTGAAAAGAATTTCAAAAGGACTTTTATTTTTTAAAACTGGAGTAGGTAATTTGTTTATTAAATATGTAGATTACTGGCAAGCAAAACTCCATAAATCATAGGGTAATGAGGCTTGATGTATCAATGTTTTGGATTTTTTTAACAACATGACGATGTTGTCATTCAACTTAGGCAAATCTGTCAGGTGTATAAGGAGGGAAAAATAAATGTTCAATTCAGTGTGTACAAAGTAGAAGTTTAGGCATTGAAATTCCCCTGCCACCACCTTTATAAAAACAAAGAATTTTTGTTTGAAATTTCCTTCCAAGGGATGTAAACCTTTTACCACATCTTGAACTATACCTTTGGTTTTTAAGTTATATAGTCACATATATTTAGAGAAATGATCCACAATAATAGCATAATACCATTTTTTTTATCTTTTGACAGAATAGGTGAAGGTCCCCACAAATCACTATAAATGACTTTAAGTGGACATTGAATTTGTAAAGTTTTTTTTTTTCAAAAAGGGAATCTTGTACAACTTATTAGAAAGACATGAGTTACAAGGAATTAAACTTGTAGAAGATGCAAAAGGAATCGAACAATTATTCAAAAGTTTATTTAAAGTCCTACTATTTGGGTATCTACACGTCGATGCCACAAGTCCATCAAAGGGTCTTTTTTCACTCGGAATGTTTGGGGAAGTATGCTTATATTTCCAGGTTATTCATAAACTTGTGCTTAGTCCATCCCATGAGCTATAACTTTCCCCGTTTTTAGATCCTTCACACAAAATCAAAGAGGTTGAATTTAATGGAAGTTTTGTTATCACAGCAAAATTAAGAGACAAAAATGATTTTTCACTTAATATCAAGAGCATAAAAGGTATTTTGTAATTGAAACTGATGATTAGAAGCAATTATATGAGTATTGCTTGAAAATTAGAATAGTGTGATCATTACCCATTGTGATTCGGACCACGATAGTCTTGTGTAGTAGCTAGTGATTACGCATCAAAAGTAATATGATGAGAAGCTCCCAAGTCTACAACCCAAGGTTTAGGTTATGAATAGAACTAAGCAACATAATTATCTCGAGCTTGGTAATGATTATGTGATGTTGTGTGACAAACTCTTACAGAGTGATCAAGATGGCTACAAAGCTGACAATAGACAATATTCTATGAAAACTATTGTGGTGAAAATTGTTGCGAATTTTGATGAGGATTCGATTAATTATTTTCGATTAGGAGATGGAAAATGCCACAGTTGATTTCCTGGAGATAAATTGTTGACTTATTTGGTTATCAGTGGCCATTATTGTTGTTGGGCCGAAAATGACCTAAGTTGAGCCATTGGGCAATAGAAATTGTAATTGGAGACTTTTGTTTGCACTTTCCATTTTTAATAAAAATTCATGATGAAGTAGTTTTTCATGCAATTCTTTATAGGTGATAGTGCTTTCATGAGAACAAATGGCAGTAAATATATCTTTTTAGTTAGGGCCAAGACAACTAGCTAAATATTTGTGATCAATTCCCTATTAGTTGCTAATTCATTGACAATTGATTTAATTTCATAAAGATAGTCAGTATCTGACCTCTTTTTTTTAGTGATGCGAGTTAGAGAATCTTAAAGGCCGATAATTTTGGTTTGTAATTTACTAACAAATGTTGTGTGCAAAGACCAAGCTTGATCCCAGTGGTAGAGAGAGCTATAATAGAAGCAAGTGTAGGATTAACAGAGGCCAATGTAACATTTTGAATAAGTTTGTCTAGACAAAACCACTATTGATATGTGGGATTAGGTATGATGCAGTTTTAATTGGTTGAAGTTTGGGTTGGTGCAGGTGTTGTTTCACCTTGATGACCAAAAAGATTGTGACCATAAATTAGCATTTCTACTTTTGCTTTCAAAATTGTGAAATTATTGTTGCCAGTTAATTTGATCGATAGCTGAAAAGCAAGATTGAATTGGATAATGCTATTGGTATTGGTTGTGTTATCGGCATTAATAACTATAGTATCGATCATTTTTATGTGAGGTAGTAGAAAGGAAGAGAAAAAAAAGTTGAAGAGAAGAAAAGGAAAAAAAATAGATTTTGCTCGTTTGAGTTTTGAAGGCTACAATTACCATAAAGACTGAGAATAAGGGAAAATGAAAGCATACTTTTATTGATTGAAATTAAAGTATTTGTAGAGAAATAATTAGCTAACAATAGTTCAAAATAAGAGTTCAAAATAAATCAAACCTCAATAAAAGATAATAATCAACAAACAAAATATCCTAACAAAAAAAATTGAAAATTTAAAAATTTCGACAAAATCATGTATCGTTAAATATATCATTATGCTTTTAAATTTTATAGAACGAGTGGATTAATAAACTAATAACCTGCAATAGATAGTTTGAATATTGTAATTAGTAGTTGGAGCAATGCGAACGAAAAGGGAAATAGTGATGAATAAATTTGATAAGACGTATTAGTACTATAATGTGGCGGATAAGAGTGGATGTTTTCTTATCAGTGTAATTTACAATTTAAATCACTAAACTTAAATTCAAGTTTCATATACATCATAAACGTTTACTTTAATCAAATTAAATCATTTATGTTTTATTATTAATAAATTAAATCACTTCTATTAATATCATTAAAATTATTTGGTAGATAAATGTTTTTTTTTTTGCATTTTAGAAAAAAAAACCATCATTTGTTTCAGTTGTAAAATGATGAAAACATAGTAAAACAAATATGTTTAGTTTAAGGATAACAAGAGAAATCACATATAAACAAGCATCCCATGCAATAAAAATTCTAAAATCAAGTCATCTTGTGATATGAATTTAAGGATAACTAGAGAAATTTGCTCACCATGAAATATGGCCTTATGTTAAATCTTCTTGAAATTTATGATCATTTTACTCTATAAGTATCATAGTTTCCTTTATTTAGTAATATACTAGGGGAGGACATTAGTTGTGGTAGAGTTATCTTGTAACAATAGTAAGTTATTCAAAATTAGTTAATTTTTCTTTAATGATAATAATTTTAGATCAAATAAATTTTATTACTCATAAGTAATGTCTACTTGAATAAATAAATGGAAATGTAAACATTTTTTAGTTAGAAACTTTTAGGTCAAGAAAGTTAGATCTTCAAAAGCAACATCATTACTTTTTGGAGGACTTTGCCTATGTTCCACACATATCTAAGTTAATTGATCTCTTAAAAGATCAATGCAGTTTGAAATTTTAGGTTGATAGCATAAAAAATAAGCTGTTCGATTTTCTTATATTGTCACTTAATTTTATTTTACTTCTATATGTGTATATATGGACTAAGCACAAATGTTAAGGACTGTTGTTAGAGGCACAAAAGAGATAGTTAATCACAATGTGACAAGGCTTTCAAACCTTATGGGTCACCTGCAGACCCAAGTTCTTGTTGAAATCTTCGGTTATTGCTCAAACATCTGTCTGCAAGGTAACAAATGGGGTCGAAAGGAAGAAAGAAGGTAAAAAGAAATTATCTGAAGAAGAACATGTACAAGAGTTTTGTAGAGGTTCTAACTAGTTTATGAAAAGTTAATAGTATCATATTTTGTCTATTTTTTGTACACCAGTCTCATTCTTTAATTTCTTTTCAATCCTTAGGAACTTTCTATTTGTCATCTCCAACCCTTTTTAATTTGTCATATATTTTCTTAGCTATTGTTTTTTCTACCAAGAATACAATATTGCTTATTTGGTTCAGTTTAAACACTTTAAAATCATGAGCTTACCCAATTACACTTTTTGAGAATAAATTGATAAAAAAGTTAAAATTCTTAAAAAGGGACATGAAATGTATATTATGGATACAGTCGCAACTTAGTACATTTTGGATTAATGACTCCTCGCTTCGTATCATCATTAGTTTCATAGCCACGTATGCTTAATTATTAGCTTTGTTTATTCAGCCTATGAATCCAAACAAGGACATCCAAGATATTCCAAGATTAACACAAGTTGTTATGAATTGATGGTTAGTTTTAACTCCTAATAGAAGGGTTGGAAGAATCACTACTGCTTATGCTCGTGGGTGGGTGTCAATGTTAGAGAACTGTTATTAATGTTCACTTCGAATTTTACCATGTACATTAGTGTTGTAAAACCATCCATTTTATTAAAGGGATTCAAATTGGCTCATGAAGTAGTATGGGAAATTAAAACTCTAACTTGCAAATAAGCTTAAACTTGATTGTGATATGCCCATCACATTTATTGTCCAACACATGGATAAAATTAAACTTGTTCAAATACATTCAAATATATAAGTGCAGGCATATTGCTTGATCAAAGGTTTTCAACAAAGTCTTGTAATGAATTTGTGATTGGTTTAGAGGGACCAACTTGTGCCACTTTTTACCAACAAGTGTTGGGTGCAGTGGTAAGACATATTGCACTCCGATGAGAGAATGCATCTTCGAACCTTGGAGACAACATTATCTTCGTGGACTTTAAAATGGACATGGAGGAAACCTTGGTTATACAAAAAAAACTTGTACCAGTTCTTATAAAAAAATGGTAGTCTTAAGTAATCACGCATACAATAATTAAAGATGTTATACTTTTGTTTTTAAATGATTAAAATTCATACCTGTGAAAGATTTTCGTCACCGTGAAAACATTGGTTGTATCTTTGTTGCCCACAAATACTACAAGTCGTTTTAAGCCCTTTTCTAGATAATTTGGCAATTTACTTTTTACTCCTCTTCATGCATTTCAATAATGTTATTTTTTTCTTGATGTTTGGTGTCTCTTCCTTTTAGGCTTAAGAAGTTCAAGTGGAATAGTTATATCTCCATGTTATAGAAAATCCCATTAATCTTCCACATAATCTCAGGTTAATCATATAAGCACATATTTTGAAATATGTTTAAACCTTGTAAGAATCATCCACATAATCTTCTAGATGTTTACTTCGATTGAAGAGATGAGAAATTGCATGTGAACATGGTAATCCACTTAACTGTCACCTCCTATAAGAGCATTTTCTTTTATTCATATCAACCACAAATTGAGTTGATGGACATCTAACTTGAAATGTGTTGCCTCTTAACCAATCTAGTATGTTATTAAAAGACTCAATCTTCAACTCATCAAGTTTCTTTTGTATCTTGGGACAAATTTTCCCACTGAATCTCCTAATTTCATCTGTTCTCTTATAAACTCTTCTCATTAACTTTGAACTAACTGCTTCAAGTATTGGAAGAATAAAATTGTCCCTCACAACCAGAATTAAGTTGTTGAAACACTCACACAAATTATTCAAAATCATATGACATTTAGAAAAAATTACAAAAATGTGTTCTAGACCATTCTTGAGATTGTTTTCCTTTTAAACACGTATAGAAACTATTACATGTCTTCTTAATCTTTCATGTCAAATAATTAAACTCACCAACATAGCTAGCATGTGTTGTTGCCCAAAAATAACCTTTAAGTGTCTTTTTTGTCACATCCCAAAAATTGGGTTAAAAGAAATTGGATTAGTGAAATCAAGAATGGCCACGCCCTAATTTTTGGGTTAAGATTGCGAAAATTTTCTCATGTAAATTTGGTTTAGTGGTTAAGAGATGTGACTAGTGTGTGTGCGGTTCTAGCTTCGAATCCCTTCCCTTGGGTTTTATTTGTTTTATCTCTATATCAGGCTAGTCGTATCTAGCTTATCTTTAATTTTTGTTAGATTATTAGTAGAATGAGTCTGTTGGTTCAGTGGTAAAGCTTCAGTTTACTAATGGTCCTGTGTTCGAAACCTCTTATGTGTAAAGTGGAAATTTATTTTCTTTTTAAAATCTAAATAAAAATCTGATGTGGATAAGTGATGGAGTTAGTGGGTAGTTATTAAAAAACACAAATCAAGGGGTTATCTCCTAATTTTGCTCCCCTCATTCTATCATCCCTATTCTTTCTCCACCATTCCTATACACATTTTTTTTGTTCATTTGTTGTATTGAATGCTGGGAAAAATCCATTTTTGTTGTTTTCTTCTTCTCTGCTACTTTTCTCCTTCCTTTGGTTATATTTTTGCTATCCTAGTGTTTCGGTTTGCTAACCCTTCCTCTTCTAACGTCTCTTTACGGTGGTTATTGTTTGGTAAGTTCTACATTTTCCATCTAGGAATTTTGTTTTTGGCTTTTCTCTAAGGGTGATTGTTGGTTTTTGGTTATTTGGCCAATCGAGTGGTCTATTTGTTCGTGTTCTGTTAGGTGGGGATTTTAAGATGAATGCTCTGACGGTGAATTAGTCATTGGGGAATTGTTTCACCTTTGGGGTCTTAGTGTGTGTCGTATCATTGTTTTCCAGAAATGTAGGATAATCAACTAATTTAAGATCGGAAAACATGCGGGAGCTCGGATTGGTTTTTTATATTAAGCTATTTGTTGTGGTTAATGAATTAAAGTTTCTGGACTTTTGATTTTTGGATTGTAAGGCTAATTTTGGTCTTGGTTTTGGTTTTTATATTGTTCGTTGGTTTTTAGTATTTTTAGTATAAAGATGCAAAATCATATGATTTACCAAATTAGAACTCGATTTTCAAAATTAAGACTTTGAAGTATACGCCACAAAACTAAGTATTAAGCTAAATGTTTTTCTATAAAATGAGAAAGTCTTGCGCACGAGTTTCTCTAAATAACAATGTAAGAGTTTTATTAAAAATTATTATTTTCAGTTCACATGATTTCTAAAATAGGATTTTTAATTAGCTTTTTCAAATGAGTTGGTGTAACTCCTCTAGATTTGAACATAACGTCTAGGTCGATTTTGGGATATTACATTTAGTGGTATTAGACTAGGTTCAAAACTTGGGCTATGATTTTTGGGTTCAAAATGAAATTTTTTTAAATAAATTGAATTTCTGATTAACTTTGATATTTGGGGTTTATAAAAAGTGTGTATTTAAATTTTGATTATTTTTATATTTGAGTTTGTAAAAAAAATTCGGGACTCCGACGTTGATCTTGTAAGTATATTTACCTTAGCTATACTAGATAAACTAGCAAAACTGTAGTGTTAGGATTACTCTACTCTAGCTAAAGATTGTGGTAATCTGTAAAAAAAAAACTCTATTAAAACTCTAGACTTAGGATTTTTAGTAAACCTAAGCTAATCTATGAAATTTCTGAAAATGTAGATTAGTATAATGAGTACTCGTGGTCATGATGTACGAGGGCATGGTGGACGCTTGAATTGAGGGAAATAATTAGAGATTTAGGGACGCTATTGTTCCCCAATATGGGTTTAAAGATTTGCAAAGGGTCGATAGGACCCAATTTGGATTTGTGGGTCAAGAGACAGTTACTAACCGACTTCATTCGAATGAGATCTAAGAAGCGGAGGAGATTAATCACTTTGGGTGCAAGGAAAAAGAAAATGAATAAATGTCAGGATAAGTGGAGTTCTATTCCTACTTATTTGAATATGCGACTCAGGAAGCGGGCTAGAATAATCAGGCCTCAACGGGTAGAGGAAGTTGTGAGCATGAATCGAGTTCCAATTTGTGTTTACTGTGATAGGCGCCATCCAAGCGAATTTTGGAGGAAAATAGGGGTGTGTTTCAGATGTGGGTCAATTGAGCATTGAGTTAGGGATTGCTCACGACACTCTTTTAGTCGGATGCAAGATTCAGCTCAAAAATGAAATTAGAGATAGGGATATGTGACTAGGCATTGAGATAGTCGAGACGTATCTAGTGCCAATATAGGTACTTTGATTAAGAACTGTTTGTATATAAGTGTTTGTTGCAATGGTGTTTTATGAATATGGGTTAGAGGGATTCTTAATGATATTTCTGTAAAAAGTTTCTTCAGACACTTCGAGTTAGTGACTAGAAAAATCATTAGCAATATTATCTGGATTGGGAGTGAAATAGTGTCTGAATTGCTTTGAAATTAGAGTTGCACAGTGATAGTGTGGATATTAGTTTGGAATGAGGAATCATAGATTTTTTGGATTAAGTGAGTGGTGTGGCAGCATGAATTTCGAGGATGAAATTCTTTTTAGGAGGGGAGAGTTTTCGCATCTTGAAAACTAGGTTAGGAGAATTGGGTTAGTGAAATCAAGAATGGTCGCGTCCTGATTTTTGGGTAAAGATTACGAAAATTTTGTCAAGTAAATTAATCTGGTTCAGTGGTTAAGATACATGAGTAGTGTGTGTGCAGTTCCGTGTTTGAATCCCTTCCCTTGGATTTTATTTGTTTTATCTTTATATCTGGCTAGTCATATCTAGCTTATCTTTAATTTTTGTTAGATTGTTAGTAGAATGAGCCTGCTGGTTCGGCGGTAAGGCTTCAGCTTACCAGTGGTCCTTTGTTCGAAACCTCGTGTGTACAAAGTGGAAATTTATTTTTATTTTAAAATTTGAAGGAAAATCTGATGTGGATAAGTGATGGAGTTAGTGGATAGTTATTAAAAAACTCAAATTGAGGGATTATCTCCTAATTTTGTTCCCCTCATTCTACTGTCCATATTTTTTCTCCACCTTTCCCATACACGTTTTTTTGCTCATTTGTTGTATTGAGTGTTGGGAAAAACCCCTTTTTGTTGTTTTCTTCTTCTCTGCTACTTTTCCACCACGTTTGATTATATTTTTGCTATCCTAGTGTTTAGGTTTGTTGACCCTTGCTTTTGTGACATCTCTTTATGGTGGTTATTGTTTGGCAAGTTCTACGTTTTCCATCTAGGAATTTTGTTTTTGGTTTTTCTCCAAGGGTAATTGTTAGTTTTTGGTTTATTGGCCAATCGGGTGGTTTATTTGTTAGTGTTTTGTTAAGTGGGGATTTTTGAGACGAACGCTCCGTCGGTGAATTAAGTGTTACGGAATTGTTTCACCTTTGGGATCTTAGAGTGTGACGTATCATCGTTTTCCAAAAATAGTAAGGTAATCAGCTAATTTAGGACCGGACAACATGCGGGGGCTCAGATTGGTTTTTCACATTAAACTGTCTATTTTGGTTAATGAACTAAGGTTTCTAGACTTTAGATTTTTTGACTGTAAGGCTATTTTTGATCTTAGTTTTTGGTTTTTGTATTGTCCGTCAATTTTTGGTATTTGGAGTATGAGTCTGCAAAATCATACGATTTACCAAAATTAGAACTTGATTTTCAAAATTAAGAATCTAAAATATACGCTGAAAAACTAAGCATTAAGCTAAATGTGTTTCTGTAAAATATGAAAGTTTTGCGCACGATTTTTTCTAAATAGCAATATAAAAGTTTTGTCAAAAATTATTATTTTCATTTCACACGACTTCTGAAACGAGATTTTTAATTAGTTTTTTTTTTTCAAACGAGTCGATGTAACTCCTCTAGATTCAGCCATAACATCTAGGCTGGGTTTGGGGTGTTACATTCTTTCTATGTGCATTAATCTTAGTGAAATTTTAATACATATGTCAAACACAAAACTGATGCTCAAAACCTAAAAATAAAGACTGCACTGTCGGAATAAGACCCTACATGTAAAACAAACATAGTAAACACTAAGATACATATAATAAGGTAAAATAATTTGGGAGAAAAGAAATAGAAGATAAAAAAAATTTAAAAGTAGTGTAAAAATGTTATTAACCTTTTGCCCATCTAACATAAAAGTCCAAGCATGAAAGTTTTAAATATTTAAATCATTGGCTAACAAATCTTGTTTGTTCTCTCCTTCAACCACTACATTGGTTATCAAATAAATACAATAATTTTCATGTATACCTATTAGTGTAAGCAACTCTCCACTGTATTTACACTTTAGCCAACATCCATCTATCAAAATAATTGGTCTACAACTAGCTAGAGAACCATCCTTCAATGCCTTGATGCATATATAAATTCTTTGAAACAATGAATTCTCTAGATGCAAAATGGTGGTTAATCCACGATTTCTTTTTCTTTGCACTCCATAATACATTGGTAGCTTAGAGTACTAGTCTTCATCCTTTCCTCTAATAATCTCTAAAGATTTTAGTTTAGCTCTATATCCCTTCATCCATTTTATTTCAAAATTCAATTCCTTTCTAACTTTAGCTAAAAATGTATTGACCTTCATTTTAGGGTCACTTTGAAAAACATTTAAAAACTTATAAGCCAACTATTCAACATATGCAAATTTATTTTCAAAAACCTTGCTATAGTTATGCTCACTCACCATGCTTTTGATTTGAATAGTCATTTTGTCCGACATTTTTTAAGCCCATATATGAAAAAAAAACAACCTTTTTTGTATCTTATATCCATTCTATCTTCATCATTATGCTTAAAATCAATCCTCAACTGGTTAACTAATAAATATTGTCAACAATCATTTTGAACTGATCAAAGTCTTTAAACATTATGATAGCAACAAATTTAGATTCTTCATATCCATTTTCGCATCAAATTCAAGATATTCCTTTTTCTTTTGACAACAAAATCACTACCACTAATAGCATATTCCAAATATAATTTATTAGCATCATCTAAAAAAATAACCAACTTTAGAAGAAAACTCTTTTCCCGATGAATCATGTAACCATCTTGTTGGATTTTTTTATCATTCACTTTTCCTTTTCCTTTCTCTGAACCATATACAAAATAAACAACTTTAGAAGTAAACTCATTTCCTATCTTATCTTTAACTTCAACATCAACTAATCCATCATTGCCATCATCTACATCATATTCGCTATCATAAAATCCACCATCTACATTATTTTTTAGATCTTGAGTCATTATAGATTTTGATATATGTTCATTGTAACATCCCGATAATATATGTGTCTTTATTTGTTATATTTTGTCATTAATTAATATTTGTTCTAGTGGTTAGGGGTTGCCAATCTATGTCTGAAGACTTGGGTTCAAGTTTTGGAGTGAGCAAAAAGAGGGTTTTTTTGTAATTTCAGTCAAGGGTGCATGGGGTGGAGTTGGTTTGAAAGTCAAACACTAGAAAGTTATCAAGTTGTCAGATAGGGTTGTTAAGGGATTTTATTTTATTTTATTTTTAGTTTCTTTGATTTTTCTTCTTTTTCCCAGCAAAATCCACGTTCAAATTTTCTTTTCTTTTCCCCAACAATTTCACGTTTGAGTTTTCCCAAAACCCATTATTCACTCTACCAAATCTTGTTTGCTAATATGTTCCTTTGTGTTCACTTATTTTGTTTTGTTCATTCTTCAACCTATATCTTTAATTTAATGTTTTCATTCTTGGGTTACTCCTTCGGCCTTTAAATTCGATTTTTGTTTTGGAATGTTGATTATCGTAAGTGTTCGACAGGTAATGTTGCAATTTTGGGTGTGTTGGGCTTTAGGGTAATTTTGAGTTGTAGAATCGATACTATTATAATTTTTTTCTTCTCTCTTATTATATTCTTGGGTTTGTTGACAGCAGAGGATCGAGAGGGTCGAAATTCCCTCATTGTGGATTAGTGGTGTTAGAAATTGGTTTGGAAGTTCGGGTAAGTGTTCAAATACTTTGGTTTTTCGTTGTGGGTAAGTGGATTATTTGGTTGAATTGGGGAAACATAGCTAATAGGAGTGTTTATTATCAAGTTTAGGTACTGGTGGTCTCGTAGTTACTTCTATATCAGAATTGAACCAGGTGTGTAACGAGAAACCTGAAAAATAGCGAATGGTAGAAGACCAAATGGGGGAATGTCGACGCCACACGACCGTGCTCGAGGCTGTGTGCGACACACAATCGTGTGTGAAGCCATGTGTCACACACTGCCTAGGCCATTTTGGGCGTGTGGGCCCGAATTTAAATTTTTTTCCTAGGGTCGTACATGTCATCCTAATCGATTGTGAACCTTTCGTGGGGCTGGTTTGTGTTTAGACAAGCTTTAAAGTATGAAATCTAAAAATCTATTTGTATGGAATATGACGTAAACAACACCTAAATGCATGTAATGTAAAGTGAAATGTCTAATATGCTATGTATATGCATGTTTAATATCTATTATACGAGCATGCTGGATATATTAATTATGGTATCTATTAATTCTGTCATATCTGATATTTTGTCTGTATCTGACTATGGGGTGAGTTTTGTGTTATGTGAAGGAAGTATTTCGTGTGAGGTGATATCTTGCCAATATACTGGCAACACTGCTGCAATTATTCTGAAAAGTGTCGTATGGACACTATGTGGTGTGTAGGGCTGGGTGGGTGTGTTATACCCCACGTGGTGTGTTGGGATGGATGGAGTTGGTGTGTAGAGGATGGGGATAGGATTATGCATATTTGTATCTGTACGATTTTATTATAGTTCTGATTCTGTAAAAGATTTATGTCTCTATATGTTCTGCCATGTGATTGAATCTGAACAAATGATTTTGTTGAGTTACACACTGAATTATAAAACTCATTCTCTGTTTGTCTGATAATTTTAGGTAAGCCAAAAACTTAGACAAGTCGGTGCAATGGGAGCTCGGTTGTGTCAATGATGCCATAAAACTATTTTTACTTTAATTTGCCTAAACTGTTTTTACTTTAATTTGCCTTACTTAAATTTTGGTTTTGAGAGTTTTGTATAATTTGGACTCTCCAGACTTTTGGGACTGTTTTTGGTTTTGGATTTTTATTTTTGTTTTCTAGCATAATGACTGATAAAATGGTTTTATGAAAACAAGAATGTTTCTGAAAATAATAGTTTTCAAGGAAAGAATTCGATTTACCAAAATATAACGTTTTAAGAAACTCCGCTGTAAAATATCTAATTTAATTAAAAGACGTAAACTAACAACGATTTTAAATTAAATAAGTATATCAATACGTTTTCCAAACAAATCGGGCTTACCAAGTAACAATGATTTACGATGGTTTCAAATAAAAGGGAAGTCAGATTTATAGTGTTTCTTCGTAACACTTTCAGATTCGACTGTAATGTCTAGGCCGGGTTTGGGGTGTTACATTCAGTGATATCAGAGCCAAGTTGCAAAACTTGGGCCGTGAAATTTTATGTTCAAAAATTATATTTGTAAAAATTTCTTTTTGAGTAAAGTTTATTTTTGAATATAAAAAGTAAGTCAGTGGAATACAGAGTCCCTGGCGCTGATCCTAAAACTATTCAAACCACACTAAGTTAGCTAGAGACTGAAAAATTCTGAAATTTTTGAAACTTCTAAAATTTTTGAAACTTCTAATAATTACTTGAATATGATGAGTGCTTGTGGAACGCATGGTCATGGTCTCGTGGGCGCGGCGGACGCTGTAGAGGGGCTCGAGCTGAGTTGTCCTAGACGGGCAGTATGCCTAATCTGGAAAAGAGTGAGACACCGGCTATACCTACTACTGAAACTGGGTCTCATAGTCGCTCGGCTGGGAACGACACATTGTCCCAAGCCATGCTTAGAGTATTGGAGAGGGTTGCTAGACCCCATTTTGGTTCTAGGAGTCGTGGGTCGGTAACTGAATAACTCTGGTCTAATGGTGCTGAGTTGTTTAGGGGCGTCATTGGGGTTACCCTAATTGTGGCTGAATACTGGTTGGAGGCAACCAAGAGGATAATGAATGATATTGACTGCACCCCTGAGCAAAAATTGAAGGGTGCAGTATCTCTGCTTCGCGATGAGGCGTATCAGTGGTGGTTAACGATTGAGGAGGGTACTTAGCTCGACCAGATTAATTGGAAATTTTTTAAGACTTCCTTCCAAAATAAATATGTGAGGGCGAGTTATGTGGATGCTCGTAGACGCGAGTTCATGAATCTCACTCAAGAGGATAGAACTGTGGTTGAGTATGAGGCCAAAATTTTTAGATTGATTCATTACGCTTGTGGGATGGTGGCGTCTAAGTATGAGAAATGTGTCCATTTTGAGGATGGTCTAAGAGATAATCTGAGAGTCCTGATAGCTCCGCAGAGGGAGAGAGAGTTCGTCGTTGTAGTGGAAAAGGCGAGGATCATAAAAGAGGTTAAGCGTGTTGAATGCTAGAATAGAGACCGAGAGAGAGGTAAGAATAAAAGGCATTCGTAGCCCTCTAGTTCTGTTCAGAGGCCTAAGAAACAGGTCTGATCTGATAGGCCTTCTAGAGTTGGAGTTCAAGTTGCTCCTACTGTGGCTCAACCATGTAGTGATTGTGGTAGACGCTATCTGAGAGAGTGTTGGAGGAGGTTGGGAGCGTGTTTTCGGTACGGGTTAGTGGAGCACCGTATTAGAGATTACCCATAATATTTTAATCAGATGCAAGCTCTAACTTTGGGTTTTGTTCAGCCTCAGTAGGTAGTTCAGTAGCTATCTAGGGGTCGTCGTCCAGCCAGGGGTGGTAATAGTACGGGTAAAGGACAGAGAGAATCATGTAAAGGTGCTAATCAGTTTAAGGCAAGGCAGCTTACGTTGGTATATGCTGCTCGACGTCATGAGGACAAGGTCGTCGCTGATATAATTACGAGTACGTTTCTTTTTTATGATGTTCCATGATGTTCCGTATTTTCCACTAATAGACATAGGGTCAACACATTCCTATGAGCTAGTTCTATTTCTGTAAAGTTGGGGATTCTTGTTGAGAGCACTTCTGATGAGATTTCTGTACTGAGTCCGTTAGGCCAATCTATTCGGGTGAATAGACTATATAGAATGTACTGTTGGAGGTACAAGGGGTTGTATTTCTGGCTAATTTGATAGAGCTACCATTTGGGTAATTGGATCTAATTCTGGGTATGGACTGGCTTGTAGAGCATCGAGTCAGTTTGGATTGTGCAACTAATAGGGTAGTTCTAATATCTGAAACTGATGTAGAGGTGATTATGATCAGTGGGCGTCGAGATTAATTATCTAATGCGATCTCTACTCTTGTGGCCAAGAAACTGGTTCGGATGGGATGTGAAGTGTATTTGGCTTTTTTAAGTGGTTCACCTTCTGTGGACTCTTCTATCGGGAACCTCCGAACAGACTAGAAATTCCTGGATCCTTTTCTCAAAGAATACCGGGTTTACCTCTAAATCAATAAGTTGAGTTAAGTATTGAGCTTCTATCGGGTACAACCCTGGTATCCATTGCTCTTTACCGTGTGGCACCGAATGAGCTTATGAAGATAAATGCTCAACTTCAGGAGCTCTTGGATCGTGGGTTCATCCATCCTAGTGTGTCTCCGTAGGGACTACTAGGGTTAGTTGTAAAGAAAAACGATGGTACTATAAGGATGTGTATCGACTACTGTCAGTTAAATAAGTTAATGGTGAAGAATAAGTACCCACTTCCGAGGATAGACGACTTAGTTGATCAATTTTGTGGGGCTTTGATGTTTTTGAAAATAGATATCCGTTCTAGGAACCGTCAATTTAAGGTTAAGGATGTTGATGTTCATAAAACTGCTTTTAGGACTCTTTATGGGCACTACGAGTTCCTAGTCATGGCCTTTGGTTTGATGAATGTTCTTATGAACCGAGTTTTCCAGCCGTACTTAGATCAGTTCGTCGTGGTCTGTATCGACGACATTTTGGTATACTCTAAGATTGAAGATGATCATGATGAGCATCTTAGAGTAGTTCTTCAGATTCTGAGAAAGAAGCAGCTCTATACTAAGTTGAGCAAGTGGGAATTCTGGTTAAGGGAAGTGAATTTTCTAGGACACGTTCTTTTTGCTGAGGGAATCCTAGTTGATCCTAAGAAGATTGAGGTTGTGCTTGATTGAAAAGAGCCTAAGAATGTTTTTGAGGTCTGCAGTTTTCTAGGTCTTGCGGCCTATGACCGGAGATTTGTCGAAGGGTTCTCATTAATTGCAGCTCATTTGACTAAGCTGTTTCATAAGAACGCCTCTTTTGTTTGAACTGATGAGTAGCAAGAGAGCTTCGAGAAGTTCAAATTTGTTTTGACTCAGGCATCTATTTTGATACAGCCCAAATCTGGTAGGGAGTTCGTGGTGTACAGTGATGCGTCACACGTCGGTTTGAGATGTGTTCTGATGCAAGATGGTAAGGTAGTGGCTTATGCGTCACAATAGCTTAAGTCACACGAAGGAATTTATCTTACGCATGATCTCGAGTTAGCTATTGTTGTCTTTGCCTTAAAGATTTGGAGGCACTATTTGTATGGTGAGAGATGCATTATTTATATCGATCTCAAGATCCTTAAATATCTCCTTACCCAGAAGGAGTTGAACCTTAGGCAGCGTAGGTGGATTGAACTGCTTAATGATTATGATTGCACGATCAAGTATCATTTTGGTAAGGCTAATGTGGTGGTTGATGCTCTTAGTCGTAGGGCTATGTCTAATTTGAAGGCGATGTTTGCTCGCTTAATTCTATTTGATGATGGGAGTTTGTTAGCCGAGTTGTAAGTTAAGCTAACTTGGATTGATTAGATTTGTGATAAATAGTTAGAGGATGATTTTCTGGTTCTGCGATTTTGTCAAGTAGAAGATGGTAGTACGTCTGATTTTGGGCTAAATAGTGATGGGGTTCTATCTTTTCGAGGACGCGTTTGTGTATCGAATGACTTTAATTAGAGACAATCTATTATAAGGGAAGCACATAGTAGCATTTATGCTATGCATCCCGGTGGAAATAAGATATATCGAGATCTTTGTGATTTATACTGGTGGTCTGGTTTGAAATGGTAAGTGACAGACTTTGTTTCTCGTTATCTAACGTGCCAGCAAGTTAAGGCTGAACACTAGTTGCCTTCAAGTTTGCTTCAACCCGTTAAGATTTCCATGTGGAAATGGGAAGGTGTGTCTATGGACTTCATTATTGGGTTGCCCTTAGCACCTACTAAGAAGGATTCTGTATGGGTCATCGTGGATCAGTTGACCAAGTCTACCCACTTCATACCTGTTTAGACAGATTATTCTCTTCAGTAGTTGGCCAAGCTATACATTTTTTAGATTGTAAGACTTCATGGGGTTCCAGTTTCGATTGTTTCTGATAGAGATCCTCCATTTACTTCTCGATTCTAGAGAAAACTTTGTGAGGCTCTGGGTTTGAGATTGGACTTCAGTACTGCGTTCCAATCTTCAGATAGATGGTCAATATGATAAGGTGATTCAGATACTAGAGAATATGCTTTAGAGTTGTGTGATTGATTTTTGAGTAGTTGGGAGGACTTTCTTCCATTAGCCGAGTCCGCCTACAATAACAACTTTCAGTCTAGTATTCAGATGACATCTTATGAGGCTCTGTACATTCGTAAGTGTCGTACCCCTCTATGTTGGACTGAGTTGGGTGAGCGATTGGTTTTGGGCCTAGAGTTGGTTTCTGAGACTAAAGACAAAGTCAGATTAATTCGGGATCATCTTAAGGCGGCTTTTGATAGACAGAAGTCTTATGTAGATCTAAAAATGAGGGACATAAGTATTCTATGGGGTATTATGTGTTCCTCAAGGTATTGCCATGAAAGAAGGTTATGCGGTTTGGACGTAATGGCAAGTTAAGCCTTAGGTTTATGAGGCTGTATCAGATTCTGAAACGTGTGGGACCAGTTTCTTACCAATTAGAGTTACCTCAGAAGTTAGACTGTATACATGATGTGTTCCATGTCTTTATGTTAAGACTGTATCAGTCGGACCACTCATATTGTTTTTTTTAGGAGATTGAGGTTAGACTAGATTTGACATTTGAGGAGGAGCCGATTTAGATCTAGATTGAGATGTAAGGTCTTAAAGAGGAAATTTATTCCATTAGTGAAGGTACCATGGTGGAATTATGGCACTAAGGAAGCCACGTGAGAACCTGAGGACTCGATTCGTCAACAGTATCCACATCTATTTGAGTTAGGTAAATTTCGAGGTTGAAATTTCTTTTTAAGGGTAGAGTTGTAACGCCCTAAAAATATATGTCTTTGTTTGTTAGATTCTGTCGTAAAGTAATATATGTTCCAGGGTTTGGGGTCGTCAATCTATGTTTGAAAACTTAGGTTCAAGTCTTGGCATGATCAAAAAGGGGGTTTTGTTTTTGCAATTTCGATCAAGGGTGCATGGGGTGGAGTTGGTTTGAAAGTCAAACACTAGGTAGTTATCAAGTTGTGGGATAAGGTTGTTAGGGGATTTTATTTTATTTTATTTTTAGTTTATCTAATTTTTCTTCTTTTTCCTAACAAAATCCACGTTTAAATTTTCTTTTCTTTTTCCCACCAATTTCACGTTTGAGTTTTCCCAAAACCTATTATTCACTTTACCAAATCCTATTTACTAATCTGTTCCTTTGAGTTCACTTATTTTGTTTCATTCATTCTTCAACCTATATATTTAATTTAATGTTTTCATTATTGGGTTAAGTTCCTGGAATATTTAGGTTACTCCTTCGGCTTTTAAATTATATATTTGTTTTGGAGTGGTGATTATCGCAAGTGTTCAACAGGTAATGTTGCAATTTCAGGTGTGTTGGGCTTTAAGGGTAATTTTGAGGTTCGTTGTAGAATCGATACTATTATCATTTTTTTCTTCTCTCTTATTACATTCTTAGGTTTGTTGATGTAGAGGATGATGAGTATCAAAATTCCCTCCTTGTGGATTAGTGGTGTTAGAAATTGTTTTGGAAGTTCGGGTAAGTGTTTGAACGATTGGGTTTTTCATTGTGGGTAAGTGAACGTAGCTAATTGGAGCATTTATTGTTGAGTTTAGGTACTAGTGGTCTCTTAGGTTGTTCCGTATCAGAATCGACTTAGGTGTGTAACGAGAAACCCAAAAAATAGCGAACGAAGGAAGCCAAAATTGGGGCTTGTTGATGCCACACGGTCATGTGTCGCACACGGCCTAGGCCATTTTGGGCCGTGTGGGCCACAAAGGCAAGGCCATTTTGGGCATGTGGGCTACACGAGCGTGTGGGCCCACACAGACTAGCCATTTTGGGTCGTGTGAGCCACATGGACGTATGACCCAAATTTTAGAATTTTTCCCTAGGGTCGTACATGTCGTCCCGATCGACTTTGGGTCTTCCGTAGGGTCGATATGTGTTTAGACAAGCTCTAAAGTATGAAATCTAATAATCTATTTGTATGGAATATGATGTAAACAACACCTAAATGCAAGTAACGTAATGTGAAATGTCTGATCTGCTATGTATATGCATGTTTAATATATGTTATATGAGCATGCTTGATATATTAATTCTGGTATCTGTTAATTCCTTCATATCTAGTATTCTCTTTGTATCTGACTATGGGGCGGGATATTTGTTATGTGGAGGAAGTATTCCGTGTGAGGAGATCTCTGGCCAATATATTGGCAACACTATTACGATTATTCTGAAAAGTGCCGTATCAATACTATACGGTGTGTAGGGCTGGGTGTGTGTTTTATACCCCACGTGGTGTGTTTGGATGGATAGAGTTGGTGTGTAGAGGATGGGGGTAGGATTATACATATTTATATCTATACGATTCTATTATAATTCTGATTCTGTAAAAGATTTATGTCTGTATCTATTCTACCCTGTGATTCAATCTGAATTTATGTTTCTGTTGAATTACACACTGAGTTATAAAACTCATTCTCTATTTTTCTGAGAATTTCAGGTAACCCTCAAACTAAGACGGATCGATGCGATAGGAGCTCGGTTGTGTCCACAATGCCATAAAACTATTTTTACTTTAATTTGGCTTACTTAAATTTCAGTTTTGAAAGTTTTGTATAATTTGGACTCTCCAAACTTTTGAGAATATTTTTTGTTTCGGATTTTTATTTTGGTTTTATAGCATAATGACTGATAAAATGGTTTTATGAAAATGAAAATTTTTCTGAAAATAACGATTTTCAAGGAAGCAATTCGATTTACCAAAATATAATGTTTTAAGAAACTCTACTGTGAAATATCCGATTTAATTAAAAGACGTAAATGAACAACTATTTTAAATTAAATAAGTATATCAACATGTTTTCCAAATAAATCGGGCTTACTAAGTAACAATGATTTACGATGATTTCAAATAAAAGGAAGTCAGATTTATAGTGTTTCTTCATAACACTTTCGAATTCGGCCGTAACATCTAGGTCGGGTTTGGGGTGTTACATTCATAATATGTTTAGACTACTAGATTATATAGTGCAAATAATCCAATTATTATAGCATCATCTTCTTCTATACTAACTAATCCATCAGTTAAGCCTTCTTCTAGTATCCTTCAATGATTGTGATACATATATTACAGCCTAATTGTAACACCCCTTACCTGACCCGATCGTCGGGTCCAAGCTACAGGTTGCTACATTCGTTGTTGGAGCAACTACAGTCATATTCACAATAAAATGATAATTTTCACATTTATTCAAACATAAATCGCCTTCATTTTAGGTTTAACAAACAATTCCAAGCCTTAATCGAACATACGAAAGCTCTTTTGACAACCTTAGCATGAAATAAGACCAAATTACAAAGTTTTATAAATTCAAGGCCAACGTCGTAACGTCAAATGTTGGATCTAGTGCCTGAATGTAGTATATTCGTTTGTAAACTTGTAAATATTTTGAACAGATTGGTTAATAAAACAAATTCATTGATTACATTAATATAATTTGTATAATTGTCCCCACATGATTTTCGCACGCAAAGCAAAATGGAAGTAAATGTTGCTCGTTGGTTGTCTAATTTTTTAACTAATACTAAGTGGTATTATGTGGTCAGATCGTAGTACGGAAAGACATCTTCTATTAGTAAACGAACCTAAACATGTCTTTAGTCTAATCAGAAATGAGAAAATTGATTAAAAGATTAATATGTTGTCTATCAAGTCCAATTAGGCATATGACTTGTCTTGGACATAGATGTGACTGACAATAAATTGGACAGGACCCAAGCAGAATAGATCTTGAATCCGTTTATGAATTTATTCACTTGTGACATTCATAGTGTGACATACTTAAATCCTAAGTGGATGGCGGACTATGTATGCGAGACTTATACACTTTGATGTAAGTAAAAACTTGAGTTCAAATAGATAAGGAACTGAAAGTTGGTGTGTTGGGTGTACGACTTCTATAGTATGTAGCGTCATTCACAGCAGTGGAATTCATAGCCCTAAACATGGGTAAATTATATCCTCTCATTGGCATTACATGGTTGATGAAAAGTAAACATGACCACGGGTTGTCCATCTTTGTGATGGATGACTTGATCACTATTTGATAATGATTTACTTTTCATGATGAAAGATGTAATAATTACCATGAGATAAAATATGATTATATTATGAGAACATATATTATCCCAAAGATATCAAGGATATCCTATGAGGGTAACACACTTATGACAAGGTCATTAGATGAGCACTGAATAGTTGCTTTCGTAATGATATGTTGTTGAGGAGAGCTCAGTCACAATACTATAATAGAATTACTTTATGACTAAATAAATTTATAATTAATAGGCGAAAAGTCGAAACTTAATTATCACTTTTTTCTCGTAATTTTGATTTCATTCTTCCTATCACAAAATTCTTTAGCAATAGAAAAAGTAATTTCCCTAATAATTTACCAAATCAAATGTTTGAGAAAACCGTAAATCCTTGAAAATATGAGTAAAAATCTTGAATCAAATTTACTGTAAACAAATTTAACAGTGATGATACAAGTGACCTAGTTTATTAATAATAAAATTTAAATATCTAATTTGAATAAATTAAAGTTTTATTAACTTTATTAACTTAAATATCTAATTTGAATAAATTAAAGTTTTATTAACTTTATTAACTTAAAAAAAACATTTATATTTATGGATGTAGGTTATCTATATATAAAAAAATCCCCATGAGAGGACGCAGTGACAATTGTTTTTTTTTCCATATGATTTATTTTTAGTTTTTGTGATTCTATGTTAAAATTTGAAAGTTAATTTTTATATTTTAATTTGATTTAGTTTGATTCATTTATTTTTATAATGTCATTAGTTGGTATAAATAGGGGTGAGTGTTCGATCAAATCGAATCGAATCAAATGAAAAATTTTGAGTTAATTGAGTTGACGAATCCTATTTTATCATCCTGACCTGATTTGAAATTTTCTCGAATCGAGTTGAGTGAGATGGAATTCGAATCGAATCAAATCAAATCAAATATATTTGTTCGAGTTTAATTTAAAAAATGACTTTAGATTCTTGTAACCACTGTCACCCACTGTAATCAAATTTGTTAACTTTCATCTCCTTATAATTTATTTTTTAATCTTTTATATACGGGTTAATTTATTTGCTTGCTTAGTTACTTCAATTATCTTCTGATTTTTGTCACTGTGTATTTTGAAATTAAAAAATCTATTAAATATAAAAAATGTGATTTTTTAATAAAAGTTATCTTAAAAATAAAATGTGAAATTGATACCAACATAAAATTTTAACATGAATATTTTATGGCATCATCAATAATTCAATTTTAACAGAAATTTATAAAGATTTAATATATTAAACAATTCAATAATATAAATAGTATAAAATGTAAAATTTAATTTAATAATATAAATAGTAGATATAAATAAAATTATTACTATTTAGGTTTATGGATGTTTTTCGATGATTTTTTATTGGGAGTAAAGGGTAAAAAGTAAAAGTTTATGAGAACAATAAAAAGTTTTAGGGTTGGGGAGTAAAATTTTGGGGGGAAAGTAAATGAGAAGAGAATATTCAAAAAAAAATTTGGGGGGGGGGAATGGGTTTGGGGTAGATGGGGGGCAATTTACCAAAAAAACCTATTTTTTTTAAAAGTTACCGAAATGGGCCCGATATTTTATTATTTACCGGAATGGGCCTTTTTCGGCAAATCACATCCACGTCAGCGCGATGTCAGGGGACGTGCCAGGAAATTGCGGCCACGTCAGCGTGCTTGGCTGACGTGGCAACAAATCGCGTCCACGAGGGGGCGATTTGTTGCCATGTCAGCAAAGCGCGCTGACGTGGCCGCAGCTTGCCCCGCGCGTGAACAGTGCAACGGTAAAAAATTTGACCGTTGCCCCCCTCCAACGGTCAAAAAAAAAACTATAAATACCCCCACCCCTTTTTTTCACAAGCTAATCCTCTCTCAAATTTCTTCGCAATTTCCTCTCAATTTCCTCCCAATTTCCTCTCAAATTCCTTCCAAATTTCTCTCAAATCCATATTTAATCTCAATTTGCTCTCAAGTTCCTCTTAAATTTCTCTTAAATCCCTTTTTTTAAATAATTTTAAATTTTTTTAAACCGTAAAAATTTGTACGATTTCAGCAATGGCCGGAGAATTGACTCGTCTTGATAAGCATCACATATCGGTGAAACAAATGAAAATGATAAGCGTTAAATTTAATTTTTAAATATTATTTAAGAATTTTTTATTTATGCATTTTTAGATAATTATTAATTAATTATTTGTTATAAAAGTCTGTAGATCGGGTATTGGAATGCAATATCCGGAATATGCATGATCCTCCATCACTGTTGGTAGAGAACTACCTGCGGGAAGCGGATTTTTGGCACGTGGCAGCGGTAGGCCGGGGATGCAAGGTGGATCCAAAACTAATCAGTGCGTTGATCGAGAGGTGGAGACCCGAGACGCATACATTCCATCTTCCATTTGGAGATTGCACTATCACTCTAGAAGATGTCAGTCTGCAATTGAGATTGCCGGTGGACGGGTACCCAGTCACCGGGTCTGCTCAATCTAGCGATTGGGGAACGGTGTGCTACGAGCTTTTGGGGGCTATTCCGAAGAAAATGGACGGAGGTAAGATCGAGATGGGCTGGTTACATGACACATTCCCTGAACCGGATAAAGATTCAACCGAAATTGAAAGAATTCGATACGCTCGGGCATACATTCTTCAATTAATTGGAGGTTATCTTATACCCGACTTATCACGGAGCCGCGTACATCTAAGATGGCTGCTGAAACTCGTTGATTTTAGAGCAGCTGGTGAATTGAGTTGGGGGTCTGCTGTCTTGGCAACGTTATATCGGGAGATATGCGGGGCGACGCGACCGAGGAGAGCAAAAATCGGAGGTTGCCTGTCACTACTGCAGTCATGGGCACGGTTTCGTTTTCCATTTCTACGTCCTCGAGTGGACCACCCATATACATTCCCACTCATAATGAGGTAAATTTTATATTAGATTTTACAATTATTATTTAGATTTTTAAAAATAAAAGTATGCTAAAAAGTTATTTAATTAGGTGGAACCATCAGGCAAGTCATGCTCAATTACCTACCTCTCTTGAAGATATACGGCTTCTATTAGACCAACAGTTGGAAGCACATGTAAGTATTAAATAAAATTGATATTTCCATCATTTGCTAGTCGATTGATATTTAGTATTTAGTATTATGCATTATGTATATAACTAATATTTCTATCATGTTCATATAGTTTCAATGGACACCATACGAGGTTCCGGCAATTAGGGCAATAATTCCGGAAGAGTTCTTACAAAATCCGAACGCTTGGCACGTGAAAGTCGCGTTGATCAACTACGCGACCGTGGAGATGCACCAGTCAGATAGGGTGTTACGGCAATTTGGATGTAGACAACTGATTGCTGTGGAACCTGAGGTGTTTGACGATCACCACAAAATCGACCTTCGGCAATTGAATACGGATTGGCCGAGATTCTGCCCCGAGTTCATTGAAATGTGGGAAGATCATTATGCTTATATACCTAATAGGGAACCGATCATCGTTCCGGAGTTAGCATGCGTACCGGAGTACATGTCCTGGTTCAGGATCCATGGCAAGCCGTATTTACTATCGCCAGAGGAGAGGCAGCGGCAATTACGTAACCAAAGGGAACGACATTGCCTTTAAATCCAAGAAGAAGGGACGACGATGCAGGCCCATCAACTATGCCCAGAAATTCACCTAGCCCATCATCAACGCCCATAGAATCACCAGGCCCAGCGGGAGCACAAACATAGTCACCCGACCCAGCAGTTCAACCGATGATACCCACGCAACCGCCTTTTCAGATGATGCCAGGTGCGTTTCCTAGCCCTTTTATGTATCCTAACCATTATATGTTTCCTTTTCCGAGTCCTATGGCAGGTTGGAGCCAATGGCCCGATTCAGCTCCATTTCCTGTTACGCCGAGTGGACCGCCGATGTATAGGCCAGTGACGCACGAGGGATCGCAAGAGGGGCCGTCGGGGAGCTCTTCTTTTTACTAATCCCCACCACCATATGGGTTTCAAACACCGTCGACGTTGGTGATGCAAACACCTCCACATTCACAATTCTATCAAGGTGGCTCATCGTCCCAACTCCAACAACCAAATGCCCTACTAGAAGAACTAGAATCCCCGCCGAAAGAACCACAACCGCCGCAAGAAGCTGGACAAAGGAGGAATCCAACGCGTAACCGTCGACGGCCGCCATGTGGCACTGAATCCCACGAGCACAAACATTGATTTTTGTATTTAAATTTATTTCTACAAATATTTTGAATATTTTGATATTTTTTATGTAATAAAATAGAAATTTTTTTAAGTTATTACTTAAAAACCCTAAAGCCTTAACTCCGACAACCAGATGCCCTACTAGAAGAACCAGAATCCCCGCCGGAAGAACCAGAACCGCCGCCAGAAGCTGGACAAAGGAGGAATCCAGCGCGTAACCGTCAATGGCCGCCATGTGGCACTGAATCCCGCGGGCACAGACATTGATTTTTGTATTTAAATTTATTTCTACAAATATTTTGAATATTTTGATATTTTTTTATGTAATAAAATAGAATTTTTTTTGAGTTATTAATTAAAAACCATAAACCCTTAACTTATTAAAAATTTATAAATTTATAATTTATAATTAAATATATAATTTAATTGACAAACCTTAAACCCTTAACAAAAAACCCTAACCATAACCCTTAAATTAAAAACCCAAAACCCTTAACTTAAAAACCCTAACCCTTAACTTAATAACCCTAAACCCTTAACTTAAAAACCATAAACTTTCAAGTTAAAAACCCTAACCCTAACCATTAAAATAAAAACCCTAAACCTTAAATTAAAAACCCTAAACTCGTAACTTAAAAATACTAACCCTTAACTTCAAAACCCTAAATCTTAACTTAATAACCCTAAGCCTTAACTTAAAAACCTTAAACCCTTAACTTAAAAACCCTAACCCTTAACTTAAAAACCCTAACCCTTAATTAAAAACCCTAACCCTTAAATTAAAAATCCTAACCCTTAACTTAAAAACCCTAACCCTTAAATTAAAAACCATAGACCTTAACTTAATAACCCTAAACCCTTAACTTAAAAATCCTAACCCTTAACTCAAAAACCCTAACCTTAAACTTAATAACCATAAACCCTTAACTTAAAAACCATAAACCTTTAACTTAAAAACCCTAACCCTAACCATTAAATTAAAAACCCTAAACTTTAAATTAAAAATCCTAAACCCTTAACTTAAAACACCTAACCCTTAACTTAAAAACTTAAACCTTAACTTAATAACCCTAAACCTTAACTTAAAAACTATAAACCCTTAACTTAAAAACCCTAATCCATAATTAAAATCCCAAACTCTTAAATTAAAAACCTTAAACCTTAACTTAATACCCTAAACCTTACCTTAATAACCCTAAACCTTAACTTACAAACCCTAACCCCAAACTTAAAAACATTAAACCCTAATTAAAAACCCTAACCCTTAAATTAAAAACCATAAACCCTAAATTAGAAACCCTAACCCTTAACTTAAAAACCCTAACCCTTAACTTAAAAACCTTAAACCTTAACCTAATAACCCTAAACCTTAACTTAAAAACTCAAAACCCTTAACTTAAAAACCCTAACCCTTAACTCAAAAACCCTAACCCTTAACTTAATAACCCTAACCCTTAAATTAATAACCCTAACCCTTAACTTAAAAACCATAAAACTTCAACTTAAAAACCCTAACCCTAACCATTAAATTAAAAACCCTAAACCTTAAAATAAAAACCCTAAACCCTTAACTTAAAAATGCTAACCCTTAACTTAAAAACCCTAAACCTTAACTTAATAAACTTAAATCTTAACTTAAAAACCTTAAACCCTTAACTTAAAAATCCTAAACCTTAACTTAAAAACCCTAACCCTTAATTAAAAACCCTAACCCTTAAATTAAAAACCCTAAACCTTACCTTAAAAACCCTAACCCTTAACTTAAAAATTGTAACCCTTAAATTAAAAACCCTAAACCTTAACTTAAAAACCCTAACCCTTAACTTAAAACCCTAACACTTAACTTAAAAACTGTAACTCTTAACTTAATAACCCTAAACCTTAACTTAAAAATCCTAAACCCTTAACTTAAAAACACTAACCCTTAATTAAAAACTATAACCCTTAAATTAAAAACCATAAACCCTTAATACAATTATACCCTAAACTTTTAACTTAAAAACCCTAACCCTAACCATTAAATTAAAAACCCTAAGCCTTAAATTAAAAACCTTAACCCTTAACTAAAACCCTAACCCTTAAATTAAACACCCTAAACCTTAACTTAAAAACCCTAAACCCGTAAATTAAAAACCCTCACCTTAAATTAATAACCCTAAACTCTTAACTTAAAAACCATAAACCTTTAACTTAAAAATCCTAACCCTAACCATTAAATTAAAAACCCTAAACCTTAAATTAAAAACCCTAACCCTTAACTTAAAACCCTAACCCTTAACTTAATAACCCTAACCCTTAACTTAATAACCCTAAAACCTTAACTTAAAAACCCTAAACCCTTAACTTAAAAACCTTAAGGTTTTTACTAACCATTAATACAATTATCAGTTAATAATTTTACATTCACATAATGTTAGATTTGGAAAAATGTTTTGACTGGTACTAACAATTAATAATTTGATATAATTTGATAATTTTACTAACCATTAATACAATTATCAGTTAATAATTTTACATTCACATAATGTTAGATTTGGAAAAATGTTTTGACTGGTACTAACAATTAATAATTTGATATAATTTGATAATTTTACTAACCATTAATACAATTTATCAATTAATAATTTTACAAATATAATTTTTTTTACAATTACATTCAACTATTGCGATTAGGGCATGATCGACTTGTATGGCCTAGATTCCTACATCATCCGCACAACTTTTGTTGATTGGTTGTTTCTCGGATATTTATATTGTTGCATATTCTAGTCGAGCAAGGTCGACCCTTTGGTTTGCGACGCAATTCTTTATCCGGTAATAGCTTAAAAGGAGCAAGAGATACAGGCGGCCACTTACGTTCATCTGGGACCGGTGGGAAAATGTTTTCCAGACGTTGTACATGTTTTCTAATTTGTACACTTCGTCCACATAACTCATCGAATCCAGACGGAGATTCTAACAAGCTGCAATAACATGAGCGCATAGATAATGAAGTGCATCAAACAGCCCACAGTCGCAAGTCCTATTTCGCAAGTGTACACGATATTGCCTGCCAACAACACCTTGGTGCAGTCTGTCAAACTCTGTCACATGAAACCATAAGTTGTCTCAATTGTGACACACTGTGTGCATGGTGTTTCCCCGCGCATTGGCCTTGTTAATTTCTTGAACTACCTTATTGCACCATACATGGCCTCCCTACATCTGGCCTGCATAACTAGCTGCTCGCTTTGGAAATAGTGCCGCCAAACGAAAATATGTCTCTCGCGCAACTGATGTTATCGGTAGATGACGCGTTCCTTTAGGAACAGAATTTATGCATTCAACCAGGTTTAACGTCATATGGCCATATCGTAGGCCGCCATCGTATGCTTGTGCCCACTGTTCGAAACGTATGTTACAAAGGTAGTCCGGCCCTTCTCCATTAATTGAACGTAAAACTGCTAACATCTCGTGAAAACGGCCTTTATTTATTTCATACCCTGCCAATATAAGTTCATAGCGAATATTACATACCACTTCTACCGATAAAACTAATTCAAATTGACAAACGAAATAACACAGATATGGACTAAATACCCATGTTGGTCACTTTTTGTCTTTCGCTCTTAGATGGATATTGCCTGTAGTAGTTGGAAGCAACGTGTCTTAGGCAATATCAATGGTGTGTGTGCTGCCATAAGCTTTCCTGTCGATCAAATGCAACTAGTATACCGGCACCCCGATCTGAAATAACACAGATATCAGGTTGGGGGCACACATGCCTCCTTAACCTAGAGAGAAAGAAATTCTAGTCATCAGACGACTCTCCCGGTGTTATTGCAAATGCAATTGGAAGAAATTTCTCACCGCCATCCTGTGCCACTGCAAGCAATAGTCGATGAGTATACCTACCAAACATAAAGGTACCGTCAATTTGTACCAATGGCTTGCAGTATGGAAATGCGTCTTGGCATTGCTTAAAGGTCCAAAACAGGCGTTTGAACACTTGGCATCCATGTAGCAATCGGTCGTTGTAGTACGCATGTTCCGTTTCAAGGTCTGTGATGGCACCTGGGACGTATCTCTCTAGCACTTGACACCACTGCCATATATCATTATATGAGGCATCCCACCCACTATGCATATTCTCCAACACCTTTTGCTTAGCTATCCAAGCCTTGCGGTAAGAGGACGTGTACCCCATTTGGCTACGGATATTGGCAATTAACATCGGTACTGAAGCCTAGGTCTGCTTTTACCGTGGGCAGCATCAAGCTAGCTAACATAGCTGAATCCATCTTGGGATGATCTTGTGAAACACCTATAAACAGAGTACATTAAATAATGCAACATTACATAATAAAAGTATTATTCAGATATCGTAAATACTGTACCTGTAGCACATGTATGTGGACCTTTGTACTTTTTAATATCCCACAAATCTATCCTTTTCCCTAACGAGGCGTAGATTTTCCATGAACATGTGTCGTCTTGCACTGCACACTTCGCCTCAAACTTATCAGATTTGGATTTAACGACGTGGTAGTTAACGCCGTTTTTGATGCTATGTTGTTTTAAAGTACCAATAAAACTATCCTTGTTGGTAAACTGATTACCAACTTCAAATTCTCCCGAATCTAGCCCTGAACTTGTACTATCACGCAACCAGTGTGGTAGATCTGGAAATTCTAACGCATCATCTGCAGATAGATCGACATTATACATGTGGGCTAGAAGTGAGTATACTCTGAATCGTGGATTTACTTCTTCATCTGAACTCCTTTCAGCATCTTCAGGTTCTGTTGGAATAGGATCTGGTTCAGAAAATAAGCCAACTTCTGCACCATCGGGCCCGGGCTCTCGAGGTGGATCCATATCGGAGTCATCTTTTAACCCACAATCATCTGCAGCGTACGAGGTCCCCTCACCGGTTGACGTCGTAGGGAGTACATCATCCCTTTTTCTGGGTATTTCATAACATCCCCAATTGGATGTATATTTCCAACCACTAGAACTTGATGCCGTTCCCCAGTGCGTATTTCCAGCATCAAACATCGAGCCACCGATGTACATGTCCCATCCACCGACAGAGTGTCTTGCGGGGGATGTGCATTCAACATCGCTACCAAACATGGGCAGTTCCGTATTTTGTAACTTGCTAACCGAATGTCGGCCAGGGGCCGTGTATACATCTCGAACACCGATCGCAAATACATCATTTGGCGATGTAAATTGTACATATAACTCAATATAAGGTGCTCCACTAGCAAGATGAGTCTGCACCATTGCCTCCAAGCTACTAGCACATTTTATGTCGAACGAGTCATATAACACCGGATCAACAGAAGAACAGAATTGATACGTAATAGACAGAACTTTCTTTGGCGTCGTTCCGAAAAATTTATGCCTAATTATTTTACGAAGTTCTATCAAATCTATGTTTTGGTTAAAAACCAGTCACACCGTATTCTCCGACAAAAAACAACACCATTCTCGGTGTGGCAAACCTCACCATCGTAGTAAATAACAGCACTAATACGTTCACTCATATTTGAAACTCTAACCTTCTTAGCCTCTCTAAATTGTTTCTGCTGTGACTTATGCATTCTGAGAAAATTTTCTACCTAATTTATAGCCTCAGCCCAAACATGCTACTGTAGCAAAAGCGCGTCCACGAGGGTACGATTTCACAAATTCTTCTCAAATAGCATCCGCCTAGAAGCGATTTTATACTATTTGCTCAGAAACGTCAAGTCGAAATTATTTTTCCAGGACCTACTGTAGCAAAAGTGCGTCCACGAGGGCGCGATTTCATAAATTCTTCTTAAATAGCATCCTGCTAGAAGCGATTTTATACTATTTGCTTAGAAACGTCAAGTCGAAATTATTTCTTCCAGGACTTACTGTAGCAAAAACGTGTCCACGAAGGCACGATTTCACAAATTATTCTCAAATAGTATCCTACTAGAAGCGATTTTATACTATTTGCTCAGAAACGTCAAGTCGAAGTTATTTCTTCCAGGACCTACTGTAGCAAAAGCGCGTCCACGAGGGCGCGATTTCACAAATTTTTATCAAACAGCATCCTGCTAGAAGCAATTTTATACTATTTGCTCAGAAACGTAAACTCAAAATTATTTTTTCAGGACCTATTATAGTAAAAGTGCTTACACATGGGCGCGACTTATTTGTTTACTTTTTTCTCCAAAACCCTAAAAACCCTAAAAACCCTAAACCATAAAATCCAAAAACCTAACATGGGAAAAAGGGGCAAATCGCGTCCCCCGAAACGCGCTACGTCAGGAAATCGCGGCCATGTCAGCGCGCTTTGCTGACGTGGCAACAAATCGCCCCTTCGTAGACTCAATTTGTTGCCACGTCAGCAAAGCGTGCTGACGTGGCCGTGATTTCCTGGCACGTCCCCTGACATCGCGGTGACATGAAAGCGATTTGCCAGAAAATGGCCCATTCTGGTAAATAATAAAATACCGGGCCCATTTCGGTAAATTTATAAAAAATTAAGCTTTTATTGGTAAATTGGCCGTAGATGGGGGCTTGGGATGGGAGGGAGTACAAATTTTGGGAGAAAGTAAAAAAGTTTGGGGGTTTGGGATAAAAATATAAAAATATTATAGTTTGATATTTGGCATATTCAAATTATTTGAGTTATTCGAATCCGAAAATTAAACCTAATTTGAACTTGAAATTCGAAAAAAGAAATTCGAGTTGACTCGAATAACTCAATTTGTTTAACTCAAAATTAAAAAAAAATTCGATTTTTTCGAGTCGAATCGAGTTTTGCTCCCCCAAACATAAATATTTTTTGTTTATAAGATAATGGTTGAATTTCACTTTTGTGCCTCTACTATGTTTAAATTTGAGATTTAGTATTTACACTTTAATGAGACATAATTTAATTATCTTACTTCTATAATGTCATTTGTTAGTCCAAGTAGTTAATATCAATAACTATTTCAATTAGAATGCTAAAGTGAATCACTTAAAATATCATTCTAACACGAAAATTATATATTTCAACAAGATGAGTTAGAATTTGTGGTTTTAAGAAGAAAAAAAACATCCATGTAAACATTTTTTAACTAAAATAGTTAAGGGTGTTAATTATTTGTGTTAACCAATATATAAAAGTAGAGATACCAAATTATGTCAATTTAAAATATAGTGATTAAATCTCAAATTTACCCGACCATAACAATAATTTGATTTAAAACAATTTATACCTAAAACAATAATCCAAGACAATATATGCTTTTATTTATATAAATATATATAGTCATTAAATGTTTAATAATAAGTTAAATATTCGACACCCTTCGATGTATGATTTTGAGGGTTTATATATTACATATGCGAATATTTAAGTCTTTTTTATTGATTTATAATTTATGTGAATACGAATCAAAGAATGATTGGTGACCTTAATTCAAACATTTTGTATATTTAAATTAATTACTAAACTTTGAATTACCCATAAGAAAAAAGTTTTGATGTTCAAATTGAGTATCCATTTTATATATTTATAGTTATTGTTTAAACTTAAATTCTTATTTTTCAAAAGTAATTTGAAAATTTATCATATTTTCAAGAATTCAATTAATGAAATATTTTATTTTTAATTGTATAAGTGTAGCAAATTGGGGTGACATTATGATAATATTATTAAATGTAAATTTTATTTTTATTTTTTATGTATATAAAAAAAATTGTAAGAATTATATATTTGATAGCGGGAATAAAAATGAATGAATGAAATTTATTAAATCATTTAAAACTGATAATGGTTTAAAAATTAATTTAGTAAAATTGAAATTATATTTATAATTTTAAAATTAAAAAATAAAAATAGCTATATAGATTTAATGATTAATATTTTTATTAATTGTATTATAGTTTATAATATTGTTTTTGCTTTAATTGTTTTAATTTCTAGAATAATATTTTAAAGGGATTGATTTATAAGATAAATCATAAGTTAGAAGTTGATTTAGGACTGATAATGACTAAAAAAAAACTTAGATATTAATTTATTGATTATTTAATTATTATTTTTAAAATGATGTATTTAAAAAAATTATAAGCAATGTACTTTATGAATCAATTTAATATTTGTACTCAACTTAGAAAAAAACTAAAAGTTTAATTTATTAATTATTTTTAGTTTTTTATATTAAGTTTTTTCTTTTTAAAATTCTATTTAAGCGGTCGATATGCATGCCACATCGCGATTCTATTAAAATTTGTATTAAACTTGTCGTTTGAGTTTTAGCTCAATTGTCATGCGCATTAGTGCCAATTCAAGAGGATGGGGTTTCGAGTGTGTTGAAGCATATTATCCTCCTATTTATGGATTGAGGAGAGACTATGGGCAATTCTAGGCATTATGTCAAAAAGAACATATATGATCAGAACCTATAATGAGAATATTCAAAATAATTATTTTAAATCCATTGGAGTTTTTTTTTAAATTATTTTAATAATGTTATAAATATTACTTTCTTATGAATGCTCATAACTCTCAAAGTTGTAACCTCCATTGTAGTAACCCCATTGGAATTATTAGGGTTTTATATTTTAATTAAATCTATATTTATCCTTTGTAACTTAATGGATTGTATTATGTTAGAAGGTCTATAAATAGAGGTATGTACAAGGCTTGTAGAGATACACAAGGAATGAAATAAAAAGTTCACTCATTTATCTTTCTATTGTATTACCTCTTTGTATTGATATTTCTCTTTAGTTTGTTATTTCCTTCTATTATTTTACAACATGTTATTAGCACGAGCTTGCTCGATAGTATTCAACATTCTGTTCGAAAACAGGCAACCTAGACGTACAACCTCCTAATTGAAGCAACAATCCTAAGGTATGTGATTTTCTTTGCGAGCTTGAAAGATTTTGAGATTTCAATATTCTTAATGAAAAAAGAAAGTTAAAAATGATGCTCATTTTTTTTTCGTATTTAAGTATCAATTTATATTTTATATATTTCATGATATGTTTATTTTTGCTTAAATATGTATATCTTTCAAAGCATATGTCATTGATATGATTAAAAAATTGTAGTCATTTTTAAAAATGTTATTTTATTTGGTGACCTTTACCAAATGTACTATGGTACCTATTACATTATTTAAAATAGAGCCACACATGATTTGTGAGTATAAACAAATTTCGCTTTCTATATAGATAAAGCAAAAACTATTATTTTTCTCCAACATGTAGATGAAGGATTAAAAGTGGAATATCTAATTGCAAAAGATCCTTTTGACTCTTAAATTGCATAAAAATATGAAAGAATGATTTGATCAATTGAAAATGAATACTTTCTAACACTTGTTATGATTGAAATATCTAATGTGCTCATACAACAACAATATTGTGAAAAGGGCTTTAAAAAGTAATTTTAAATCGTCACATCCCAAAAATAGGATTAGAAGAATCAGGGTTTGTGAAATCGAGAGTGGTCACACCCTGATTTCTAATATCATTGTGCGTTCGTTAAATAAGAAAGTTACTGGCTTAATGGTTAAGTGATTAGTGAACTAGACCATGAAACCTAGGTTCAAATCCCTTCCATTGCATTAATTTTATTTTGTACAATTTTGCTCAAAACCCTAGCAAGTGTCATGCCTCATTTTAAGAATACATGTTGTAAGAATCTAAACAAAATTGAGTATTGGGCCTAGTGGTTAAGTATTGTAGCTATCGCTAGAGGTCCTAGGTTTGAGCTCCCTTCTTCCCATTTTATTATTTTCGGCAACTTGGGGTAAAGTCACCCCAAAATAAATATACGATTAAAAATATTGAAAAAAAAACAAAAGAATATTAGGCTCAACTTTATCCCTGTTTTACCGAGGGAGCAACCTCATTTTTTACCTTGAATTGGTCAAAATATGTAGAATTTCTTACTTTTCGTGGAGGATTAGATCCAGTAACTGGAGGTCCATGGTTGACTGATATTGCACACCATCATTTACCTATTGCAATTCTTTTCCTAATAGCGGATCACATGTATAAAACCAACTGGGGCATTGGGCATATCCTAAAAGATATTTTAGAGGCTCATAAAGGTCCATTTATAGGCCAATGGCATAAAGGACTATATGAAATCCAAACAACATCATGGCATGCTCAATTATCTCTTAACTTAGCTATGTTGGGCTCTTTAACCATTGTTGTAGCTCACCATATGTACTCCATGCCCCTTTATCCATACCTAGCTACTGACTATGGCACACAACTGTTATTGTTCACATACATGTGGATTGGTGGATTTCTGATAGTGGGTGCCACTGTGCATGCAACCATTTTTATGGTAAGTGACTATGATCCAACTACTCGATACAACGACCTATTAGATCGTTTCCTTAGGCATCGTGATGCAATCATATCACATCTCAACTGGGTATGTATATTTCTAGGCTTTCAAAGTTTTAGTTTGTATATTCATAATGATACCATGAGCGCTTTAGGGCATCCACAAGATATGTTTTCAAATGCCACTATACAATTACAACCCGTCTTTGCTCAATAGATACAAAACACCCATACGCTAGCACTCGGTGCAATGGCTCCTGGTTCAATAGCGAGCACTAGTTTGACCTAGAGAGGAGGTGATTTAGTGGTAGTAAGGGGCAAAGTTACTTTGTTACCTATTCCATTAGGAACCGCATTTTTTTGGTCCATCACATTCATGCATTTATGATTCATGTGACGGTATTGATACTCTTGAAAGGTGTTCTATTTGCTCGCAGCTCATATTTGATACAAGATAAAGCAAATATCGATTTTTGTTTCCCTTATGACAGGTCTAGAAGAGGGGGGACATGTCAAGTATTCCCTTAGGATCATGTCTTCTTAGGACTATTTTGGATGTACAATTCAATTTCGGTAGTAATATTCCATTTCAGTTGGAAAATGCAGTCAGATGTTTGGGGTATTATAAGTGATCAAGGGGTGGTAACTCATATCACAAGAGGAAATTTTGCACGGAGTTCTATTACTATTAATGTGTGGCTACGTGATTTCTTATGGGCACAAGCATCTCAGGTAATTCAGTCTTATGGTTCTTCATTATCTGTATATGGCCTTCTTTCCTCAGGTGCTCATTTTGTATGGGCTTTTAGTTTAATATTTCTATTCAGCAGACGTGGTTATTGGCAAGAACTTATTGAATCCATCGTTTGGGCTCATAATAAATTAAATATTTCTCATTCTACTCAGCCTAGAGCCTTGAGCATTGTACAAGGACGTGCTGTAGGGGTAACCCATTACCTTTTCGGTGGAATTACAACAACATGGGCATTCTTCTTAGCAAGAATTATTGTAGTAGAATAATGGCTAGGAGGATTTGAAAGGCATTATGACATTAAAATTTCCAAAATTTAGCCAAAGATTAGTTCAGAACCCCACTACACATCGTATTTGGTTTGGTATTGCTACCGGACATGACTTCGAGAGTCATGATGATATTATTAAGGAATGTCTTTATCAAAATATATTTTCTTCTCACTTCGGGCAATTAGCAATAATTTTTCTGTGGACTTCCGAAAATTTATTTCATGTAGCTTGGCAAGGAAATTTTGAGGCATGGGTACAAGACCCTTTACATGTAAGGCCGATTGCTCATGCAATTTGGGATCCTCATTTTGGTCAATCGATGGTGGAAGCTTTTACTAGAGGGGGCACTCTTGGTGTTTATCAGTGGTGGTATACAATCGGGTTACGTACTAATGAATATTTTTATACTGTAGCCCTTTTTCTATAATTTCTTTCTACTCTATCTTTAATAGCGGGTTGGTTACACCTACAACCAAAATGGAAACCAAGCGTTTCGTGGTTCAAAAATGTCGAATCTCGTCTCAATCATCATTTTTCAGGATTATTCAAAGTAAGTTCCTTGGCTTGGACAGGGCACTTAGTCCATGTCGCTATTCTTGGATCTCGGGGAGAATATGTTCGATGGAATAATTTCTTAGATGTATTACCGCATCCCCAAGGGTTAGGCCCATTTTTTTAGGTCAATGGAATCTTTATACTCAAAACCCCGATTCAAGTAGTCATTTATTTGGTACCTCCCAAGGATCAGGAACTGCTATTCTAACCCTTCTCGGGGGATTCCATCCACTAACGTAAAGTTTATGGCTGATTGATATTGCACACCATCATTTAGCTATTGTAATTCTTTTCCTAATAGCGGGTCACATGTATAGAACTAACTTCGGAATTGGTCACAATATAAAAGATCTTTTAGATGCACATATTCCTCCGGGAGGACGATTGAGGCAGGGGCATAAAGGTCTTTATGACACAATCAATAATTCGATTCATTTTCAATTAGGTCTTTCTCTAGCTTTTTTAGGGGTTATTACGTCCTTGGTAGCTCAACACATGTACTCTTTACCTGCTAATGCGTTCATAGCACAAGACTTTACTACTCAAGCTACGTTATATACCCATCATCAATACATCGCAAGATTCATCATGACATGAGCTTTTGCCCACGGAGCTATATTTTTAATTAGAGATTACAATCTGGAACAGAATGAGGATAATGTATTGGCAAGAATGTTAGACCATAAAGAATCTATCATATCCCATTTAAGTTGGGCCAACCTCTTTCTGGGATTCCATATTTTGGGACTTTATGTCCATAATGATGTCATGCTTGCTTTTGGGACTTCGGAGAAACAAATCTTGATCCAACCCATATTTTCCCAATGGATCCAATCTGCTCATGGTAAAACTTCATACGGGTTCGACGTGCTTTTATCTTCAACGAATGGCCCAGCATTCAATGCAGGTCGAAGCACATGGTTGCCTGGCTGGCTAAATTTTGTTAATGAAAATAGTAATTCATTATTCTTAACAATAGGTCCTGGAAACTTCTTGGTTCATCATGCTATTACTCTAGGTTTACATACAACTACATTGATCTTAGTAAAGGGCGCTTTAGATGCGCGTAATTCCAAGTTATTACCGGATAAAAAGGATTTCAGTTATAGTTTTCCTTGCGATGGTCCGGGGTGCAGGGCTACTTGTGATATTTCGGCGTGGGACATATTTTATTTGGCGGTTTTCTGGATGTTAAATACCATTGGATAGGTTACTTTTTATTGGCATTGGAAACACATCACATTATGGCAGGGTAATGTCTCACAGTTTAATGAATCTTCCACTTATTGATAGGATGGCTAAGAGATTATCTATGGTTAAACTCTTCACAACTTATCAATGGGTATAACCCATTTGGTATGAATAGTTTATCAGTCTGGGCATGGATGTTCTTATTTGGACATCTTGTTTGGGCTACCGGATTTATGTTCTTAATTTCTTAGAGCAGATATTGGCAAGAATTGATTGAAACTTTAGCATTGGCTCATGAATGCACACCTTTAGCTAATTTGATTCGATGAAGAGATAAACCAGTGGCTCTTTCTATTGTGTAGGCAAGATTGGTTGGATTAGCCCACTTTTCTGTAGGTTATATATTTACTTATACAGTTTTCTTGAATGCCTCTACATCGGGCAAATTTGGTTAATTCCTTATGTTATGCATTGTATCTACGAGAATATCATCTCTTTCGATGGAGAAGGGGGTATGCCCCCTTCTATTTCTACATCTAGGATCCGACTTGTATCATTGATAATAATAGGAATTGAACCATTATGGCAAAGAAAAGTTTGATTCATTGGGAGAGGAAGAGGCAAAAATTGAAACAAAAATATCATTTGATTCGCCGATCCTCAAAAAAAGAAATAAGTAAAGTTCCGCCGTTGAGTGAGAAATGGAAAATTCATGGAAAGTTACAATCCTCACCACGAAATAGCGCACCCACACGTCTTCATCAACGTTGTTTTTCGACCGGAAGATCGAGAGCTAACTATCGAGACTTTGGACTATCCGAACACATACTTCGTGAAATGGTTCACGCATGTTTTTTGTCGGGGACAACAAGATCAAGTTGGTAAGGATTAAAATATCCCTTCCTTTTTCTATTTATTTCTATGATAGATGATCATAGAGGAGCCCCTTTACTATTCTGTATAAATAGGCTATTCTATTAGTACATATATGGAAAAGGGCGCATTCAATCTTTGTTTGTCCATTAGTTTGGTTTCTTTTCATCGCAGGATAGAGCAGTTTGGTAGCTCGCAGGGCTCATAACCTTGAGGTCATGGGTTCAAATCCTATTCTCGCAACATTACATTTTTTTTGACAAAAAAATTAGATTTGACCCTATTAACTTAAGAGTTGGAGGATCCACCCTAGAGGCCCAAGTTCGAGCCTTCCCTTTCTCATATTTTTATTATTTTTGAAAATCTAGTTGCCACACCTCAATATATATATACGATTAGGTGTTTAGATTAAGCAATAAATGAGCTTAAGGCTTAGTGGTTAAGTGTTAGTGTCCGTTCCTAGAAGTCCCCAGTTCGAGCCCTCATTCGCCTTTTTATTTCGTAATTTCATCATATACATCCCAATATATATATGATTAAGTGTCTAAACTAAATAAGAAATGAACAACGAGCTCAATGGTTAAAGCGTTAGTACTCTTAGAGATCCTAGGTTCGAGCTGCCTCCTCCTCCCCCCTTCATTTCAATTTCAATTTCAAGTTCAGAAAAACTTGGGAAAATTGCATGTGTCGCCACTAGGATTTACACACCCAAGTAATTTAACCAATTCTTTCCTAATTAAAATTCATACCTTGCCCTTCCTCAAAATTCCAATAGAATTAGAATTCCACCATCTTTTTTTCTCTTCTTTTTGTAATTAGATATTCATATTGTCCCTTTTCAAATCCTAATAGAATTTGCTCTCCATCTTTCTATTTCTTTTCTTTTTATTTGCTTTCCTTTTTTTTTACATCATATTTTCATCTTACTTATTTTTTATTATTTTTCTTTCTCGAATCAAATCAACCTTCATGCAATCATTCTTTTTATCGATTTTGTAATTTTTGTCATCGACATCCCTATTCTTGTCAAGAATCGATAAGTACATCTTGTTTTGAAGTTTAGATATTGAGTTTTCATAGTATTTCTATCGAATGCTAACCTTAAGTTCAATTAAACAATCTTCTATGGTTCTTGCCAAATCTTTCTTAATATTGTCGAATCTCGAAATAAATTGTTAACTCATGTGTAAATGTAATTTGGAGGACTGAATTTGGGTGAAACAGATCAAAATCAGGCATGAGGAACGTTGATTGGAATCTCAGAGAAAGGTGTGTTTCTTTATCAAGTGAATCAAGGAAAATTGTGTGCAGGTTTAGGGCCACACGATCTCCCACACGGGCGTGTGGACTACACAGGTAGACCACATGACCACCACACGGACATGTGCTACTATTACGTTAGGGTACTTCATTTTACACATGACCAAGAACCTTCTACACGACCTTCCACACGGTCGTGTAACCATTACACATGTCCTTTAGCATCTCATACGGCCGTGTGACCCCTATTTTATAATTTTTCCCAAAAATTTTGGGAATTGTTTTATTTACTTCATGTATATTCCCAAAACTATTTTTAGAGTTTTATTTCACCCAATTGAATCTTTAATAATATTTATATCTCAATCCATGATCTGAGTGACTAAATTACTACTGTTATATGCATGATATGTGTAAAATACATGCCTATTGTATCCGTATTACTGATTGCATGTTCAGCATGTCTTTTGATACCATTGAACCGAATACATGATAAGCATGTCTTTTGCTACCGTATTGATTTGATATAAGCATGTCTATTGCTATAGTATTCATATGTTATAAGCATGTCCTTTGCTACTGTATTGATCTATTATAAGCATGTCATATAGCATTGCATGGGGTGGGATGATATGAAGGAGAAATTGTGAATAGTTTATCTGCACCGATGAGTGATTTATCTACACCATACTAGCATCTTGTCTTCAAACTTTTTATCAAAAACTTTGGTGGCTCATCCACTATTTTTATTACTAACAGTTCATCTACAATAACCAGTGGTTCATCCACAGCGTGGTGTAAGGTAGAGAAGTTTTGGGAAACCCCTATTGTGGTGTGTAGCGGAGTTAGGTAGGAACTATTTTGAAAAATTGAAACCACATCGCTATTTATGAGCATGTGCATACATAAACTGTGAATTCTAAAATATTATGATATTGATGTGTTGATCTAAAGAATTGATACTCTAAATAAGTGATTATTCTGAGAATTGTTTTTTTGTATGCGACATCCACTGTTTGCATTGATTTTCTTGTGATAGAACTCACACTAAGCTTCAGAAGATCACCCTACTTTGATTTCCATTTTTTTAGATAACCCATAAGGTTAGGGCACGAACTAGACATCTAGAAGGTCTCGTCTCGGATAGTTATTTTTTAGAAATATTTTAAGACTTATTATTATCATTTCTTTTATTTGAAACTATATTGTTTTATTTGAATTGTGGCATGAGACTTAATTTTAGGGTTTATTTGGCATGCATGACATTTATTTTGATTTAGGTTATTGAAATATGAATTATTAATTAATCATGCATAAAATTCTGGTTTTTCTTCACTAAAACTATTTTGAATATCACATTTTGCTGCATTTTTATGTAAATGAGATTTGAAAAATCATATAAACTAAAAATATATTTTTTTTTTGCAAAATTAATCATTAAAATCAATTGGTTTTTGAAAGATATTGTACCTTTTGAAAACACACTAAGTTAATCTACTAAAGTAAGAAAATGTTTTAATGAGTCTTTTTTAGAATCTCCAACAGTTTTACCGGTTCATTTCAGTAACCAATGTAATCTTCTGAATTTAGGCTTAACGTCTAGGCTATATTGGAGAGGTTACATTTGGTGGTATCAAAGCCTAGATTTACAAGGCTCGGACTGTGGATTTTTGAATGAAGTCGGCATGCATGTATTAAAATGGGGTATTTTGGGAAAATCCATGTCACAAACCTTTGAAAAATTATTTTCTTCAAAAAGAAATTAAATCCAAGACTTCGATGTAGAGCTTAACTTAACTACTATTATTTCTAGAAACTACAGTCAAACATTAGACTGTAAACACTCAGAAAAAATCTAATGCTTTAAAACTGTAGACTTTAGAAACCAAAAATACTTAAAGTAAATAGTGTTTCTATTAAAATTGAGAATTTGGGGTAGATGAAACTGATAGTGTAACGTCCCAAAATTTGAGTTCTTGATTTGTTAAAACTTTTCCAAGTAAATTTATCTAGTTCAAAGGTTAGGTGTGTTGTGCATGTGTGAGAGGTTCTAGGTTTGATTCCTTCTCTTTGATTTTTTTTCTATTTTTTCTCCTATCTTTATCCTTGAACTTTTGACTTAAATTTTATTGTCGCACAAGTTTTGACAAGAATGAGTTTGCTGGATCAGTGGTAAGGCTTCAACTTGCCCTTTGATCTTGTGTTCAAATCCTTGCATGAGCAAAATGGAATTACTTTTGTTTTTTTTTTTTGGGTGCCACCTAGGTGGAAGAAGTTGGATGGGATTTTTATTCTTAAGGAGTGTTGTTAGAATGTGTATCTACTTTAGTGGGTATTGTGGGGTAGTGGGTAGATTTATATTTCTTTTAATATTTTATTTTGAATTTTTATCTATCTTTTCTTTCCAAAAAGTTTACTCACTTATTTTGTTTCCCTCTAGCCCTCTTCTCATGTTTTTTCCCCTTCTTTTCTTCCTTTTTTTTTTTGGTTTCCACGTTCTTCTTTCTTTGCATCTTCTCTGCTTGGTCTTAATTTTGCTTTTTTGCTCTTTTGTTCTATGTATCAACACACTATTAACCTTTCGTTAGACCATGTGTAAATGCTTAGTACTAAGTTTTTATGAAGGGTTTTGATGGATGTTTTGGCTATTTCTTGCAGCAAGGACATAATCATTGTGAAATCTTTTGTCTTAGGTGAAGATCTCGAGACTAACGTTGCTCCAACGAATTAAATTTCGTTGAAATTTGTTGTATGGATTGGGTAAGTGGTCGATGGTTTGGTCCTTATGGTCATTTCAGCGATTTAGTTTGGGATTTCATTACTGATTTTAACGTTTGGAATATTGATTTTAGGTTCAGGTGTTCTCATTGGTGAATTTATATCAAAACTAATTTATGTGTGTGTTTCTAACTCGAAACCTCCATGTTTAGCACAAGAAAATTTGGAAAAAAAAAGAGCAAAACTCGAAACTATTTTTTGTCACACAGACGTGTGGTTGGATGTGTGGTTGTCTATGTGCACCACATAGGCGTCTAGGTGGTCGTGTGCCAAGCTGTGTCGAGCACACAGACGCGTGTGATTACATAGGCAATTCAGGTAGACCATGTGTGATCACACGGGAAAATTAGGTAGGGCATGTGGGCCATACAATCTCGCCATTTGGGCAATGTGGGCCACACAGTCTCGCCATTTGGGCAGTGTGGGCCACAAGGTCATGTGGGCACATTTTTTGAAAATAAGTTATAAACACTTAATGATGTTTCTTCTCTAAATATTTTGAAAAGGGGCAAGTCAAAAGTAATTTTGAAATGTTTTTGAACTTAAATAAATTATTTCAAGAGAACGTCTGTAACTCCTCAGAACTCGGCCATAACGTCTAGGTCAGGTATGGGGTGTTATAGATAGTGAAGTTACTATAGTTAGTCCCTATTAATAACACCCAATTCATCTTATCTAATTCTACTTTAAAACTTAATTATAAATTTTATTATAATGCAAGTAGGTTTATTATTTACATGACAAAAGTCAATCTTTATGTAACAGCCTGTTTTCTAATAGTGCAAGAAATAGTGGTTTTGGAACCACAATTCTGACTTGTGAGTCCATAAACATTAAGTATTTAATATTTACGATGATATCAATGTTGTATTAAAATTTAGTTTAGAAATTTTAACGTTTAGATAGTTAATTAAAGAAAAAGGACTAAATTATAAAAAGTGTAAAAGTCTATTGTTATTAATGTTTTAGTGCCAATTGGGTATTTAAGGAAAATATGATGGTTTCCTATGGCAATTAAGTCATTTCCTATTTAGTGGACAGTAGGTAGGCAAAAATTTGATTAAAAATATATTAGTTAATGGTATTTTATAATTAAATATAAAGATTAAACAATTGAAAATGGTAAGAAATTATCTTATTCTTCATTTGTTTGTGTTGAAACCGAAACACCATTGTTTTAGGAGGAAAAAGTTCCTACCTTGATCATTTCTTTGTATGTAAGTCCATTTATCACCCGTTTTTCATGAATTTTATGTTTTTGAGATCGATTTAGCTTAATCTAGCTAACCTAGGGGTTAATTTGTGAAACTATTAAATGTTTTGGAAGATATCATTGAAGAGTTTGATGTGTTTTTGAAGTTAAATGGTAGATCATTAAGCTTGGTTGTTAAATAAAGTTATTTTGTAAACTAATTTTGTATAGTTTTAAGTTTAAAGATTTGATTAAAAGCAAGTGAAATTTGAAAGGATTTTATTAGAAATTTTTAGAATTTAAAGGTTTTTTTTATATGGTTAAAGTTTCGGCAAAAACCAAGTTTATGAATTAATTGTCAAAATAGGCTCATTATAATATTAAGGACAAAATTGAAAAAAGTGTAAAAGTTGAGGGAAAAATTGTAGAATTAAATTTAAAGGTAACATGCATAGAAATGGGTTTGATAATGTATTTGAATTTGATAAATTGAATTTAATCATTATATAGATCAAAAATTGAATCATTCGGAGGATAATCGGGAAAAAAAGAAAGGTTGTCAATTAGTCCCTGAATTTAGCCATTTCTGCATTTTGGTATTGGTAAGTTCATACGGTTTAATTTGGTATAATTGGTAATTATATATGAATTGTGGTATGTTAATATATATGTATATATATATGTGTTTGAATTGTTGCAAAATTGGCACAAGGTGAGAAAGTGAATTGAATTGTAAAATGTTATATGTTTAGTTGTATTGAGCCTGGATGAACATAGGATAGGATACAATTGGCACACCAATAGGTTATATTGCGCACGGTATGGGGTTGACTTGCGATGAGATGATGCCTTTTGATTTTTTTCCACTAAATATATCAGTGTTCAGCATTTGTTGCGGACTATCGTGTTATATTTACAATGATTCTAGTGTGTTACCGGGGGCAGATGTTAGCTTACGGGCTTGACACTTGGTGCTCAGGTGTGTTCTCAGTTGATTTGGTTCATTTGAGCATTCTGGCATGTTCTAGATGGTTAATCACGTATCTATATTCGTTCATATCATTCATCGGGCTAAAAATTTTATGGTTAGATGACATGATATTGATATGTATTTGATTTTCAATTATGATGCTTTGATGGTTAATTGTATAAGTGTTCATGGTTTCTGATAATATATCGTGACTTGATAATGGTTGACACTATATAAATGTGATGATTATATGACTCGTATTTATGAAACTCACCTGTTGAATTGTTGTGGTTGATAGGGTTAAAGTTAATATTAGCTAGCAATTTTGTTAAGTTACTAAAATGTGATTATACAGTAATTTATAATGCTTCAACCTATAAACTTACTAAGCTCATAACAGTTTACTAGATTTTTTTCCTATTTTCTTATAGATATCATTTTGTGGAATCAAGCGATCAGATCAACTTAAAGCTCACAATATCCAGATATCTATCGGTAGATTTTGGCATGTTTACCTTTGAGTTATATGGCATGTAACAGGTGTGTCTTGTGTATGTTTGAGATACTTATTACAAGTGGTGCATATTATACTTGTGTGGTGTTGTTTATCTTGGATTTTAGCTTACTTGCGCATATGCCTTTGGTTTTGGTTTGTACATGCTTTTATAAATATGTCTTTGGTTATCTAGTACATGCCTCATGGAAGTGTTTGAAATATGGTAAATTAAAATGTGAATGGATTGAATGAATTGGTAGGTTTTGCATATGTTTAGTGTATGTACTTGTGATATTTGAATGCAACTAGTTTTGTTTGTAATGTGGATTTGGTTTGATAATTGAATTGTGGTGTCAATGAAGACACATTGGTTAGACACCTAAGTTGTATGTTTTGGTATATTTTAAACTTGTTTCAATATGTTTTAAAGGTATGGAAATGATCAGTTTTGAGTTAGCTATGTACCTAAGGTTTGGATGAAAGTTTTCCTTGTTTTGTAAGCTTTTTAAGGTGCACACAGCCTGGGACACGAGCTGTCACACGGCCTAGGACACGAGCTATCACACGGTCATGTCTTATTTATTTTAGGTGCAGGATTGCCCACACGGTTACAGAGAGTTACACGGCCTGGAGACATGGTCGTGTGACCTTACTTTGATTTGCACACAAGCTACGACACAACCGTGACCCTTATTTCGAATTATACACAGTTTGACCACATGGTTTGGGCTCTGTCACATGGCCATGTGACTGTAGTTCAGTGTAGTAAATTAAACTAGTTCACACTTTAGGAGCTTGAACATAAGCATTTTAGTTAAGTTTTAATTATGTTTTCGTAAGTTTAGTTACAATCAATAAAGTGTGTAATTTGAGTCTTTTAATTACCTTAGGGGCCGAATGAGGCCTAAGGGTAAGTTAATATACTTTGTGAGCATGTAGGAGACCACTAGAAGGCGTTTTAGAGTCGATACTAGTCGTTGCATTGCAACATGGAGTATTGAATATCACAACATAGAAAGCAAAATAGAAGAATTCCAAGACTGCCTTTAGTGTCATGACACAGCCTGAGGATCTCGCGACACACCCTAAAGATTCTCTGAAGGAGCATACTGCCCTGATGTCGCGATAAAGGACCTTTGTGTCACCAAATCACCTCTGTACAGGAAATAGTTACGAGCTATGGGCGTTTTGGTCCGCAGAATCAAATGTTAAGCACGAGAACGACAACTGACCTAAGGTTAAGAATGACGACCACTCTAAAGTCTATAAATAGGCTCATTCATAATTATCAAAAATTTAGAATAAAATAATAATATAATAAAAGCTGATAAATACAATATTGGGCTCATATATAATAAAAATTAAGCCTAGAACCCAAACCTAATATGATTTAAACTCAAATTAAAAGCCCAAAACTCTTAATTCCCATCATAATCTCATCTAGAAATTCCACTCGCTCAATTTTCACTAAAACGGTCATAACTTGAGTTCTCAAACTCAAAATCGAGTGATTCAAACTTCTTTTTGAAGCTACAAGATAGAGCATCGAATGCTATAAAGACATCCTAATCCATAAATGTCTAGATCCCATACAAATAGTTGTTGCAAGTTGACTAACCATTTTAGCTTGAAAATTGACAGCATGGTTAGGCCTTGAGGTAGTGTAAGCCTATCACATCCATGGGTCTAAAATTTGGTCTTGAGACTCACATCACCTTTATCCTTGCAAAATGTATTAATCTTGCTAGTTCTTCATGAAACTATAATAATTAGGAGGATGTCCTATCTAAGTTGATGCAATATATGTACTTTGCTTGTATATTACGTTTGGTAGTTTCTTAAGCCTTGCACGGTGTTAGAGTTGTGTGACCCAAATTCTAAGAGATTGCTTGTAAGTAAAGTTAAACAAAATATATTTTTTTCTGAAAATTTAGTATTTATTAGTATAATATATTTAGCATTTATTAGCATAATATATTTGACATTGATTAAAATTAGGTTTTTTCAACCTATAAATAGATGTAGTCGAAACTCCTCTTGTATCATTCGAATTCGACATTGGTGAATTTTCGTCTCATCTGCTGATGGTTTTTTTCCTGAAAAGGTATCCATATAAAATATGTGTGTTGTATTCTTCTTTCTTTTCTTTTCGATCTTTCTACATTGCCATTATTGACGTTCAAATTTTAACAAATTAGTATCAGAGCCAGTCATCGTGCCTCTTGAGCAATGGTGGGGCAAACCTCAGTGAGGACGTTGAGTCCTTAATGGGGTGAAGCTGAGCTATATAAACTGGTAGCAACACTTACGTGGTAAGAAGCCTTTGGAGGGTGTATGGGCGCTCCCAAGAACAAAGCCGTAAGGGTCATGTGCGTCCAAAGTGAACAATATCTTACCCGGTCGGGCGCTTGCTATGACATTTATTGGTATCAGAGTATTTTGTTTACTAAAGTTCTATGATCACTACGTTTTTTAGAAGCAAAAGAGAGTTTGATTCACCAGAAGAATCTATAACACAAAGGAAACGCTAAATTATATTCATTCTGATATTTGGGAACCATCTAGAGTGCCTTTGAGGGGTGGTGCTAATTATATACTGACGATCATTAATGATTTTTCTAGAAAGGTTTGAGCATTCTTCTTGAAGCAGAATAGTGATGTATTTTCCACGTTTAAGGCTTAGGAAACTATGATCGAAAAGCAAACAGGAAAAAAAATAAAACACTTCCACACTAGATAGTTTGTCACACTCCACAGCAAAATGACGTTGCAAAACGGATGAATAGAACAATCATGGAGAAGATTCGATATATGTTGTTGAATAATTGTTTATCGAAGTCGTTTTGGGCCAAAATGGCCTCTACTACATGTTTTCTGATTAACCTGTCTCCATTTATTGCTATTGAGAAAAAAGACTCCATTGTTATTGATACTTGAAGCATAAAACTTTAGTTTCGTGGGAAACCATTAAATATAAATATGAGTTTGCTCAAGTTTTTTTATTAATTAATATATTTACACATATAAGTTATTATCATTATTGTTGATATTAATGTATCAAATATCATTGGAGTTCCTAAAGAATTTCCAAGAGAAATAATTATTCGATAGATAAACTTTATAATGAAAGTATATCTAAAAATGAAATTTTGTCTCGACCTGAAGATCGAGTGTTCAAAAAGAACAAATTATTACAAAATGATATTATAAAGAATTATTATTAAGTATCCAATAGTGTTTATATAATCAAAATTAACCAGGCTAATTTTTCATGTAGATTGGAGATATTGAAAAGGAATACAAATGGTCAAACAATAATGTTATAAAACGATGGTCTTGAAGTACCATTTCTTTATGTGCTCAATGCACTCATTCTGTTGGTAATAGTGATGATACAATATGTCATTCTTTAAAAAGTTGTTTGCGACATCTAAAGTATGAGAATACAATTGAATTTTATTCCTATATTGATATGCATCAACAGAATTTGTTGTATATGTTGATGATTTACTATTGATAAATAATATTGAACTTCTTAATATTAAGTTATAAAATGATGTTTAAATAAAGGGTAGTAAAATACGTAGTGTACTCTTTTTTCCTTTACGAAATTTTATCTCATTGGGTTTTACAGATAAGGTTTTTAATGAGGCAGGTTTGTCCATGCATATATATATCAATATTGTACTCTTTTTCCTTCATTAAGAATTTTTTCCTACTGGGTCTTTTCTAGTAAGGTTTTAACGAGGCATATTCATTCTTTGTTAATGGACATCCAATGGGGAGTGTTATAAATATTACTTTATTGTGGATGTTCATAATCTCAAAGTTGTAACCTTCATTGTAGTAACCCCTAATGGAATTATGAGGGTTTTATATTGTAATTAAACCTCTATTTATTCTTTGTAACTTAAGGTATTCTATTATATTAGAAGGTCTATAAATAGAGGCATGTACAAGGCTTGTAGTGATACACAATTAATGAAATAAAAAGTTTTCTCGTTTATCTTTCTACTGTATTACTTCTTTGTATTGACATTTTCTCTTTAATTTGTTTTTTTCCTTTCATTATCTCATAACAAATAACCAAATCTTTTATTTGTATGATTCAAAATTGAACGGTTTTTAATTATTTTATATTATGTTTAAATATTGCATTTAAAGTAGTTGGTACAACTTTTTTCTTAATTTCACTTGATCTCTCGAAAAAAATGTCTTTAATATTTTTTTTAACTGGAATTTTTTAAATGAGTTGGTTTATTCATGTAACACCTCAAAACCCAACCCAGAAGTTTCGATTGGATTCTAGGGGTTACATTGGCCACCGAAATGGCCCTAAATCAAACACCGATTGAATTTGTCAAAAACCTTTCCAAGAACCATATTTACTCACATTTGACTGAAACAGTGATTGAGCTTTTTTTACAATTTTCCAAACTCATTTATTTGAAACTGAAATCAAGCTTTATTTATAGTTTGAAAAAGTTAAATCTATTCATCGCTTACAAATTATTTGTAACTAAATTCCAAACTTCACGTATTAATTTTGTAACAAAAATGAATTAGCAATTTTTTATTCTGAACTTCAAACCAAATTATGCAATGCAAAAACAAAACCTTTTATCTTGCCAGAAAACCATAGTCAGATACCTAAAATTCATGCATGGCATCTCAAGTTTAACTCAGAAACCAAAAATTAACGAATGACCAAAGTCAAAACTCATACCATAGTCTATAAAATTAGTTTATCAAATTGATGAAAAACTTTATTAAATCAAACCAAAAAGTGTCGTTTTCGAGACCTACAGTTTGCTGAGTCCAACACCTAAACACGAGGGTTACCTGAAAAGAAGAAAAACTAAGGGAGTGAGCTACAAAGCTCAGTGTGAGACTTAAACAAACATAATTATATAGAGTCGAACAGTTAACTAAAATTTACATTTACCAAAATCAATTCAAAATTAAAGATCATATCAGATTGGCATATCATATTATTGTAAAACTTAACAAATATGCAAAACATATTCACGTGGAATTTCTCAAACATACAAATTCCAAGATCATTCCATAATCAAACAGTCTTATGTGAAGTATTTACTCAAAAAAAAAAACAATTCACATGCAAATGCACCAGTCCGAATACCAACCTATCCAGCCTCTACACACCACCTTTAGCCATCCGTCACACACCAGTTAGGGTATACTAAACCCTTTCCAACCTCTACACACCAATATTTAGGTTATGGTGGACCCATCCAACTGAGCATACCTTATTGTGGTCATTTGCCACTCAAGTTATTCAGCAGACAAGTTGTTAATGTGATTGCAGTTTTACCGCCAAATTTTAATAATGTAGTTAATACTGCCAAATCAATCTTCATTCTCTTCAAACAAATCCCAGACCCCAAATGTCGATTCAAAACTTATCATACATACAGAATTACTGAATCGGACATGCTCATTCTCGATTTTCATAATCAATAAACATATTAGTAAATAGTTCATAATTAGTAGAGTCAGAATCAAACCTGTTCATAATCATTTACAAAACAACAAAAATAATAACACATACCATTATCACTTATCACATCCAATCATATCATAATCCAAGCATTTATGTGTCTAACAAAATTTAACTTATGAATACATATATGTTAATAAATTCAATCACTAAAACTCACTTTATAGAACTTCTCCAAATTGAAGAAATGTCCCAAACACTCCTTCAAAAGCCTAAATGAGAAAAGGATTACTCAAGTACCAAAATGAGTCAAATTACAAATAGATGATAAAAACTACAAAATAGGACCACGTGGCTATGTGGGAGGGTCCAAACCGTGTGACAAGTCTACACAGCCGTAAGAATGAGAGACACACCCATGTGATAAAGGCACATGGTCGTGTGGCTGAAACACACGCCCGTGTGACTGCGATACACAGCCGTGTGGGCAAGCCGTGTAACTATCTGTGCCCGTGTGACAAAATTATACAATTTTAAAAGTAGGGGAGACACGACTATGCAGCTGAATGACACACTCGTGTGACTGAGGAAGACACCCGTGTGTGATCGACAAAAATCCCCAAACAGAGGTCACACAGCCGTGTGGTCGGCCCGTGTGACCCACTCCAAGCAATGTGACAAACAAACTACATAATCTTCAACAACAACACACGACCATGTGGACCGCCCATGTGTGGCACACTCTTGTGTTGTTCAGAAACCACACCCAAATCTGCTGCAAAATACAAATTTCAACATCAATCCAACGCCTAATTGAAATGTTTTAACACACACACACCTTAAAAACGTGATTCCTAGCCCAAAGATCGATTGATTTGCCTTTAATCTACCATCCTGAAACCCTAATATCACAACCATACTAAAACTATAAGAATTTGGATCGAAGCCATACAAATAAATCACTGAAACCTATCAATACCCAAAACAATACACTTACTCTACTCCAATTCAAATCTAATTTGAACAAAAATGTGAGAACACAAATGAACCTCCTAGAGAACGACAATTCAACAACGATGTTGAAATAAAAAAGAGAATAGACAAAATCAAAATGAAGAACAAAAGAGAATGATAGAAAGAAAATCATAATCTAAATTCTTGGAAGTGGGAAAGAGATTGATGTGAAAGAGAGAGTGGAAAACATGATAAACTTTTGTGATTTTCCTTTATTTTTCAAAAATCAAAAACTAAAAAAAATATAATCTAAATAAAATTAAATTAAACAAACTTTGACCCATCAGTTTCTTTTTTAAAAGGTGAAACCCAAAAACAAAAACATTCCCCACAAAGCAGACTAAAGAATTCAAACAGAGGACCTAAGGATAAATTAACAACCACCTTACCACTGAACCAACAAACTCAATCTACTCTTAAAGCTCAAAAACTAACTTAACAGTCCATCACACCTACTAACTCACCCTAGCAACCTTGATCCTTCTAACCCTAATTTCAGGGTGTTACAATTCATGTATTCAACAAAACAATTTAAAATCCATAATTTAAAAAGATTAAATTAGGAGTGAGAAAATTTCGATTCAACTCAAAAAAAAAGTTTGAATTTCGAATTATTTGAATCAAATTAATTGAGTTAATTGAATCAACTCGAATTTTTTTTTAATTTTTAATTTCAATCGAGTTGAATTTTTGAATTCAAATAACCCGAATAATTCGAATAAATCAAATACCAAACTCATTTACTCCCCCCAAACTTCCAAAACTTTTTTTCCTTTTACTTTCCCCCAAAACTTTTACTTCCCCCCAAACCCCAAAAACTTTTTTCTCCCGAATTTATGTCAACTATTTATATTATTGAATTGTTTAATCATGTTGGATCTTTATCAATTTCTATTAAAATTGAATTATTGAGCCATAAATTATTCGTATTAAAATTTTCTGTTGGTATCAATTTCACATTTTATCTTAAAATAATTTTTATTAAAAAATCACATTTTTTACATTTAATATTTTTTAATTTCAAAATACATGGTGACAAGAATCAGAAGATAATTAAAACAACTAAGCAAGCAAAGAAGCTAACTCGTATATAAAAGATTAGTAAATAAATTATGAGGTGATGAAAGTTAACAACTAATTTGATTACGGTGGGTGACAGTGACTACAAAGATTCAAAGTCATTATTTAAATTAAACTCAAACAAATATGTTCGATTCGAATTCCATCTTACTCGACTCAATTCAAGAAAACCTCAAATCAAGTTAGGATGATAAAATAAGATTTGCTAACTCGATTAACTCAAAAAAATTTCATTTGATTCGATTCAACGCTCATACCTAGATTAAACCATATATTGACTCTCAAAAGATTGAAAATTTATATGCTATTTTTAAAAATTATAATATATTAATTTCATAATTATATTAATATTAATAATATTACCATTTTAAAAAATTATTTTAATGAACTTTAAACCCGAGCGAATGAAGTAATTGTTTTACATTCGAGTTATCTTGATTTTATATATGTTATAGAAATAAATATATATTTATATATTTTTTGTGAACATAATTTTAATATATATAGTTCTTTAATACGTGTAAAATATAAAAAATATATAAATATATTAGATTTTATCATGTGGGTGAAAGCAAATCATAATATTAAAATTATATTTATAAAAATTAATAATTAAATTGTTGATAAAATAATAAAGTGCTTAAGGTTAAGATCTTTTAAGCTTAAATCCAATTGTGTTTTTAGTTGTTTTATTTAAATATTTCATATAAAAATAATAAAAGATAATATTATTTTATAAAATAAATTATTTTTGATAATTTCATAACCGGGTTGAAAGGAGCAACACCAATATAATAAAACATTTAAATACATATGTTAAAGCAGTGGTTATTATTCTTTATTTTGGCAACATACTCAAACAACACGTATGTCAAAGCCACAACCTTCATTCCTTCAATCTATGGCTCTTTTTGTTACCAGTATTATTCATTTTGGCAACTTGTTCAAACAAAGTCCCATCGAAACAACCCCTCACAGCTTCTTTTGACAGATAACCATTTTCATCTTTTGCAAGTCTATACAAAAGTATCCATTCTCCCTTTGCTATTATCCTGCAAACCAATTCCATTTTTCTTTTAATTGAATAAAAAACACATGAGATTTAAAGAAAAGGGTGATTGAAAATACCAGCCAATGAAGTCATATGCATTTCGATTAGCTTCAGTCATATGCCATACTTCTCCAAATGTTAACTTGTCGGGCACAGTTCGAGCATACTTGCTGAAAATACTTTCAAAGTTCATTGGCATAAACCTAAAAAGATCACATTCATTTACATGTGAAAGATTAAAATAATTTTTATTTGATATTTTTAATAATTCAAATATGATATGCTAATTACCTTCCTTCAGTGTCATATGTTGACGAGTCACTTCCATGCTTGCATTTATGTATTCTATCTATGTATAAAGGGAAATGTAAATTTGGTAGCCATCTCTATCAAATTTGTGAATGCAATATTAGCAACCTTATAGGGGTATATATATACTCTTCATTATTTTGTGCCTTTCTGGGTGAAGTTTAAATTGAAATATTAATATTTTTTATGTTTGTTCAGACCTAATCTAACTTAAAATTTAAGTATAGAATTTTGTTCATGTTCAAATTTATTCTTTAATATTTTGTTATGTAAATTATATAATATGTAAAAATAACATAAAGCAATATATTATAAATGCACAAAAAGGATTTGGGTCAGGTCTTAAATGTTAGAATCTAAGTCCAATTCATATTTTAAATGGGCTTTCTTTTTGTTGAAGAGTATATTTCAGATCTCATACTTTTATTTAAATCCTTTCATATTTTGGACTGGTCTTTGAACTTACACAAGTAACTTGATGCTTTAATAATTTTACTAGTGTCTTGATGCACATAAAATTATGGGTAAAAGTGACAAAATGAGTTTAAACTAGAAAAACCAATAGAAAAAACTTAAGCTCAAACCAATTAAATTATAATTTGACTAAAAAGTCAAAACCCGAAAAAAAAACTGAACTTGAGATTAACGCAAACCAAATTTAATGTTAAAATTAATAAATAATCAAAGGATAATTAAGTTTTCTATAAAAACTTTAATCATTAATATTATTTTAAATTTTTAATAAATTAATTAAATATTAATATATTTTTTTATATATGTTAAAATAAATAGTACTTTTCTAAAAGAAAAACAACAAGTTATATCATGATTATCTTAAAAAATTATTATATAATTATTTTAAAAATTATGTTTTAGAATTTAATATGATTAATTCATAATATATTTAAATTTTTATTTTATAAAACAAATTAATGTTATATAATTTTGAAATTACAATAATTTTAAATATATATAACTAAAAATATAATATTATAAAAAATTTACTAAATAATAATAAACTGATAATTTATATGGATAGATAAACATTTAAATTATTCTAGATTATGACACATCTATGATATGGGTGAAAATAAATTTATCTAATAATTTTATAAAAAGTTAGAAAAAAAAATCAAACGTGGGTTTAATTGAAATTTTAAAGTTGAGTTTATAAATACAATGAGATTTTAAGTTTTAATCTCATTATGTATAAGTATTCTTTTATATTAAAATATAAAAAATATAATAACTCAAAATAATATTTGTTACTTTATACAAATAAATAATTTTTGAATAATTTTACAACTAAATCGAGATCTGGTTAACTCAACAAAACACTTAAATCTATGTATAAATAAATATAATTGCATCAATTCAAAATTAATACCAACTAATTGACTCGAAAAAACCTGAGGTCGATATAAACAAGAAACTCAAACCTAAAAAATTACAAATTTGAAAAGAATAATGTGTAAACATGCGAGTAACTCACATGTTCAGGTACAAGTATAGGTAAGTGTATATTTTACATGAGGGAATAAAAGTGGGCAGAATAACTTACAGGGAGAGTCCAGTAACTCAATGCCCCATTGATGAGGATTGCAGCAAGAAAGCTTTCGAATCGACCGAAACCAAGATTTCTCATACCTGCTTGTTTTCACCATAAATTTTGTCAAAATTTGTAAAACATAAAAAAACTAAAATAAATTGTAGAAAAAAGAACCTCTGTAGGTTTCCCGGGGATAAACAATTCCATCTTTGTCTTGATCAAAAAAGGAAGCATGTTGCTGAAGAACACTCATTCCATTGTTGTTGTGTCCTGGTACTGTTCCATGTGGATTTTCCACACTTGAAGTGTTCAATGCCCTTGCCAAATCTGATCCAACATTTCATACATGTTTGTCAAAAGAAACATCATATGGAGCTGTTGGAACGAAGAAAGGAAAAAAGAGTTACAGGGTTTGGGTATTTTATCTTCAAGGTCTGCTCGAACCTTCCTTTCACTTGTCAAAGGAGCTTTGGGTGCCTCTGTTGCAATATCCATTTCTTCGTTCTTTTTTGAGATTGTATGGTTTGTTATAAACAGTGAAGGTCTCCTTATATAGAAAGTCTTCTCAGAACACCCCACCCTACTATTCTAATCATTAATTATATAAATAAATGATACTTTTAAACTTTGAAGCAGCAATTAAAGGGTTTTGCCTACCAATTCCTTAATCTATTCTTTTTAAAGTTTTAACAACATACTTTTAATGGAAAAGTTTGCTCAACGATTGTTGATATTCACCCATTAAATTTAATTATAATTTTTTTTTGGTACAATTATGACTGAAATTCAAAATAGTTTTGGAAAAGATGAACGTTTCATAATTTGGGATTCAATAATAATAAGATTATAATAAATCTGATAATAGATTATTTTATTAGTAGTAGTAGTAGTCGGTGAATCTATTTTCTTTCAAAGGAAACAAAAATTGATTTTGAAACATTGAAGTGGGTTTTTAAAGGGAACAAGCAATCGGGGAAATCCTCTTTACATCTGGATTTCTCCATTCTTGTTATTATTTTCCTTTTACATGCATTATCCCTATTTTATAATCTTTGTATTTAAGTGTACCCATTGCTGAACTTAACTCTATTAAATAAAACAGGTAATTGGAAGCAATCTAACTCTATTAAATAAAACAGGTAATTGGAAGCAATCTAACCTAATTTAAATCTATTAAATAAAATAGGTAATTGGAAGCAATCGAACCTAATTTAAAATCAATTTGCCCATTACCCACATTGGTAATTACCATTGAATCAAATAATACTAAATAAAGGGGAGAAAAAGGTAATTGAGAGGAGCCTACGTAGAAGCCATGAAAGTTAGCGTGTTCAAATACCGTAAAACTTATCCCCATTCCAAATTTAAATCTCAATTAGCACTAATCACGAAACAATAATATTGTCGTTTTTATCAATCAACTCTTTGAATAGACCTTTCAACTAAATGGCCTCTTTCACAACCTCTGTGATAGCAATATATTCTACCTCTGTAGTTGATAATGTCACAGTAGCCTGAAAAGTGGCTTTCCAACTAATTGTACAATTGTCGAAAGTGAACACATAACCTATGAGAGAGCTTCTTTTGTCTAAGTCTCCAGCATAATTTGAATCTACATAACTAACTAGACCTTCTGAACATCTTCTAAATTCCAAACAAGTCTTGGAAGTTCCCCTCAAATATTTTAGAATCCACTTAACAACTTGCCAGTGTAATTTGTCGAGTTTGGTCATATATCTACTTACTACACTAACAACATGTGAAATATCAAGATGAGTACAAACGTGCATACATTAGACTTCTGATTGCACTGGAATAAGAAACCGAGGACATGTATCTTTCTTCGTCTTCAGTTTGTGGTGAATCTAAAGTCGAAAGTTTGAAGTGTGCAGCTAATGGTGTATTAACTCGTTTACAATCTTACATTTCAAACCGCTTGAGATTCTTTCTATATATCTCTATTGTGACAGAAATAGCTTCCCGGAGTGTCGATCTCTCAAAATTTTCATCCCTAAAATTTTTTGATTGCACCAAGATCCTTCATCTCGAACATAGAATTAAGCATGGTTTTAAATCGGTTTATTTCTAATAGATCATTATTCACTATTAACATATCATCAACATAAAGCAACAAAGTATATAAACGATCTATCATGAAGACAATGTAAGAATACATAGTTATCATACTTACTTCGTACAAAACTTATGCTTATCATGAAGGAGTCGAACTTCTTGTACCACTACCAAGGAGACTGTTTCAGCTCGTATAATGATTTCTGAAGAAAACAAACATGATCTACCTTGCATTCAATCCTCAAGCCTTCAGGTTGCTATATATAAATGTCCTCATCCAAATCCCTGTGAAAGAATGCAATATTTACATCGAACCGCTCTAACTGGAGATTGTATAATGCAACAAGAGCTAATAGTGCCTGAATGGATGTATGCTTCACAACTAGAGAGAAAACATCATGAAAGTTAACTCCCTTCACTTGACTATAACCCTTTGCGACCAACATCTCCTTATATCTAGTGTCATCTCGATCCGATCCTTCCTTCTTTTTGAACACCCACTTGCAATCAACTATTTTATTTTCGATGGGTGGTTTAACGAGCTGTCATATCTCATTCTTTTAAAGAGACTCCATTTCTTCTTTTATGGCAACAAGTCACTCACTAGAATCATAAACCTGAACTACCTCTAAATAATTTGAATGGTGGGCTAAATCGATGCTCTTTGCAACACTTAAAGCATATGCAACTAGATCTCCTTCCCAGTACTTTTGTAGTGGCCTGATCTCTCACCTTTTTCTATCCTGAGTAAACTTATAATCTTGAAGGGATTCTGATTGGGATGGAGAGGCTTCTAAAACCTTCTAATACATCAAAGAAATGACGGTTTCATCATTTCTGCATGATGTTAAAACGTGGCAATCCTCTTTGTCAAGACATCACCCATGTTCGTTGTGATGTTACCACGTAGGGCTTTATGACATCGTGATGTGACCATCTATTTTCATCTTTCAGCTCCACCTTGCTTGAAACACTTGGTTTTTCGATGGTGTTTTGACTCGACGAGCCCCTTTTTCACAGAATCATCAATGTTTCATCAAACGTAACATCTCTAATAATAATGATCTTACCTGTTTATGGGCACCATAACTTGTAACCTTTTATCCCGAAAGTAAAAACCCAAAAAAATACACTTCACCGCCCTTGCTTTAAGCTTTCCTTGACTAACTTAAGGATAAGCAAGACAATCAAGTACTCTAAAATTAGAGTAAATAGGAGGATTACCTGACCAAATCTCTTCAAGAACCTTTCCATCTAATGCTCGATGTGGAGACCGGTTCACCAAATAACTTGCGAAATTAACTGCTTCGGGCCAAAAACTCTTTTTTTAAACCTGTATTGGAAATCATACATCGGGCTTTCTCAAGTAAAGTTATGTTCATTTGTTCAGCTATTCCATTCTGTTGCAGGGTGCCTACCACTGTGCAATGTCTCTCAATTCCTTCCTGTTTGTAGAAATCGTTGAAATCAGCTTAATAGAACTCAAGCCCATTATTCATTCTAAACCACTTTACAAACTTCCAATTTGTTTCTCTAGTAGGGTCTTCCACTACTTAAAGATCCCCAAGACTTCATTCTTGTGCTTTAAAAGATATACCCAAACTTTTCTGGAGTGGTAATTGATAAAATTTAGAAGATATATGCTACCTCCTTTGGGGACGACTAGAATCAGACCCCATAAATTAGAATGAATCTAATCAAGGGTCCCTTTAGTTCTATGCACTGCCAAATTGAAGCTAACTCGATTATGCTTCCTATAAATGCAATGACCATAGAAATATAAATTTTCCAATTCTGGTGCTTGTGAAAAGACCTTTTTTGCTCAAAACGGTCATACCTTTTTCACTCTTATGACTGAGTCGCAAGTGCCACAACTGGGTTGATTCAGAATCCCTAAAGAGGGAATTTTCACATGTCATCACAACATCAAGAGAGTTCTTGTCAAGACATGGCAATCATCTCACATCTTCTTCCATAATTGTTGCTAAACCAAACACCGTTGCACCTTGCAGAATGTAAAGGTTTCTAACCTTTTTATCGTCTGATCAAAATAAGGGCTCTATGAGATACTTTTAATTCATTTGGCTCAATAACGATGTTGCAACCATTCTATTCTAGAATACCCAAAGAGACGAGATTCTTCTTTAAATAAGGTACATGCTTGACATCTAACAATGTTCTGATTATCCCGTCATGCATCCTAATATGAATGGTACCAATGTCGATTATTTTACAGGGTGACTTATTTCCCATAAGCACAACTTCACCTTCATTCAAACTGTATGTGGAGAATTAGTCCCTATTGGGACACATATGGTAGGAACACCCTGAACCCAAGATCCACTCGTGTGTGGACTTAAACCTTTTGGTCAATGATACTTACAACAAATCATCACCTCGATCCTCAACTACATTAGCATCGGCTACATCAGTTTTTTGTTTACCTCTCTCAATATTTTTGGCAGCCCTCTTATTTTTATTCTCAAGTTTTTACTATTATACCTCAATGTGACCCATCTTTTTACAATAGTCATATTGTTTGTTGCAAGTTTCTAGATTTTGATCTTGCCCTTGATCTTCTTTGACCCGGATACTTAGATTGTTGCCTTCCTCTATCAACAAAAACTGAGGCTTTGCCCATATGACTTGTTCTTCGAGCCTAACTCATTCTCGAGTTTATCCTTGCTCAAAAGGTTTCCTTTCACATCCTCAAACGAGAGTCTCTCTCTACTGTAAATTAGGGTTTCCCTAAAAATTTTGTATGAAGGGAGCAAAAAATAAAGTAATAACATAGCCTGATCTTCATCATCTATGTTGGCCTCAACATTCTTCAAGTCATTTAAGAGAGTTAAAAATTCACTAATGTGAGCCCTAATAAACTCACAGTCACCATATGAAATGTATATATTTGTTGTCTTAATACCAAGTGATTTGCAAAGAACTTTGTCATATAAAGAGCTTCTAATTTTCTCTATAAGGTTGTTGTCATTTTCTCCAAAAGTATCTCCTACAATACATTGCTAGTGAGGAACAATTAAATTGCTAACAGTGCCTTCTCATCAAGCTCCTCCCATTTTGTTTGATTCTCATCCGCGAGCCTTTGCCCTATAACCACCTTTTCCAGATCATTCTATACCAAAATTGTCGTCATCCAAACATGCCACAAACTAAAATTTGTGATCCCATCAAAATTCTTGATATCATACCTCATGTTCATCTCTGAACGGGTTGAATGCGAAAATCAAACCAAGCTCTAATACTAGTTTGTTGGGTTGAACCTAAATTATGCAACGAACACAAACAAAAATTGAGAAAATTGGACACAAATATTTACGTGAACAAACCCCTCCGAAGAGGATAAAATAATATGGGCAAAGAAAACTTCACTAAAATGGAAAAAAAAAATCGAAAGGGGAGTCCAAGATAGAGAAACAAACAAACTCAAACTCAAAATTACAAAATTCTACCAAATTCCCACAAACACTCTTAATTTTGTTATTGTTATTCTAAACTATATAGGGTTGCTAAAAGTCCTATTTATAGGCTGAAATTTGTGTGAAAATATGACTAAAACATTCCTAAAATAATCAAAGTTAGACTGGGAAAAGATAACAGAGTTAAACTAGGAAAAGAAACCTAGTTAAGTGAGGAGCACGTTGCCACGCCATGTTCAACTCGTCGAGACGCCATGCATTGCATTGTCGGGACAATGGGTTCTTCTCGTTGAGACGTGGTGTGTTGCGTCACTTGGATGCCGGCTCTTCCTCGTCACGACATCGCCATCTGTTTCATCCAAAATGTGAGACACAGTTTACAAAAGGAACTTAATTAGGCTCACGGAGAATTTGAATCACGTATTACAACACTTGAATTTAGCTCAACTAATAGTTCAAGCTTTGCTTGATAATTAACAAATCAAATTTGAATTTTTTTTAGTTGAACTTTAATTACATATGAACTTTAAATGAATGTATAATTTCATATATGAATTTTGATTTTGTGCAATTATATACATGAAATTTTAATTGTGGTTCAAATGTTTACGTGAAATTTTAATTTTAATTCAATTATACGTGTTTAAAGAAATATATGCATCAATTTACTTTTATACTGGATAAATATAATTATTTTTGTGTATGCAACATGTAAACTTAAACTGATGTTATATTAATAGTTGTGTTAGTAGTTTATGGAAATTAGATCAAATTAAAATGTTCTGTACAAAATTTCACAAAATCTTAATTCATATATAAAATTATACATTAAACTAAAATTCATGTGTAGTTTTAAAATTTACCTCTTTTAAACAAATCATAGAGTTGATAAGCAAGGCTTTTAAAACTTAAATTTGGTATTGACAATCAATTAGAGATAAGTTTAATAGTAGGTATAAATTAATGGGAAGTATTTTTTATGAATACATTTATATTGTAATTATTCAAGATTACATATAAAAAATAATACGAAATTAAATGAGCAAATGAAAAAAATAATGATAATTATCAATATTTATATTACTATATATATAAAGGTACATGGCATGCCAAATGTCAATTGTTTTTTTACATGAAAAGTTAATCCCCAAATATCAATTCTAACCTCTCTATTTTTATGCAGTGGTTCATATTTCAGTAGTGCTAGAAATAGTGATTTTGAAATTTCATTTTCTATGTTCGAGCCCGTAAAGATTAATATTTAATATTTAATATTACGATGTTAGTATAAAAATATATTAAATTTTGGTTCCTTAATTTTGTCGAATTGATAGTTAATTAAGTTATAAGGATGATAACTCAAAATTATATAGACATTTACAACACCTTCTAATTAATAAGTCATGTAAATTCTGAGTATTTTGATAGCAAATATTAGAATTTTATTACAGATTTGGAAATTAGGAAAAAATTAAAGATAAATTTGTAATCTTACTTATTTACATGCTAATTTGACATATTTTTTCCGATTTGAAGAAATTTGGTACAATAGCAGAAAAGTTAGTCTTGAAGCCACATGTTCGATGTTTGATGCTATAGCATTTCCTGCAGCAAAGGCCATGCAGGCGTAGGTTGATAACTAATCAGCATGGAGCGTCCTAAAATTATTTATTGGACTTCCAAATTCAATTTGACCCATTTCGTAGTTTGATCACCGGATTGGACAAGCCTGCTGCTTAATTTGAAGCCCAAACCATCCACTAAGGGAGGAAAAGAGCCCAATTCAGCTATGGAAGCCCAACCGTCCATAGAATAATTAAATTAGGCACCCAAAACTTGTTAAAAAATTACAAATTAGTCATAACAACTTCTCCATGTGACCATTCACATCATTAGCATTATTTAAATAATTCCAAGCTAGGAAGGAGAATTATTTTAACACATACATGCTATTGCGATTTCTCTTAAAGACTTGCATACTTATTTCTTTCTTTATTTAATTTAATTTAAATCAAACTTAAGTTAGTTTAATATAATTAAAACCCATCACTTTAATTTATTTTCATCACCAACTTTCTTATTACTTAGTTTTGCAATACTTGATTCGTATAAACAGTCCATGTGGAGATGATAACTCTTACTCACTACTTTTTTATTGTCAATGATCGTGTATACTTCCACATAATCGAATATTCTAATACGAGTTTTTAGCATAATTGTTGGAGACTATTATTTTAGTCAATTATTTGTGAAATTAATTGTCTTGCAAATTGGTTTAATTTTATCTCTTTTTTTTACTTTAATAGTTTTCGTTGTTATTCAGGTGATAATGGATGCTTTACAACCTGTTCAAGGAGGAGCATTTGCTTATAATGCTCACAATTTGATCATTTTTTCTGATGATAGAAACTACATCATTCGACAATATGTTGTTCCTCTCTTCAATAAGCTCAATCTAGGTATTGTTAGACCCTAAATTGAGGCACCACAATTCGAACTAAAGCCATTCATGTTCCAAATGTTTCAAATTGTGGGTCAATTTAGTGGGATGCCTACTGAAGATCCACATCTTCATCTTTGCTTATTCATGGAAGTAAGTGACTCGTTCAAATTGATCGGAGTTACAGAAGATGACTTGAGACTAAAATTATTCTCATACTCCTTGGGAGATAAAGCATGAATGTGGTTGAAATCTCTACCATCTGGTTCCATAAGTACATGGCAAGAATTGGTCGAATGATTCTTGATGAAGTATTTCCCTCCTAATAAGAATGCCAAACTTCGGAATGAGATCACAACATTCCAGCAATTCGACGAAGAATCTTTACACAAGGCACGGTAGCGATTCAAAAGGTTATTGTGAAGGTGTCATCACCATGTTATTCCTTATTGCATTCAAATGGAAACTTTCTATACTGGTCTTACTGCACACATAAGAATGGTGGTACATGCCTCTACAAATGGAGCAATTCTTTCTAAGTCTTACAATGAAGTTGATGCACTTATATCTTTAGCAGCTCAAGTATCTTCAATTTCCTCTATGCATAAGAACTTTACTACTAACGGTTTCAATGGTAATATGACAGGACAACAGCCAATTCAATTTGAGAACATTTCATGCGTGTTTTGTGGGTACAACTATGTGCTCAAAAATTTCCTGTCAAATTCAGAGTCTGTCTACTACAAAAGGAATCAAAATCAGAATAGGAATGGTCGAGGTATGCATTCGAACTTTTATAATTCTTCATGGCATAACCATCCTAACTTTTCATGGAGTAATCAAGGCTCATGTCCTAGCAATTCTTATATTCCATCCCAAATGAATAATCTGTTGAGATTTACTCAACAAGTTCAAAAACCTCCACAAGTCAAATCTTCTAATGGTTTGGAGAACTTGTTGAAGGCATATATGGAAAAGAATGATGCAACCTTGTGGAATTTGGAAACCAAGCGGGACAACTAACCAATATGCTCAGAAGCAGACCTCAAGGTGTTTTGCCTAGCAACACAAAAAATCCTAAAAGCATGGGAAAAAAATTGCAAAACTATCACCTTGAGAAGTGGGAAGACTTTGCAACCCAAAGTTGTTGAAACTGGAGGTAAACCTGTTGTTACTCAGAACAAGGAGGAAATTCAACTAAATGTTGGAATTCCTATAGTACCAAATTTTGTTCCCACAACTGAGAATTCTGCACTTGAGACCCAAGAAACAGCCTTACTGCAACAAAACAAATAGGCCAAGATCAAAACCCCACCACCTCCATATCCTCAACAATTCCAGAAGAAACATTAGGGTTGTAACAACCTAAACTCGGTGTAGACGTTGTGGTCGGATTATGAAGGTTACATTGCTAGATAAAATAAAACTATTACTTATTTTGGAGAAAAACCAAATCCAGCGGGTTGAAAATTCCATCATCTCACTCTTTTGTAAAACATACTGACCATTTCAATAGTTCAAGCTAATTCACCTATAATCATAGTGTACCAAAATTATTTTTAGTGAAATCCTTAAATTTAGTTTACAGAAGTGAATATTTAAAACTTATAGTTTGAAAAAAAACGGAGTTCATTTTAGTTGCCCTAAGTTCGATTGTTAACCATTTTAAGCTTTAGCATAATAAATCATTTAGTCCTAATGGTCTAAACAAATCATAAAATGTCCAAAAGTTAAACAAACCATAATAAAGTCTGAAATGTTCAATTTAAATCAAATAGAATAAAACCATGAAACACTGAATTAAAATGTGAAGTTCAAGTTTTCTGTGACGTCGTCCAATGTTAAGTCGAAGGATTACCTGAAACAAATCATACAGGAGTGTAAGCTTATAGCCCAATGTGTGATTTGGCCCATAATTCCAAAACATGCATTTTTCATATTCATCAATATTATGCCAGAATAACATATTTCAAATAATTCATATCTTATGAAAATCCATGCAGATATTAACTTATCATACTGTAGCATAACATACTAAATCATATCGTACATATCATATTAAATCATATTATGCAAATCATATCCTACCCCCATCCACTACACAGCATCTCCATCCAGCCAATCACACCATATTAAACTACACGAGTCCATCCATCCAATCACACCAATATGTGGTGGTATGTCACTTATATAATTACAGTGGAGCTGCTATACATATAGTGTTGCGGTCTAACCGCCATATTTGCAGTAAGTAATGCCATATACACTTCCTCCATCAAAACACATCCCACCCCACACATATACTTATCATATACATATTTTATACATATCATAATCATAAATAGATGACATACATACACATATGGCATATATTACATGACATGCTTAACATATTTATCAAGCTTTTAGAGCTACTCGTACATAATTAAGTAAAAAACTTTCAATTTTTTGACCCTTACAATGTCCTCGGACCCAACTATCGAATTCTCTAAACAACCCTTAATCGGTCCCTAAAATTGGCCAAAAAGGCCCATACGGCCGTGTACCTCACACGGCCTGACACATGGCCATGTGGAAACTGGGCGGTTTCAAAACAACCTCTATGTCGAGTTTTCAGTCGAATTTCAATGGAATTATGGTTGTTTTCACACACCTGATTACATAATCGACCAACTCTACTACTGGGAACCCGTAAACCAACAATTTCCAGCAAAATGATCCAATCAATTTATTGAAAATCAATCAATTCGACACTTTAACACCCAAAATTCTAGCCTGCATAACAAAATTCGCATACTTACCACATGGGAAACAACGACTAAAACTAAGTCTGCTCAGCTAGAGGATTAGGATTTTCACAATATTCACCTAAATCAAAAGCACGAAAACACAAATTTTAATAAACAATACATATATCAATTAAACCCACTCAAACGAACAACCTCAAACACAGCATCCTTCAACAACAAAACAAATACCCAATTGAAACTTAACTCGCACAGGAACAAATCCATCCCAAGAAGAAAACCTACAACTACTCAAGAAAGATTGAAAGAAAATCCAAAGACTAGAGAAGAAAAAGAGAATAAAAAATAATAAAAAAATATGATGAAGAAAACAAGGAGCAGACGTGCAAGCAAGAAAGGGAAAGAAAGAAAAACAAACGTGGGTGGTTACAAAATTGAAAAATAAAAGGGATTTTGGTAAAAGTTAAATTAAATAGAACAAATAAGATTTATCACCAGATTTTTAATAGAATTCCACTCGAATTTTACTTCTCACATATAGCAATCAATAAAAATAATCCATACACTCACACTAGGACTCAATCCCGGGACCTTAAGTATGCTAAAGCATAACCACTGAACCACTAAACCCATCATTGTTACACTCCAACACATAAATTAATTTAAGCCATAAAACTCCAACTTAAGACCAAAAATTAATAGGAGAAAATCCAAAACTTAGGAATTGAACTTGGGTCCTAAAGCATACTCCAAAGGCACACAATCACAATACCAAATCAAACTTTTTGCAAACAGTCACATTCCAGCCATAAAACTCCAACTTAAGACCAAAAATTAATAGGAGAAAATCCAAAACTTAGGAATTGAACTTGGGTCCTAAAGCATACTCCAAAGGCACACAACCACAATACCAAATCAAACTTTTTGCAAACAATCACATTCCAAAAATCTAAATTTTAGGGCATTACAAAGGTACTCAATTTAAGGAAATTTTTTATGATAAGTTAACTTTTAGTGTATTCAATGCTATTAAATCCCCAGATGTAGTCAAAGAATGCTCTACTATTTCTGAGATAAAATCATTGGCTTCTACAAAATTGCAACTCAATTCTCTAGATGATCCATTAGAGTGTATGCTACTAGCGAATTTGCCAAGTGGTGATGAAGATAAGAAATGTTTGGCTTTGTTAGAAGCTAATTTGAAGAGATTCACTCAAGAAGTTCCACTCGAATTATTAGAGTTATCATCTCGGGAGTACAAAAGACCAAAGGCATTGATTGAAAAGCCAGTTGGATTGCAACTGAAAATTTTGTGTCCTCGCTTAAAATATGATTATTTGGGTCTATCTTCGACTTTACCTATCATTATTTCAGTTGAGTTCACCAAGAATTAAGAGAATAGTCACTTGTGGTTTTGAAAAGGCACAATAAGGTTATCAAATGGATTATTTCATATATTCGAGCCATAGGTTGGAGGATTTGCATGAATTACAAGAAGTTAAACGAGACCACTAGGAAAGATCATTTCTAGTTTCCTTTTCCTAATCAAATGTTGGATAGATTTGCTGGGCAAGAGTATGCTTACTTTCTAGATAAGTATGGCTGGTACGACAAATGGCCCTTTGACATTGTTTCGGCCAATGACAATTCTGAATAAAATTGAGGGGGTTCTCTTAACTTTTCTTTGTCATTATTTTATATTTTTAGTTGTCATTTATTTCATTTTTTATCTATTTTTATTTTACATTTTTTGTTCAATAAATATTAGGTTGCAATTATGAATAAAATTGAGCAGACTTGCACATTACTTTTAAATTCTCGAAAAAATAAAAAGTGTGGTAATGGGAATGTGCATGTCTAGGATTGGCTCTGTCAACGAAATATTTTGTACTTTAGTCAAATTTGACTCACCTCCCTTTCTTGGGACCCTACATAGTGCACAGTTCACATTGACTTCTTTGATTTTTGCCCCTTCTATTTTATGTTTTAAACAAGGAGGACATTGTTTCTATTTAAGTGCGGGGGACCAAAAATTAGAATTTTTCTGAGATATTTGACAAAAGGCCATAAATTAGAATTTTTCTAAATTTTTTGACGAAATTTAATTTTTTTCCATCAAGTTATGTTTAAGTAGAATACCATTCAAAAATTTTAATTTTTGCTTAAATATGTTAGCTTTAGTATGAATAAAATTTTATTATTTCAATTATTTTTATGCTAGCTTAATTATGACAAAAAATGTTGAACCTAGTTATTGTATATAAGTCAAACCATGAAAATTTTGAACTCCTTAGAAAAACTAAGTACGCATGATAGCTTAAGTCTTCAGAATTAACTTAGTAATTTCTTTGAGGCGAAATCCTAAGAGGCATCGTAATTTGCAAGTGATTTAGGAAAATTTTTGTTGGACCGTTCGAGTCTTTCAAGTCAACCTTAGTAAATATTTATCCTTTAAACCATGCTTTGAGCTATATAGCCTGATTTTTCTTTCGAACCTTACATTAATAAGTCATTTATTTATTTAAATTATTCTTTACTTGTCCCAAATCTTAGACTCAACGCATCTAGAATAATTTTGCGATTAAATTTAGAGGAGTTAGAGAGAAGTACCGGAATGTTCAAAATGTGGATTTGTATGCTCAAGAAAGCATCAGTGATTGCTTAAAAAATCCAATTATTGAAAAAAGATGTACAATGAGCATATGTACTCAAACTCAAAAGAGTTGGTATTCTTGGGGATAATTGTATTTGGAAGGTGGTAAACTGAGTCTATGGTTTTAGCCTAAAATTTTTTTATCTTTTTTCCTACCTTGACCCAAGCCACGTTACAATCATATTAAAGACCTATTGATTTAAATTTATGTGTCAACTACATTAGTGGATAGGAATTACTAAGTTCAACATATGAAGCCATCATTAAACTTTAGGATTGCTACATAGTTTAATCAAGGGAAATAAAGTTTGATTGGGAAGTACTTAGCACACATTTATTAAGGGAAGATATTTAGTACATATTTTTGTTAGAATATTAATCTTTGAAAATAATTGAATGATATAAGTACTCAAGTTGCATGTTTCCAAACTTTTTCTTTTTAGCACAATTTTTCTAAACACATGACTATAGGAAGGATTGATTTCATTTGAAGGGATTTTTGCAAAAGTAACCCCTTGAGTTCTAATATAATTTGGCATTACTCGGGACAAGAAATGAATTAAGTTTGGTGGTGTGATCACTCAAAATTATATAAACATTTTCAGAACCTTCTAATTAATAATTCATGTAAATTCTGAGTATTTTGATAGAAAATATTGTAGTTTTATTACAAATTTGTAAAGTAGGATAAAATTAAAGATAATTTTGTAATCTTGCTTATTTACATGCTAATGTGACATATTTTTGATTATTTTACGCGGTTTGGTGCAATAAGAGAAAAGTTAGTCTTGAAGCTCACCTGTTTGATGTTCGATGTTATAGCATTTCCTGCAGCAAAGGTCACGCAGACGTGGGTTGATGGTTGACCTGCATGGGGAATCCTAAAATTATTTATTGGACTTCCAAAGTCAGTTTGACCCAGCTCGTAATTATAGTGGACAAGCTTGTTGGTTAATTTAAAGGTCAAACAATCCACTAAGAGAGGAAAATAGAACAATTTGGCTATAGAAGCCCGATTGTCCATAAAATAATTAACGTAGGCACACAAAACTTATTAAAATTTAAAAATCAGCCACAACAACTTCCTCATGTGACCGTTCAATTCCTTCCTATGAATCAAGCTTTGACTAGCTAAATTTAGCAAAGTCATCCTCAAATCAAGGGCTCAGCCATGCATGAGAGAAAAAAGAGGGACTGACATGCTATTTTTAGTAAACTCAAAAGGCTCCTCACAAGTATAAATACCCCTAGCCATTCACCCATTTCATTCATCCCTCATTCATCTTCTCTTCTCTTTTTTCTCTCTTTTCCATTTTCCATTCCTCAATAGATTTTAACAAGGCTTTGAGAGCAGCCCCATGTAGCCATTTTAGAAGCAATTCAGCTTGGTTTTCACAAAAAGAAATGAAGAACAAAAGAGGAGCAACATGAGTTGTGTTGCAGAGAACCACCAGAAATAGCTTGCTTTTCTTTTCCCTTTACTCTTTTATTTTTTGTTCAATTCAAGAAACATGATTGTAACTGAGTTTTATGTTTTTAATATAATCATGGTTGCTTAATTCTTTCAGTGTTAGAATGATTTAAATTCCATATCTTAGATTATTTAATTCTATTAATGATGTTATGTGCCTTGGTTGCTAATTCATTCAGATAAAATCATGCATATGTTATTCATGCATTATAAATGTAGGGATGCAATTGAATTAATTATTAAATTAGAACTGGGTTGTAATTAATTGACACAATATCTGAATGGTGCATGTTTGATCTATATTTGAGAAAATTAGATAGAAATTTGTAATAACTCGAAAGAACCTTATTACCTTGCATAACCCTAGGATTTATGTGATTGAGCTTTTTCAATATAGAAATATTATTGTTATCTCATATAATTTGTTTCTTTTTTTTATTAAAAATACTAAGTTGTTGACATAGACATATGCTAGACTTAATATGTTAATAAGTATGAATTCTTAGACGATGCCTGAAAAGATAACCTTGAAGTCAAGCGATGGTTGTCACGACGAGCTTGAACTCCATGTTGCCCATATCGTAGTAAACATGTAACTGTTTTCTATTTATTTGAATGATGAATAAATAAATAAAGTTAATTTCACATTTCACCATTATGTCTTTTGTATTTCTGTCTTTTATATTTTGGATGCATAGCGAAATTGTGACTAACAAATATTAGCTTATTGATTGTCTAAGTTTAAACTGAAGATAAGTGGCATTGTAAGAATGTTTACATTGAGAGAAAGATAACTTAATTCAATAGATAATCTAAATAAATCTGTAATCCCGTAAAAGAATCAAAGTGAGCATATGATTCAAATACTAAGAAGGAGTATCATGTCGTCTACAATTCCAATTGGGGAGATGACTAGTCTTGGCTATCAAAGCAATTGACTTCAAGGATAGAGGCGTAGATGTATTCATTGGTAGAATGATACATTGGACTGGACCCAAGATGAATTAATTCTGAATCCGTTTGTGAATTAATTCACTTGTGACGTTCATTGTGTGATTTACTAAAATCTTTAGTTAGTCACTTACCATGCATATTCAACTCATGTGCTTTGATATAAGTGGAGGCTTATGATGTAAAGATGATCGAGCCCATAACCGGTATGTTGGGGGTACATGACTTGTGTATGGCATGGCTTTACTAGCAACAGTGGAATTCATAGCTCAATTGAAGAGTTAATGATATCCTCTCGTTGGCATTGTGTTGATTGATAAATATGGAATTTGGCCACGAGTTGCTTGTTCTAGAATGAGCAATTTATCATAGGCATTTGTTGATAGTGATCATATTAATAATTAAGAAGACACAATGGTGACAATGAGATAAAATAAGATTGTATTGAGTGAACGGATTTAACTCAAAGGAATCAAAGATATCATATGAGGGTAACACACACATGACAAGGTCAATGGAAAAACCAGTTGATGAATTGCTTTCCTAAATAGTATACAATAAGGAGTTCTCAATCATGGTACTTTTTTTGTGGATTGACTCCATGATTAAGTAATTGTGAATTATCGGAATGATGCTTCTAGACATAATTGCAATTACTAGAGCCTCATTGTATTTGTCCGATTGGTCCCTCCACTAGCTTAACAAAAGCTCAATCGGACTACATTTGAATTAGAAGAAAATTTTACGACTTTGAAAATAATTTAATTGAATTAGTTTATTCGATGTGAAATTAAATTAGGTGGTCATGAGAGTTATTCAACTAAAGAATTTGATTAAAGAATTTTCTTGAAAAATTCATTTGGAAAATCTAAGTGATTTTTGAAAAATTTAATTTTGATCAAGTAAAATTAAAATTAATCAAATTAATTAAAATTATTATGATATTATCATAAATTAATTTTCAAGTCAGACAATTGGCCCAATGGGTAATTGAACTTCAAAATTGGACCTAAGATCGTAAATTGGGCCCAAGAGCTCAAAAATCAAGACCAAAACCCAAAAACTGGTCGAATCAAGCCCGGTATGTGAAACCAGGTCGACGGTCCAACCTGTTGCTAGACAGGATAGGTCGAGTTGTCACTAACCCGGATCGAACCGGCAGTAGCCGAACCAGCTCTGGATGTCGTAAGGGTGTCACACCTGCACCATCGGACACGATAGTGTCGGCAACTGCGACGGCGGCGTCCTGGTGGCTGGCGGCAGTTGGTTTTCATTGGTTGAGCAGTGGAAGAGTTACACTCCTACTGGGACTCTACCAGAGAATTTGATTTCAAATTAACTATTCCAAAAGTAGTATTATTTTAATAGTTTAATATTAAATTTAATTTAATACTTATCTTAATAATATTTTATTAATTTTATATTAAATTAATTATCTTAATATTAAACTTATTTTAATAAGATTTAATATTAAATTTTATCTAATATTTATCTTGATAAATATTATATTAATTTAATATTAAAATAATTAAGTTTAATCATAGTTTAACTCTCTAAATTCTCATTATATAAAGAGAGTCTTGGGTCATTATTTTACACACACTTGAGTTCAAGAGAAAGTTATAGAGAGAAAATTTCTCTAAAGAGATTATTTCAGAAAATTTCTAGAATTATTTTTCTGATATACAACTTGACCCAAAAATTTAGAAAAATTGCAAAATTACCCCATCGGTAATTTTTGTGGGAAATTTTCTGATTCGAAGCAAGCCCACACTCGATAGACATGAGCTTGAGGATAGCAAAAAAGACTACTCAGTCGAAGCGCTCATCCTAGACGAATCGAAAATGTACAATTTTGATTAAATGTTTATTACTTTAGATATCACGACTAACATCTTGTTTTGGAAAAAAAAATTAAAACTCTATTTTCCCTAAATTTATTTTCTGATGCATTTTTAAACCATTTTTTTCCAACAATTGGTATCAGATCCAGGTTGTGTTCTATCTATAAGTATAAATAGATAATTGTATCGCGTAGGTTTGTGCAAGTGTACACAGTCGTTATCAAGTAATAAGTAAGTAAAAGAGTTATCGTCACAATAGGGATTGTACATGTTAATCAATTAATTGTAAAATTAGAGTTAATAATTTGGTGATAAAAACACAATATTTTTGGGTGGTGTGATGTAAAAATAATTACTAAATGTAAGATGATGCATAATGTAATTTTAATCTAAATGCAAAGTATGAAGTGAAATGTATGAAATAAGTTTAGCAGCAAAAACACAAAATTCAATAACCAATAACATGAATAGGCTAGGATAATTACATCATTCAACTTAATTCATTTTTCTCATGCTTAACAGTGTTCGGAAAATATTCCATGGCAACTCAATCTTTCATGAGTCTTGAAACCAAATTAAGTCCTTTCGAAATCTTTTACTTAGTCAAACATGCATTTTACTGATCATATTAAACTAAAGGTTTCTTAGAATTCATGTGAAGTAATAGGACGGGTTAGGTTTTGAAACAATTTAATCACATAAACCTAAAAACTATGCAATATAATAGAGCTCGTTAAAGTTATTAAGAACCTTCAATTTAGACAGGTTAGGATTTAAATTAAGCATGTACTTTTCAACTATTGTGTCCATTAGTCGTCGTCTGGTTAGGATCGCTCAGCTAATTCTAATACATCCAATCATGTATGAATGAAATACATATTTGAGTTTAATTGAAAACATAATCGACTGTGGCACAAACACTATAAGCATGTTTTAAACAAATTTTGTTGAATTAATGCAATCATCCTAGCTAAACAAATTTAAGTTACCATTGTTGATGACAAGATAGCATAGCACATTGCAAACATGATTAAAATTAAAGTAACAAAGTAAGAAAGAATAAACTATGTTGAATCAGCATTCTTGCGAACTCTTATTGAAGATGTTTTCCTCCAATCCTTATACTGCTCCTTTGCTAATGGCTCCTCAATGTGGCCGGCCAAGAGATGATCTTATCAAGGTTTTGCTGGCTAAGAAAAGAAAGAACTATGAGATGATATACATGAGAATAAAGAGAGGAAATGAGAGAATAGAAGAATAATATGAAATGGGGGATAAGGGATTGAGTAAGGGATGACAGATATGTGATATGGGAGTGGGTATTTATACTTGAGGTTGGTGGGAGAGTTTACTAAAAATAGTGAAAAATACCCCCCCCCATTTACTCATTTCCTTGGTCGGCCACACATTGTGGAAAAGGGTGGATGATGCTTGCTTGATTCAAGCATGAAATCATGCTAGAATCAAGCAAGGGTTTGACAATTTCAAAGGCAAACTTCATGGGCTCTTTTCTGATTTAATTTCAACTGTAGAGATCTCCAATAAATATCCCAAAACTAATTTTTGGGTAGCCAACATGCTTGTGTAAAATTGGGCTTGTCTTCCCCTTATTTGGACGGTTTTGTGACCCATTAAATAATTAAACTTGTCCTCCATGTAACATCATTTTTAACTGGGTCAAAGTAACATCTCCATGACCATTGCATAATTTTGCTATCCAAGTAGAGTAGGATTACTCATGTCCAAGCAAGAATTATAATAAGCTTCATATTATATCAACTTCATGGTTCCCATCATAATAAAATATAACACATTAATAAATAACATTAAATAATTTAATTTATGCACAAAATTAATACAATAAAGCACATGTTTGCATTTTTTATAAATTCATGCCCATCATCAGAATATAAACAAAATTTACCTAATTAATTAAAAATACTCAAAATTAATATTATTTTTAAGTTAAAAGGTGTTATAAACTGCTAAAAAACCTATATAAATTAGAGTATACAATAATCAAAATAAATTTCTATTCTTGAATGATTTGACTACATAGAAAGTGACATTCTTATATCTTATGCATGTTTTGATTTATATACGAGAATGGATATGATATTATATATTTGTTATATAATTATTTTTTATTGCCAAGGTTGTGCTTCTTAGGAAATAGACCATGGACTATCATCTCCACGTAAGGCTATTTTTTTAAAATTCATAGAATTCTTGTAAGCCAGAAACAGACATAAGACTTAAATGTAACTTTTCCAAAAGGAGTCCATGACGAGGAAAAGATATGATAGCGGTTAAAAACTCAAGGAACGTCTTGTAGCAAAAAATTATGTAATTTTTGTCGAAACCATTTTCATGTTAAATCAAAAATTTTAGTTATCGACTTATTAAAAATGAAAATTGGAGTCGCCATCGATCTTTTATTGTGGTGTGATCGGATCACCTTGAAAATAATTTTAGGTCTGCGATTTTGAGAAAAACAGGTTAGGGAGTCGGTTATGCACGAGGAAGGGTTAGCACCCTCGTAACGCCCAAAATTGGTACCGTATCGATTGTTTAATGTCTTAATGTCGAAATTTTGAAAAGATTTTAAAAAACGATCCTTTTATTTTGAATAAAATGAATTGGAGGATAAAGCTCATTTATTTTAAAGAAATAAATTGTTACACTCAGTAAGTTAGAGTGCAACATTTCAAATCCTCAAAATTAAGCTTATTCTTTGATTTTTAAAACCTATACATTTTGAGAAGGATATCTGATTATTTGGGTCAAATGAGAAAAATCAAAACCCAGTAAGTTAGGGTTCGATTTCACAAAATTCCTAAATATCGAACATTGCCTTTATTTTTAAAATCCTCGTCTCGAGAAAATAACATGTCATATCCAATGCGTTAGGACACAACGTGTCGAATTCCCGAGAATGGGTTTTTATTTGAAATTTGCGAATTCACTACAAAATGAATACTTGGCTTTCTAAATTCATCGAAAAATAATCGCAATCCAGTAAGTTAGGACACGATCTTCCTCGAGAATCATGAATGCCAAATATTTCGAAAATTTATAAAATACGATGATTTTAATGTTTTGACGAAACCAAAATATATACTTTCTGAAAGATATGCTAGAAAAGTTAATGTATAACATTGAAACAAATACTTTAATTTAAATTGTATATGTATATGTATTTACAAAATATAAGCACAAGATACAAGTAAATTTGTAAATATGTGTATGCATATATTTAACACACATCTACAAGTATACATGTAAAAAAGGAAGGAATGGAATATATCAAAAAAATAAAATAAAAAAATGCATGTATATATGTACATGAAAATCATAAAATAAAATAAACATATAAAAATTTGTATGTGTATATATTTACAAAAATAAAAAATATATAAGTACATATGTATTGGTAAATCATGAAAACACGTATATGTATTAAAAAACTTATATATATGTACAATGTGTATATAAATAACAGAGTATATATAGAATAATAAAATGTTTATGATAATTCAAAAATATATATAATATAAAAAATGTGTATTTTGAATTGTAAAATATGGGAACACGTGCGTATTCTAAAATGTGTATGTATACATTTATATGTTTGTAAAAAAAAATTTATGAAGAAAAGAAGAAAGAAACATACGTATACATATGTACAAAAGTAAAAAAGATTTTTGAAACTAAAATATAAAAGTATATATATATTGAAGTTAGGAAACAAAAGTAAAGAAAAAAAACATATGTAAAAAATATGTATATAGGTAGGCGGATACAAAACAAAAAAAAATTGCATATATATATATATATTACGTAAGAAGCAATGCGTGTATACTATATAAAAAAGAAAATGCATATATATATATATATTATATAAAAATAGTGCATGTGAATGAATATATAGGAATAATAATAATAATAATAACAATAATAATAATAATAAAATTTAAAAAACACAAAAAAAAAATACAAAAAGAAAAAGCCAATAAATGAAATTAACCAAACAGAGGACTAATTTGCAACGCGTGTATTAAATGAGGGGGCCAAAATGGAAATAATTCGCCTCCCTAAAACGCTGCGCAGCAATGGAAACCGATTTGAAACAAAAAAACAAAGCGTGTGGCTAAATTTAAAGGGAATAAAAGTTGATTTAAGCACTCTTTTGAAAACCGAGGGACCAATTGCGCAAATGGACCATTTAAGGCCAGAACATGGATCCTCCCCTCCGGGTCAGGTCACCGCGCGAGTCATGGCCACCTAAACGGCGCCGTTTTGTCTTTCTTTAAAATAAACAAAACAAAAAGAAAGAAAAAAAAGGAAACCATTTTGTTCTCCTTTCTAAAAGAGAGCAGTGGCTCTGCTAGGGTTTTTTTAACCCGTTCTTCACACTGCCGCCAAGCCTTTGCCCACGCCCCGATTTCGACGGAGAGGGCCCTAGATTGACGACTCCGGCGACCAGGTAAGTTCCCCCTCTTTCTTTGCCTTTCGTTTTACACTATTAATGAACAACGCAGTAAAAAAAGGCAAAGAAAAACGAAGAAAGATTAAAAAGAAAACAACCCCCAAACCAAAGTCAGATTTGAAATCACCTCCAAAACTCTACTTCTCTGAAATTTTGTTTTTGATTTCTTTTTGTATTCAATCTCTGTGTGTGCGTAACCTCCATTACAAATTAAAAATCGGCTTTTTATAGCCAAAAATTACAGAGAATTTTTTTTATCTTTTTCTCTATCCTATTCACTGTATTTTTGTTGTCATTGTTGCCCCTCTTTTCGTCCGTCTTTTTGTTGTTTTTTTGTTGTTTGCTTCAGGTGCTGAAGTACGGAAGTGGTGGAGTGGCGCGCGTAGAAAGGAAAGCCGAAGGCAGCACGTTGCGAGGCTACTACGGTGGCTTAGGCCGAATGTTGCTGCCTAAGGTTTCTGATGTCTGGGAAAGTCTGAGGCTAGGTTGGGTTTTGATTTTGGGCTGTTAATTTGGGTTTAGAAAATTGGGTTTAGGGTCATTGGGTTGGTATTGGGCTTAGCGGGTTTTAGATGTAAATGGACATTACTTATTTTTTATTATTATATATATTTTTTATATTTTGGTTTTAATACTTGGGCTCGGGCCGGGCAAAAATGGGCTCTTACAATTTTATTTTCTAGAAATAGAACCATGGAAACCTTGACTGGCAATTTTGTTTTAATTAGCTATCTCATTATATATTTGTTTTATAATTGTGGTATATATATGAGATGATCCACAGTTGATCGTATAAAAAATAAGAAGTGTGGTAATGAGAAAATACATGTGCTGTATTGTTTCATTGGCTTCTTTAGGTTATTCGATAACTATGAGAAGTATGGTAATTAGAATATGCATGTTTAGGATTGGCTCTGGTTAGGAAAGGTTTGATTTTTAAGCAGTCAAATTTGACTCACATCCCTTTCCTGGGACCTTACCTGGTGCACGGTTCACATTCACTTCTTCGGTTTTTCCCTTAAAAGAAAACATGTGGAGAATCCAAATTGTTTGTTTTTATGATTGATTGATTATTGTGAATGGATGTGAATATTATAAAATTGTCATAGAATGTCATGCATATATTGGAAGCATGTCATTTAGATTAGGTAAGAATGTGACTAGGACTATTATATGATCATTCTTGAAATTTGGGATAAAAAATCTCGCATGTTTTAAAAATATTGAGTGGGAGAAGGTCATTGAACAAGACCTACGACCTCCATTGATGGTCCTTAAGTGATAGCATGAAAAAGCTTCGAGCTGATTCCTACCTTGGCTACACCCCAAGGTAAACTTTGTCATGTGGGTTCACTATATGAGATTTCTTTTTAAGGACAACTAATCATGCATGACTTTCAGAGAGATTGTCTCAAAATGACTCACAATGTGAGAACATGTTCATGATGAGTGTTGAATCAATGATTACACACTCAAGATCATCTTTTATTAAATAGTTTCCCAAAAAATAATATTTAAGATAGAGATGATGACCAAACGTTAAATGATCGTTAGTTCGTGTAGAGTCTTGAGAATTAAGATTCACGAACTGATTGGATGTAATTCATATTCTTGCTAGTTAATCATGAGACCCCAATGCAGCATGGTTGATGGGTGTGAGAATAATCGTAGCAACGGAAAAATATTTTTTCAAGTTTTTAATACAAGACGCATGCATTATACTGCATTCTTGATATGTTGTTGAAATGAAAAATATTTGCTTAATACAAAGATAGTAATTAGTGAATCTTTATTTTTTTTTCAATTCAAATATGTCTCCTACTTCTCTTATTAGTATTCTTATTGAGAATAAATTAAATTGGGATAACTTTCGAGAATGAAAACTAAACTTGCTAATAGTTATCAACTGTGAGAAACACAAATTCGTTCTTGATAAAACATGCCCTTCTGAAGCTCAACCCAAAGCGAGAAATCGCTGGAGAGATTCTGACTTGATTGTTCGATGTTATATGTTAACGAGCATGAGTAGTGTGTTGCAAAAACAACACGAGAATTTTTGTACTGCCAAAAAGATCATGACAAATTTAGAGGATTTGCTCAAAGACCAAGTCAGATTAGCTCAACAATCCGCTAATTCAAATTTGATGAATTCTCAACAGAAAACCAGCACCCTGATCAAAGAACATTATGGAATTCTTTATGAAAGAGAAGGACAATGGGTCTGAACTAGACGTGAACACTCAAAAGTGAAATAGTTTTCAAATCCTTAACAAAATAGTTTGTTGATTTTAGGGTCGATTATATTGGTTTTGACGTCTAAAAGAAATCAATTTTTTAAGCCTATTCTGCTTCAAAATTACTTTATCACGATGGAAGGTTGACTCTCGTTAAGTATACCCTCTCTGGCCTTCCACTCTTTCAAATGTCATGTTTTAATGCCCCGAAGGCCTTTTGCTTTTCTTTGGTTAAAACTACCAAAAGCTTTGATGGAATGAGCAAGGAAATGTCACTTCATAAATTGGGAGTTTATGCAAACCATTGGAATCAGGGTAGTGACTCTTTTAATCTAGACCTGCTTCCCATGGCGGATTTTAAAAGATAAGAAGAAATTCCTTAATTAATAAAACTATTGTTCCAAAGTACACTCCAAGCAAGGAACTCGCTGGCACGTTGGTGACGACAAAAATATTCTAGTTCTGAGGAAATTTTTCTACAATTAGACTTAATCCCTAAAACAATGGATCTGAGATCTTGTACGAGTCAACTTACAAATCGATGAGTTTTCAAGAATTATTATCCTATATGAATCGCGTGCTAAATTGTTAAGAGTTAAGACAGATTCTAGTAAAGATAACTAATGAGTTGTTAGCCACAAAATAATTGTTGTTAGCAGTAGTACTTCAAGAGTTCAGCTTAATTGAGACTCGTTAATCAAGTTATATAAATAGCAACTAAACAAAAAAGCAAGTCTTCTCTTGATTAAAATTCAGATCGTTTTCGTATTTCTTGATGTATGATTATGTAATAGGAGAATCAAAACTAGGTATAACCTTCTTACTCTTGAAGGTCCAGCTCAACATCCTACTTGGCCAACAAACTTCTGATTTTCTATTAGGAAATGGAACTCATTTCAAAATTTATGGAAGATTTGCTTCAATGGATTAACCTTGTTCATCCATAATAGTGAAAAGGGTATAAATCACTGATATTCCCCTTCCCTTTTTGCAGTGATAAGGATGAAACCCCAGAACATCTTTTCATGCTCTGTCCCCTCTCAAGCTGTATGGTTTGGCAGTTCTCTTGGTTGAAAGCAAGGCAAAATGGTATTTGGTGCTGCTTTTATTATACTTGCCCAAAACTGAAAACGCCATTTGCCATAAATGCATTTTTACTCATCTTCGAAGACCTGAAGAAGCTTAAGACACCTAATATCCAACATTGTTTTCTCACCTCCTGGAGAGTGCATCTCATTAGGAATTAATTTCTGTTTGACATGCTCCTTACAAATTGTTTCTTTACTGCCTTTCCTGCTTGTAACTATTACCAAAAAAAAAATACCGTACGACTAATGTTGAATATCAAAACATAAACAGAAGCCGATTTGCTCATAAAACCTCTTTAACATATCTAAATAAAATTTTCTCTGGAGCAAATCAAATATTTCACGAAAAACAATCCCATGTAGACTAGTTCAAGAACTGGACAATGGCTTTATAACCAAACTATTCTTCCTTCTTTGATACCTTTTTCTTTAAAGATAAAACTACTAGAATAACTGAAAAATACCAATAGCATACAATAGATGTAACCAGACAATCCTTGTATCAACGAGGTATATAATTACATTTTCGACAAGAGGGGCAGCTAATTTGATGACAAATAATTTCATCGATTAAACGAGAGACACTTGAAAACCACTTTCCAATACCAAGAAATGGTACCGTAAAATATCCATGTACCAGTTATTCCCAAAATCTAATATAACTATAATTGAGAAAACATCCTAGTACCATTGCAATGTTAAGCCAGAAGCAACTACCTGGGTCCTTTATGCTCTCTCCTACTCTCAATCACAACCTTGTTCCGCATGTCAAAATCAACCTTGTCCAGATCAGCAACTGTTCCGAGGTAGCCATAAAAGATCCTCTTTTTTTCTCCATTCCTCTCATCCACCTTCACAAGATTGGGATTTTTATCATCGTCATCCTTCCCTAAAGTCAAGGGCTGTAGATGGGACCAAGCCTTGCGACCACGGTTTTCCTTCTCAAAGTATTCAGCGAGCCTGACAGCATCGATCAGGCCTGACTGATCACTGGCAAACTTGACCACTGTAATACCGAGATGACCTTCTCTACCATACATGGACTTGCACTTGCCACTTCCAAACCCAAGGTCTGAAAGCACAAACATTAATAGTAAAATGAAATATTTCGAAAAATGTTAGATTCATTGAAACTTTGAAGTGCATGGTGAAGCTCATTGAGAATATCACTAGCCCAGGGGTTGATTTGTTGATACATTTTTGCAAGATATTCAGAATCATGATAAAGATTCCTCAGTAGATTTTTAAAACAATATAAGACCCATTGAAAAGTTTTTGCTCTTCACAGTGGCTGCTGACAAGATGCAAAACACTCGCATTGTACTAGTGAAAACAAGTAACAGACAGGCTCACTTATTGGGATCAATTAAATAAATGAGCCGCCAAGAACCCACTGTCAATGGCAGACAACAAACCAGTAACACAATGACATGTACTCATGCAGCAAATCAACTATATGCATGAAATGCACTAGATAAAGAAAACATAGTTGTGAAACAGATGAGAAACAAATTTATCATACTGCCTGGTAATGACGAGCACAAGCAAATGACAAACATACAGCAATCCAGATTTCAAACTTCAAGGTGATCACAATGAAAATATATTATAGAAGCAAAAAACAAAGAGTAACTTATCAGAGAAAAAGACAAGTTTGTGAATCACAACAAACAGGTTAAAAGCAATGTAATGAAAGAAAGAGATTCTTAACCATAAAGACAACAATAGAATTTGACTTGTACACATCTGTGTGCCAGAAAAGGATCCCCTTCACTACTAAAAGGAAATATCCATTTCTTTATCCTATGGTGGCACTTCCAACAATTCTACGGTTATCATTTGTTCAAAATTCCTTTCCTCTTATTTTTATATATCTTTATATTCAACCACTAAAATTTCTGCCATAGATCAACTTCAATATTAATCTACCCTAGATAAACAAGTTGACATCTCCACTGCTGAGGACCAAATCTTTACCCCTCTGCACCAGTTAAATTGAGAGAGAAGGGTTGTTTCAGAGAGATGAGAAGGCGGCTCCCATATGCTGCTAGCAGTTATAAATTCTACAATGAATGATCTAAGCAAGCAAAAATCAACAATTTAGTGAATATATTTATCAGTGAGAGGCAAGATGCCAACCTTACTACTAATGGTACCTCATGCAACTAAACAACATTGTAATTGGACCATTAATGAGATTTGGTGTGCTTATGTAAAACCTCCTTGCTGGCCTATCCCTTTGGTGTAATTTTATTTCTAAGCTTCTCTATGTATTTGGAAGGTCATCTCCCTGATGTCCGAGTATGTCTCAGACACAAGCATCAGATATAAGTACATGAAGAAAAATGAAGAGTCAGAGTAATATAGGTCGTTACACAATTATTAGCAATTAAAAAGCTATGTTTGCTAGACTCTTCATATTTATTGAAGTACCCATGTCTAAAACTTGTGTACAACACATGGATATGGAGATATAATTTCCAAGGATCCTCCAAATACATGAAAAAACTTAGAAAAATCTAACCATACCATGTCGCATGCATACCCATATATGACACTCACACCGAGCAACATAGATAAAAAGAAATACAAGATCTTCCCTGCCAAAGGATACACACTTCTGAATGCAATCAATGTGGCAGGCTATTGAAACTCTCAGAGTGCAATAAAAATACTTGAGAATTACTATTTGCAGAAATACATAAGCTTCATGAAGAAACCATGAGCACTAAGTATTTCAGAAAAACTATATGGCGTTTTCTAATTTCTCCTACATTTTGATCAAGTATACAACTAAATGGATGTCAATCTGCAGCAGTTTGAGGAAACATAAAAATATAGAAAAGCTAAACATAGTCCATAATGGAAAACCCGACTTTCTTTAGTGCTCATCTTCTCTAAGCATTTCTCCAGAAAAGACAAAGAGGCACCTTGGCATTTGCCCCTTGAGCATCATCCTAGCATTGTTCCAGTAAATAATAATAATGATATCACAAATCTAAAGCCACCAATTAACTGTTACTAACTGAATATGCCTGAACTAGCAGTCTGACTAGCAACAAAAACCTGCAGCATAACTACTCATGCACAAAGGTTGGAAGTGGACTATGATTAAAAGAAGCAAGGACTTGAGTGCGAGAGTAGGATATGGGAATGTACCCTACACAGGTATTGTCAGAGAGTTTTATAAGCTTCTCCATGTATTTGGCGGTCATATCCTCATACTCATGTGTCTGACAAAGTTTTGGATATGGAAACTTCAACAAAAATGAGAGCAACAAAGAGCAAAAGTGCTTGCATACATCAAGGAATCACAAACAAGCTAAACTACAGTCAACATTATCTAGAAGGTCTCAAGAGAACAAGTAAATTTGGAAAAATGGAACCCGGTATAAGCACGACAGACATAAGGCTCCAATTAAATCAGCATCCAAAAATTTCAACAAAGTAAATCTCCTCAATCTCATCACCTTGGTACCAGCCGAAAAGGCCAACAGCAAAGCAATCTATAACTTTCTTCATTGAAAACAAATTATAGTGAGCGGGTCTCAATGCACTATATTTTAAGAGAGAACTTACCGGACATAATTGAATTTTTTTCCTCCATATTCAATACTTACCACCACAACAACCAGAAGAGCAAACAAATGTTAGGGTGAAACTACTAAGATGGAATTAAGGAACTTCATGATGATAAAATACTTGTTCACTGCATATTGCAACTTCATTGAATACCAAAATGGCGACATTCAGAATCAGACACCAGTCATAAAACTGTAAATCATAAACAGCAAAATGGCAGAATAGTTGACACGAGGCAGAGAGAAAATTAAACCATAATACAAGTAAAATAAGACGGATTCATGGGAAATTATTGATGTTAGAGAATAGTCTCTGGACACCAAATTTTAGAGCTCAGACAAAAAGGTTTTTAGATGACAATTTCGTGATGTTTTCATAGGGAATGTTGAAACCAACATGTGATTTAGCGTACCTTGACCCAAAGCACAAATTTACCATCAAAGATGCCTATATAATAAATAGGCTCACACTCAATGAAATACTAGAAATAACATTTACTCATCTATAAATAACACGGAAGAATGCATAAACAAACTTAGCATTATTTCAAAATAAGCCCAAAACCCAAGTTAGCATGAAGGCAAGCATGACTGAGGAATCCATCACATTAATATCCTTGCTTACCATTTCTTAATAAATTTCATGTTGACTCCAAAAGAGAGGAAGCTAAGCTAGTTTCTTCAAACCAAATGGTTTCACCAGATTATAGGTTTCAATAGGTAAGGTAAAAAAGGTTCAAGGATATTTTATCAAGCCAGGGCTTTGATCTGGATATTAATCAAGACCAGTTTGAGGACTATTTGCCTAGTTTAGTGAAACCAATGTTTTGATATGGATTGTAATTAAGACAAGTTTGAGGACTACCTGCTCAAGCTACCAAGTCCAGTCCAACTTAACTAATATCAGATAAAGCATAATTCATCCAACAACCATAGCTAAAGCTTTGATAGAAATTGGCAAGAGCATCAGAAATATAGAACCAGCTTGGTTTTCTCCAAGATTGATATTAATGCTCAGGAAAAACTATGATCCACTTATAGATCAGATAATGCAAAATTTAGTCCATTTCCAAGTCCATGTCAGACAAACATGAGATCCCATCAGGCTAGATCCACAAAAATTAGCACTTAGCAATAGTGGTTAGAGACTATAAGCATCAACCAGAATGGGATAAAAATGTAAAGGAATTAAAACAAAGAATCAGCACTAAAAAAGATTAAGACCTTAATAAGCGCAACTAAAGGTTCAGGAGTGGCCACAGTGACCATTCAAGCAGGAAACGATGAAGAATAAATGCAAGCATAATCAGAAATATTATCCACAACCAAGAATAACATACGTTTAAATCACACTTATTATTAAAAGGATTGAACAATGGGAAAAATGAAAGAACCAGCAAGCAACAATTGCTGTCTCAACTTCCACTTAATAAGCAAATGCAAAATTAAGGAATCAGCATGCCCCAAATTTATCTCAAGTTTCAAAAAAATTTATGGGGGGAAAATGTATATATAGTATATTTGCTGCTTTGCTGGATAGAGCGCTCCATGAGTTGGAAAGAATATTAAAAATGACCCTCTACTCATAAGTTTATCAGGCCAATAGAGATAGCATAGTTGTGCCCTATCCTTGAAAACTTGTGTAAAACAAAATGGAATTGACTAATCTAACAAGAAGTTTGATTAATGACAAACGATGACTGGTCAATGCACTGACAACATAATTTAAAACTTATAAGGAAAGAGAAGGGGAACTAATTAGATTAAAAATCACCTAAACAAATCACTAGCCACCATATTAAACACTGATAATACTGAAGAATAATGGGGCACATTATACCTCTTAGTTTATCAGGCCAATAGAGATAGCATAGTTGTGCCCTATCCTTGAAAACTTGTGTAAAACAAAATGGAATTGACTAATCTAACAAGAAGTTTGATTAATGACAAACGATGACTGGTCAATGCACTGACAACATAGTTTAAAACTTATAAGGAAAGAGAAGGGGAACTAATTAGATTAAAAATCACCTAAACAAATCACTAGTCACCATATTAAACACTGATAATACTGAAGAATAATGGGGCACATTATACCTCTTAGTTTGCTATCCATTGCTTTGTTCCCCAAACCTTCCATGCGCCCATCTTTACCCTTTCCTGTAATTGTATTATGTACTATCACCACAGGAGGCCACATAATCAAATCCTCTTGGTTTGAGACTGCTTCATCTGCAGGTAAGAACCGATAGGCCTTTGAATTATCAGGAGGCTTTGAGTAGTTCCATCCCATTAGCACACATAGAGCCTTGTGTAAGCCTAAGTGATCCACACGCAAGTCAGCATTATCTGAGTAGTATGTGTGCATTATCAGACCATGCATATCAGAGAAGTCTTTAGAGGACCTGTAATTTTTCATATCAAGTGCATTGAAGAATAAAATTCAGGTCTTCCTTTGAGACATCACTTGAATTAGGCTACAAGATTGAACTAGGGAAATGAACAAAAAATTATTCAGCAGTTTGAAAATAAGTTGTACAAATAAAAGGGGAAAAGTAATGTGCATGGCATAGAGCCAAAATATTGAATTGTCATCTGGGTAGTCTGCAAGCATCGAGATAAAACTTGCACAAAAGGCAAATTTGAACACTGGATTGCAGTGAACTTATTCCATATGATAGCATAGCCAAACAACCATTTCCTTATTTATATATCATTAGAAATAAGGGTACTGTCATCACCCAAAAATTATTGTAACCGAGACTGAATAAGAGAGGGGGAGAGGAAAGCGATTGCAGTTGGATATAAATGCACCTCCCAAAAAGCCCCAACTAAAATATAAGGTTGGTTCAAAAGCTGTAGATTTATCAGCAATTACAATAACAGGCAACAGATTATACATGGATTTTGAAGAAATATACAGCTACAACAGGGTGTCAGATCATAACACCAGCACAGACAATAGACTAGACACCCAAAAAAGTTGAATCAAGACCATGAGAAGTTTCTCTTGCACGGAAAAGAGAAGTATCAAAGAAAAAAATAGTATAAGAGATTAATACTTGCTTCCTCTGATAAGAACCAGATATACACTCTTTATATGCCAAGACTTCACTATCTACTTCATGATAAGAGAATAAAAGCGAGGTTTCCATTTCTAGCGCCATAAGCAATACAAACAGAAAGATCACTCAATAACTTTAAAGAATGGAGGCAAACACAAAAGAAAGCCCTGCATGCTCTATACATGCCTGCATGTGGACATTATACTTGGTGGATAACACAGATAACACCATAAATTAAGGTAAGTTTACAGCTAAACTTGAACAAATGAGAGTCACCCCAAGGGCCACTCTACAGAAAAGTAGTCAAATCAAAAAAGAACAAAAAAATTTAGCCACCATACCACTACATGCTAGGTAAGGCAAGAAAAACAGAGTAACAGACTAATACTTTTAACTTACTCTAGCAGCCTTCAGCTTCAGAATTACTAATAACTTATCAACTACCAAAAGAATGGCCATTACAAATTACCACAATCAGGCCAACCCAGCAATGTCATGCGGGTAAGAAAGAAGTTACAGACCATGGTATATTAGTACCAAGCAGCATAAAATATCGGCCATAAACTATCAACAACTAAGCCACAAGGACTAACGTCTACCAGGAATATCCAAATCAAAGCCTACAAGAACCTAAGGTAATTACAACATGTTGCTATAAAAGAATAGGTAATTATAAAATGCAAAAGGTGCAATTTAGCTCCAACCTACGACAAAATTGTGATGAAAGGTACTTGGAAAGGGATCTGAAATCCCCTTACTTTCCAAAATCAACTAGGGACATGCTTACTACCCAAAAACAGTGACTTGGTGAAACTGCAAATGGTCAGACTCATTAATACTGATGTTAATCTAAAAATCAAATTTACCATATTGAAAATGAAAATGGAAGGGAATCTAATATTAAAACCCATCAGAAAAAATAACATAGCCAAATATGAATAAGTAACCCTATAGGACACAGAGGCCAGCAACAGAAAAAAGCGCTACAATAATACAACATATATAAAACAGCAATTTTATCTCTGACAAATTTTCCACTGCATGGATAAATAAACTGGTGTCCTTATGTACAACTCCAATCACTATTGCATCAAAGCACTATAGAGAAATATACATCTGGAACAACCTACCCTTCATTTTATGAATAAATTAGGCTTGAGTCAGTAAATAATCAACAATGAAGAATCACCAACACAGCAATCCAGCACCAAAGCTTGCTAGCAGAAAGTGCCATTTTTCATTTTTATGATGAAGACATAGACTTACTTGGGTTTGATAAAAGACCGTAATACAAAATAACACAAGCAATGGCACATGAGAAGCACTTCTCTGAACCAGTTAGTAACAGCAAGCAGCCAACAAAACCAAGATTATAGTAAACCAAGATTAACTATGCCACAAACAAAGCAAACCAGAAAAAAGGTAATAGCAAATCCAAGATTTAAGGTCACGCCAAAGGGATCAGATTGCGCACTTACCTAAAACCCTAGAAATGTCAGATTGTTGAAAAATTGTCCGGAAAATCATTTATAAAAGGGAGACAACACTGCCTCAGCATTGCATTACCTCAACTGAATTTAACAATTATTTGTAAGCACCATCAGTATTATTTATCCATAACTTATTATTGAAACTCACCCGCTAATCCTTATTAGTAATAGTTTATGCTATAAAACACCTATCAGACGAAGAAAAGGAAACATTGTATTAAAACCCAGACATTATCCAAAAGAATAACACTTGACAAATATTATTCTAGAAAGAAATAGGTAAAAACATCAAACACCTGCACTGAAAACGATTTCAGTGCTATGTGCAGTAAATGCAACACAAGTCAACTAAATTCAAGCTCCAAGATATTTGCATCCTTAAGTCAATATCACCTATCAAATACAGCACTCTAGCTTAATATATTAAAATGTTAACAGCCACATAACAAGCAATCTAATCTAAGTAGTTGCAACACAGCAAATTAAGAAAGAACTGAAGCATCTAAGCAGTAAAGCATTATTTTTTGATTTCAAATCATAATATGGAACTCAAACAATGAAAAATAGCATTCAAGAAGTTAATTCCAATTCAGAATCAAACCTAAATTTGGCATTAGACTTGCCACAAGCCAAGCATTGAAGCCGCCCTTGTTTACCATCCTCGAAGTAATTCTTTTTCTGCCCCGTATTCTCAAAAACTGCCTTCACAAAGTGCAAAAACGCCTTCTTTAGAGCACTTTGATCAACCTCCAAATGCTTATGATTAAACCCCGCATTATTATTTTGAAATCCCCCACCAACTCTCATATACTTGGCTGCCCTAGTTTCCTCATTTCCAAGCGGGCTACTCATTCCAGTTAGGCGGTCTGACCCGCCTGGCCCCAAAGTGTAGATCTTTTCCTTCTTCTCCTCTCTTAGGTCTTTGCCTTCATCGCCGTACTTTCTCTTTAACGGGCCAGGCCCGTCACTCGGCGAATTCCAATAATCGCGATTATCGCGGAAGCCCATTGATGGGCTACCGAAGTCACGAGGTCCGAGTATGGGTCGAGTCGGAAAGTCCTGGTAATCGGGCGGGAGAGCAAAGTAGGAGCGGACGCTACCGTCGTAAAGGACGATTGTCCGACGCTCCAGCATGTGGAATCCATACGCCGGTGGAGGCGGAGGGCCAAGGGCGGCAGGATCGGGGAAGGGGAAGGGGGGATGAGCTTGATTGGGGTCGGATTGTGACTTGTTATGAGCAGCGGAGCTTGGAGGTGGGCCAGTCCTGGTGCATGGGCTGGGCTTGGTGTAGGACTTGTGGTCGGCGGTTGTGGAGGAGGGGTTTTTATTGGCGTTGGAAGAGGAAGATTCCCAGCGGGATTTGCGGTGGTTGTTGGAGGAGGATGACGGTTGTTTTGGCGGATTCGGTCCCGCCATCATTGGAATTTAGTTGGATTTTAAGGCTTTTGGATGCATTTAGGGGAAACACAGGAAGATGGAGCTTTTATTCGCTGTAAAGTTCACCCGTAAATTATTTAGATTTTCAAAAAAAAAAAGTTCAAATTTTGCCCTCAACCCCTATAATTTGTCAAAGTTTAAGATTTAATTCAGTGCTTGTCAAATAATTTTTTCACCTAATGACATCAATGTGGTCATGTTTATGTAAACAAGGATGGCGTTTAATCCATAATTTGAGTTCTTTCTTCTATAAAGTTTTGAAAGCAAATTACTTACTAACACAAACTTCTTACTACTGAGAATTGGATCAAATGCAACTTACATTTGGTGGAGCATTTACTTAGCTAAAGAGGTTCTTAAACAAGGATTAGTAGCCACACCAGATCGATTAACTTACTTTTTGGATTACTCGAATTTAAATCCGTAAATTATTTGAGTATTATTATCTAAATTTGAATCCGAATTAAATATCATCATCGTAAAAAAACTAAATTTAACATTTTCAATCATATGTAAGATAAAAATCCAAATATGAATCCACAAAATAATATAAATTCAAACAAAAATTAATTTTAAATAACATTTATTCATAATTAACACTAAATAAATGTAAATTAACAAAAATAGTTAAATAACAATCCAAACATATTAAACATGACAATTTTACAACAATTCAAATATACAAAACAACTTAAACACAAGAATTCCAAACAAATTAAATATTACATAACAATCTCAAGTAACTTAATTACTTAACCCTCATTATTTAATAATAATTGAATATAGTATCATATAAATCATACATATATATAGGGTAAATTTTCTAGTTGGTCACCCAACTTTTAAGGCGTTGTCATTTTAGTCATCCAAAATGAAACCCTTGCAATTTTGTCACTTAACTTTTTAGGGCGTTTTCGTTTTAGTCACTCAACCGTTAGATTTCTAATGCCACTTAAGTTGTATATTCCACATCATGTTCACACTTTCATTTTGATCACCCAAAAACATCCCTTTTTTAATATTGATTGGGTAAAAAAACATTAAAGATTAAAGTGAAAAATTGGTAGAAATTAAAATAATGTTTTAAAAATTGTCAAATTGTACTTGTTTGTCCCCTTGCCGAAAGTTCTAAATATCTTTTTTTTTTAACATTGAAATTTTAAATTTCAAAACATCAAAATCAATTAAATGAAATGTTGAAAAAAATTATCCATTGGTAATGTTAACCGATTTGTTACTGTAATATTGAAATTAATTAAATTAATCTCCTTCTAAATTTTAAAATTTTATTTTATGTCTCCATATTATTATTATTAATAAAATCAACTCAATAACTCATATTTAATAATTTTCTGCAAAACTTAAATTTCTTTTTATTATATAAATTTATCTTCCATATTAACTTAAAAGAAAAGAAAAATCATTGCAAATAAATAAATTAATTGCTTATTTTTCGTTTGGGTAAAGAAGTGATGAAAAAATTCTAGGTTTTATTTGGCATGGAAGATAAATTTAATTAATTTAATTAATTGTAAGAATTTTTCTTTACTTTTAGCTTAGTATGAAAGACTCAAGATCATATAATCAAAACAAATTTGAGTTTCATATACAATTATTAAGGATGATTTATTTGATTTGATTTTAATTTGGAAACATAAAATAAAATTTTAAGATTTAAAAGGAGACATTGGTTGACATTATAAAGGGATAAAAAATTTTCAATAACTTATTTAATTGATTTTGATGTTTTGAAATTTAAATTTTCAATATAGAAAGAAAAAGAAAATTAGAACTTTCGACAAAGGAATAAACAAGTACAAATTTGACAATTTTAAATGTATTATTTTAGTTTCTAACATTTTTCACTTTAATCCTTAATGTTTTTTACCCCAATCAATATTTAAAAAAATTGATATTTTTTGGGTGAGCAAAATGAAAGGAACCTAGAAGTTGGATGACTAAAATGAAAGTGTGAATATGATGTGGCCTGTGCAAGTTAACTGGTGTTAAAGATTTAACGATTGGATGGCTAAAATGAAAGCACTTTAAAAGTTGAGTGATGAAACTGCAAGGATTTCATTTTGGGTTGCCACACTCGGTTTCCCTTGAAACCCAAAAATTAGGAACCTTTAGGATTTAAATTAAACAAGACCGTAAGCTAGCAGTCTCTACTGAAAATTTTGAGAAATATAGAGGCTAGTTTGAACATAGTTGAGCTTCAAATCTGGTTTGGTTAGATTAGAATCAACTAGTCTCTTAGTGGGAGACAAAATGGTTGTTAATGGACGGTTCCTAAACAGTTGAAGACTTTGAGAGAAAGGCTATAAATAGCTGGGGAAAAAGACTTTGATGAGAGACTTCTTATTCAATATGTTTCATTTTCGTCTCTTTCCTTGGTCGCTTTGAAGGAGAGAGTCGTGGAATCTCTGCATAGGTCGATGATCGTAAGATTTGAGTAGGGTACACTTTAAAGATGGGGTACACTTTATAAGACCATGGCTTGATTATGGCAGCATAGAGAGTCTATTGGGACAATAAACGGATGGAAAACCAGAGTAGTAGTTATGGGACAACCCGCAAATAAGAAAAAAGGGCTAAAAGGAAAATGGAAATATGGGCATACATTAGTTAACCAACGGGTCGAAAGAATCCGTCAATAAAATGGAAATATAAAGCAGGAAAAGACTACTAGAATAGAAGTTGTGAAAGCCAGTAGAGCATATGAGTGGTAACCCAGTAGAAACTAGTCATGGGAGTTGACTCACTAGCGGTGCCTAGTGTATAGGTGAATGAAAGATGGTTTAACCAAGGATTGTAGATAAGGATCTGCCATTAAGGAATGTTGAGGACGCTCAAAAAAACCTTATGGGATAGTGGCTTGTCATATGTAAGCTAGTTACTCCATAATGAAAAAAGGGGTGAGCTAGAACTCATCAACAAAAAAGGATACACCGAATGATAGAAATGTCTGCAAATTTGATGAATAAATAACAGTTTCACTTTCATCTCAGCTACAATCGAACCGTCATCGGATAGTGCTAACTGAGTGTTCATTGCACGAAGGGTAAACAGAGATTTCCGACTCAAAGCATTAGCAACAACATTGGCCTTTCTCGGATGGTCGTCAATCACAAGCTTGTAATCTTTTAGCAACTCTAACCACCTCTGCTGACGTAGATTCAGATCTTTCTGAGTCATCAAATAATTTAAGCTTGTGTAATCAGAATAGACATGACATTTCTCCCCGAACAGATAGTGGTGCCAAATCTTCAATGCAAATACAATAGCTGCCAATTCCAGATCGTGTGTCGGATAGTTCTTTTCATGCGGCTTTAATTATCTCGAGGCATAAGCTATGACTTTGCCTTCCTGCATTAAAACACAACCCAAACCATTCAAAGATGCATCACTATAGATTACAAATTCCTTACCCGACTCTGGCTAAACTAGTATTGGAGCTTCAGTCAACAAATTTTTTAACTGATTAAAACTTTTCTGGCACTTCTCTGACCACTCAAATTTAACATCTTTTTGCAGTAATCTCGTTATTGGGGTTGCAATCATAGAGAAACCTTTTACAAACCGCCTATAGTAATCAGCGAGTCCCAGAAAACTTCGGACTTCTGAAACACTTCTCGGAGGCTTCCAATCTAATATTGTTGAAATCTTGCTCGAATCAACCCGAATACCCGGTGCTGATACAACATGTCCCAGAAAACTGACTTCTCGTAACCAAAACTCACATTTACTGAACTTCGCATACAATTGTTTATCACGCAAAGTCTGTAGTACTATTCTCAGATGCTGGGCATGCTCAGGTTCATCGCGAGAATAAATCAAGATATCATCAATGAACAATACCACAAATCGATCTAAATAATGTCTGAAGATCGGATTCATTAAATCCATTAAAGCAGCAGGTGCATTAATAAGTCCAAAAGGCATAACTAAAAACTCATAATGTTCGTACCTTGTTCGGAAAGCAGTTTTCTGCACATTTGAGTCTTTGACTCACAACTGATAGTAACTTGATCTCAGATCTATCTTCGAAAACACAGTAGCACCTTTTAACTGATCAAACAAATCGTCAATTCTGGGCAGAGGATATTTGTTCTTTATAGTCACTTTGTTCAACTGACAATAATTAATGCACATTCTCATCGTGCCATCCTTCTTTTTCACAAACAGGACTGGAGTAGCTCAAGGTGAGAAACTAGGTCTATCAAACCCTCTATCTGTCAATTCTTGCAACTGAGACTTTAATTCTTTCAATTCAGTCAGAGCCATTCTGTACGGAGCTATCAAAATCGGAGTTGTCCCAAGCAGTACTTCAATGCCAAATTCAACTTCTCGAATTGGAGGTAATCCAGGGAGTTCTTCAGTAAACACATCAGTAAACTTGCAAACAATAGGCACTGATTCTATTTTCTTCCCTGTCACTTTCGAATCAATCACATAGGCAAAGTAGGTTTCACAACCCTTTTTCACATATTTCAGAGCTTTCATTGCAGATATCACAGTTGACAACCCGTTCAGATCACTAGACTTAATTCGGATTATCTCGTCATTCTTGCATCTCAAATCAATAGTTTTCCTTTTGCAATTCACAATAGCATCGTGCAAAGTTAGCCAATCCATACCCAGAATTATATCAAATTCATCTAATGGTAACAACATCAGATCAGCCGAAAAACAAGAATCTCAAATCATCAACGGACAATTCTTGCACACTTTATCAACCAAGACACACCAACCTAAGGGGTTCGATACTCTAATCACAAACTCAATAGACTCTACAGGCAAAGTATTACTGAATGCTAAATTTATGCATATATAAGAATGATTAGGTCTTGGATCAATCAAGGCAACAACAATAGTGTTATAAAGAAGGAAAGTACAGGTAATGACATCTAGAGATGACGCTTCTTCGCGAGCGCGAATAGCATATGCTCGAGCAGGTGCTCTGGCCTCGGACCTCACAGTTGTATCTTTGGCCGTTCTCTGACTCCCACTCACATTCCTGGCACCTCTAGGTGGTCTCCCTCTAGCTACAGTATTACTCAGTCTCAAATTCTGTACTGTAGCTTGTTCAGCCAATTCAGGACAATCACGGATAAAATGATCTAATTATCCACATCTAAAGCAAGCTCGATCATTCAATCTACAACTTCCCAAATGTCTTTTACCACAATGCTTGCACTCAGGTCGATCGGATCAAACATTTCCAACACTTGCAACTGAAGTAGTAGGAGCTTTGAAACTCGAATGCTATCTAGCTCGATCTCTGTTCGAATGTCCCACATTAGCCTTTGAACGGCTATAATCCTCTCGGAATTTATTTGATGCAGATTGAAACAATTTACTCGAGGATCTCTTTCTTGCATCTCTAACTTTGGATTCAGTTTTTCTCTTCTCTTTACCGAGTTCTTCGACTTTACATGCTAGATCAACGAGCACAACAAACTCTTTGATTTCTAAAATCCCGACTAATAGACGGATATATTCATTTAAACCATCTTCAAATCTTTTGCACATTATTTCTTCGGTGGATACACATTCTCGTGCATATCGGCTCATTCGAACAAATTCTCGCTTGTATTCCGTGACGGACATATGACCCTGTTTAAGCTCGAGAAACTCTTTTCGCTTTTGATCAATAAATCTCTGGCTAATGTATTTCTTCCGGAATTCAGATTGGAAGAAATCCCAGGTAATTCGCTCTTTCGGAACAACAGAAGTCAGAGTTTTCCACCATTGATAGGCTGTATCTCTCAACAAAGAAACGACACATTTAACACATTCATCAGAAGTACAAGAAATTTCATCGAACACTCGGATGATATTCTTGAGCCGAAACTCGGCTCTCTCAGCATCATCATCATTAGTGGCCCTAAATTCTTCAGCCCCAAATTTTCGGATAATTTCACAACTTCTCTAAACTTTTGGGCCAAGTTGTAAATAAGAAAAATATCTTTAAAAATTTTCTGAAATAATTTCTTTAGAGAATTTTCTCTCTACAACTTTCTCTTGAATTCAAGTGTGTGCAAATAATGGCCCAAGACTCTCTTTATATAAGAAGAGTTTAGAGAGTTCAACTATGATTAAACTTAATTACTTTAACAATAAATTTAATCTAATATTTATCTTTAGCTTATTAAATTAATAGAATATTTATCTATAAGATAAACATTAAATTAAATTTAATATTAAGATAATCACTTTAATATTAAATTAATAAAATACTATTAAGATAAGTATTAAATTAAATTTAATATTAAATATATTAAAATATTATTATTTTTGGAATAGTTAATCTGAAAGCAAATTCTCTGGTAGAGTCCCAGTAAGAGTGTAATTCTTCCACTTCTCAATCACCGAAGACCCACCATCGCCCACCATTTCTCGGCCACCAAAATGCTGCCGTCGCAACCGTCGACAACCCAAGCTAGTTTGGTTCGAGCCAGTGATGGCCCGACCGGTTCGTTCCAGCCACCGATTGGATAGTCGTCCCAGCTTCGGTTCGACTAATTTTTGGGTTTTGGTCTCAGTTTTGAGTTCTCGGGCCCAATTTACGATCTTAGGTCCAATTTTCAAGTTCAATTACCAATTAGGCCAATTGTCTCACTTGAAAATTAATTTCCAAAAATATAATATTAATTTTAATTAATTTGATTAATCTATTTTACTTAATCAAAATTAATTTTCCCAAAATTCACTTAGATTTTCCAAATTAAATTTTCAAGAAAATTCTTTAATCAAATTCTCTAATTGAACAATTTTTACGATCACTCAATCTAATTCCACATTGAATAAATCAACTCAATTAAATTATTTTCAAAGTCGTAAATTTTTTTTGATTCAAATGCAGTCTAATCAAGCTTTTGTTCAGCTAGCGGAGGGACCAATCGGACATATACAGTTAGACTCTAGTAATTGCAATTATATCTAAAAGTATTGTTTTGATAATTCGCAATTACTTAATCATGGAGTCAGTCCACAAGAAGTACCATGATTGAAAACTCCTTATTGTATACTATTTACAAAAGCAATTCATCTAACTGCTTTGTCCAATGACCTCGTCATGTGTGTGTTACCCTCATATGATATCCTTAATTCTTTTGAGTTAAATCCATTTACTCAATACAATCCTATTTTATCTCATTGTCACAATTGTGTCTTCTTAATGATTAATATTGTAACACCCCTAACCCGTAACCATCGCCGAATTAGGGTTACGAGGCATTACTGAAGAAGACACAATTTAGCACAAACATTTATCACCTTTCATGCACCAATGAATAACTATACATTTGTAACATTACTAAACTTAGATGTCCACGAATAATTTATACTAGATTCGAAAATATAAATTATAAAACCAATTCACCCCAAATTCTTTATCAAACTAATTAAACATATTTTACTTATTATAAAATATCATAACAAATCACATATATATTAAAATTTCATTAGCATAAACTTATGACTATATAGTAAAGCATTTGGACACTTAAATAAACATTAATCATATGTCACTTTCATATACTTAACTTACAACAATACATTCATTAAATAAACATGTCCGCTTGTACATTTTTAAAACTACAATTAACCATATCAATTTATATCATTAACTAAATATCCATTTTAGAACACACACTACAAATCATAGTATACTCAATTTACACATTCAATAATCAAGCCAAACTACATATACCTATTTATTCACCTCATGAAATATGCGCATAAGACCACATTAATTTGAGCCACATTCAATCACCTCTATTGAACATATTATGCCTTCACAAATCTAATCATAGTAAACCAGCCATAAGCGATCACATTACAAGCATATACATTTTCTTTCACAAATAAATAATCGAATCCATATGACTATTAAAAACCGAATCATAGAAAAGCAAGTCATAAGCATAAGTATTCTTTTTTCTCGTTAGTTACCAAATATAAAAGCAAATCATTTGCCACTTCCAAGCCAATTCATAAACTACTACCAAATATCATTTATCAACCATATCCAGTTCAATGAAGCCAAATTATAACAAACATTAAATATAAACTATACCATATATCAAATTTATTATAATGAACTAATTATAAATCATATATATACCACTATTCCATACGAAATCATAAACCAATCTCACCACACACACACACATATATATACCATGAAATATACTTCCAATATAAGTTTTAATCATGACCAAACACACAAGTATTAACATTTTGATCAAGCCATTTTCGCATGGCCTCATATATATACAACTCAAAATCAAACATAATGTGACAAGCCTATACATGCCATATATTTAAGGTTCCAAACTTATAAAATACCAAAATATTGGTCGATAGTGTGACAGATTTCCTTGACAATCCCCGAGCTCATAACTAGGTTCCAAAATCTATAAAACATCAATCGAACACACACATGGTAAGCTTGAATAGCTTAGTAAGTCATAAGCAAAGAAATCATCAAATAAACATTAGCAATATAATTTCAACTTGGCCGAATATAACTATCTCATGTACACACAAATCGCTCTTTTAACAAGCATAATTATATCATCAACTCAATTACTATACTTGCCTTATTTTCATGAACATTTAATTTCTCACGTACCTGAACCATTTATCTCAATTTCACATTCGATCTTGACTCGACATTGCCCGTTGAACTATTCAAAACTTATAAGGATACTCTGATTGTACGATAAGCTCGTACAATGCCAACGCCCCAGACGAGGTCTTACATGTAATCAAATATCAATGCCACTATCCCAGACATGGTCTACACGAAATCATATACGATGCCAATGTCCCAGACATGGTCTTACACATAAATCTCAAATCGATGCCAACGTCCCAGACGTGGTCTTACACAAAATCACATATCAGAATCCTATGGTTCGTACGGGGCTTTCGGATGTCGTAATTCCATCGTATCAAGCTCGTAACAAATCTACCATGCATAAAATGATTCAACATTTACACATATATTCCTTAAAATTTAATTCGGCATTTAACATACATAAATATTCAAATTAATAGAATTTATTTTCTTATGAACTTACCTCGTACGAAAACGAATGGATGGAATCGACTACTCGACCACCTTCGACTTTCCTCGATCTAATTCTGTTTTCTTTTGTTCTTGATCTATATAAATTCAAATTTGGCTATTTAATAACACATTTCATTCAAATTTATTCAAAAACACATAAATGGGTAAATTACATTTTTGCCCTTAACATTTCACATTTTTCTCAATTTAGTCCCTATTTCAAAACAACTCAAAATATTCAAAATTTCAACATCCTATAGTTAGGCCGAATTTTACTAAGGTTCATAGCAACCTTTTTATTTCATTTATTTCACATTTAGACCCCTCAATTTACAAAATTTACAATTTAATCCCAAATATGCATTTTTATTAAAAATCACTTAATTAAACATGATAATCTAACAACATATATTTATTTTCCATCATCAAACAAGAAAAACAACAAATTCTCTTCAATGACACATCACAAAATACACAACCAATTCAAAAATTCAAGCATGGGCTAGTTAAAACATAAAGAAACGATATCAAAAACGTAAAAATTATCAAAAACCGAACAAAGAACATACCTAATTTAAAGCTCCAAAGTGCCAAACAATAAAACACAAAAATGGCTTCTTTTTCTCTTCAAGTTTTGGCAAGAACAAAGCTAAAATGCATGGCCATTTTGTTTTTATTTTATTTAATACATAATAATACAACAATTACCATTTTATCCTTATTCATATAACATTAAAATCCCACTAACTAATGTCCATACTTGTCCATGCATTAATTCAATGGTCCAATTGCATCATAAGGACCTCATACTTAAAAAGTCATGTCAATTCAGCACTTTAACAAATGGCACACAACTTTTGCCTTTTCTAGAATTAAGTCATTTTTCATAAATCGGTACACAAATGATAAAATTAATTCACAACAATTTCACACATATCAATTACATACTTTAAGCATGAAAAATAATATTAAAATATTTTTCTAACTCAGATTTGTGGTCCCGAAACCACTATCCGACTAGGGTCTAAATCGGGCTGTTACAAATATGATCACTGTCAACAAATGACCGTGATAAATTGCTTGTTCGAGAACGAGTAACCCGTGGCCACGTTCCATATTTATCAATCCACACAATGTCAATGAAAGGATATTGTTAACTTTTTAATTGAGCTATGAATTCCACTGTTTCTAGTAAAGTCATTCTATGCACAAGTCATGTACTCAACATACTGGTTATCAGCTCGATCATCTTTCGAGCATAAACCTCCATTTATATTAAAACACATGAGTTACATACAGATGGTTAGTGACTAACTTAGGATTAGGTAAATCACACCATGAATGTCATAAGTGAATTAATTCACAAATAGATTTATAATTAACTCATCTTGGGTCTAGTCCAATGTACCATTCTGCCAATAACTATATCTATGTCTCTACACGTGGAGTCAATTGCTCTGATAGCCAAGACTGGCCATCTCCTCAATTGGAATTATAGACGACATAATAATCCTTCTTAGTATTTGAATTAAATGTTCACTTTGATTCTTTTACGGGATTATGGACTCATTTAGATTATCTACTAAAGTAAGTTATCTTTCTCGCAATGTAAACATTCTTACAATGCCACTTATCATCAGTTTGAACTTAGACAATGAATGAGCTAATATTTGCTTGCCACAATTTCGCTATGCATGCAAAATGAAAAAGACAGAGACACAAAAGAAATAACAATGAAATGTGAAATTTATTTATTCATCGTTCAAATATATAGAAAACAATTACATATTTACTACAACATGGGCACACTTCCAACAAGACATTCGAGCATGGTACTTCGGACAAGGTGGATTACAAGGAAGTAATCTAACCTCTATTTTTCCCAAGAGGGGTCTAATCTTCCAAAGGGACGGGGAATCTTGCTAGTTATCATAGAAGTTGGGATGCTAGCAAGTCCTTTGGGACTAAGGTAAGAGAAGAAGTCCCATAGACTAAACTGATTTGGAATGATTGCTAAGGGGAAGATACCTAAGGACTATTAGTAGGGTAGATCATGGGACTACTCTTTAAGAACATGGTGGAAAGAAGATTTCCACTCTAGGAATAAAAGGAAGAAAGAATACAAATAAAAGAAAGGATAGAGTTTGCAGAGATGGTAAGACAATCATATGAACTGTCAAGGCTGAACGAAAGTTGATATAATGATCGAAAAGTAACTACTTAGTGATCTATCCTCCTATGGATAGGATCGGGAGTAATATAAATTCTGATACGAAGGATTTAAGAGAATTTACCCGCACAAGTAGGGAGTTATTTGTATTTAGTTCTTTCCATTTAAACCTCTGTAATATGGGTCTATTTTTGTGTAATGAAGAAACTTACTAAATCATCCGAACTTACAAGGGTTTGATTTGTGGTTGCAGGAATTGTAGATTAAGGAACTTGGTGAGAGACCAGGCCAAACCTTGTTGACTCAAGGAGCTCTGTAGTAAAGTGTTATGCACATAGGAAGGGGGTATCGTTAAGAACTTCACCATGGGGCGACTATATTGTAATTAGTTAAATACCTTAGAGTCTGGAGTTTGGACGGTGAACTTTATTTTTTAAAATATTGTCACTATTGTAAGTTTATTTTATAAATAGGTAATACAACCTGATTTAAAATAATAAGTTCCAATCATGTATACAAATCTGATTCAGTTGTGACGCTCCATACCCGGATTTGACGAACAGGTTGGGTAAGGGTGTTACATGGGTGATCAAAATGAAAGCGCCCTAAAATTGGGTGTCCATTTAGATAGTTTACCCATACATATAATATAGCAAGTTACATAGGCTATATATGTGACAAGTGATGCTCTCTTATTTTTTCAGTATTTAATTTTTATAATTATAATTAAATATATACCTTTACTATTAACTATTTTTAAATATATATTTAAAATAGTGTTGTAAAAGAGAGATATGAAAAAAGTAACCATCTCTGCACAAACAACACATAGAATTTAAGTTAGACCAAAAAAACTTTAAGGTATGTGGCAAATTATTTATTTAATTAGTTATTAGATTTCAGATTCTCATTATTGTGTTTGTATTTTTATATTTTTTTAATAATGTATTTAATATGTAATTGTTGGTGAGTGGGGATAAAATAAACTTATGAGAAATTAATGAAGGCTTCAAGGTGTGTATCAATGTCACTTTTTTTAAGGTTCTATTCGCCCACCTATATTATGGTGTGCAAATAAGTTACTAATAAATGAATCTTGAGGATGCAATGAAGCTTAATGTCAGTTTACGTTTTGCATTGACGGAAATAGTCCATTGAGCACTGAGCGGAGCATAGCAATGATATCAATTTCTATAAAGAATTTCTGCAGTAATTTTTTATAAAACAATCTAGAAATATAAAAAATGGTGGGAGAATAGAAAGAAACTTTTAATGTGTTTTTTTGGGTTGTCATGCAAATAAAACTTCACTCCTATTTATACGAGGCCTTATGTCTCTTCATAGGGACATAACTACCCAAATGTATAGTCATATCTTTAGCAATAAACATAATTATTCAATAGATATCTACTTGAATAATTATGACTATTTGTTATTAATTAAGTGAAATAACTTTTGATAACTTATAACTTTTCATTTGCAACTATTGGAACACTATATATTTTGGAAATGTTCCAATAGTAATACCATTTGCAACCATGGAGTTTGGAGATCCCGTTTGTTCGATGACCCAAATGGAAACAAACGGAGTGCCTATCCAACTACTGCAACGACAGGATCTAATGGCAATGATTGCTAATGTTGTTGAAGCTATGGTTGAGATATGAGGTTAAATTGAAATTTAGGGTTTTAGGAAAACTTTATGTTTGTGATTAAAATGATATTTGTTGCTGACCTTAATTCGATTTACAAAATTCAATGATTGCTTTAATTTTATCATCTATTTTATTTACCAAATGCAATTGTGTGTTAAACGTGGTATATAGTAGAAGAGAGCAAAACTCGATTCGATTCGAAAAAATCAAATTTTTTTTTCAAATTTCGAGTTAATAGAATTGAGTTATTCGAATTATTCGAGTCAACTCGTATAAGTAATATGGCACCCCAAACCCGGTTGGGACGGTCGACCCAAATTTCGAACATCACATTAGTCACCAAAGTGAGTCTCTATTTAAACCACCACAAAACACACCAACCAACCAATTACACCATACAATTAGTCATGTAATATTTAATAAAAACCTAATATCACGCTTCTGTTGTGCTACTCTGATCAACAATCAACAACAAGACTAATTTACAATTTAATATTTAACAGACAATTACCTCGAAAACTTTAGTTAAACATACATGCATGCCATAGGGTATTTTTAAAAGTGCTATATTTGTAAGGACTTAAAAAACCGTTTTGTTTAAAAACATATAATTAGATTTAAATCGTAATATAGTAAAATATCGAAAAAACTCCATTTCACAAGGTTTGAAAATAGTATTATAGGATTATACGTATAAGTCTTGTTTCGAAAGATCAATTAAAACATTGCGCACAATTTCATAAAATTTGTCATTTAATTAGTTCGTAGGCAACTAACAATTTACGTAATTAGCCCAATTCTACATTCATGCATACTAAACATTCAATTGTTTTCTAAAACACACCTTTAACATCTAGGTCTTACCTCAATGTCCAACGGCTTTTCCACATGCACTTTTGAGTTAGTCGATCAATTAATCAAAGCATTCACCGAGCAATCATAATTTACTATTCAATCATCTATCTAAAGCACTAGTAAAAGTTCCAAATTAAACTAATTAAAGAGTCCATAATGTCCAATTACAACCCGACAATTATAACTATAACTAATTCTAAAACCCATAATTTAGTCTCATATTAACTTCTTCATTATGTTTGGGAACACAGCGACATACCTAGGTATAGCCTCGATTTGGATCACTTGGATGACTCACTTCCACACCTCTTCACAAGCTAAATCACTGCAATATTATAAAAGAATGGGAGAGTTTATGAAAGCTCAGTAAGTGCTCAAACATACTACAAATAAACATATCAATCAGGTTAGGTGAAATAAGCATACCTAAATGATTCACTTTTATCACAACTCACACAAGATAACAATTCACATGAATTAAACGATTCACATAGAATAGGCAATTCATATAAAATAAAAAATCATATGAAATAACAGTTCATGCATAATAACAGTTCATTCAATATAATAATTCATTCATACCACATCATAACTCATATATCTCAAATAATGATAAATTGGAATTTTTGTGATTATAAAATACATAGGGGACTCTATCACCACCTATAAGTGGACTCTATCACCACACATTGAATAAATAGATCTCCTTATAACGCCTCACTTTTGGACTCAAAGAGACCTATGCTATCTCCGATATAAGTTTAGCACGAATGCTTACACTCTCCAACACTCCCAACTCATAGAGCCTTATCTTGTCTCCATTGAATGGAGCTACGCTCAACATTCAATTATCTTTCCAACGTTATCTCAAGCATAATGCCCACTGCAATAATGCGGGTGAGTACTCACAATCCTATGGCATGCCAACTATATCCAATGGTTCTATAAGGTCACAATGCCAAAATATCTCTTTAACATATTCACAATATTCAGTATAATAGGGCTCGCAATTAAGCAGAGCTCACACATTATAACACAATTCACAATAAAGCATGGTTCACAAATAATATAACTTTCATGCAACATATATTGCACACATAACACAGTTCACATATCATTCCTGACATAGCTCACATAAATCATTGTTCGCATATTTTTATTTAGCATATGGCATGCAATAGCTTAGCTTAATACAATGCAACTCAAAATATCACAATACACAATTTGGCAAATTAATATAGTTTACCATAATGATATAATTTGCCAAGTTAACATTGTTCACAATATAACATAGTACACAAATATAATTAGCTCGCACTATAGTTGAGCTCGCACCTAGCATTTCATGATAATATAATTCTACACTAATCAAAGCTTGAATTAACATAGAGTTCATAATTCACATACTGGTTCGTACATGCATGGATATACACATTATCAGTAAAATTTGCATATTAAAAGAGTTCACGTTATTTTTTTATATTAATTCGTAAACATTACAAAACCCATCCACGCATGTATATATATTATATAAAACATGACCCTCAAATGAATATATATTATATTTTATGACCCATAAACATATATATTATATATATAACAAGACGCATTAATATATCATATATATATACATATCTATTTAGAACCCCTTGTCACATCAAATTTCAGCACATTCCAAGTGCCATATACATGTATATATATTATATAAAGCAATTCCCCTACACACATATATAATCATTAAACGCATATATATTGTATCATAAGACCCTACACACATATATATTGTGTATATATAACAGAACCATAAACGCATATATTTTATATATATAACAAAATCCACGCATATATTATATATATAACAAAACCCACGCATATATAGGTATTCTGCAGGGGCAAAGCTAGAAAATTTTTTTAGGGGGACCGAAATTAAATTGTAATTTTTACAATAATAAAAATGAAAATATTAAAGGATTAAATCAAATTTTTATCATTTTTAGGGGGTCAAAGTGTAATTTTACCTTTACGAATTTAAAATTTTAAAAATTTTAAAGGGTCAATTTTCTATTTTAGGGGGGGCAAGGTCCCTGCCAGCCCCCTAGATTCGCCCCTAGTATTATGTATATAGTAGGACCCTTTTACTCATATTTATATATTATATTTATAACAAGACCATGCACACATATTTATATTATATATACCTATGTATTAGTACAATAGCTCACACCTACTAATATGCACACACAAGCAACCATTAAGTGCACAATTTCACACACTTGTCACGTCAAATTCCATAGTTTATAGTTACGATTCCTATAATTACATGCACAATTTAAATTCATGCATTTGGCTTATTAAAATCGCACAGCATGCATACCCTACACTTAAACAAAATTGCAATGGTTTGCACTAGGAGAAATCAAGGTTCGCATATTAATTGAGTAGGGGTCCGCATATGTTAACTTAGCCTGCATACTGGAGTTTAAATGCAATATATCAGACCACTCACCTTAGCAACCATTGCTTCAACTACCATGCTTAAGTAAGTTTCTATTTGCCTTTGCCTATGATTGTAGAGGTTCCCAAATGAATTGGCACTTTTCATACACATCAAACACGTTATAAAGACATTACAAAGACATTACTAACACCAACAAACATGGTTGTAGAGGCTTCCAAATGAATTGACACTTTTCATACACATCAAACACATTACTAAGGCATTACTAACGCCAATAAACACCATTTAATCATTCCAAAATCATAGATCAAAGCCTATTAACCTTTATATAAAAATTTTAACTAATTTTGCCAAAAATAGGTGTTTAACCACTCAAATCTCATTTCTAAGCTTGAATTTCAACTTTATACATCCTAAATATCATCTAATTACATATCTAAACAATCAATTTTATCCAATTTTATCGGTTTAATTTTTCAGGAAAAATCAAGCTTATGTGATCTTTTAAAAAGAGGAAAACATTCAATTTGTTTAAATTCATTAAAGATTTGTTAAATTAAGATCAAATACCTTTTAATTAGATCAAAATGGGTTAGAAATCACTTTAAAACCAAAGCTTAGCCAAGAAATACGAGATCTACCATTTTTAAGCAAAAAATTAACTTAAAATTAAGTAATATATTGAGATCTTGATTAAATCAAAACCTCGAATTGAAATAACAATTCACTTAGTTTAATCATAAGAAGTTAGAATCTCACCTCAATTTTGTAAAATCGATGACCTGTGGAGCTAATTCAAGCTAAAACGTATGAAGATCTCTTGAGGATTTTAAGGATGAAAACATGAGTGTTCTTCAAAATTGAAAAGAGATTTTGTGTTTATAGAGCTTAAGAATAAAAAATGATCAACTAATTTCGGGAGAAAAGTTTTGATTTGGTGTTTGGCAAATTTTTGAAGAAGATGAAGAATGGGAGGGAAGGAGATGCAGGGGCTGTTAAATAGGCAACCCATTTTTAAAAATTGGGCCATTGTCCATTTAACCACCTCCAGTTTCTTCCCTTTTTCAAATAGGTCATTATTTTCCAATTAAAACTAATTTCAAAATTATTTTCAAATCAAACCTTGTTTTTAAAATCTGTTTTAACCAAATTAGTTCCCGGACACCTAATTTTAATTTCTTAACCTAAAATTAGTAATTCTAATTATTTTAATATTTTATTTAATTAATTCCTTATTATTTAATTATCTAATTACGATTTTCAGTTCGCTAACCCCTGATTTACTTACTCGATTCTCCTAACCCGATTTTTGGGATGTGACAAGTAATTCAAGTTTTGAGTTTGAATTAAGTTGAATTTTACAATTCGAATAATTCAAAGAATAGATTGATGTAAATACCCTTTTGGTCCCTGTCAAGTTTGCAAATGAGCAAATTGGTCTCTCTCTCTCAACAAAAATTACAAAATAATTCAAAATAATTTTCAAATATTCAAAATATTTATAAAAATTCTAAAATTTATATTTTAAAAAAAATTATAAAACATTCTAAAAATATATATAAAGAAAGTTAAAAAAATTAAAATTTTCTAGAATAATAATTTTGAGGACTTCAATAAGTTAATTTATGATTCAAGTATATCATACTAACGTATTTTTTTTTATAATTTTGCTTTGAAAAAGTTTTCAAATATATATATGGTTTCAAATTTATGTGCTTTAATATGAAATTAGTTATACTATAATGAAATCTTAATTTGACATATTTAAGTTTTTAATTTAACTTGAACAATTTCACTCGATTTGACTGACTCAATTTGAAAATTTTTCAAATCGAGTTAGGATGATAAAATAAGACTCGTCAAATCGAAAATTTTTCACTTGATTAAATCAAACGCTCACCCCTAATATATAGAGTTCAAATTGAAGGATTTTTTCTAGATACTTTTCAATTTTACCTTGCTTTGTCATTCATATCTTTATTTCCAGGTTCAGTGAGATTCTTCTTTTAGTTCCACTTTTTTTTTTCCAATTTTGTTATGATTTCTTTTCTTTTTTGCTTTAGAGAAGAGCTTGATCTTTTTCTTTTAGAAGAGAAGAGTAAAATATATTTGATGGTTTGAAATATAATTTTGCAGGAATATCAGCCATGAATGTGTTTCTATTATCATGCCTTCAAATTCAACACATCTATTTGATGATTTTAAATATATATTTTACTTCCAACCGCTTTGATACTTCATGGCCTACCAATGTCTTTATCAAGTTCACCCAAATAAACATCCAAAAAAAAAATTATAATCCAAAATGCAAGCTAATGAAAAGATTTCAACCCTATGGAATCCTACATATTACTTGGAGTTCGTTGGCAATGATGCACAAGTGATCTTTTATGTAGATATAATTTTACGTACTTTGAATTTATTTCAATTATAGGCTAGAAGAGTCACAAATAGCACCTCCACCTTTAAAATCGGGGATTTGCATGTTTGCTCTTATTTTGAAAGAAGGCCAAAACAAATTGCAATCATTCCAGATCTCCTAGGTATAGAGCCAACAAGGGCTCATATACATTTATCAATGAGGGGTTTTCAAAGGAGTTTCATCGATGAGTGCTTATTTAAAGCCTACTTAAGACAAACATATGTTACCAGCTTCAGTCAAGATAGCTATGATATTATCTTTACTTTTTCTTTCTTTGAGTTGAATATTTGAATCAATAGATACATTTATGCTTTGAGTGTTTCTATGTTTTTTGCGTATCCATTTATTTATCCTTGCCAATCCTTTAATTTCCACTTGAGAAAATGCTACTTCTATTATTTAAGGTAAATAATAATGTGAAAATAAATCATTTAGTATTTTTTAAATTAAGGTAAATAATTTAATATGCTTTCATTAAAATTTACCCTTATCCAATTAAATAAAATTTACCAAATTAATAAAATACTTCTGTTAAAATTTACTCTTATCCAATTTTAATATATATATAACGCAAGTACCAATAATTTTTTTTACCTTATATAGAATGCTACTTCCGTTATTTAAGATACCCTATATATATAGTTTGTTATTTGTGTTATTTTAATTTCTACTTAGGAAATAGAACGAAAACCATAATTAAAAACACTAAAATAAATTCACGTTGGATATATAAAAAATTATATAAAATAAATCAAATTGATCTAATTTAAGTTTTAAAATTGAAAATAATAGGAACGGGTAAAATTTTAAATCCTACTTGAATTTAACTAAATTTTCAATTCCAATTGTCAATAAAATTTTTATTTTAAGGCACTCTTATTTAAATTGATTTTTTGATTGATTATTATATATGGTTCGAAATTTGACCTAACAAATTTAACTAGGATTAAAATTAAAATTTCAAAAGTTAAAAAATACAACAATTAAAATTAATTAAATCAGAGTATAACGACTAATTTTGCCATATTACGCTTTTAAAAAATAATGATCTGGATGTTATTTTTCTTTCAATATTTTTTCTTAAAATTCCCTTAATATAAAATGATTCAAATTTTCACAATTTTGTCTGTTTTTCATAATCTATTTAATATATGGATTAATTTCATCTATTAAATTTTATACACAATTTTTTTCATAATGTTACAAGATTAGACGGAGGTAGTAAATTTAAGGTGGTATTCACAATTGAAACTAAATTTTTAAATTTGAAAAGTGTAGAAATTAAATTCTAAATTTATAAAAAATTACAAAAATTTGAAACATATTTTAACCTAATTAGTAATATGTAACCGTTGATGTTGATCACTTTAATGAATATTAATTTTCCTTTCAAAAAATACCAACTTAACATATCATCTAAAACAAAGAAATAAAAATGTATTAAAATAATTTTTAAAAAACTTAAAAATATATTAAAACATTTTTTTGAAGAAAAATGATAAAATACTTTAAATTTAAGAATTTAAAATTTTTGTTAATATAATAGACTTTTAATCTAATAAAAAACGATTTAAATTTTAAAAATAATATAAATATAATTTAAAAGCTTAGACTTTGATAATATTATACATATTTAAAACACCGTTAAAATATGCTCTAAGTCCTTATACTCTTCGTATATTTGAAATTTAGTCTCTCTACTTTTTTTGTTAAGGATTTTTATGCTAATTGGACTTTATTATAATAATTATTATTTATAGGTTTGAGTTAAAAAATAAAAAATAAAAACTTCTTTAAAATATTTAAAACATTTACTATAAACAAAATTCATAAATAAAAAATTTATGAATTCCATAAACCCTTTTTTCATCTATGTACTTAATCTAGGAAATTGTATATATCATACACAAATAACAATTTAATTTAATACACTATTTTTATCAAATAAAATATTGAATTACAAAACATATAAATGAAATAATTAAATTATTTAATAATATCAATAATAAAATTTAATTTATGCAAAATTATAAAATAATTTAATATATTTTAATTAGGGGTGAGCAAAATCTGATTTGATTTGAAAAAATTGATAAAAAAATTTAAATTTTGAATTAAATAGTTCAAGTTATTTGAGTTAATCAAGTTATTCAGATCTACTCAAATAAAAAATCAATTTTTTTGGTTTAACTCGAATATGAATTACACAATTCTAGTTATCTGAAAATCCGAATAAGAAAAGGCAAAACTACGTGTTTTGATAAATGTTTACCTATTAAGTTAAAAGACAAAACCATTATATTGTTTATGTAGTTAAATAATCTTGCACTTCGTCTACTAGTTAAATAATTAGTCTATGTAAATGTAACATTGAGTATAAATAATAGGATTCGTCAACTCGACTAACTCAAAATTCTTTAACTCGATTCAACTCGACTCGATCGAATACTCATCCCTAATTTTAATTGATACAAGCAGGTAAACTTGTGCATCACGAGGATAAGAAAACTAGTATATTATATATAACAAGGTACATGCACTATATTCATGATAAGTGGCGCTTTCTTATTTTTTCATTTAATTTTTATTTTTTTAAAAAATAAGGAAAAAATTTCTAAAAATAATATAAAAAATTTATTACAAAATAGTTTTAGAAAACAAATTTTTGGTAATTATTTTTATTTAAATATATTTTATTTTTATTTTCTAATTTACAAGCTTTAAGAACATATTTTTGAAAAAATTCTATGGTTTATTTATGAAAAAATTATGTGTATTTTATTTAAAAAAATAAAAAAAAACAATTATTTTTTCTTTTAAAATTACTTTTATTAGATAAAATAAAGAAATTTGGAATAATTTTAGAGCAAAATTTATCTCAACAGTTATCTTATAAGATAAAAGAAACAAATTTGAAAATTATCCCAACAATTATCTCTAACTTAGGGTTTGTATATCGATTATAAACATTAACTTAGCATAGACTCATGCATTACTTTTTTAACCAAGTAGACATTCTTTTCTTTAGTTTACAATCGTAAAATTATTTTCTTGCTTTTTTAAGAGAAAGTATACAGGTAAAATACAATATTAACTTATAAATTATTATTTTTTTACTTTTTTAAAATTATATTTCTATACTTCTAAATTATTAATTATCTACTTCATAGGGATGCCATTTTCTAGTTCTTCGAAAAGAAAATTATTTGAATTATCACCGTCGCTAATTGTAGTGATTCCCATGTAGTTTTGACACTGTCAAAAACTTTGCTTTCCCCTTCTCCAACAATCACAAAGTGAGGCGTCTTATTCTGTATTTCAACGTTTTTCTAATTTAATTTCACATAGTTCCATTGGATATGATAAAAAAAATTAAAATAAAACTAGTTATATTATTTGATTGCAGCCGGTTCCACCCAATGAACTAATCTGAATCCAAAATGCCGGTGGCAAAATATTTTACTGGGATGGCCCTAAAGTTGGCATTTTAACCATGTCTAGAGTTAGAACAACTTTTTATGGGGTGAAATTAAATTAAAATTTTACGATAGTAAAGTTGTAATTTCACCATTTGAATAGCCTATATCTTTATAATATTTAAAGAATTAAATCAAAATTTTATCATTTTTAGGGGGGTCAAAGTGCAATTTTAATTTTACTAATTTAAATTTTTAAAAAATTTAAAGGCCTAAATAGAAAATTTTCTATTTTAGGGGATTCGGGGCCCTTGCCATCCCCTAGTTACGCCCTTGTCTAGAGCAATTTGTAAACTTATATATTTTTTAAGTTCTATCTAATTTTTTTTAATTAATCATCAAATGCTATTATTTAAAATTGTTCCTTATACTGAAGTTTGAGGTGACAATAACAGAGAGAAAAAGTGAAGAGTGTTCGATACTAGTGAGCAATGGGTTATGGGATGTAGTGATGAATGATATGACATGTGGGGTGGCGTGTATGTGTTTATGTATTGATAGAATATCATTGGCATCAGGGTTCTCAAGTAATGACACGACAGCGAAAGGTGACACATCCAAGGGTTCTAATAAGCAATGTTGCGATGTTTCCATTTTGTTAATAAAATTGGCATTGATTAATCATACTATCGATAATGTCAACGTCATTGTTTAATATGATTTTAATCTTATAAATTTCATCTTACTTTTTTTTATATTCAAATATTCCTTTTTATAGACACCACATCGCAATAGCTTGAACTTATACATTTCTTTTCGTTTTAAAATTATTTGAACCTAAATTTCACATCAAATTTTTGTTTTTGTGTAAACTATAGCAATAACTTAGTAAATTTTACTACAACCAGGTTAGATTTCAAAATAAAAAACTATTAAAATTGTGTGACCCGAATTCCATCACTTGTTAAAGAAGGGGATCTGTGCCCCCGCGGTACGAACCATGCCACACAAGTAGAATCAGTATAGAACTACACTTCTTCTACTTGACATTCATTAGAATAAGGTTTTTCAACCTTTAAATAGATGCAGTTGAAACTCCTCTTGTATCGTTTTTCAACATTAATGAATTTCTTTTTCTCTGCTTGTGGTTTGGAAATATGTGTGTTCTTATCTTTCTTGTTTTTGTGATCAATCCATTGCCATTATTAACGTCTATTATAACAAAAACAAATAATTTTAAAACAAATAATTTTTGGGATTAACTCGTGCATAACATACAATTTATTTAAAACTGTTAATTGTATTACTTAATATTGTTTTCAAGTAAAATTTTGTAATTTATACTAAAAACTTAAATCTAAAATTTCAATAAACTATCTTAATGTACGGTGATCTTATTGTATTGTGATTTAATACAGTTTTATCATTATATTTTATGGGTATAAGAAATCATAAATTTTTACTTGACTTGTGTATAAATAACACTTAGTAAATTTAAGAAAAAAATTAATTAAATTTTAATTTAAAATATTCATAATTATCACCATGTAATTAAACAGTAAAATATTAATAATTATCACATTGTAATTTTTTTAAAAATTTACTTATTCTAATTTTTAAAATAAGTAATAATAGTTTGCAATATATTATCTAGAAATATTTTTAAAAATTTTATACAAAACATTATTTATATAATTTTTAAAATTTTAAACGATATTTATGCAATGAGAAATTTTTAATACAATTTGTATATAATATTTTTATAGTACTAAAATATAATATTTAAATAATATACATATAAATTATTTTATATTTTTTTAAAAATACATTAATTTATGTTGGACAAAACACGTTAGCGAACAAAAATAATCAATTATAAATAAACACATATAAAATAAAATATAAACATAATTATTTATAGTTAATTTATCAAATATGAAAATCAAATAAAACCATAATAAACAATTGAAATAAAGGAGAATTGAGATTTTACAAAACATCGAGGCCCGTGAAACACAGTTTCCTTAAGATAGATTAGGCCGCTCCTACGGTACTTGGAGTAACGTTGGTCGAAAGTCTCCTAGGATACAACAACTGATACGAGTCACAAAGGCCCAACCCAAGCTTAAGAAGGTGATGGGCTCAAATCAAGAAAATCAAGATTCACTTTCTTGTTTTCAAGAAAATCAAGAAATCGAATCTTGGCCCAATTTTGCTGTTCGGAGCGATTTCAAGAATCAAGAAAATCAAGATTTCAAATCTTGGAAATCTTGGTCCAAGAAACCGAATCTTGCAGCCAAAGCGCGTTGGATCTCCATTACGAGCGTCAACGACCCAATTTCGGTAGGAGATGGATCACAAGCCCAAATTCTTAAAGGCGAGGCCCAATAAGCAAATTCCCAGCCCAATCAAGAAATCCATACATATTTAGTTGAAAATCAGGCCAAAATGTCAAAGGGCCCAATTTGTAAACATTTTAGTTGTTTAAGTTAATTTTTTAAGTTTTAGGAATATCACATGTTAAATTCGGCCCAAAACAGCCCAATAGGATGCATGGCCGAATTTTCCTTTGTTTTTTTAATTAAGTTTAAATTTTTTAAGTTTTCTAATTAGATTAGGATTTGTTGGAGGCCTATATAAGCATTGGCCAGCCACCCTTTGTAAACAATCTTATTATCATTCAATACATTAAATTTCAGTTTGTTAGAGTGCAAAATTTTCTTTGGGGTTTTCTCCAAGAATTCTCTTTTGAGCTTTCTTTAGAAGTTGTTTTAACAATCTTTTGATTGTGGGAGCCATCTTCAACCTTCTTCTTGCCATCGATATTCTTTGGAGGGGAGATTAGAGCCGTTTGAAGAGATTTGTGAAATCTTTCGGGATTTTAAGGATCTTTAGGACTTATCCTTTAATTTTTGCTGTTCAATTTCTTTTATTTAATTCTACTTGTGCCGAATCTCAATTCTAATCTATTTGCTGTTTTATTTGTGTTTCCAACCCTCGTTTATCTTAAAGAATTGATCAATTTCACTTTTTGCTGGAGTTCGACAATCAGCCCTAAATCCCCAAATTCTAGGGTTCTTACCGAATACACACTTATTCTTCTTGGGTGAATTTGGTTGTGGAAACTTAGGGGAAACTTTCGTGGTGGTCAATTGAGCAGATCGCCCTCGCTTTCTCAGCCTCAATAGCCGTTTTATGCCTTCAATTTCTTTCTTTCTCATTGACGCATAAACCCTAATTTGTTTCAAGAAATTCTGGTCGATCTAATTTGCTTGCTGATTTGGTGTTCTTTGACAGATTCGGCTTGTGGGAGTTCATTCTTGGGAATCAATTTCGTGTTCTTGGTTTCAAGAAACCTCTTTCATAAGTGTTTCGTTCCTTGATTAGATCTTGCTGATTTTTAGGGTTCTTATTTCAGATTTTAATTTTCCAGATTTAATCTCGTTCTTTGTTTGATTTCAGATATGTTCGTCTAGGATCTTTCGTCGGAGTTTCCCGTAACTTGGCAACTCGATCTTGGTCCGCGCGCAACCCCGTATCAACAACAGCAGTGATCGAAGTAGTAGCACCTCTACCACGATCAATCGAACGAACAATGCCTTTTTCTATCACCAGAATATTTAGAAAACACGAAAGATGGAAAATGAGATTTTTTAGAACAACGGAATTTCGGCAAGAGAAATTCTTCGAGAGTATGAGAGTGTGCTTAAACCTTTCAGAATTATGGCCTTTTATAGGCATGAAGAGTGTTGGAATTTTGGAAAAAATATCCCCAAAATCTGCTATTAAAGAAAAAATTTAGACAAATCAATAAGATAAGTTTCCATATATAAGAAAATTTTGTTTGCCGGGGAAAAATAAATTCGTTTTGGGCTAAAATATCCGCAGGCCCACTTGGGCCTGACCGGTCCGGACATTTTGCATGTGCGGGGTGCACCCCAACCCCGTCAGGTTTGAACCTGCACCCCCTGCGCGCGAGGCAAGGTTACAAGATTAATCATTCAATTACTCAAAAGAGTTCACATATATAAACACATCCTATACTTGGTATTTAACCAATGTGGGATCTAAGCCTTTTATTTTTCCTCAACAATATTTCCAAGTAGCTTACTTTGAGCATCAATTTCTCATTCATCACTTAACCATTGGAGCATATGATATACCATTGTAAAGGTCTCATGGAGTAGAATATGAAACCATAAAATTATGAATCAACTCTCCACCTTTACCTGTTGAGAATATGCCTCAAAGTTACCATAAAATGCAATTTTTCCAACAATCCCCCACATGAATGAAAATTGATAGTTTTGTCAAAAAACATTGACTCGATGTGGTGATAGAATCTACGATCAATAGTTGTATAGGATAGGTAGGTATCCACCCTTGAACCTTCTACCTTTTGTGTAAACGATGATATGCCTCACACAACTGCCTCTTGGAAAGGATTTAGTTCTCATGGTTATGTTCATATAGACATGAACATCTCCTGGTTCTTCAGTCAACTAGGTAGGGTTTTCCTTCACATAGCGCCTTTAATTTTCATGGGCTTTAGTCACATTCCTTTCGGTGTTTTAATAGCATGATCTTGGTTTAAGCCTTTAGTTAGTGGATTTGCAATGTTATCTTTTAATTTTTTTTTCAAAATCAATATAGATAACTCCGTTTGAGATAATTTGTTTAATGGTATTATGTCGATGTCGCATATGTCTCGACTTACCATTATATGTTACGCTAGCAAGACACCCCCACACTTTCAAGTGGTTGTAGGATGATTTTTTACCTTTCCATAACTCATGTGGTGTCTTGTCCCTTTTCTTGTGGGGTGCCTTATTTAAAAGGTAATTTACTCATAGAAACGCTCCCCCCACATTTCATGTGATAACCCAAAGCTTTTTAGCCGCGTGCTCATCTTTTCTTTTAGAATCCGATTTTCTTATCAGTTACTCTATTTTAGGAAAGTATGGTGGTGTTATTGAAATGATTCAATATATCCACCACCATGATTACTTAATCTTTTTATTAAGTTGGTTTTCAACTTCTTACTTATAGAGAATCAATTCTCTTCGTCTTAGCTCGTAGTAATGAAGGTAATAAACATTTTTTATTCCTTCCTCTCACTTAAACAAACTTTATAAGCATTGCTATGTATTAGATCAAGTGATTTTTGACCTTTATTAATTTGCCTCAACACATGTTTCACATTTATAATTATAATTATTGCGAAACGAAAGAATGTGCTCTAAGTTAATTTATGTACGTAAATACTATAATTAACATATCTGAGCCTATTATGCCATTAATTAAATGACTTAAGCATATGAATAGGAAAGAACAACATTCTTATTCTTAGTTTTGCTTTTACAGAGATAGTATTTAGTTTAATACATATCCCCTTCCCACAAACATTCCCCTTTACTTATTCATAGTTAGACACATAATTCCATATCAGACACTTCCTTGAAAATTTCTTCCACAATATTCTTTGGGATCCTACAGTCAGATGACTTGTGCCCCATCTTGTTGCAATTGAAGTATTTTCCTTGAAATTTTTTCTTTTCTGAAACACCACATTTTGGTTCCAGTTTAGACCCATTTTGCGGTTGTTTTCCCTTCTTGAAGTCTCTCTTGACTTCTACGATGTTTGCCTTAGCAACATTTTCATTTTCTACTTTGTTGAGCCTTTTTTTAGTACCTCTATTGTCTTTTTCAATCCAAAGTCTGACAATTAGGTCTTCCACTGACATTTCCTTTCTTTTGTGCTTTAGGTAATTCTTGAATCATTCCAAGCAGGAGGCAACTTCTCAATAATGGCTACCACTTGGAAGGATTCACTTATTATCATCCCTTCAGCAAGAATTTCGTGAATGATCAGTTCAAGTTCCTGCACTTGATTCACAACTAATTTAGAATCAACCATTACAAAATTCAAGAATTTAACAACTAATAACTTTTTAGTTCCAGCATCCTCGGCTTTGTATTTATGGTCCAACGATATCCATAATTCCTTAGTTGTTTTCTTAACACTATACACTCGTACAGTGCATCCGACAATCTATTCAGGATGTAGCTTCGACATAGGAAATCTGAATATTTCCAAGCTTCAACGGCAGTGAAAGTGGTAACTTCATCTATCTTACCCTCTTTAACAGTAGGAGGGTCATCTTTCAAAAGTTTGGCCAAGTTCAACATGGTCAAATAAAACAGCATTTTTTGTTGCCAAGTCTTCAAATTCTGTCCCGAGAATTTTGTAGGTTTCTCATTGTGGCTTACAGCAGCTGCCACTAGCAATACTGAATTTTGGATCGAAGATTGCGTTTGAACCAAAGCTTCAGATTGCGAATTGATTGAATTGGTGGGAGTCTCCATTTTTCTGTTAAGAAACAAAACCAAAATTAGAAAACTTATCAACTTTTGTTAGACGGCAGAAATCTAATAAAACTCAAAACAAAAGTTTATACAGTCTAATTAAAAATACAATGAAACAATGCATTAGGTAGGTAACCCTAAAAGAGAGGTGGTGTACTAGGCACGCTTAAATACCAAGTCTTTCAAGGAACCAATCCTAGACATGCATTCTCATATTGTCTTTTTAATTCACCGTCGATAAATTTCTTTTAATTCAATTTAAAGCCACAATTAAGTCTACCATTAACAGAAAAATTTCCCTTTGATTTGTTAAGCGACAAAATGAAATTCTGAAACAAAATCAAAATTAATTTTGTTGAACGGCAGGATTAAATCCCCCCCAAAAATTATATCATTAAATAAAATTAAAATCTATTAAACGACAGGAATAAATCCCGAAATAGAATTATTTGATTACGTCTTTGTCTGGAAACAAAACAATATCAAATAAAATCTTATTAAACGACGAGAGTAAATCCCGAAAAAAAATTTATTTAATTTTATTTCTTATTTTTTTTGCAGCAAAATCAAAATGTAATAAATCCATTGAACGGTAGGAATCAATCTCGAAACGGATTTTACGTTACTCGTTTTTGGAAATAAAAAAATTGGAATAAAATCGTTGAACGGCAAGAATCACTCTCGAAATGATTTTTATTTTACTCGTTTTTGGAAAAAAACAAATTTGGAATAAAATCGTTGAACAGCGGGAATCAATCCCAAAACGATTTTTATTTTACTCATTTTTGGAAATAAAACAAATTTGGAATAAAATCGTTGAACTGCGGGAATCAATGCCAAAACGATTTTATTTTACTTTTAATTTCCCGTTTGGAACTAAAATCAAATTAATGGAATAAAATTCGTTGAACAGTGGGAATAAATTCCGAAACAGATTTTACATGTTTTTAATCTGGAAACAAAATCGAATAAATTCTATTAAATGGTGGAAAAAATCTTATAACTGATTTTTATTAATTTTAATATTTATTTGGAAATAAAAAAAATAATAGAAAAAAAGGAAATCTGTTGAACGGCAGGAAAATCCCGAAACCGATTTATAAAAAAATTGATTATTAGAAAAATATGTACTTTTTTTTTCTTTTTCTCCTTAGTGTTGTGTCGAATTAGAAAATTGCAATAAGCATATCTGTCTTAAGATTGTTGGACAAAACATGTTAGCTAACAAAAATAATCAATTATAAATAAACACATATAAAATAAAATATAAACATAATTATTTATAGTTAATTTATTCAACAAACAATGCCACGATACAACAACAGTAGCAGTGATCGAAGTAGTAACACCTCTGCCATGATCAATCGAACAAACAATGCCTTTTTCTATCACCGAAATATTTAGAAAACACGAAAGATGGAAAAAGAGATTTTTTGAGAACAACAGAATTTCTGTATAAGAGAAATTCTTAAAGAGTATGATAGTGTGCGTAAATCCTTCAGAATCATGACCTTTTATAGGCATCGAGTTTGGACCTACACCCTCCCCTGCGCGCGAGGCAAGGTTACAAACTTAATCATTCAATTATTCTTTAAGAGAGTTTACATATATAAACATATCCCACACTTGATATTTAACCAATGTGGGATCTAAGCCTTTTATTTTTCCTCAACAATATTTCCAAGTAGCTTACTTTGAGCATCAATTTCTCATTCATCACTTAACCATTTTGAGCATATGATATACCATTGTAAAAGTCTCATGAAGTAGAAAATGAAACCATAAAATTATGATTCAACTCTCTACCTTTACCTGTTGAGAATATGCCTCAAATTTACCATAAAATTCAAATTTTCCAACATTTTCAAATACGAGTGAGAATGAACTTTTTCTTCTAAAAAAAATTAATTTAATATATTATATTTAACACATACAACTAACCCGTGGATCGGGAATGAAAATTAGTTATAGTATATTATAAAGTTAGTTATATGTTTTGGGTTTAAGGTTAAGTATCTTTAATATAAAAATGCACTTTATAATATCATAATTGTATATGGGTTACATATCATTAATAATCTACTTTAATAATATCATGTTAACTGTATATATTATATCTACCATAAGATTAGTTACAAGGGTAGGGTTTAAGCTCACATATCATTAATATAAAAATGTACATTTTAATAACATAGTTATATATAGGATTACATATCATTAATAATCTACCTTAATTATATAATGCTAATTGTATATATTATAATTTACCATAAAATTTTTGGCACCCCGCACTCGACGTGGACAACAAGTTCGAATGTGAGATGGCACATCACACCACCGAAGCAACTTGAATGTCATGTATTCATTAATCGGATTGAAAAATTAAGTTTTAAAACAATTTTACAAAATTATTAAAAATAAATAAAATTTATTATAGGAATTTGAAATCATTTTGAAATACTTTGAAATCGAGTTATAGGTGTTTGGAGGTGTTCGGACCAAATATAGGCCTCAAAAGGTAGAAACAACTCAAAATAAGGCACGAACCTTATTCTGGCACTATTGTATCAGTACAAGTGAGGAGATGTACCAATATATCTCTTTGCTACTGTTGCTTTTTGTATTCTGTCACATTTATTACAATACCACGTGACTCAAGTATCAATATAACTAGTTCCTAGACCAATAATCACCTTGAAACTCACTTATTTTGGACCCTAAAAGCTTGACATTAAAACATGGGCTTAGAAAACTCATAATTCAAGTTTAAAACATCAAAAGTTAAATAAAAAACACCTCCAAATAAGATAAACTCATAACATTCAAATCATTACACCAAAACATGTATGACCTACCATTCAATAACAGCAAAACAAATATATACCCACGAGGATTGATTGACAAAGTTCACCAAATAACCTAAAACATGCCCCAAAATGAAACCATCATAAACCAGCTATTCCAAACATGGTTAAGACTAACAAAGCTCCTCAACAACCTAAGTACATGCCCTTTTACAATTTAAGTTCAAAAGAAACTTTACAAACATTTTACTGAGTTGTGAAATGACTCTTGGATATTGACAGAGTTTTACGATCAATTCAAGTACTTAATTGATACTTGCATATGGAAACAAACACGTCCAACCACTTAGCATTGAAAGCTCAATGGTGCTAACGTAATTCAATTTCAATGTATAAAAGTATTAAGCAAATAAGCATACTAATATCACATTATAACATATCATAGAATCACTACATAGCATTACATTATTGATCTTTCATATGTATGTAATAATTCATTTCATTATTCATAGATTAATGTTTCGACGCACCCTAAGGGCATTTGCATCTCATTTTCACATATCGAAATCAAGTTTCATTACTGTGGTTTAAATCACATTTATTTTTATATCAGGCCACATAGCATTTTCATATACCCACCACATAGCACTTTTTTTTTATTTTAGTCCCTATTAACTGATTTTGAACTCAAGAACAGATATGCAGATTAATTCGTCATTAAACTAGTATATGCACATAAGCGCTAATCAGGTCTAAATGCACCGATATCTACAACCTCACCAATTTACGCTCATACCGACTACGTTTTAGAGCTAATGATATGTTCTCAACCCCAGGGTATTTGATAACTATCAGATAAAGTGCGCTTAGCACTAGTTGCTCCGAAGTGCTAGGATGTTCCTCCGACATAAACAAATCTTATGGCATGCCAACTATATCCATAACTCTATCCAAGATCGTTTAATAGGGCAATCTTAACATCATTTAACAAGGATACACATATCATTTATCTCTTTCATTATGTTTCCATAATCACAATCACATAACAAATATATATATCATCACTACATGTGTTATTGAAGTTAATTAAACTTCAGCATACAATTCATGCCATAAATCATCAATATCATTTTCATTATAACATTCTACAATATAGTTTCCTTCATATGGACGAAGCCAAGGGAGGGATATTTTTATAAAATATACATGTTTTAAATAGGTTTGACCCATATAGGCCAAGACTACTTTTAACAAGGTATTTTTAAATTCAGGATAATCTTGATTACCAAAATTTAGGAAAAAAATAAGTTAAATGTTTAAATTGTAATAGATATTATGATTATTTAAGTTTATTTTTTTACCTAATTAATATTTTAGATACCATTTATACTTAGATATTGCAATTATCAAACTTTATTTTTTTTACCAAATTAATATTTAGATACTACTTTGTATTAGTTTACCAAAGTAAACTAAAAATGTTACTAAATTTATTATAAAAAATTATAAATTCTATACAAGAAATCAAATTAAAAAAAAACTTCGAAAAAATTTGGGGGCCAAACACAAATTTGTCCTTTTGTAAAAAATAGTTATATCAAAATAATTTTTTTAAAACTTAATAGGGCTTAAAAGAAATTATACAAAATCCAGGGGGGTCGAGACCCTTACCAACCCCTGTAAATTTGCCTCTATCCCTTCATTCACATATAATTCAGCTCATAATAACATAGTAGAATTCATATATGCATAGTTGACAACTTATCATTTATATTCACATTTCAAGAATGATCACCCATTTATTGATCATTTAACATCAAGAACCATAACAAACATTAGCACAAATACTATCTAATAATCTATTATCAAATATCAATTCAACCAATACTTACCTATTCTTTCACACTCAAATTAACAAAGCATAGCTATTCATTTCATTTCATCATTTATCATTAATACTCCTATAAGCCTAACTTCGTAATAATTATATGTAAAGGAAGAAAATTATACTAGCACAAATTGTGTAACGCCCTAAAAATTGAAGTATTTAATTTTTTGCATGATATGACACAAATTGCTTGTTTGCTTTAATGGCTAAGTGATTTGGGTGTGTATGGGAGTGTTTGAGAAGCCTGGGTTCAAGTATTGGCTTTTCCAGAATTTTTAGTTTTGCTCTTAAATGAATCTGGATACTGACATATAGGCCTTATAAATATTAGTGCTTGTTTTATGACACAAAAAGAGCTTGTGGTCTAGTAGCAAGGTGGCGTGTTGTGTAACTATGAGGTCTGAGGTTCAAGTCCAGGGTTGTGCAATGGAGTATTTATTTTGCGGCTTGAGCTGTGTAGGTAGTAGAGTTGGACTGAAACACAACTAAGGGGAGTTTGAATAGAATTTGAATGGGGTTGTTGGGGGAGTTGAGGAGAAATCGATGGATTAATTCAAGGAGGGATAAGGGGAGAGATACTAAGAGAAAATAAAGGAGTTTGATTGAGAGGAAGTGGTATGTCATTTGGGGGAACTCTAGCTTTGAGAATTCAACTGGGGAAAAACGTTTGTCATTTTCGGCATTGGAGAAACATTTTGGTGTGAGCGTCTGCCGAATTCTCCTTTTCTTTTATTTCATTTATCGACTTTTGGTTCATTCGGGTTTGTATTGGTTGCTGCGTATTATTCAACAAAAGTCCTTTTCTTTTCGGTCTATAGTTGTTAGTTAGTTTTATGAGCAACTCTTCCATTTCTTTTTCTTAGTTAGTTTTATGAGCAACTCTTCCATTTCTTTTTCTCACTTCTTCTCTTCTTCAATCTGTGCTCTCTTTTGGCCGAATATCACCCTTTTGTTTATCACTCTCTGCGCCGATCTTCTCTTTCCTGCTTTTGCTGTTCCAGAGCTGCAAGTGTTTCTGGTTATCGGTAAAGTGTTTATACTCCTCACTTTTTGATTAAACCTGTTCTCTTCTACTCTTTTTCTTAAAACTGAATACATTCATTTTTATCCTTTGATTACCGACTATTGATTATTTCCTCACGATGTGTTACTTGTTGCGGTTCTAGGGTTTTCCTCGAGGAGTGGTGGAGTGTAAGTGGTTTTGAAGTAGCCACAACCCTTGTTCTCAGCGTTCAATCGAGGTAACACGTTACCTCACTTTTGGGGTTTAGGCCGTATACTAATTATGTTCTTATAAGATATCATTTGTGGATTGAGGCCACTTATATGGCCTACCTTGGTTAATGAGATCGGTGTTTGTGGTACAGATAATTTGTAACACCCCTTACCCGTATCCAACACCGGAATAGGGTACGAGGCATTACTAAAACACATACACTTTTAAACGTATTTAACCGAGTTATAAAATTTCATCTAAATTAAAACTTTCAAAATGATTAACATGCTTCTATAACTTTTCACAATATATCCTCAAAATATTATAATCATAATAATTAGGGCCTACGAGACTCGATAAATACTCATGCAATTCAATGCTTCATTTCCATTCCATTCAATTCGTAATTTCTAATGCTTACAATTTAAATCATATCACTAGTAATTTCCATTTAATTCACGTACAACTCAATGACATTAAGTTCAACACTAATTCATACTTACCATTTAACTCAACATTTATCGATTATACCATTCAATAACACATTTATGAAATTCTCAATTTTGCAATGAAAATGTCACTTTAAAATAACAACATCATCCTGGTATAAATACACTACCACTTAACCATTTACTTTAATTCTTTTGGGCCCATTTGTCACTTACCATCCTTAATCAAATTAGGGAACGGTTACGGAAAATTGAGTACTTCACTTCCACTTTGCCATAGTATAACTATGGTCTTACGTATGATCACTTATCACTTGCCCCTGATCAGATAAGTGTAGCTAGGCTACCACTTATCACTTTGTCACTTGATCAGATAAGTGTAGCTAAAGCTACCACTTATCACTTTGTCACTTGATCAGATAAGTGTAGCTAAAGCTACCACTTATCACTTTGTCACTTGATCAGATAAGTGTAGCTAAAGCTATCACTTATCACTTTGTCACTTGATCAGATAAGTGTAGCTAAAGCTACCACTTATAACTTTGTCACTGATCAGAAGTACTCAAATCCGGCGTTCTGCTCAATTTGATCATTTATTCGGTTTTCACATTTTTATTTTATTCTCATTTCAACAATAAATATATCTCATCATACATTATATAATTCATGAAATTAACATTTAATCATTAATTTTCAGCCATATAAACTTACTAATTCATTACCTTTCCACACTCGTTTCCTATGCACATCACACAAGATATAAACATATCATTCAACCATAGTCGCAAACTAGTACATTGAAACATAATTCTTTTTGGAAATAATCACATAATAAACCATTTCACTAAAGATTTCATAATTTAAACCTTACCACCCCTTTCATGATCACAATATTTATTCATATATCAAACTTTCCAACATGTGTTAATTCAATACCCATTCACGACATTACTTCATGCCAAATCATATACCAAAAATACAATACACACGTACTATAAACTTTATTTTCCCACATGAGCTTAAACCATGACCAATACTACACAAATATATGCATCATTTCTATTTCATCGTTTATCAATTATAATTAAGCATATGACCAATTATACACAAATCATTCATATATTTCCCAAATTTTCCTCCTCCTCCTCTCCATTCCACATCCTTAATGTGTATAACACACTTAAACAACACTAGCTATAATTTCACTATTCACTCACATGTATATTCAAAGCTGTTTATCCGACTAAATTATTTTTATCTGGAGATACAGAGCTCAAAATTAAGATCCGTTAATTTTCCCTGAAACTAGACTCAAATACCTTCTTACCATAAAATTTTCATAATTTTTGGTTCAGCCAAATAGTACAGTTTATTCTTTAAAGTTTCCCCTGTTTCGCTGTCTGACAGTTCCGACCACTCTTCACTAAAAATGAATTATCTAATTGTAAAGAATTTGGATGATGTTTCCGTTTATTTTCTATGAAAATAGACTCATTAAGGATTCTAATCATTTAAATTATAACTCATAATTATTTTTCTTAAATTTTTGATGATTTTCCAAAGTCAGAACAGGGGAACCCGAAATCATTCTGACATTGTCTCACAAAATTTATTACATATCATGATTTACAATTCCATTGTTTATACCGTTTCTTCTATGAGACTCAATGAGATTTAATTTCATATTTTATTCACCCTATAATTCAATTCCCACAATTTTTGGTGATTTTTCAAAGTTATACTACTGCTGCTGTCCAAAACTGTTTTAGTGCAAAATGCTGATTTCCTTTTTGCCCCAAATTTCATAGTTTATACAATTCGGTCCTTTCTCAATTAGCCCTCAATTAATTTAATTTTCTCAATCAATACTTTACCTAGACATTATAAGTTGTTTCACAACTATTGAAATTCAGAATTTCCACATATAACTCTATCTTCAAACTCTTTTACTATTAGGTCCCAAACATTCACTTTCTATTCAATTCTTTCAATAAAATCAACATATGAACACTTTAAAGCTCTAATTTCATGCTAAATCATCATATACTTCCAGCATGTATTCATAGCAACTTTCAACTTCTTTCATAGAATCAAAAACTAATGAATACAATAAGTGGGCCTAATTGTAAAAGTCACAAAAACACAAAATTTTCAAGAAATAATCAAGAATTGAACTTACCTGCAGTAAAAATAGGAAGAAACAGCTTAAGGAAACCCTTCTATGGTGTTTTTTCTTATGAGAATGTAGAAAAATAAAGAGAAATCTAGATAATTCCACTTTGGTCCTAACTTTATTAAGTAAATTTTGTAATATTCCAATTTTGCCCTTAATTCTCCTTACTTTGTTGCTGATTTCATGCCTTTGCCGTCAAGCCCAAATAGACCTTGGGTCTATTTTCCTTTTAAGCCCTCTTCCTTTTATCATTTAAGCTATTTAATCATTTCCCATAATTTTGCATTTGTTACAATTTAGTCCTTTTTGTTCAATTAATTATCGGAACTTTAAAATTTCTTAATGAAACTTTAATACTAACTTTTTAACACTACATAAATATTTATAAAAATATTTATGGCTCAGTTTAAAATCCTCGAGGTCTCGATACCTCATTTTCGATTTTAATTATTTTAATATTTATTTCTAGAGTACTATTCACTATTTCAAAAATTTTCCTAACTTCACATTTAACTTATACTCACTAAATTAATAATATTTTCTACACATTTGTCAAATTTAGTGATCTCGAATCATCGTTCCGACACCTTTGAAAATTCAGGCCATTACATTTTTCCTCGTCGGATTTGTGGTCCCAAAACCACTGTTCCGACTAGACCCAAAATCAGGCTGTTACATAATCGATAAAAGTGTTTGATCATTTTTCGTTAGCGATCTTGGAAGACTAAAGTCGCCCTCATTCAAGCAAGGTAATGATGGTTTTTTGGATTAAGTGTCAATAAGAGGGTGTTTTACCCTAACGACTAAAGGATTAACATTGGATCATGTTTGAATCTAGGTTGGTGTACGTGGAGATTAGCGCTCTTCTCGTAAACACGTGTGTAAACACCCCACTGTAATTGTAGAATGGGAAAAGCAAAAAATATGGTGTTTGAGACCACACGAGCATGCGATCGCTCGTGTGGTAAGCCAAACTCGTGAATCATGAGCTATAGACTGTAGAGGCCTTCATGAGCATTTTTATGGGCTTAGGTCACATTGGGCCACGTTGGGCCGTAATGGGCCATGTGGGCCAATGGGCTCGTGGGGCCCACACGGATGAAATCCATGATTTGTGGCAAATAATAGACTGGGCTATGTAGATCTCATAGCCGTAGCGAAATCTGGGCTGAACAGGCCACACGAACGTGTGAGCCCACTAAGGCCGAGTAATAGGCATTAGGCCCATTTCTACTGTTATGACCATTTAGGTTAACTGAGTCGCTTGAGGTGACTACAAACCTTTCGAGAGGTTGATATCTGCATCGAGACTCTAAAATAAGTAAAATGACCAAAATGCCCTTAAAGGGTAAAATAACCAAAATACCCTTAAAGGGTAAAATGACTATTTTACCCCTAATAGATGGAAATGGACATTATAGTTTATGACCAAATAAAATGGTCAATTTTGATCCAAGTTTTAAATTGCAACTCAATTTCAAATTTTGTTTAAGTCTAGATACTTAATTGAACTATTTTCAAAATTTGGTTGCTCCTTTTGTAAATACTAAAAATTAGATGTCTCTTTTTGTAAATATTTTCAAAATGCATCTAGAATAAATGTGATTAATTTAATTTAATAAATAAGATTGTAATCATTAATATATTATTATATCTATTATAATATATATTAATTATTATCAACTTTGCATAGAGTTAGAATTAGTTTAAATTTGATCATATTTTATTTAATAAGTATTTTTTAATAAATTAATAGCAAATAATAATTTAATATGCATTATATTAATTATTAATTTTTGTTAACTTTATGTAGAATTAGAACTTGGAATATCATAATTATTAATTTGTTCTAAGAATTCTAATTAAACTCCTACTCCTTTCACTATAAATTTCACTTACCTTTGCCATTTTTTTCACTCATCCCTCCATCAATCCTAGTATCCAAAACCCACCAAGTACTAAACCACGTACTGCCGAACTCTCTAGCCACAACACCACCCAGCTCCGCATGTCACCCTCACGCCTAGCAGTAGCCCCATTCGGCCAGCAGCCCACACACACCGTGCGCGCCAACAGCCTGCTCCTTGTCGCCGCACCTACTGCACTCCAGCTCCAGCAGATTGTGAGGCCTGCTCGACGTACCTGCTTGCTACCCACTTCCCTGCATCCACTCTACACACGCATGCCCTGCTACTGCCACAAGGACCAGCCCGATAGTGCCGCCTACTGCCCACGCATCTGTTGACACCGCGCATTGCTACTTTCACCAACACCCTTGCCTATCGCACCACACCATCAAGACACCCTACAACCATCCTTAAACCAACCCCTTTTTCTTTATATTTAATTGCTTTGAGTTCTTAATTTTTATAAAAAGGTGGTAAGAGAAAATTTTCTCCTAAATTTTTATTTTATTTAATTATTTAATTTTCCAATTTATTGAATTATTAATATTTTATACAAATTAAATTTTTGAGAAAATATTTTTTTCCATCTTATGTTTAGGTTAATCATGCTTCACAAGAGAACTCGTGCCTCTGCCCAAATTGACGAATCACAAAATAAATTCCACTATGAAGAAGCCAAAGCGAGATACAAAAGCTTTTTCAAGAATCAACAGATGCACCCAATAAAAGGCTTTATGCTGGAAGAAAGCAACTATATTGATTTCATGGCACGCATTCGAAAAATTACCGAAGCTCTCAATTGGGGGTTATTTTGTGAGGAAAGACCTAGTGCAGATAAGGAGTTAGTTCATGAATTTTATGTGAATTTGACCTCAAGTGAATTGATGGAAGTTTCTGTTCGCGTAATCAAGGTACCAATAACCTCAAATGTTATTAATGAATTCTTTGAATTACCTAATTTCAAAAACGAATGAATATTCTTCCTTGATGAGCAATATTGAGTCTAAAAATCTACAAGAAATTCTCGAGAAACTTACAGTTCCAGGTTCTAAGTGGACTGTATCAAAGTAAGGAATTCACACTTTTCGTAGAGAATATTTAACACCACTAGCGAAGGTATGGTTCTATTTCATTCTATTCAGCCTTATGCCCATTTCACATGGGACTACACTTTCATTAAAGCGAATGGTCTTATTATACTCGATTTTAACTGGAAAGACCATTAATGTGGGAAAATCATCCTAAGGGAAATGCATAATTGTGCCGCTAAATGTTCTGGCCCAGCTTACTTTCCCTTTACGATAACAATTTTGTGCTTGAAAGCTAAAATTCTTGCTAACGTAAAGAAGACAGTTTATAGCCAGGGACAATAATAGATTGGGACCTCTACGGAATAGCTGGAGACTCTGTTCTACAGCAACGAGTTGAAGAGAGCGAGGATCGTGAAGAAGATCCCACAGAGATCGAACCAATGCAGTCAGCTGAAATCCCTGATAAGGCAGAACCAATAGAACCAATAACCGAACCTCACGTCGCAACTTAAATGTTCAGGACTCAATCGCCTCACCTAGATCTTCGAAATGAGCTGTCATAATTGATGGATATCATGTAACATATGTAGTGGCAACAACAAGCTTATTGGAAATATTCAAAAATATGGGATGACTCAATGAGAAACGCTCTTACGAAAACATACAATGACCCATTTATTTTTGTGCATAAGTTTCCAGATTTCATATTTGAACCATGGAGTCCACTATCGAAGAGGGAGCGAAGCGATTCTTGCAAAAACAAAGACAATGGAGCAAAAGATGAGTCAAATTCGGAGGGTTCTACAAATAAATAAAAAGAGAGGATCTTGACTTTATTTTATTTTCGTTTTTAGGTTATTTAATAGGAGTAGGTTTTATTAGGAATTTTTATTTTCACATAATAAAAAAAGAGATGGAAATCATAAATAAAAATGAACAAGTTGCAAAGTACAAAGTGTGGCAATAGATATATGCATGTCTAGGATTTGATCTAGAGAGAGCTTGGTACTTAAGCAGTCAAATTGACTTACCTCCTCTTTTATAGAATCCTACCTAGTGTATAGTATCTATTCAGTTTTAACAATGAGGACATTGTTCATCTTAAGTAGGGGGACCAAAAAATTAAAATTATTTCCTTTTAGAATAATTTTTTTTAGTTATGATTAGGTTATATTTTGTTCAAAAATTTAAAATTTAGTTAAGTATGCTAAACTTTAGTATGAATAAAGTTCGATTATTTCAATAATTGTTATGTTAACTGAAATATGACATAAATGTAATTTTAATAAAGCATGCAAATCATACCATAAAATTTTAGTTCCTTAGGAAAGTTAGACATACATGAAAGCTTAAGTCTCTAGAATTGACTTAGTAGTTTCTTGAGGCGAAATCCTAGGAAGCATGGAATGTTGAAAATGATTTAGGCAACTTTTGTTTGGACCGTTTGAGCCGTTCAAGCCAACCTTGATGAATTTTTATCCATTGAAACCCAACTTTGAGACTATATGGCCTAATTTTATTTGAACCTTTGCAATATTTAGCCATCAGTTTTCTCTTAATTATCTTTAAATTGTCCCAAACACTAGACTCAGTACTATTCAGAATATTCTTTGAAACAAGTTTGGGGGAGTTGAAAAGAAGTATTAAATGCTCAAAAAAATTGTAATACATACAGCAAAATGCTCGCAAAAAAAATAGCATATGTACTCGAAAGAAATAAATGTATAAAAGAGCATGTGAAAGCAAAATAAGTTGGTGTATTGAAGGTAATTACTTCGAAAGACCGATTTAAGCTGAGTCTAGAGCTTTTAGCCTAAATTTATCTATCTTTTACCTACCCCTAACCTAGCCATGTTACAACCTTTTTAAAGACCTATTGATTCAAGTTTCTATGCTACCTACATTAGTGGAGAGAAATTTCTATGTTCAACATATAAAGGCATAAGTTAAGCTTAATGATTGCAGCTTAATCTTGAATAAGGGAATAAAATCAAATTGGTAAGGATTTAACATGTCTTTATTAGAAAGCATTTAGTCTATTTTTGCTATCATAAGAGTAATTGAGATTAATTTGAATGATAAGTATACTTAAGTAGCGTAAATCTCAAAATTTTTGTTCTTGAGCATAAGTATACCAAATTCATAATTTTGGGAAGAATGCTGTTTTGAAGGAATTTTTCAAAGGTGTTTCCGTAAAAATTCTTTTCAATTTGTGCATTATTCGGGACGAGCAATGAATTATGAAATACCCCAAACTCGGCCTGGACGTTATGGCTGAATCTGGCGATGTCACATGGTAGTGTGTTTGAAAACCGTAGCTTGTGTTGGAAAACCGTAACTTTGCTAAATATATTTTCCGTTTAGAGTTATTTCATTATTATTTTTTAATTCTAATATCATGTTAATTGATCATTCGAAAGCTTTCAAAACGTTTAATCTATGGGGAAGCTTTTTAAAATAGATTGCGTAATCGTGAGTATTTTGTTAAAACGTTTGATTCTTTTGAAAACTCGAGTTTTCCTAAAACTAGTAGTTATAAATTGAAAACCCCAAATTTAAGAAAAAAAATTCTTAAAGGCCATATTTAGAATAAAATACCCCAAATAAAAGTTTAAAAACCTAATTAAAAACGAAACAGTAAAAAAAAGTCATGTGGTCATCGCTGAGTCCTCCGCCGCTCCGATCCGCCTAAGTCTAAGGATCACTTGTACAAATAAAATAGTAGGGTGAGTTTACGAAAACTCAGTGTGTAATCCCCATATAACAAGCAGTCAGAATGCAGACATAGTCTGGGCCTAAGCCAATTTCAGTAACAGTTTCAATTTCAGTTAGGGCATTAACCCATTGCAGTATCAATATTCAGTACAGTAATAGTTATGCAGTATCAACTTCTACCCAGTCAGCCTCTACACTCCAACTCTGTCTAACCCTACACTCCATGTAGGGATATAATCAACCCACCCATCCTTACACACCAAAAAGTACCGAATGCTGCACTAGACAGTAGTTTGCAGCTGAGCTACCAGTAAATTAGGCTTGAGGCCTTTCAGTACACTTCCTTTGAACATTATAATTCCCAACCCAATGCAATTCAATATACAAATACAACATGTTATACATAATATCATGCATGTAAACCGAGCATACAGTATCAAATCAGTGGCACATCATCACGTTTAATCATATCATTCACACAGTCATTTCAGTCAATTAGGGGTCTAGGTAAGCTTACCGACCCTACCGTAGGTCCACAGTTGACTCGGGTGACCCTTGCAACCTTCGTAATAAAATAGTGAAAATGGGCCTACAAGCTCATGATGTTCGCCCGTGTGGCCCACATGGCCCAAATTGGCCTTGGTCGTGTATTTCACACGGCCTGGCCCAAAAAAATTCCACACACCCGTGTGGCCCACACGGCCCAATTCAGTCTGACTCGTGTATCGCACACGGCCAGCTCGTCGATCGTACACCCGTGTGGCGTCGATAGCCTCACTTTTCGGCTTTTCACCGGTTTCCGTTTATAGTGTTGCGGTTACACACCTGTAATGTTTTTGACGTAAAAGCAACTCCAAGCAATCTCGAACCTATAATTGACCAAAATACTACTCAGTTAATCACTTAACCGATGAATTAAAACCAACCCAAGAGAATTACTCAACTATTGAGCGATTGAAACTTACCCCCAACACTTCAAATCAATTTGCTTATGAAGTAGTACCAGAAGAGTCTCGATCCTAGCAAAATAATGCTGCCCAAACATCAGAATAACTCTTAGTCAGAAACTTAACATTCTCAACTGCAAACCACATAAAATCACTTACCCAATTTGTCCACGAAACGCGAAAATAAGGAACAAAAATGCGATTACAGTCGAGATAGGAGCAAAATCGAAAGAAAAATAAGAAGAGAAGGGTAGATTTCGACAAATGAGAGAGGAAAATCCTAATGGAAAAATTGACAGAGTTTTTGGAGAGAAACAAACATCACAAAGATGAGTACTTACCGACGGTCGCAGTTAATCGTGGAATGACACGAGACCGAGTGGAAAGAAGTTGAAAAGAAAAAGAATGGGAGAGCACAGGAATTTTGGCAGCAAGGAAAAACAATGGACAAGGGAAACAGCAACAAAAGGAAGAAGAGGAGAAGAGAAAACTGAAAATTTTATTTTTGGGGAAAAGAAAAGGGAAAAAAGATATGAATAGAATTATTCGATAAGAATCCCGATAACCCCAAAATCCCTTAATTCACTCCTAAATCTTCTCCATAAAACTTCCACTACCCAATTGGGATAATTTGAAACTCCTCTATCCCTTATTTTTCTCCCCAAATCACTCCAACACCTCCCAAAACCGTCCACCACTTCCTCTAAACTACCAAATTTAAATTCCACTCCAGTACTTCAGAATTTCGGCTAAACCAAAACACCGACACGACACAAGCAGTAAAATAAATCCCATTTGCACAAACAGGGCTTCGAGCTTCAGACCTCCTACTCCTTTGCTCTCCACTTAACCACCAGACTAGCAGGCCCATTCTGACATATTTTACCAACATTTAATTATAAGCCTACTAATTAGTGGTAGGGCTTTGTTCAGAAAAATACAAAATTTTTCCCAAAACAAGGCTAGAACTTAAGACCTCACACACACACCCAGAGTATTTGACCACTAAAGCAAATATACAGTTGTGTCATAAATACACGTAAACAAATATACAAACTTTGGGGCGTTACAACTCTACCCCCTAAAAGAAAATTTTGACCTCGAAATTTACCTAACCAAAATAGATGAGGATACTGCTGACGCATTGGAACTACGAAAATGTGCAAGTGTACACAATCGCAACAAGTAATAAAGTGACAAGAAAATGTCGAGTTATCGTACTCACAAGGACTGTAAAAAAGAATATTTATGAAATTAATGTTAAAACACTTTGGCGATGGAAAATATTTTGGTTTAAAGATGATTAAAAACTAAGGGTTAAAAACTAAGTAAAAAAATTTAAAAATAAAAAGGTTCTAATGCACGATTTCAAATAAGGTTTAATCAAGATGATATAATTGTGTTGGATTAATTACATTCCTTTAACTTAGAATTATTAAACTGATGTTTATACTGCTACAAACAAATTCACGGCAACTTGATAATTTGCTAACTACTGCTCATACATACTTATTAAATTAATCAATCTCTTGAACATTTTTCAATGTCAATCCAAGCGATTAATCAATATTCACAAGCATATAAAAGATCAAGTGAGGTAATAGAGTATTTCTACCTTGAAACAGTTTAATCACAATAATCTTGCAAGTTATGCAAGACATATGTATTGCCAAATACAATGGTAAATTAGCTCCAGCTACCTTAGAAGAATAAACATGCACTGATGAAGTATTGTGTCGACTAATTACAATTTCAATATGATTTAATAATTTATTCATTAGTTATCTACCAATTAATATTGGAAGAATAACTTAGGCATGATTTTACTTAATCAAACATCTTACCGAGGCCTATAACAGCACAAACACAATTTCAATAATTCAAGCAGGCAAAATATAATCAACCCAAAACGGATTATATTCAAGCTAGACTGATTAAAATAACCATTTCAATAGCATAAATATTCGTAAACATGTTTTTCAAAACAACAACGAAATTTAAAGAGATAGGGAACAAGAAGCAAATCCGGTGTTTCTCCGTGGCTTGACTGATTTCTCCATTCTTCTTTCTCTGCTGTCTTCGGCTATCAAGGTGGCTTATGAACACTTTAATTGCTGCTCAACAATGGCTGATGAGGACCTATTTCCCAAGAGAATAAATCGCCACTTGAACAAAAGGGAAAATGGGAAGGAAAAGTTGAGAGAAAGTGAGAGAGAAGAAGAGAGAATGAGAGTGTGAGGGATGAGTTGAATGATCAGCAAGGGGTGGATTTTATAGCTGATTGTGGCTGTTAAAAATAGAATATTCCATCAGCCAAAGAGACCCCCCTTGGTTGGCCACACAAATGGAAAAGTTGAGAGATTCAACTTTACTAAAAATAGCCTGGGGCAAATCCATAAAGCTACATTTTTTGGAGGGGTTTGAATGCAAGGTTAAAAGTTCTTCAATGGCTTCTTTGCAAGCTTATTTAGTCAGCTAAAATGCTGATTTGGGTCAGCATATGGACGGTTCTGGGCAGCCCAATTGGTGGCTGGTTTGGTTCACTAGATTCGGTTCAACCAATGCGGTTCAACTATACCCTTTTTTCCATAACTAATTAATAATAATTTATTTAGCCCAAATTGAATTGGGAATAAATTAAAATTAATTATATTATGAATTAACACACATTTTTGAACCATCTTAGGCTGGAAATAAATTTGCCTCGATGCTTCAAATTGCGTCTCAAGTTTATTCTTCGAGCATTGTCTGTTGAGTCAACTTTCGCCCTTTGTGCGAATCTGTCAAAAATAGCCAAAATTAATAAAAATTAACTATAAAATTATTTAAAATTCATCATGTTCATATTTTTAACATAATTTAATTATTTTATAATATTTAATTATTTTTCGACGAGAATTGAACCGAAATAGCTTATAAAATACTTAATTAAATTTTTTCCACTTAATAATTCTGCCTTACAATTCCGTGTTTAACACAAAATTTCTCAATTCTAATTTTTAACCTATTCAATAATTCATGATTAAGTGGCTAAGTGTGTCATCATTTCCCACTAACTTATAATATGTATATTAAGCTATATGATTAACTATTAATTAAGCTAATAACCTCGCTAATTATCCATATATATACAAAGATAGTGGGAGAGAAGGTTAAAAAAAATATTTTCATTTCCTCCTTTCACCGTCCAAGTTGAAAGAAACCAAGCTATCTCATTCCTCCATTGTCATATCTAGTAGCAAGGAAATTAGTAAGTTCTCTTCTAAATTTTAGTTGAAATCTTCATAAATAATGATAGATATTAAAAAAATCATTATTTATTTTAGTGATTTAGTAAGTTTTGGTAGAGCTTTCTATTGATAGAAAGCTTGGGAAGTTTTGGGTTTAAAGGTTTAAATTTATGAATGTTAATATTAATTAACGCTATTGGCATTCATGATAAAATTTTAGTCAGAACTATTCAGATTTAATTTCATAGTTAATGGCGATGCAGGACCATCCCTGGACAAAAAAAAAATCCAAGGCCATCAACGAATAACTAATCTAGTTTGTGCTTTCATAACTCGAGTTCATTAAATAATTAAAAATATATGTTCGAATTGATATAAGTTTCAGAATGGTTAACTATCAATAAGAATATGTTCGACAGGTATGTGTATACTTGATTGGGTGATTTGTGATCAATTCGTTAAATGAATATATGTGTATATGTTTGATGATATTATATGATTAATAATTATGATATTTTCCTATTAATATTGTCGCATAAAGTCACGGGTATAGTTGGCATGGATCCATATTGATAAGTGGGATATTCAACGCTATGTGCGTAGATACCGTGATTGTTTTCTAATACCCTAGGGGTCGAGAACATATCACTAGCTTAAATACCCTAGGGGTAAGAGCATATTCTAGTGTGGTTGGTAGAATCAGTGCATTTATGCCCAATTAGCAATTCATTTCGTATTTGTTGTGTTGGTGGATTGATCCGAGTATCCATCCGCTTAAGTCTGATATATGTTAATAAGGATTAAAAATGTAATATTACTTATTATATACAAATATGTAGTTGAGATGAGATAAAAATGTTGAAATGATTCATGTATGGTATGTTAAAACAGATGCAAATACTGTTAGACAAAACACGTTAGCGAACAAAATAAATTAATTATAAATAACCACATATGAAATAAAATATAAATAGGATAATTTATAATTAATTTATCAAATACAAAAATCAAATAAAATCATAATAAACAGTCAAAATAAAGAAAAATTGAGATTTTACGAAACGTTGAGGCCTGTGAAACATAGTTTCCTTAAGACATATTTGGCCACTCCTACAGTACTTGGAGTAACGTTGGTCGAATTTCTCCCAGGATACAACAACAGTAGTGATCAAAGTAGTAGCACCTCTACAATTATCAACAAACAAATAATGCATTTTTCTATCACCGGAATGTTTGAAAATACCAAGAAGGAAAAGGAAGAGTTTTTAGAGAAACAGAGTTTCGGCAAGAGAAATTATCAAAGAATATAAGTATGTAAAAACCCTTCAAAAATCATGGCCTTTTATAGGCATGGAGAGTTTCAGAATTTTGGAAAAAAATATCCACAAAATTTGCCATTAAATCAATTTGATTTCAAATTGTAATCAGATTTATTGGAATCAAATAAATAAAATAAGTTTTCATATATAAGCAAATTTTGTTTGCTAAGGAAAATAAATTCGTGTTGGGCTAAAATATTTGCAGGCCCATTTGGGCCTGACTGCTTCGGACATTTCGCATCGCCCACGTCGCGGGGGTGCACCCTAACCCCGTCGAGTTTGGACCTACACCCCCTACGCATGAGGCAGTATTACAAGCTTAGTCATTTAATTACCTTTTTAGAGGATTCACATATATAAAAACATCTCACACTTTGGTACTTAACCTATGTGGGATCTAAGCCTTTACTTTTCCTCAACAATATTTCCAAGTAGCTTACTTTGAGCATCAATTTCTCATTCATCACTCAACCAGTTTGAGCATATGATATACCGTTGTAAATGTCTCATGGAATAGAATATGAAACCATAATAATATGATTCAACTCTCCACTTTTACCTATTGAGAATATGCCTCAAAGTTCCCATAAAATGCAATTTTTCAAACAAATACCTTGAGGGAGCATCGAAAATTATATCAAGAAATTGAGGAAAGCATTAATGTAAATAAGATGAAATGATAAATGATCTATTAGTATATATGTATCCTTAATGTTAATGTGAAATGTTGGTTGTTTAAATTGAGTTATCTTGTTACTTATTTTTATTAGATTTTTATGTTTATAATTGATTCAAGTTATGTTAGCACCACAGAGTAACTATTACTTAGTGCACGGATTTGTTTGTTTCCTTAGTGCACGGATTTGTTTGTTTCCATGTGCAGGTTGTAGATAAAAGCTATAAAATTTTCACGATCAAGCATCCAACTTTCCAACTCAGCTCAAAAGCCATTACGATCCTATTTTTTTTATGTATGTATATATATATGTTTTGAAGTCATATGACATGTACCTAGGTTGGTTGGTTGGTTTGATGCCTAAATTAGTTTTAACACTTTTGGTAAGTGTTTCATAATGCTTAAGAGGTTGGATTTTATCTTTTGACTGTTAGTTAATTATGCTTGTTTATGTTGGTTTCATTATGTGAATTGGTTGGTTAAGTGTTGATGCATGGAATATTATAATTTGATGATGTTTGAATGTGTTTAGATGGGTTAATTCGATGATTATGGTTTTGGGTAAGTTTTGGTTCAATTTGCTAAAGTTTTGGACACTTACAATTAGGAAATTTTGTCCATTTGGTCATTAAGTCTCAAGATAAAAAGAACATGTCTCGAGACCATTAGAAGAAATTTCTCTTATTTTTTTCATTCAAGAGCCTGATGCCTCGAGACATAACTAGTTAGTCTCGATACAGTTGCTCTTAAGTCTCGAGACAAGTGGCCTTTCTCTTGAGATAGAAGTACATCAAAGCTAAATTAATTTTTTGCCATGTTCCAAGTCTCGAGACAAGAATCCCCTGTCTCTTGTCTCGAGACTTTCAAACATTGAAGCAAAAATAGGAAAACAAGGGAGGTTAGTCTTGAGACATAAAGGACTTTGTGATACATGCACGGATGGGGTGAAATTTATTAAATTTCATTCACTGAAGCTGCCAATTTTCAAGTTTGGGAAATCATTATAATTGCGATTTTTTGGATGGGATCTAGGCATTTCTTAGTTAAAATGTCTCACGGAATTCAAAGCTCTATCTCTTAGCTTCGAAATGCACTTTGAATCACTCAATTGAGTTTGAGAGCTCAAGTTATAACTATTTTAGTGAAGACTTCGCGAGAAAAATTTCTAGACGGGATTATGACGAGAATTATGAGTTATGGGCTTTTAATTCGAATTTAAATCATATTGGGTTTGGGTTTTAGGCTTAATTTTTATTATATATGACTTCAATATTGTATTTATCAACTCTTATTATATTATTATTTTATTATTCTAAATTTTTAATAATTATTAAGTAGTTTTAAGTTATTTAGGAGTTTTATATCAACAAGAAAGTTTAGTTTAAAACTACTTCTTATTTAGATTAATTAGAGTTTTAGTACACTTAAGAGTTTTATTTAGATTTATTTAGCTAGCCTATATATAGGTCTTTGCATTGTACACAAATCAGTCAATTGTTTTCATTAATAAAGTTTTCAACTCTTGGAGTTTGTTTCTTTGTGTAAGATTTCTTTCTTGTGATTTTTAGAAGTAGTTTTCTTCTCAATTTTCTTCAAAGAGTCGTGGGAATTCATTCTTCACCCTTCAATTTATCAAGGATTATTTTTTAGAGGGTTGATTAGAGCCATTAATTGAGTTTGTTGGGATTTATATCTCAAAAGGTTCAATTGGACATTTATCCTACTATCCATCATATCCATCAATTTACTCGTCCATCTTCCACTTTATTCTTTTTAAATTTCTATTTCCTATTTATTTATGATTTTTATTTTTTTATTCTAAAATTTCTTCTTTTACTATTTTTTATTTTTTTATTACTAAATTTGTCTATTTCTTCTTTTTAGATCATATCCAAATCTTTCCTTCTTAAGTCAAACAACTTGAATTTGATCCTTCTTCTGCTTCCTCCTCATTCCGTATCACTTTGCCTCAAGACAAAACATGTAGTGTCTCAAAACATTTTAACTTCAAAGCTAAAATTTCCAAAATAATTTATGACCTGTCTTCAAACATGGAGACCCTTGTCTCGAGACATAAGTTAAAATTTGACATTTGAGTTTGGATTCGAGTCCTAACTTTGATATTAACTCATTTTAACCCCGTAAATAGATGAAATTGATTCTTATGTACTACGAATGTTATTGTTTGATCAAAATGAATAGGTTTATTGTTTAGAATGATGAGTAAGAATTTAATTTTGTGAATTTATGTCATGTTAGTCTGAGTTGCTTCGACAACGTAATATGATGTCACACATTTAGATCCGACGATCGAGTCGAGCGTAGGGTGTAATATTTCATGGTCTTGAGGCATGTCTACAATAAAGAAAAAATATTTAAAAAAAGAGGCCTGTCTTGAGACATAGAGTTCCTTGCCTCAAGAAATAATACTAAAATTTTAATAAAAGAGTTTGGATTTGAATTCTAACTATGTTATAACCTCCATACATCTTTTAAATATATAGCATGATATTAAAGTGCATTTATTGAATTGATTTGTGTGCATAAAATAAGAATGTATGAGAAATTATTTATTTGAATTTCATGTTGTTGTCATTCGTGATTGGTTGAGTCGCTCCGACAACGTAATGTGATGTCACGCATTTGGATCCAACGATCGAGTGAAGCGTGAGGTGTCACAAGATTGGTTAAATGAAATTCCATAGCTAAATTATTATTTTTTGTGTTGTTTTCCTCAATGGTTTTTGTATGAAAAGCAAAATGAACAAAAGCATACATTGATTCATTGATTACCTATGGTTGAACTTATACTAATTTGCATCATAGGGATGGATTATGATGCAGGAACACAACTGATATTAATAGGCAAGCTAAATAGTCTATAATTTAAGGAATTAAAATGAGCAATTGATTCAAGGGACTATTATGTTGTCTATCAAATCCATTTGGTGAGGTACCTGGTCTTGAGTATTAGAGCGGATGACTACCAAAAATATAAAGACATAGTTGTGGTTATCTAGATTGACAATACATTGGACATGACCCAAGTAAAATTTATCCTAAATTTTTTTATCGATTTATTCACTTATGACATTCATATTGTAGCTTACCTCAACCTTGAGTAAGTGATTGACTATGCGTATGGAACTTATATACTTTGATATATTGAAAACACATGCTCAACTTGTAAAAGAGTCAAAAGCTAGTATGTTGGGTATGTGACTTATGTATGACATGACTTCACTTACAATAGTGGAATTCATAACTTGGTCAAAGAACAAATGATATCTTCTCACTAGCATTGCATAGATTATGAAAAAGAAACATGGTCATGGGTCTTTCATCAAGGATAAATTATTTTTATTACCATTTGTTAGTAATTTTTTTCATTGTGGAAGATGTAATAGTGGCCATGAGATAAAATAGAATCATATTGGATGACCGGTTTTAACCCAAAGAGAATAAGAATATCTTATAAAGGGTAACACACTAATGACAATGTCATCAGACAAAGCATAAGTCTAAGTTGCTAACAAAAGAATTTGCCTCAGGATAGAAAGTTTTGTTGTTCAATTCAAGGGTGAAATTGTTCCCAAGCATTGGATAAGGTCATTCGAAATTGTGAAAGTCTTTCTTATGGTGCTATAAAGATCTAATAAAATAATGAGAGCAAAGCTTTTGGGTGAATGATCATAGACTTAAGCCTTATCTTATATTATAGGTGGCTTTGATGAGGCGACGGATGTGCACCTACTGAAGGGTGTCAAAGAAGGGAGTACTGTAATATTTTTTTTATAACTTGTAAATTTTGTAGGTTAGGGGTAGTATAAACTTTTAGGAAATAATATAGTTAACTAAGATATGTTTTTTAATTGCATTCTTGATTGTTTGCATTGGGAAAGATGGGGAATAAATACTTCTTTGCTAAATATTGATTATTAAATAATTTGAGTATAGGTTAAGTCGTTTGTTGTATTGTTCTTTGAATTTTCATACCTCAACCTAAGCCCCATTACAAGCCTATTAAGACTTAGTGATTTCTTTTTTTACAAAATTGGAACCCATTTAAGAGAAAAGTGCTAGAGAATAAACTTATTAATTCATTACAACCATTTTTTTATTACTTTTTCAATGTAATAATGAGACTGCACAAAGGTAATTTGCACACACGAGCACAAAAGCTTCATTATCTTAATCCTTTCTACCTATGTGAATTTTGTGGAGGTTATAAGTGCCACTAATAGCAGTTTTAACTTTTGTTTTTAGTTGTTTTGCTTAGGGATAGCAAAAAATGTGACAGTGGGCTATGATGAGTGAATATTTGTTACATATTTCATATCATAATTTGCTCACTTTTGCATTGCTTCAAAGTAAATTTTACAACTAGTTGCAAGAAAATGAGTCTTAGATTATTTTTAGTGTTTTAGGGTTATTTTTAGTACTTTTTTATATGCTTTTTGTTTAAAAAGCTTTGTCAAGGTCTTTTGTAGGCAATTGAATCAAGTTCGAGGGAAAAAAGAAAATTCAAAAGAAATGGAGCAAAGAAAATAGCCGAAAAATGAAAAATTCAAAACTACCTAAGAAGGCCACATCTTGGTTTTCTTACGCCACAACCTTAGTCTGATTTCCACCATTAAATTTTTACTTTATTTAATTAAGGCATTTTGGTCTTTCACCCTAGTTCGTGATTTTGCCTTAAAAAATCCTTGTATGAAGCAAAAGTTTACATTTTTCTAGAGGAGGATGATTAGAAATAGATAAAGAGTTTACAATTAATGTTTTAAAGTTTTATTTAGTTTTTATAGTTTATAGCCATTGCAACATTCAACTCTCAATGCGCTTGAGGGTTGCATCTACTTTTTTAGAAATTATATATATTATTAAGTTTTGGTAATTTTTATCTAATTCTTTGATCACTCCCGCTCCTTTTATAGCTCATATCCTTCCTATGAGTAGGGTTCGAACATTTCATTTAGGATCACTTGATTTTCTCTAAATTTTCTTTATCATTTTCTCTCTAAACTCACTACAACAATAGTAGACTTCATCCTTCTTAGTCACATAAGTCTTACATTACTATAGGCTACCACCACACTTATGTTTTCAAGACTTGTTTCAATCATTTCTTTCCATCATCTTTCTACAGCACTTCATTTTATTGGTTTGTAATGTCTCCTTATTTAAACAAAAGAACTCTCTACAACCACAAAATCAAAGTTGAAGGAATTTCAAAAAGTATAAAGTATAATGTTGATGTATTGGTTTACATCATATGATGACAAATACATCATGGAATGCCTCTCCATTAAAGAGGTAAAGGTTAGTTTTAATGCTACCTATGATGACTTATGAAAGGAGGTATTTATTAAGGGATTATGAAGGGTTTGTTTTAGGCTATATTACGCTTCAATTGGAGAGGGTAATAGTACCTAAAATGGAAAAAGTTAATTACAATTGGTAAAGGATTAGAGGTAACATATCAAATAGGACATAGGACAATCACTCCTAGTTGCCAACATGGAAGATTTGTTGAGTATGACTCATATTTTAGTCAAATTTGAGAAATAATCTTTCAGTTAAACTCTGTTTATTTGTTTTAATCAAACTCTGATTAGTCTAGATTATTTTAGTATTATTTGACCTATGAATTTAGCCTATAAATAGACTCTTTTACAACCTTAGAAAATACACTCATTAGAGATTAGAACTCATAACACATTTAGAGAATTTCGTGTTTACATTTTGAGGGTTCTTTGTTTTCGGGTTTTCGAGGTTTAGTTTTTATCTCCATCTTTTGTACTCTTCGTTCTTTTGTCATTATAGTAAAATTATCTTTGCCTGTGGTTTTTTATTCTCTTTGGAGGGGTTTTTCCACGTTAAATTTGTGTGTTCAATTTCTCAATTTATTCTGCTATTTTTTTACTTGTTGCTTAATCGGGTCAATCCCAACAAGTGGTATCAGAGCTAGTTTAATTTTTATAGATCAACCCATTCAGAGATGGTAGCAACAAGGTTTGAAATTAAGAAGTTCGATGGTGAGACAAATTTTAATTTGTGGCAAGTTCAGATGATGGCAATTCTAGTTCAAACTGGCTTGAAAAAGGTTATTACCGGGAAAAAGCCTGAGAATCTAAATAAAATAGAATGGGAAGAGCTTGATGAAAATGCCTTGTCTGCAATCCAATTGTGCCTCACGAATATGGTATTGCAGGAGGTAATGATGGAGAAGACCTCATCCACCTTGTGGAAAAGGTTAGAAACTTTTTATGCAACTAAGTCTCTGGCTCACTACTTAGTGCTGAAATAATATTTATTTATGTTTCGTATGAATGAAGGTGAGCTTCTTAGATATCACATCAGTCAATTCATTACTCTTTTAAATGATTCAAAGAACGTTGAGGTTCATATTGACGATGAAGATTAGGCTATGCTATTATTGTGCTTTTTACCCCATTCATACAAGTCTTTTAGGGAGACCCTGATTTATGGCAGAGACAAACTCTCATTTGAAGATATGAATGTTCATTTGTTGAGTAGACACAAACTCAACAATGAGTTTGGTTTGGATAGTAAGGTAGATAGGCAAGCTTCCATTTTTGTAGCATCAAAGAAACGAGACAAAAGTGTCGCTGTTGTAAAAAGTTAGGTCACGTCAAAGCAGATTATTATAAACTATGAAATAAAAGAGCTACTGAGAGTAAAGAGGAAGATGTAGCTAGTGCTAATTTGGTCGATGAAAGCGGTGATGATTTCTTATTAGTGTTAACGAGAGATAACTCTAAGCTCACGTCTGAGTGAATCCTAGATTCGAGATGTTCTTTCCATATGTGTCCCAATAAAGAATGGTTCTCCACATACAGTTCGATTAAAGGTGGAGTTGTGTGCATGGGAAATGATTCATCTAGTAAGGTAATTAGTATTGGTACTGTTAAAATTAGGATACACGATGAGACGATTAGGACACTCTTAGATGTCAGTTATGTACCTGATTTACAAAAGAATCTCATCTCCTTGAGTATTTTAGACTTGAAAGGATGCAGAATCAACATCGAGTCGAGTGAAATTAAAGTATCTCATGGAGCTCTCGTTTTGTTAAAAGGTAAAAGAACCGGCAGTCATTATATTCTAGAAGGTTCTACAGTGACTAGTGAAATCGGATGTCCCTCGTCCGTTACGGAGTCAAATTCAACTCATTTGGAGCGGAGGCAACTTGGTCATAGGAGGGAAAAAGGTATAACCGTTTCGTTGAAGAGAGGTTCTTTTTTGGATGTAGGTTTTGAAAAATTAGGGCACTGTGTTTGTGGAAATCAAACTCGGGTTAATTTTAATTCGGCAGTGTACAAGTTGAAGGCTAGAAGTCTTCCAGTTTCTAAGCACAAATTCGACTCAATTAATTCTCTGCATAATTCAAGATAGGCCTGTGACGGGCTTTGGCAAAGATGACATTGTGGAAATATGAGTCAAGGTGGAGATTTGTTGAGTATGACTTCTATTTTAGTCAAATTTGAGAAATAATATTTCAGTTAAACTTTGTTTATTTGTTTCAATAAAACTCTGATTAGTCTAAATTATTTTATTATTATTTGACCTATGAATTTAGCCTATAATAGACTCTTTTACAACCTTAGAAAACACACACATTAGAGAATAGAACTTATAACACATTTAGAGAATTTTGTATTTACGTTTTGAGGGTTCTTTGTTTTCAGATTTTTAGGGTTTAGTTTTTATCTCCATCTTTTGTACTTTTCGTTCTTTTGTCATTATAGTGAAATTATCTTTGCCCGTGGTTTTTTATTCTCTTTGGAGGGGTTTTTTCACGTTAAATTTGTGTGTTCAATTTCTCAATTTATTCTGCTATTTTCTTTTACTTGTTATTTAATCGAGTCGATCCCAACAAGATTTATCCTAATTTGGTCACATACTTCAAAGAGAAGCAAACATTATTGCTCATTCACTAGCTAAGTTTAGACTTTGTTGTTAGGAGGACGTGTACTAGTTAGAGGAGTATCTTTTTTTATTTACCAAGTTGCACTCACATATGCTGTTCATCTTTAGTTTATAATAAAGCAATTTTTTCTCTTCTTTTTTTTAATGAAAAGAAACTTTATTTGAGTGTTATAAAAGTAGAGATAAATAAAATTATAATATTTAAGGATTTTTTTAACATTGTTTTAGTGTTAGTGGCATATATGGTTTTGAGCATAAAGTCAGTCTCTTTTCTGAACATGAACTCTTGACACCTGCATCGCCCCACAGCGTTAGTGCCGTAATAGGTACAGAACTTTTGAAATTGGTTAAGAATCCAGCATGAAACTTCAATTTTTGAGTTTTTCTTAATTAAATAACACTATACAAAATGAAGGTGGAAACGCCTTCCTTTTATTGGCACGCGAATGATCATGATTTGCTTTTCTTTTTTTATTCTTTGCATTGTAAAAGATAATTAAATTTTAATTTTGGTTCTTGATATATTTAAATTTAAAATTTAATTTTTATATTTTAAATTTTAGTATAGTTTAAATTTTTATATTTTTATAATGTTGTTAGTCTAAATAATTAATATGATTAACTTTTTGATTCAAATGTTATATGATTATAAATTATTTGAAAACAGATTTTTAAATTCGATGAAGGACTAAATTCTTGAAAGTAAAAATAAAGACTTAAAAGTTAGAGAAAAATCTTTTTCTATTATATCAAGAATTTAATAAATATATTTTTAAATTTTAATAATTATTTCGAATCAAAATCTTTATTTGAATAATAAGTATCTTATAATTAATTTCCGTATTTTTTGCCACTAATTAATTTTCATATTTTGAGATTTAGTTATTATATTTAAAATTTTAAAAAATTTATTTCTTCTTACTTTTTTATTTAAAAATCTCAAATTAGTCATTAAAATCGTAACTAGTTCTGTCAAAATTTATCAACTTGAAATTTTGATTAGGCTATCATCATATGACACGGTATATGATTGACAAAAAACATAATAGGTTGACAAATTTTTACAGAAACTATCAACAATTATAATGATTGAACTATGATTTTTAAATTGAGAAAGTAAGAAGATAGTATTTTTAACTTTTAAAGTATAGGGATTAAATATTAAATTCTATACAAGTACAGGTACTAATAGCATATTTTAACCAATAATAAATAAAATATTTCAACAATATTTTGGTAATAACTATAGGGTTAATTTTGATGCAATATCGGTGTATAAAACTCATGTACCATTAGTTAATAATAAAATGACACATTAACAATTATATAAAACAAAAAAAATATATCGAAGGATTTGAAAGTAAATACTATTAACTTTACTAAACACTAGAAAATTTATCACATGCTTATGTGTATGGAAACCACATAATATAGAATACACATATGTGTTTGAAAATAATATATAATAAAGAATGAAACATATGTTTTGGAACTAATTAATAATAACATATGAAATATGTACAATATTAAAATAGAAAATAGGTTAAATTGTGAGAAAACAAAATTTAAACACTAAAATAAATCAGATAAAAATACTAAATGAATACAAATTTTTTATCAAGGTATTCTCATCAATCTTGAGTGGGTGTCGAGTTAATTTGTGACATGAACTCAATCAACATTATTATTAATATATACAAATCTATAAAAATATATATATTAAAGTTTTATATAAAAACTAAAAAATACTTTAATTCAAATGATAAAAAAATTATATGTATGGTGTCCTTGGTTCAAATCTCATTACATATAAATTTTTTTTTCTGATTTATAAAAATGTAAAAAGTAAAAAACACCCACATAATCATATAACTTATTTTGCAAATAAAATATTTTTTTGTAATTTCCTAATTGAGTTTAGAATCGGTTGATAGGTAACACCAACTTAGTAAAATCCTTTATAAAGAGTATAGATAGTTAATGAGTTTTACATTTTAGGTTTTGGTTTTTGGATTACGAATTTGAAGTTTGGGGTTTCAAATTTCGAATTTGATTTTTTTTCTATTTATGTTTAATGACTATAATTAATATTTATTTTTAAACCTTTCAATATTTTTTATTAAGTTGGTGTTACAAGTCAACTAGATATGTAATGACCCGATTTCTAATGGTGTTAAAAAATATGGTTCTAGAACCTCATTTCTATAAATTGGGTCTGTAAATATTAAATTTGAATATTTACAAAGTTAGTAAAAAAATATATTGAAATTCAGTTAAGTAATTTAGCCGAAAAAGTAGTTAATTAAGACTTAGGGACTAAATTGTAAATGTCCAATCGCTATAGAGTTTTAATTAATAAAAGGCTTGATGACCTAGATAGAAATTATCCAATGAACTAAAATGGTTAATAAATAAATTTTGAATAGTGGGAAGTGGATGATGATGGTGGTGGTGGATATCATTAAGCTTAATTAACTGGTAATGAAGGTAAAATTAAATTATAGTTAACTAATTAAGTAATGACTAATTATAAATTAATCTAAGTATAAAGGAAAAAAATTAGTGGATAAAGATGAGAAAAACCATCATCTTCATCTTCCATCCACCGTCCACCATTTTTAAAAGAAAGAAGAAAGCTTTGAAACTTTTTAGCACTCGATCACCATTACATGTAAGTCCTTAAGCTATTTTTCTTTAATTTTTATTGATTTATGATTATGGGATATTGATTTAGCTAGCCTATGTATCGATTTGTTCAATTTTTGAGATTTTAGCAAGTTGCCATTGTAGAAAAATTGAAGAATTGGGTTTGAAATTGATAGAAATTAAGCTTAGGTTATGAAATGGACTAAATTGTAAAGCTTAATAAGCTTGTTTGTTAACTTTGTTACATTATGGGCCAAATTGAATAAATTGAAAATCTATCATTAGATTGCATTATAAATTGAAAATATAAAGTCCCTAATGAAAGAATGTGAAATCGGATTTTAATCCGAGACTATATATCAAAAGATACACATATCTTGAGTTTAGGGACTAAATTGAATAAAATGAAAATATGTTTGACTTTGTATTTAAATGTGAATTGGATGGAAATTGATATTATTTATCTGTCGTATTATTGTTTGTAGCTAAAGACGATGTTAAGTCGTCAAGAGGGAAAGGAAAAGCAAGAGTCATTAATGAGTGACGCAAGATTTCGATTTGTACTTTTATGATTCGAGATCAATTTATTTCTCACTTATCCTTGTTATAATGCTTGATTGAGTATCAAGATGAGTTGATAATGATCGTAGGAAATGATTTTTTATGATTGGTATTGAATATCGAGATAATGGACTGAATTGAATAAAATAGAAAGTATCATGATTTAGTTGGAATATGATATGTAATATGGAAAATAAATTGAAATATTCTATATGATATGAGATACCTGTGTATTGATGATGAATTCAATTGAGATTATAAAATTAAATGTGGTATTATATTTGAATTGCATGATATAATGTAATTAGAACATTGATACCCTATTAATTGTTTGGTCAGAGTAGGATTGTAACATCCCGAACCCGTCTCTATCGCCGGATTTAGGTTATGGAGCATTACCAAACAAATCAAAACATTTAACTTCAAAACAAAAATAATTCTACAACTGAATATCAACATTTAAAAACTCAATATAATCATAGTAAAAATACACATTCGAGCCATAAACCGAGCCTTTTAGGCCCTAAAAATAACTTGAGAACAATCAATGGTCAATTTGACAGAATAGAAAATTTTAGAAAAATATGAAAATTTGAGAAATAGGGGTCACACAACTGTGTGACATAGCCTAGGCCGTATGGACATTCGAAGTCTGGAGATACGGCCGTGTCCCAACCCATGTGTCTGCCCATGTGGGTATTCAAAATAGAGCCACACGGTCGTGTTGCAGGCCATGTGCCAAATCATGTGTGCATTCGATGTTGGGTCACACGGCCGTGTAACAAGCCGTGTGCCAGACCATCCTACAAACTAACTTGAGACACACGACCATGTCACAGGCCGTGTCTCAAACCGTGTGAAACTTGTACCTAAAACAATAATGACACACGATCGTGTGGGGTGACCATGTGTGGCACACGGTTGTGTGACAGCCCGTGTCTTAGGCCGTGTGCAGCATAAGTTTCCCCTAAAACAAGCCATTTCAAAATCAAATATTGCATGCCAAGGTACATCAATTCCACAACCATTCACATGACCAAAACACTAATCAACCACACTAAAAACATACCAAATCCATCCACCTACAAGACTAACAAATGTGCCCTCATTGACACCACATTTCAATTAACAATTAAACATGCATCCAATTTCAATAGATTTACACCATTCATCCATTTAATCATTAAAAGAAATAACATCTTCATCACTATTTGATACCATATAATAGCATAAGTACCATCTCAACAATACTTGATCACACATTGCCAAAACAACCAAAAGTTGTAATTCATCAACATGACTTTACATAAACTGTAACAACCCATTTTTTAGTGGTCTCAAGACCACAAATTCGATGAGTATGTTTGTATTAATTATTAATTAATTCATACGAGTCAGTTATAGTTTTATATTAAATTTTGGTATGGTAAATTTTAGTTTCTTGAACAAATAGTTCAGTAAAGTGGTTGTCTCGAAAGTCAAGTGGTTTCAAAAAATAAGGTATCGAGACCTCGTTTTGGTAAATTGAGCCCATGATTTTTTTAAATAAATATTTACAGAAATATTATTTTGTTATGTGAAAATTTGGTTTAGAAATTTTAATGTTTGATTGGTTAATTAATTTAAAGGACTAAATTGTAAAAGATGTAAAATTTAGTCACTGTTGAATTATAATGATTAGATGGCTTGATTATTAAATGCAGGAGGACTTATATGGTAATTAAACCATAGCTATAACACCCCAGACCCGGCCTAGACGTTATGGCCGAATCTAACGATGTCACAAGGTAGTACTTTTCGAAAAATATGTCGTCCCTAAATCCCTTTTTCTATTTAACCATTTTTTTTTCATTATCTTATGTTGATTTCAAATCGTGTCATTCGTTTCCAAAAAATTATTCATTTACAAATCATTATTCAATTTCAAAACGTTTTTTTATTGCGAAAGCTTTTAAACAATTTGCGTATTTGTGGTATTTTTGATAAAACATTAATTTTATTTGAAAACTCGAGTTTTACCTAACACTAGCATATATAAATCATAAAACCGTATAAAAACCAAATTTAAACCAAAATTCGTAAAGGCCATAATTACAGAAAAATACTCCCAAATAAAAGTAAAATCATAAATAGGTAATAAACAGTGTAAAAGAAGTCGTGTGGCCACCACTGAGTCCTCCGCCGCACCGATCCGCCTAAATCTAAGGATTACCTATACGGATTAAACAGAAGGGGTGAGTTTACGTAAACTCAGTGTGTAATCCCTATACAAATAAATAGACAATAAACAGATAATCACAGTTTGAGCTTAAGCCCTTTTCAGTATCAGTATCAATCCAATTTGGGCCTTAGCCCATCTCAATACAAAAACAGTCATGCAGTAGAGCTTAAGCCCATCACAGTATCAATAGCAGTAACAGATATGCAGTCACAAAAATCTTACCCATCTAGCCTCTACATACCATCTCCGTCCAACCCTACACTCCATATGGGGATATAATCAACCTACCCATCCCTACACTCCAAGTAGTATCGAATGTGGCACTAGACAGTAGTTTGCAGCTGAGCTACCAGTAAATTAGGCTCGAGGCCTTTCAGTACACTTCCTTCGAACATTATAATCCCCCAACCCAATGTAATGCAATATACAGATATGACATGCTATAACATAATATCATGCATGTAAACAGGGCATACAGTATCAAATCAGTGGGACATCATAGGCTTAATCATATCAGTCATATAGTTATTTCAGTCAATTAGGGGTCTAGGTAAGCTTACCGATCCTACAGTAGGTTCACAGTCGACTTGGGTGACCCGTGCAACCTTACCAGTCAAATAGTAAAAATGGGCCTACAAGCCCATATGTTCGCCCGTGTGCATGACCCAAATTGGCCTTGGCCTCGGGATCCATTTTAATGTAACCCGTGCTAGTTAATTATTCATATGTGTTTCCACTATTTACTCATATGATCCTTCAAAGCTGTCTACTTGAGTCACTGTTACTAAATTATTTGTATCTTAAGTTACAGAATTCTGAATTAAGATTCGCAATTTTTTCCTGAAACCAAACTCACATATCTTCTTACCATAAAATTTTTTGAATTATTGGTGTAGCCAATAAGGGCAGTTTATTCTTTAAAGTTCCCCTATTCTACTGTCTGACAGTTTTGACCTTTTTGCACTAAAAATTAATTATCTTCCAGTATAGAATTCTGATGATGTTCCTGTTTGTTTCTCTTGAAAGTAGACTTATTCAGGATTTTAAACATATAAATTCTAATACACAATTATTTTTATACAATTTTTAATAATTTTCCAAAGTCCCTATCTCATTAAAATTCAAATATCTCATAATATGAAATTCTTTTGCTTACTTCATTTCTTCTATGAGAAACTAGACTCAAATATCTTTAATCCCATATTTTTTTCATCTTCAAATTCTATTTCCACAATTTATGGTGATTTTTCAAAGTTAGCCTACTATTGCTATCCAAACAGCAAGCAATTTCAGCTTTTCGCCGAATCCCTTACTTTTGTGTTTCGGGTACACACCTGATTTTGTTTGATGCTAAAACAGTCTCCAAGCACTCCAAAGCCTATAGTTGAACAAATAACACCATAATTAGCCTTACCTCGTGATTAATCAAAATCCCGAAACCAAAATACTTACTCATAAAACGATGAACACTTACCGCAAAAACTTCAAATCGGTACGTTTATGAAAATCACGAGGAGATCCTTAATCCTCACGAAATGTTGCTGCCAACACCCCGGAATTAGACTATTGAACACAAAATAATCTCTTAAAATGATGCCCAACAACTTACAAAATTTGCACAAGTGCTACTTAACGCTACGAAATCAAGAGGAAAGAATGGTTTAGGGGGAACAAGGGAATTTCGACAGTAGAGAAAAGAAAAGAAAAGATAATCGTGTAAGAAGCGAAGAAGAAAATTTTTTTGGTAGAGATAGGGGAGAGAAAATGTCAGAAAGATAGAGAGAAAAACGACTCTTTTTTTTCGAAAAAGGAAAAAGTGATCAGATTTTGGATATTCTCCCCCATAATCCCCTAATTCACTCCTAAAATCGCTCCCTTACTTCCCACTACACATCCACCACTTAGAAACCTAGTTTAGCACAACTCTTGCCGAAATTAGGAGCAAAAATACAACCTTTGCCGTCCCAAAAATTCCAACCCATGACCTCCCTCACACCAACACTCCACTTATCCACCAGACCAGCAGACCCATTCTGTTAATTATTTGCCAACTTTTACATAAAAGCCTACTAGCCAAAGATTTGCCCAAGTCTTGGCTTGAAATTGGGACCTCCCAAACACTCCCAGAACACATAACCACTAAAGCTAACAGATGTTTGTGTCACACATTCACAATACCCAAAATTAAAATTTTGAGGCGTTACAATAGTATAATTTGATGGATGGATTTAGACTTTGAATTAGTTAAAATGCATGATAATTAAAGGGTAAATTTGCAATTTAATAAATAAAACTTAAGTAAATAATAATAATAAACATCATCTTCATCTTTCCTTCAATTCTACCAAAATTATAAAACCAAGAACTCCATTGAAGAATCTTAAGATTCGCCAAGCATAGGTACATGCATGGTAAGCCATTTTTCATTCGTTTCTCCTAATTTTTATGTTTTTGAGATCATTGCAACTAGGTCCAGCTAACTCGTACCTTTGTTTTTGAAACTGTTAAAGATTTTAGATTTTACCATTAATGAATCTCAGTTATTTTTTATGTTAAATGGTGAATTTGTAGTCATGGTTGTTTATTTAAATTAATTTGTAAAGTGATTTTTTTTAGTTTTTAGTTAAAGGACTAAATTGATAAAATACTAAAATTTACATGGAAATTTTATGAATTGTGAATAATTATGGAATGTACTAGTTTAGAAAGAAATTTGGCTAGCATGGAAATTTATTAAATTTTGTTAAATTTGGAATTTAGGATTAGGGACTAAATTGTGAGAAATGTAAAAGTTTAGGGAAATTATGTAAATAATGAAAACTTGAGGGTCACATGTATAAAAATAAGTTGGAATATGTATTAGAATTTGATAAATTAGATTTAATCAAAATAGATCAAATTTTGAATCGAGCGATGGATAATCGAGGAAAAGAAAAAATTGCGGATTAGTCCTTGTGAGTCAACTGTTAGCAAATATTAGATAAGTTCATAGAATTATGGAATAAATTTATATGTTTATAAATTATGTTGTTTTTTATTTATTTAAATTGAGTTGTGATTGAATACTTAGTAATGAAATTTAATTATGAACTATATATAATTATGGATAAAGTAAAAGTGTAATTTTCAAAAATTCAGAAATGGTTCTGAAATATGCATGATATTATCCCGAAATGGATGAAATAAATATACTGTATGTGTACAGATATTGTGGAAGTGCCTCTGATTTTGTTAATGTGATTAACTCATTTTAAATGCTCGTCTGAATGTAGTAAACGATTAGGATACTATTGGCATGTCAATAGGGTTAGAATGCATGCTTGTACGAGATTGCACACTTCGGTGCCTCTGTTTGCTCTTCGGTGTCTCTATTACGCGTCTTTGATGCCTCTGGTGTGGTGTAGTTACTTGAGGATCCGAGTCAAGTTACTATAGTTCATCGGGCTATGAATTAATTGACTTAAAACTTATGCTATATATGATTATATAGTTCTTTTGAAAAGTATTATTTATGCTATATATGATTATATATACTAATGCGGTGTGATTTTGCATTCGATTATTAGGAATTAGAAATTCATCCTCTTGATTATTTATTTTGTTTAAGGTAAGTTGATATTGAATTCATGATTGATTTGGAATGATATATTTTGATGAATATGGAGATGTTAAATGATGAAATTGAATAATTAATGAATATGTGTTTAAAAGTTGTTTGTAACAATATTGAAACGAAGGGAAAGTTATAGTTATATATATGAAACTCACAATTTGTAAATGCGATATTAGTGATAGAGTTATGAATTTAAATATCAAAGAATGATTTGTTTTGATTTGAATTACCACAGTTTATGAATCGCTTAATTGCAAGTTTTGGTACTGACATTATGTGATTTTAGAAACGATCGTCAGGTTAAGAAATTTAATGCTCTTTTAGTATTCAGTTATGAAATAAGGCAAATTGATTTGAATCTTTAGCTATGGGCTTACTAAGCTTCTTAAGCTTACCTATTTTCGTTTTTGTTTCTTTAGTTAACATTTTGTGAAATTGGTCAGGCGGATCAACTTCGGAGCTCACACTATCAAAACTCTTTCTGTAGCTATTGTTTGAGTTATCTTAATTTGTGGCGTGTGTATAGGGTTGATGTTGATAAGGTTAAAAAGTTAGTTGATTTGTAATTAAGCTTATGTGGTTTTGGATTGGTAGTTTATGTTTTATATTGATGTTATTTTAGATGTGATAACAGTTGTTACACTTGTTATTTGGCATTGTTTTGGTTTGATTTCTCTTATGATGTTGAAATATGGTTAATTTGGTAAGTAGACTAAGATAGTGGACATGTTTGAAGTGCCTTCGGTATGTGAATTTGTAATTGGTATTTTGGGGCTTTATTGATAATTGAATGACATAATATTAATGTGATGTTTTAGGTGAATTATATGATTGCCATGTAAGAATTGAGGTGCCTTTTGATGACATATTTTGATGGCATATTGGTTAGATATAGGATGGATGAAACTTTGGCATATATTTATTGATTTGAATATACTTTTAGCTATGTAAAATGAGTTAGATATGGTATATCTTGTTGTATAAGAGATGATGCTTGAATTAATTTGATTTAAGAGTCAAAATTGGAGTACACGGCCAGAAAGACGGGCATTCACCTATGAATATCTAAATCCTCACTAGAATCCTAATTCACGTTTGAACGCGTCAATAAAACGCTTGCGCTCTCTAAGTTATCGTCCGTCCGGCTCCGATTATAATAATTAAAAAACGAAAATTTAGCTAAGTATTCATTTTCGTTGCTTTTCATCTATTTGCTTTTATTTGGGCCGACGCACATGGAGAATAATAATAGCTCCGAAGAAAGGCCGACGGTGATGGTGACGAACGACGACGGAATCGACGCCCCAGGACTCCGAGCTCTAGTTCGCGTCCTTATCTCCTGCAATCTATTTCGCGTCCTTGTTTGCGCTCCCGCTTCGTACGTTACTGCATCCCTTAAATCCTTTAATACATAAATTGTAACACAGTACTGATTCTCTCGGTCGATTATGCTGTTTATTTTGCGTTCTTACTTCTGTCTGAGTTAAAGACAGATTCTGTAGATAATAGGATTTTCGTGCTCTTTGCTGATTGTTTTGAAATCTTACACCTATTCGATCAAAGTTAGTGGCAAATTCTGTAAACAATAGGATCGTCTTGGTTACTGTTGCATAAAATTTTTTCCTTCTTGCTTATTTTTCCCAGGGAGCAATCAGCTGTTAGTCATAGTATCACATGGCGTCACCCTGTTTCTGTAAAGCAAGTAGATATCAATGGAGCCATTGCTTATGCTGTTTCCGGTTTGTTTTCATTCTTTTGAGGGCCAATTTTAATTACATAAATGTTTTAGAAATTTGAGGATGATCACTTTTAAGTGTAAATCAACGCATTTAGTATGTCTTATTTAAAGATGCTATTCGAAATTTTGACATAGTTTCAAACTTCAAATTCTTCATGGATTTCTCTACAGGAACCCCAGCTGATTGTGCTTCTTTGGGTATCTCAAAAGAACCTTCTTTGGGTATCTCAAAAGAACTCTTCTCTTTTGTTCCTGATCTGGTAGTTTTCTGGCTGTATTGAGTTATATTATGATAGAAATGTTGCATATTATATTTTTGTGGTATTTTAGATCATGTTATCCATGATTAAGCAAATTGGGGACAGTAGTCAAATCTATTTATCCTTTCTCTTTTGGCCAACGTGGTTTAGTAACTCCTTTCTGTTGTGTGGCCGTGTGAAAGATTGAACTTTTTTTCCCCTTAAAACTTGTTGTACATCACTATGTTACTTTGTCTCTTCATTTTCTTTAAGTATTCATGTCAAACACACGTCTGATGCATATTCAGACATGGAGATATGACCCTCTAAAGACACGGGAAAACTTGGAAAAACTTCAACATACGGTGTCGGGTACATACTTGTATCTGGCACTTACACCCCTATCCAAGTAACATAGGTTTGTTGCATTTAGATAGTGTAGCTAATTGTCAACTTTTTCCTGTTCTATACACAGGTCATCAGTGGCATAAACATGGGCAGCAACTGTGGTTATCATGTGTTAGTAATCTTGTTTTTTTTCTCTATTCATTTATATATTAGTTAGCTCCTAAGTTCATTTTCATTAGCCTTGGCACTGTATCATATTTGTAAATGCTGCTGTAGGGAAAGTTAGCTTTACTTATTGTGACTGATTTAGCCTGTTATTGGAAGCAGTGTCTACTCTGGCACAGTTGCTGGTGCTCGAGAAGCCTTCTTCAATGGCATACCTGCTGTTTCTGTATCATATGATTGGTATGTGGATGCATTTCCATCAGAATATGATTGTATCAGGTTCTTCTCTAGAACCTACATGCCTCCTTACATGGTTATTCTTGGTATGGAATTTCAGGGTTGGAGGTAAGAGCAGTGTTGATGACTATACGCTTGCTGCCGAGGCTTGCTTGCCAATCTTTAGGGCAATACTAGCTGAGATTAAGAATAAAAGTTATCCTCTAAATGGCTTTTTGAATATAGATCTCCCGACAGATATTGCCAACCACAAGGTATGTTTCAAATTAGATGGCAACATATGCAGCATATCTATATTTGTGCATCTATAGTTGCTTAACATCTAAATTGACTATCTATTCTGATACAGTAATCGGATAGCTGTGTTGTCCAAGGCTAGATTGAAAGTTTTGATTATTGCTAGCATTTAACAGTGTTGTTGTTTGCTCATAAAAGCCCTTTTGCCAATATCTGTCATTTTTATCTATATCCGACTAGTTTTTCTTATCTCATCAATCCACCATTCTAGGTTGGAGTTTCACATTAACTAACACTCTTTCATTGAATGCTTCGTGCTTCATCTTTGCTCTTCACAACGGTGATGTTTTCCTCAATTTTTTTTATTTTGTTGTGCTGTAGTTTTGTTAGTTGAATTCTTTACCTGTATGGTCTACTTACTTTAGGAGTCTCAACTTGAAAACTTGTTGGAATTGGTTTACAAAGTTGCTTCTTTAATTTTCTTTTGAAAGGACCTCACATTTTAGCTGGCAAAAGGCTATGCCTTGTCTCCTTTAGGGCTTTCCACTTTCTTTTTGCCACTTAGTTACTTCCAAGGTGACTTTATTATCAATTGGAATCTTGTTCATGATATTGTCATTGTTGTTTGCTTGTTGAATGTATACAAGATTTTCTCTTAGGTAGAAAAACATATTATTGTCTATTATCTTTACAACAAAGGATACTAGGCTTTTTAAAGGCATATTCTGAGTATAAAGGAGGAAAGAAGAACGAATTGGATTCCTATAATCCCCCTAAATCAAGGATTCCATCTAAGGATATTTCTGTTATTTGCTTCATAGTACATGCTATACATGGTTTTCCTAAAATAAGACACCCAATCCTTTGTTGTGACACTCTCTCTCAAGCTAGAGAATAGATGTTAACCGTTCCTAGCTTGCCAGTTTGCTTCTTTGAAATTTCTGTCCAGAAAATCTTTTAGTTGAAACATTTGCTAGCTTGCCCTCTGTTGAAATGTATGGAGTACATATTAAATTGCTATGAGCTCTTTTTTATGAAGCGTCAATAAACTGCTGCATGCTTCATTTGGTCATGCTGAACTGGATTATGTGCAATGTTGATGGCTGACTTTTTGTCACAATGCAACTTCATTACTCCTTTCAGTGCAATCTTAAGATTTTTCTTGAGCCATATCACTCACAAATTGTTACATGTCGATTAATTATTATTGTTAGATTAGTTTATTATTTTTTTATTAGGAGATTTTATTTATGAGTATTTTATATCTTTAAGAGATCTTTTTTTAATTAAAAGTATTTTAGAGAGATATTAGGAGAGATATTAGGAGATTTAAGAGTAGTTTATTATTATTATGCCATAGTATCTGCCTTTGCTCTACCACCACCGATTGCTTTTTTCTCCTTAGTGTCACTAGATTTCCTATTAGAAATGTATAGCATCCAGACACTAATCTCCTAGGAAGCATGGACACAGATACATAATACGATTATGACTTAATACGGGCGTGGTGACACATTTTTAGAAAATTAAGACATGGGTAAAGTAGGATATGGAAATTAAAAATAAAATTTGTTAAATATACAATTATATTAACATACAAATAGCTTTTCAAATTCTTAGAAAGAGTTTTGAATTTAAACAATTGAGTTGAACCTTAGAATAACACATTAGTCTACCAAATAACTCAAACTCAAAGGCCAAAAGGTCTTATATTATCACAAAAGAGAATTCTTTTCATACACGTGTCATTTTGCATCATCTTCTTTCTCCCTTGTTCTTGATCTTTGTAATATGTTAACATTGATACTTTATTTACTCCTACCCTTTCTAGCATTTAACTCCCCATTCTTTTTTCTCGCTATTTTGTCTTTCTCCAAGGATTTCAAGCATTTGACTTAGGTTATGATGTCCGGCCTTGTCCGTGCATGTCTAGCTTGACTTTAGTCTCTTTTTATGGACTGATTTTAAATCTTTTTTTTTTTTTGGTATAAAATCATTTTTTAAGGAGCTGATGTTTTACTTGGAAGAGTAGAAAGAAAATTGGAAAGATGAAAAATTAAAGGGAAAAGTTAAAAGATAGAAAATATAAGTTTTCTTTTCATAGATATGCCTAGTTTAAAAGATAGAAAATATAAGTTTTCTTTTCATAGATATGCCTAGTTTAAAAGATAGAAAATATAAGTTTTCTTTTCATGGATATGCCTAGTGGGAAAGATGGAAATGTAGATAGAAAATATCCCTCCCTTCTATTGCTTGGTAGAGTTCAAAGTGAAAAAGGAAAGAAAATAAAAAGAAGATAAGTTTACTATAGTATATATATATGTATATATATCTACTTTTTTAAGATTTTCTTTTCAACAAGGATATTTTTATACAAAAGTTTATTTTAATTTTTCAAAAAAATTTTATGATATATAAAAATAAATTATATTTATATAAAATAAATTTCTTATGTATAATCTTATTGAAAATTTTTAAAAAATCTTATATTATTTTTCAATCACATTAAATGAAATATTTTTATTTATTAAATAACAATTCAAATGAAAATTATTGAATGGATATTAAATATGGAAGTAGCAACATAATCAATTGATTCAATTTGTTCGTCTTTATAGATATTTTCATTTCAATATGATAATCTAATGCTAATCCAGTTTCAAAATCATATGCTTACTCTTGAAATTTTTTTTGGGAAAAAAATATTTATCTTCTAGATCCTCGTTAAAGGAATAAAAACTTAGAAACCCAGGATAGAATGACAATGACTAATGCAAACAAGCAATCCTATAAAAAAGGCTGTAAAAAATTAAAATGTTATAAGGGGCAAATTCATACTTTCACATTTAAAATAACATGGTTTTCATTTTCTTCCCTTTCTTCCCTCGAATTTGGATGGATTGTGATTTGTATTATGGGAAAGAAAACCCCATTCTCCCAATTTCTCTTTCCCTTTTTCTGTTGTACCAGTATGAGAGTATAAAGCGTAAAATGAATGAAGGGTAATTGCTGTGTTTATTTAGGAATGTAAGCGAGTATTTATAGTCAAATGCTCATCAAAGATTAAACAAAAGATAAGTCTCAAAATTCAAAATGAAAGAATTCAAATTGAAAGGTAACTAATCCTAAATACTAGGGAATAAATCAGATTTCAAATGAAGTTTTAAATAATTTAAATGATAAGATCACTATTACGAAGCAACCCTCAAATTCATTTTTCTTTCTCCCCTTCCATCTTTCTCATTTCCTGCTCAACCAAGCAAAGCCTAAGAGAAGATTCCAACTTTTTAATTCTTGATTCTATATCTCGGTTATGCTCATATTCCAAAATGCTGTTTTGGAGCATAAAGAAACAAAACTAAGAGCTCCAAATAAATAATTGTTGCCCAACAAAACCATGGCAAACTAGATTGAGAGCTTTTCTATGAACCTGTTTTTTCTTGAGTTCAACATTGAATTTAATCATGGCAAAATCATATTTGATTGTAGAAAACAAATTAGTTATCTTTACTCTTGAATCATCATCGGACATTGTGTCCTTTGAAATATCCAAGAGATATCCAACTAAGGTTGTGAATGTCATTATATGAACAACCGAAGACTCTCCCTCACGAATACACATCAACTTCTTTACTCCCTTTAAGATACTCCATCATAAATAGGATCTGATAGATCATAGTGTTGCTCTTCCACATACATCTTGTTTATGAAATTGGCAACTTCAACATTAATTCCACCCTCGTTTAATTCGAGGGCATCCACCAACTGCTCTTCCAACCCTCCTCTTGCTGCGAAATTTGTAGGTTTAGCATTATGAAAGGGGTTATCAACCTTTCCAACAATTTCACCTTCAAGACCTTTTGGCAAGCCAAAAGAATCACAAACACCTTTTGTAATCTCCATTCAGTTTCCACATGTTTTGGTCTCTACAAAGCTTGTACGACCCATGACAATTCTTCAATCATGCGCCCTCTAATCTTAGACAACTCCATTTGTTGACCTTAATTCTCTCTTTCTTGACTACTAGCGTCTACCCATGGCTTAAAAGGGATTTCTAATATAAATCCCAGGATCTAATTAAGCTCTAATAACAAAAACTGATGTGATAAATTATCAAGTTGAGTGGAAATCTAAATAGCCAAGAAAATTGAAAGAATATGGCTAATGTAATTGAAAGAATGAGGTTTTGGTTTTTTAACCAATTGTTATTAACTCTTATTGGTTAAAAAAAAACTGATCCTATTAACCCTCTAATAGGATATTTATATTAAAACTCTTAATAATAGTCCGATTAACCTTCTGGTAGAATATTTATGCTAGAACTTTTACTAAGATTCCTATCCTTATCACATGGCACATTATATTTTTGATAAAACTAGTGCGTAATAGAAAATTTAAATAATTAAACTAAATTAGATGCTCCTGCATTACTGGCCCTATCGACTTTGTTTGTAGTCCATCATCAACATTGCTTTCTCAAGTCTACATACTATGTTTCCTTTTAGATTGGTGTTAAGGCCTCGAGGCATCTCTATGTAAATCCCCTCGTCAAGGTTTTTTATGTAAGAAAGCGTTGACCTGTTGTACGCTCCAATCTAAGTTGGCTGTCATAAACTACTAGATATCCTTGCTTTATTCATTTTTGCTAGTATTGTGAATGTTTCTTGGTAATCAACCTTGTAAGTTCAAAATTTGAGCAGCCTTGTGTTGTATACACACTTGTATACAACATTCACCTTAAGTTTGAGTCACATTGATGATTATTAATTTGCTTTGGTATTCAATAACTTTGTTATTGGCATCTAATTCATCATATAAATACTATATTAGTAATACTACCATGTATTTGTGGATGCATTTATAATGGTTATTTTGGCTGTTTCTTCTCCCTCAAAAAGGGGTATAAGTTGACCAGACAGGGTAAAAGTATATTCAAAATGGGGTGGGAGGAAGTTAAATCTGAGGGCCAAGGAGGAAAGATGTTATCCACAATGGAAATGGAGTCAGATTCATCAGCAAGGGCAGAAATTGATACAGCAACAGTAGCAGCAGGATACCGCATGTTCAAAAGAAAGGTGATTGCCTATTCTCTTTGTATAATTTTATTTGTATAATATTCATCTTCTAACATGGTTTCTATTTGATTATGCAATGTTCTATAAACATTATTGATTGGCTTTCTTCCACATGAAATTATGCTTAAGTAGATGAAAGTTAATATCTTCTATTTGAATGACTAGAATGTTAGTATGCATCTATGCTGCTCTGATCCTTCATTTTTCTTGAAGTATTCTTAACTAAAACCTATGTCTGACATGTATCAAGACACAAGTATGGGGATATGACCTTCCAATGATCTTCCAAATGCATAAAAAAAGACTAAGAAAAAATTAAACATACCCATATCATATACTCACCTGTATCTAACATTCGCGAGCGTAAGTAACATAATGTGCATTATCATGTAGGAAACTCTTTTAGCATGTTATGTGAAATGTCGTTCTGCATTACATAATGTAAATAAGTTGGTAGCTAAATGACTCATTTGTAAGGGCATTCGCATTTATGAGTTGCTTTTCAACCTTTGTAGGTTATTAGACCCGTAATTGATGATGTTGATACAGATAAGCGATCACTTCAGGAAGGATATGTGAGTATCTCAGCTCAACTTCGGGCAAATTTTTTCTAATCATATAGCTTGCAATTTATGTGATACACGAAATTTTATTTCAGATTACCGTAACTCCTCTTGGAGCCATTTCTCCGGCAGAGACTGATTGCCATTCTTACTTTAAAGAATGGCTACCAAGTGCAGTTCAACAGTTCTCTTCGTCAGCGTTATAATGTGCGTTATTATATCTCTGATGAGTCAAATAAAACTAGACAAGCCTTATAAGTTACTTTTATAGTATGTATTTTATAGTATGTATTTGGCACCTTATTCTTGCGTTTTCCCTTGCACATGGTTGGAAATTGCCTCCAAGTCTTCAGTTATGAGCATCGACCTATGAGCAATTCTGTATGTGGGATTGGTGTTCTTGGCTTCAATTGACTCCTTACATTAAGGCAATTGCATATGCTTTATATGGACCATATGTAATTCCTATATTGCCCTTCTGCTATTTATCGTTATCAAACAAAACCCTAATTGTTTCCCTCTCGCCATTTACTGCTTATTTAATGTCTTTCCAGTTAGAAAAAGTCCTTTATTAATGCTATGTTGTAAATTTCAATTTGAAATTTCAGGTTTAGATTTCATTCGCTATGTAAAATGTGAAAATGTAATTCATATATTAGCTTAGATTCATTTTGATTATAAAATTTGATGGTATGAAGAGATATATAACATATTCCTGGATGGGAAAAGTATCTTCACATATATTTTAGGGTAAAGTACAAAAATAGTCACTAAAGTATTTTTCGCATTCTATTTTGGTCATTGAACTTTTAATTTTTTCTATTTTGGTCACTAAAATATACGAAATCAAATATTTTCATCACAGAATGGTAAGAGCTATTTGAATATTAATGCAAGTGTTGACGTGGGTTTTTTTATTGGTTTAATAATAAACTTAGCTTTTTAAATTTTACACATTTTATCAATTTAATCATAAATATAAAATATTTAACCAAAAATTTAAAAAAATTTAAGAAATTTAACACTGGATATTTACAAAATGACTTTTTTTTCTCTTTTTAGTCTTTGAATTAATGTTGTTTGTTGAAGTACTTCAAAATGGATAAAAAATTAAGGCCCGAAAATTTTGTTGATGTGACAATTCATATACATGCTATATAATTAGTATTTAATTTTTTAAAAATGAAAAAAAATAGAGAAATGTATAGAAAATTATTTTAAAATTCAAAAAAATAAAAATAAAAAAGTATTTAAAATTCAAATGTATGTAAATTATTAAAATTTCAAAAAAAATATAAAATTTAAAAATTGGTAAAAAAGAAAATACCATAAAGCTCTTGTTTCTAATAGGTAAAAAACCTTTCTTAAGTTTTCATTATCGTCTTCTTTTGAAATAAACAAAGCTTTCTTTTCTTTTATCCCTTAGAGTTGTTATTATTAGTGTCAATACTAGTGGCTTCTTCTAATCATGTCATGAATGACGTTTCAAATTTAAAATCCTGAAATACCAACATTAGCACCAATAGCTTCTTTCAACCAAGGTTGAGGTAAGTTTTTCAAATCCAAAATCCAAAAATATCATTTAACAATGCTGCAAACCAACATCCAATAGGTTCCTTTTATCTCTTCTTCCATCGGCTCTCGACTGGTTATTGTAAATGGCTTGATCGACAAAAGATTAAATGAATTTTGTTGGAATGATTAATTAGGGGTTTCTTTTTATTTTAGTTGAATCAAGTGGTTTGAAATATTTAAAGTGTTTGCTTTCTATTTTTAGTTTTTTTTGTAACGACTCAATTTTAGTCGGTGTTAAAAAATACGATTTCAGACCTAATTTCGTAAACCGAGCCCATGAAATTATGAATAAAAGAATTTATGCATTTGATATGAAAATGTATTAGTGAACGACCCAAGTAATTAAAACGAGAAAATCATTAATAATAGTACAAAGACTAAATTGTAAAAATGCAATCGCTATTAAATTTTAATTTAAAAAATGCTTAAAGGCATTCACTAATGGCTCAAATAACAATTATGCAAATGAGACTAAATTGTAAAAGTGCAGTCACTAATGTTTCATGAGTTAGTCGATGAGGACAATTCTTCCATCCATTTCTATTAATTACGTTAACTAATGATCATGACCATTTGTTTAATTAATGAAGTAAGATTGGTTTCTTAATTAAGTTTAATTATTCAATTAATCTAAGTATATATATATAAAACAAGTTAGTGGGAGAGAGAAGAAAACATCCATTCCTTTGTCCCAAATTGCCGTCCAAAGTTTGAATGAAAGAAAGAAAATTTCCTTTTACTTTCTTTTACATTTCGGTCAAAAATTAAACAAGGTAATTGAATCCTTCCTTCATAATTTCTATAAAATTTTAGTTATTTGAGCTTAGTCTATCATACCCAAGATTTAGATTATCAAATTGTTAAGTATATGTTACGTTACAATTAGTAAGTTTTTGTGAAATCCAGTTTGATAATGTTAAGGATTGTTAATTAATAAGCTTGTGTTATGTTAGGACTAAGTTAAAAGTAGTGAAAAGTGTAGGATTTGTACTAAGCTATATAGGTCATTTATGACATTAGGGACTAAATTGAAATAAATTGAAAGTTGTTAAGAAATTATATTATAGATTAAAAGTAGAAGGTCCTTAATGGAAGAATATGAAATTAGATTTTGATTCGATACTAAATATCGAAAAATATGAACATTATGGATATAAGGACTAAAATGAATAAAACACAAACTAAGTTTAATTGATGTGTTTTTCATGTGATTGTGTGAAAACTAACGTCGTTTCTATAATTGAATTATCGTTTGTAGCTAAAAACGACGTCAGGCCATCTCAAGAGAAAGAAAATACAAAGGCTGTAGATGAGTAGCCTATTCCAATTTGTGCTTTCATGATTTAATTGAAATTACATTTGTTTGGTTGTTGCAATTAGCTTGCTAAAGGTAATGATCTTGCTTGTCTCATAAATAGTAAGTATGAAATAGTTGGTACTTGTGGAAAATGTGATAATAATGCACATGATAAGATGAAATGGTATGAAACTAATTTGAGCATGATATGAATTTGTTATGTATTAAATCATGATATGTGAATCATTATGTTTGAAATATTGAATACCCTATTAACAATCTTGGATAGAGTCGGGTATATTTGGCATGCCATAGGAATATTGTACGAGATTTTACTTTGGTTTATATCGATGAGGCGCAGAGTACATATTATACTTCAAACGTACCGATGAGGTACTAGACACATAACTATCTACTTCAATTTATACCAATGACACGTGAAGCGCATATTATACTTCAGACGTATTGATGAGACATTGAGTGCCAAATATATTGGTGTGATGCTTGGATGATCCATGTATCCGTTGTATCTGGTTAATAGGGATTATGAAACATGTACTTTTCTTGTTGATATTTGATATTGAATGCTAAAGGTGAATTGTGTAATATATATTAATGTTAAAGTAATAAAAGATGGAATGTGAGAGACCTTGTGATTCGGTTAATACGAGCTCGAAGACGGATACAATTATAAAACAAATCAGTAAGTTTGAAATTGTAAAGAGAAAGAGAAATGGTTCTTGTAATATGTTATAATGATAAGGAATGGTATGGATAAATGTGGAAGTGGATTGTAAAGTTTGTTCAAGTCGTAGATTTGACTTAGAGCTCTAGACGTTGGGAAAGAAACTTGGATTTTGACACAACGTGAAATGCGATCAAATCCAAGTTAGATAAAATAATGAAAATAAATAACTAAGATAATTAAAATAGAATAATAAATCTACGATTAGAACAATAAGAAAGAAAATAAAAAAGATAGATAGAAAGATAGAACGTGGTATGTAGAAGTCCTAAGAAGTCTTGGAAACATGAAAAATCCACAACCCTCTTTAAGCGGCTCTAATTTTCCCTCCAAGAAAGAAAACTTGGTAAGAAAAAGTTTGAAGAAGATCCTCACAATCTGAAAAGATTGTTAAAACTCTTCTAAAAGAAACTCAAGAGGAATTCTTGAAAAGAAAACTCAAAGAGAATTTATTAACTCAAACGAGAAGTTGAATAATAATGAATTGTGTCATTTGTGTATAATGCAAAGACTTATATATAGGCTAGCTAAATAAATCTAAATAAAACTCTTAAATATACTAGAACTCTAATTAATCTAAACAAGAAGTAGTTTTAAACTAAATTTTTTTGTTGACATAAATCTCTTAAATTACTTAAACTACTTAATAATTATTAAAAAATCGGAATAATAAAATAATAAAATCATAAGAGCTGATAAATACAATATTGGACTCATAAATAATAAAAATTAAGCCTAAAACCCGAAGCCAATATGATTTAAACTCGAATTAAAAGCCCGAAACTCGTAATTCTCATCATAATCCCGTCCAGAAATTTTGTTCGCGCAGTCTTTATTAAAACAATTATAACTTGAGCTCCTGAACTCAAAATTTAGTGATTCAAAGTGTATTTTGAAGTTAAGAGACAGATCTTTGAACACCATGAGACATCTCAACCTAGAAATGCTTGGATCTCATCCAAAATTTCGTCACAATTCTGTTGATTTCCCAAACTTGAGAAGTGGCAGCTTCGGTGAATGAAATTTAATAAATTTCACCCCATTCGTGCATGTATCATTCCCCCTTTCCTTGAAAAGATTTGTCCTCAAGTGTTGTCTTTGATTGAATCTTGGTTTGATTTGCTTGACCTTTGACATTATTCTTGGGCCTTGAGATAGTGTGAGCCCATCAAATCTATGGGTCTGAAATTGGGCCTTGAGACTCACATCATCCCTCTTTCCTCAAGAAGATTCGTCCTCGAATCTTTAGTTGCACAAAAAGAAAAGGGATTAGATCAAATAATAATAAAATGAAAAAAATACTTTCCTAAACTTTCTTGTGCGCCAAAAACTATCACCAGGATCAAATATATGATTTTGATCTCCCAAATGAGCATGGATCAAATATCTTTTCTTCAAAAACAAACCATTAACACTAAACAAAGAAATATTAGACACATGAGTGTTCAAGTAAAAAATAACTTGTAACTTTCTTTGATTATATATGGTCATCCATACGAATTTCCAATGATGAGTCAAGAATTTCATATAATTATAAAAATCAAGAATGTTAAGATTATGTAAAAATTAATCGTTAAAGGTCAATATAGAAAATTTTGTTGCAAGAACAAATATATAAAATGCTTTAATAAACCTATATAGTGCAACATAATTGATATTTTTAACATTTACAAATCTAGATAAACCCATAAAATCAATTGAACTTTTAGACTAAGGTTTAATGAAATTTGACCAACGAGAAAGCATGTTGTAAGGAAAAATAAAATCAGTAGCATACTTATCAAAAACATTTATTGTATGCCTTCTTAAATCAATTTCTAATGTTTCTTGTCTTTCTTACCTTGTAGAATTTGTGGAGAATTATTAATGTTCAACTTACCTCTCTCCCACAAGTAAAAGTGTCGATCGATGTTAGAGTAATGTAATTGGAAGTCCTTCAATGGATCCTTAAAATCCTATAACAAGGAAACACCACTAAACAAATTCGAGTTATGGTTAGTTAAAACATAATCATTCCTCACTTTTGCATGAATATTTTCTTGTTTTTCATTTTCTTTTCCCACTTGAGAACTCTCCAATTTTACCTCATATGTATTTTCACTCACCAAAAGTGGACCATTAAGTAGACTTTTATCACTCAAGGTCTCTTTTCTCGTTATCTTTTCAATTTTTTCTTCCTCACTTCCCATACCCCCCTCACATGTATTATAAAGATTCAATTCAATACAATATATCTCAGTAGGAGAACATGACGTTTCTACCTCATCTAACTCCATAAATTCGAGGAAAAAATTCTCACTGTCCTCTTTTTTTTTATATTAACAAAAATATTGTGTTAGCACAATCACAACTATAGTGCCCACACCCTTTGCACGTAAAACATTCAATGTCACGAGCTCTTTGTTGTTTTGGTGAAAAATTAGTAGAAGTGGGCTGCTTTGAAGATGTAGAAGAAGGTTTTGTAGGAGCCCTACTTTTTCACTCAAAAGGTTTAGTTTCATAATGTTTTGGCAGTAATTTATTAGTAGCATAAGATGTAGAAGGTGGTTTTGTAGAATTCTTGAAATTGCTGCTCAATCTCAATTGCCTTATGTACCGCCTCCTTAAGATCAATATGGGTTTGAAGGTAAAGAGAATTGGCTATTGAAGCGTTCAAGTCATCTACAAACCGTACCATGGTAGGCTCTTCATCTTCTCACACATTTGCACTTTGCATAAGCTTCTCCATCTCCTTAAAGTACTCATCAACAGATCGATTACCTTGAACAAGTCGTCAAAGTTTCATTTTGACCTCTCTTTAGTAATAAGAAGGAACGCAACACTTTCGCATCACTTACTTCAACTTGTCCCATGTTTCAATCACCCATTCATGGTTTCTTTGATGATTAATTCCAAGTTGAATCCACCAACTCAATGTATAATCTGAAAATCCAAGGGTAGCAAATGAGACTATTTCCTCTTCCCGCCATTTATAGTAACGAACATAAGTTTAATTTTTTATGCCCACTCATAATATGCCTCGGGATAATTCTTTCCTCAAAATGGTGGAATGTTGAACTTTGATTTAGCTAAAAACTATTGCCCACAGTCATTATTAACCAAAGTCTCACCATTTGCATGAGAGACACGTCGAACATTATTTGCACGAAGACAAGGTTGATCAACCTTATCTCTCCAATTACAATCCCAACGCTCAGTTTTGGTACTTAGACATTCCAAATTTTTGCTGATCGTGTCTAAAATAGTGTCTTGTTGTTGATCTTAAGCATTTTGAACCTCTTGATCCTTTTGTAACTTCCCAATCATAGTATTGCAAATCGTTATGAAAGCCTGAAAATCACACAACACTCAAGAAAATAAAAATTAAGCAAACCTCATTAGTATGCACTCAGAAATAAAAATCAATTTCTCAATGAGGTAAGAATTAATCTTATGAGTCTTTTAAAAGTGTTTGCATCAACTACCCAGAAAGTATTAGAATCAAACTAGCAAAGAAAACCTAATGGCACTAGGAATCCAAAATCGGCTTGACACCAAAGAATTATGTTGCACGGAGGAAGGAATGTGCAACATGCCTTAACCTACTAACACAAGAAACAATAAAGTGTTAGAATGGTTAAAGGAACAATAAAAATAAAACACAAATGAAAACCTAAGGCTAATAGTCAAAGAAAATCCCTAAAACCCGAAAACCCAAAAAATTGCGAAGCAACTTGACAAACTTCGTTTGAGGTGTTCCCAATTTCTAAAAATTATGAAATTTAAACTAAAGCCTCCTCAAATAATGTATATTTGATATGGAAATTTTTTTGGCATAAAATTCAACCCATATAATTTTTTTAAATTTTTTTCGTGTTTTTTTATTTTTGCTCTTTTTTGATCGCTTTTTTATTTGGGAAATATTTTTTATATTCTAAAATAGTGCCAAGAAATAGCATGTAAATTTTCAAATCGTTTGAAAAATTTACCCATTGAAAAATATTTTTTCCCCAAAATTATTTAGGTAAAAAAATTATTTTGAGGTTGTTTATTGGAAATCAGTTTCTAAAAAGAAAAAAGTTTGTTCAAGTTTGTTCAAGTCGTGGATTTGACATAGGGATCTAGACGTTGGGAAAGAAATTTGGATTTTGACAGAACCTGAAACACAATCAAATCCAAGTTAGATAAAATAATTAAAATAGAATAATAAATCTATGATTAGAACAAGAAGGAAGAAAATAAAGAAGATAGATTGGAAGGTAGAACATGGTATGTAGAAGTCCTAAGAAACCTTGGAAACACAAAGAATCCACAACCCCCTTCAAGTGGATCTAATTTCCCCTCCAAGAAAGAAAAGTTGGCAAGAAAAAGTTTGAAGATGATCCCCACAATATAAAAACATTGTTAAAACTCTTCTAAAAGAAACTCAAGAGAAATTATTGAAAAGAAATGTAACACCCTAACCCGTATCCTTCCCCAGAATAGGGTTATAGAGCATTACCGAAGTTTACAAATTAATTTTCAGACATTTCATTTCATCAAACATTCATATTTATAACCAATCAAAATCAAAACATTTATGAGCTGACATTAACCAATTTAACTTATACAATAACCAGAATCAAATCATCCAAAATTTCCGATAGAACCAATGGATAATGTGATATATCTCCAACAAGCTTCCAACCCAATCGAGCTTCCCATAATCATTTCAAAACATCCAATAATAATTCAATTCCAAACACACATATATATAATATTCATTGCCAAATAGAATTCAATTCAATTAAAATTATACAAAATATAGTTCATACGAACTCACCAGGCTAAATTGCAGAAATACCAAAATTCAGGGACATTTTGAAAAATTTCTATTTTTTTCTCGAATTTCCACCCAATCTTGATCTAAATTAATATTTCATTCAATTTAGTAATTTAAATGATAAAACAATTCATTTCATGCAATTTGGTCATATTTGACATTTTTCCAAAATTGCCCATAAAGTTTTACTTTTATTCAATTTAGTCCTCGAGCCCAAATCATACAAATTAACCATTTGAAATGCAAATCCATGCTAGCATAATATTCATAAATTTAGTTTCCTCCTCCTCCTCTCCATTCCACATCCTTAATTTACATAACATGCTTATAAGTAACATTATCTATAATTTCACTAGTTTCTTGTAAATTTATTCAAAGCTGTCCATTTGAGTCATATTCACAAAATCATTTATATCTTGAGATATAGAAATCCAAATTAAGATCCGTTAATTTTACCTGAAACTAGACTCACATATATCCTTTCCATAAAATTTTCAGAATTTTTGGTTGAGCCAAATAGTAAAGTTTATTCTTTAAAGTTTCCCCTATTTTGCTGTCTGACAGTTCCGACCACTCTTCACTAAAAATGAATTATCTAATTGTACAGAATTTTGATGATGTTTCCGTTTATTTAATTTGAAAATAGATTCATTAAGGATTCTAATAATATAAATTATAACTCATAATTATTTTTATTCAATTTTTGATGATTTTCCAAAGTCAGAATAGGGGAACCCGAAATCATTCCGACATTGTCTCACAAAATTTATTATATCTCATGATTTACAATTCTATTGCTTACACTATTTCTTTTATGAGAAACTAGACTCAATAATATTTAATTTCATATTTTATTCATCTTCTAATTCAATTCCCACAAAAGTCAACCTACTGCTGCTGTCCAAACTATTTTAGTGCAAAATATTGATTACTAAGTTTATAACACTCTTATTTTCTTTCTCTACACTATTTCTCATCACTTTCTCTTATTTTCTCTTCACTAACATACCAAGAACATAAAACCTTATATAATAAAACTGTACATTAACATCAATTTCATACCTTTTCAATAATATCAAACTCAAAAATGTATTGAAATCTTGATGTTCTTACCTTGCTCAATTGATTTTAATCTTTAACTTGATTTTCCCTTTCCTCCAGCTTCTATTTCTTGAATCTAACTTGATATTCTAGCTCCCCATAGTCTCCTTGTTATCTTTCTCTCTTGATGGATATGGAAATTCTTTTGATTTCTAAGTGAAAATGGTGAATTTTTGATAAAAGGACCAAATTGTAAAAAAAAGAAAGTTTCTTTCTTTCTTTCCTCTTCATACGTTGGTTGCATGGGGAAGAAGATGATAATTCCTCATCTTTTCTTTCATATATACACTAAATAGAATAATAATAAATTAATAAAATATCATTTAAAAATCATATTAAAATATTAATAAACTAATAATTAATTAATTAATTAATCTAAAATATCCCAACATCATCATTGCCTTCTAGATTTCTCTGTCTTCTAATTGACCATTTTGCCCTTCATAATCTTTTAAAATTCCATCATTTAGTCACACTTAATTTGGTAAAATTATGATTTAGTCCCTTATAATTCTTATCTTATTCAATTTAGTCCTAATTCATCCATTTTCCTTACTTTCTAGATCATTTCACCCTTAAAATATTTACACCTTTGGTCCTTCAAATTTTTCATATTTACACTTTAACCCCTCAAATTTTGAGTATTTACTCTTGGGCAATAATAATTTTCTCACTTTTGAGATTTAATCATTCCTTGCATTAATATGTCATAATATACTTCTCAATGTTGGCATAACTCAAAATTTCCCTTTTTGTTACTTTATTTCCTTATTTTACTATACCAAGGATAATATCTTACTGTAGAAATTTTCAAAATATTGCATTTGTGGTCCCGAAACCACTATTTCGACTAGGCCCAAATTCGGGCTATTACAAGAAAACTCAAAGAGAATTTATTAACTCAAAATAGAAGTTGAATAATAATGAATTGTGTCCTTTGTGTACAATGTAAAGGCCTATATATAGGCTAGCTAAATAAATCTAAATAAAACTCTTAAGTATACTAGAACTCTAAATAATCTAAACAAGAAGTAGTTTTAAACTAAATTTCTTGTTGATATAAAACTACTAAATAACTTAAACTACTATATAATTATTAAAAATTTAGAATAATAAAATAATAAAATAATAAGAGTTGATAAATACAATATTAGACTCATATATAGTAAAAATTAAGCCCAAACCCGAAGCTAATACGATTTAAACTCGAATTGAAAGCCCGAAACTTGTAATTCCCGTCATAATCACGTCCAAAAATTCTACTCGCATAATATTTATTAAAATGATCATAACTTGAGTTCTCGAGCTCAAAATCAAATGATTCAAAGTGTTTCGAAGCTAAGAGATAGATATTCAAATGTCATGATGACATCTCAACCTAGAAATGCCTAGATCCCATCGAAAAAGTCGTGGCAAGTCTACTGATTTCCCAAACTTGAAAATTTGTAGCTTCGATGAATGGAATTTAATAAATTTCACTCCATCCATGCATGTATCATATAATGTAGATATAAATGAGATATAATGATGGATGAATTGAATGTTAATATATGGTATGTTAAATAAATTAGACAAAGAACGCAAACATGATTTAGATAGCAGCTGGATTTCGTATTATATGAATTCGGTATCATGCTTATATATGTTTATTGCTTTAAATCATGTCAGCACGAGTAAGCCCTATTTCTCAATGTATCATTTTTTTCTTTTTCATGCGTAGGTATCATTAGATCTTAAGGAGTGCAACAATGTCCAAGACTCAATTCTTGACTCAACAAAGTTTGTATAATTTTGATATGCTTGTAGCAAGTGGCATGTACCTAGTGTCTTGTGTTGGTTCTTATGCTTATCTTATTGTTTTGGTATTTTTGTAGGAAAATCTTGTATTTTGAATGTGACCATATATGTTTGGTGGTATATATGTGTATTAATCTAGTGGTAATATAGTATGCTTGATCATTTTGGTTATCTTATACTATGAATTGAGATTGGAACATTGCCTACATGCCAAGTAAATGAGTGTAATGCATGATTCTAGAATGAATATGTATATGCTTGGAATCATGTGTTTATAGGTGTTCAAATATACCAAGGATGATATTTGGTGTTTGTGTTTAATGCCTATAATGTGATGAAATGAGTTTTTGGGTGACTTTAGACCAAATGAAATAGATGCTTGGTAGCCTTGTAAGAAAAGATACAAATTTTGAGCAGATTGACCCCATGGTCGCGACATTCCCTTGCTAAAGTCATGATATCAAGCTACGAATACCAAGGTAATGACATTCTTTGGTAAAGTTGCGACACTAGAAGTTAATTGGCTTAAGTGTCACAACTTGTATTTCTTAGTGTCGTGACATGACCTTTGTTTTTAACCATTTTTTGCGTTTTGGTCTCTCATTTCTTACTGACGATTCATGAGAGCTTTCGTAAGCTTACTTATAACCGAAATTTGAATTAATAATGTTTTTAGAAGTTTTAAAAATCATTTATTTCATTGAATGCATAATTAAACTTAATTGTTCATATGATTCTTCGTTTGGATGTTGTAATGAGATCCTAGTTGCTTTGGTAATGAATGTGACATCTCACCTCTCGAATTTGATGACTGGCTTGGGGGTGGGGCATTACATTTATTAGTATTAGAGCTATAGGTTTAGTTGATTCTCAAACTAAATTGAGCCTCATATTCAGTCTAAAGTTACTTGCTATAGTCAAGTCGAGTGTGAGTTGGGAATCGGTTGGTGAAATATTTGTTGTTTGTGTTTTTAGTTTGAAAATTTCTAATGAATCAAGAAATGCTATTGAAGAAAAAGATTAGTAGTAGAGAGAAAAAAAAGATGACTTCAGGGTACACGGTAATGATCAAGCCAGTGCTCGACAAAGAGATAGGGTTAATAGACCCTGTCAGGAGGGTTGAGGTGACAAAGATTTGCTCCGCACAATAGTGAATATGCTTCAAGGAGTAGTGCGAGTTGCTCCACAAGTTGCACCTTTGGCTTTTGTCAAGCGAGCTCCGATAAAAGGATTCAAAAGTACGGAGTAACAAAGCTTAAAGGTTTGAATGGTGTGGACCCTTCTTCAGTTAAGAATTGGTTGGAGACAACAAAATGTATTCTACAACAACTAGAGTGTTTACTGTCGAAGTGAGTTATTTACGCTGTATCACTGTTAAAAGAGGAGACATATTGTAAACTCAAAATTATATAGGATATTTTTAGCAATTTTTACCACCTTTTGAATTAATAATAATATTAATCTTGAGTAATTGTTAATAAATTAAGTGGATTTTGTTTAAATGTTAATATTGGACATGAATTTATAAAGTATGTGAAATTATGCTTTAGTACATGATTTTTGTGCATAAATTATATTATTTTCATGTTAATTATTTTCATGTTAATTATTATTATGCAGTGGGTCCATGGAAGATGAGATTTTCATAATTTTGCATGGACATGAACACATCCACCTTACTTGGATGGCAAAACCATGCAAAATTGGGTCATAAGGATGTTAATTTTACCTAGTTAAAGTGTTGTTACAAAGTGGACATGTCTAGTTATTTATTGGATCATGAAACCATCCAATAAGGGGGAGTCAAGCCTAATTTTGGCACAAGCATATGGCTGCCGAAAAATCAACTTTGGGATATTTTATTGGAGGTCCCTGTAGTTGCAATTTAATCAAAAAAGAGCCGTGGAATATTGCCTTTGAAACCGTCCATTCTATGCCTAATTGTAGAATGATTTTGTGCTCAAAATAATCAACTAAATCACCTCTCTTTCCACATATTGTGGCCGACCAAGCAATGGAGAAGATGGAGGGATTCCAATCCCTATTTTTAGTAAACTTCACCCTCAACCTCACCTATAAATACCACACTACTCTCACCTCTCAAATAATCCCTCACATCCTTTCATTCATCAAGCATCTCTCATTCCACAACATTCATTCATTCTCTCATTTCCCTTCATTTCTACACCTATCGCCCCCATTTTCCTTTCCATTTTAGCCAACAAAATCCTTGAAAAGATCACCTCTTGGCTAGCCACCTTGAGGAACCATTAGCAAAAGAGCAACGAATGCATCGGTGGAACACTTTCAATCCAAATTCAAAAGGCTGTTGAATTAAAATATGTTTACTATTTCCTTCCTAGTTGTTTAATTTAACCATGTTTACAATGTGTTTTAAGATTTGTTTTCATCAAAAATGATAGCTTAATTCCGTTTAGGTAGAATGATTGCGTTAATTCAATAATATTTTTTTTGAACCATATTTAAAGTATTTGTGCCTCAGTTGATCATGTTTTGAATTAAAATCAAGATGTATTTCATTCATACATGATTAGATGCATTCAAATTTGATGAGCGATCCTAACCAGGCAACGGCTAGTAGACATAATAATTGAAAAGTGCATGCTTAATTTAAACCATTAAATCCGGCTAAATTGAAGATTCATAATAACTTTAATTAGCTCTATTATCTTGCATAGTTTTTAAGTTTATGTGATTAAACTATTTCAAACTTAACCTGTCCCTATTACCTCACATAAATACTAAGAAACCCTTAGTTTAATATGATCAGCAAAATGCATATTTCACTAAGTAAAAAAATCCGAAAGGACTTAATTTGGTTTCCAAACTCATGAAAGATCGTGTTGCCATGAAATGTTTTCCGAGCACTGTTAAGCATGATGGAAATGAATTGATTTGATTAATGTAATTATCCTAGCCTATACATGTTATTGATTGTTGAAGTTGTGTTTCTATTACCAAAATCCATTCATACATTTAGATAATTTTGCATACTTAGTTTAAAATTGCATTAGGGATCAATCTTGTATTTAGTTAAATTAATCTAGTTTAATTATCATCACTCATATTGTTGTGTTTTTGTACCAAATTGTTAACTTATAATTTTTCGGATATTCGATTAACATACATAGTCCCCGTGGAGACGATAACACATTTTACTTACTTATTACTTGAACGACTGTGTGCACTTGCACAAAAATCTCGTTACACATATCAATGGTGGTTAACTATTATCTGTCATGTACCAACAAATTAGGTTACCTGGAAATTGTTCCATATTAAGCTAAAAAAGAAATATGTAGGTGAATTGTAATTGGAAGATCTAAAACATGAATTCATGATACTGAAACAAGGATTCAACCACCCAATTTCTAGTGGTGTCAAAAATTGCAATTTCGGGACCTCATTTTCATAAACCAAGTTCGTAAATATTAAATAAAGATATTTACAGAGTTAGTATATTAATGAATTGAAAATTGGTTAAGTGATTTAGCTGAAATTGTGAGTAATTAAGGCTCATAGACTAATTGTAAAAGTTTAATCGCTATAGATTTTTAATTAGGAAAAGGCCTGGGGACTTAAATTCCAATTATCTTAGGGACTAAAATGGTTAATAAACCATATTAAAATGGAAGTTGGTGGAAGATGATGATCAATGCCATTAATTTAGTTTAATTATGATTAATTTTAACTAAAACATGATTAATTAGGTAATTAAGGTTAATTAAATTATAATCCTAATATATATATATATATGAAATTAGTGAAAGGAGAGATGCAATTTCATCTTATTGAATCGATCAAAACAAAGAAAAAAAAAGGGAGGATGCCTTTTTTAGGTTTTAAGTTATTCGACCATTTAATTCAAGTAAGTTTCTAGCCATTTTTCTTTGATTTTTATGGAAATTGAATCATGAGAGCTTTATTTAGCTAGCCCATGTACGAATTTGTAAAAGTGTTAAAGTTTTAAAAAGTTGTCATTGTTGATTTCTTGAAGAATTAGGTTTAAGATTAGTTTGTGGAGGACTAAATTGTAAAGCTTAATAGTGAATTTCTTACATTAGTGACCAAATTGAATAAAATAAAAAACCATTATAAAATTTTGGTAGGAAATAGAAAATAGGTCCCTAATGAGTAAATAAGAAATCAGATTTTAATCCGAAGCTTTAGCTTGAAAGTTATGCTATTCTCGATTTTAGAAACTAAATTGAATAAATTGAAAAATATGTAAAAAATAGTATTTGGTTGTGAATTGGCTAGTAATTGATTATTTCATATGTTTTGTGAATATACGTAACTAACGTTGATGCGGAACCTTCAAGAGGGAAGGAAAAGTGAAGTGATCGATGAGTAACCGAAAACTCTGGTTTGTACATTTATGATTTTATTTCATATTAATTGATTGTACTTTCATGTTATTTGCATATGGGAATGTCAAGGTGAGTATCTAGTGATAATTTGAACTATTGGATTGAGGTTGAATGTGAATTGCCGAGATAGAGGATTATAATGAATAAAATATGAAATATCATGAATTGAATGATATAAAATATATGTGATATGTTAATAAATTAGATTACGATAGTGAATATGATTGAAAAATGATATGTGTACTAAATTGTAAATGGAATTGAAAATTGGTACCCTATTAATTAGTCGGGTTGAGTTGGATATAGTTGGCATGCTATAGAATTGGTTTGGTTATGGGTTATGTATTTATGCACCAGGATACACTTCGTGTGCCAGACACTTTATGCACCAGGAATGCGCTTTGTGTGCCAAGATGCACCTCGTCTTCCAAGATTCACGTCTTGTGGGGGTATGTTCTTTGTGCGTTAGTAATACGCTTCGTGCTCTAGTTTGCACATTACGTGCTAGTTACCTTATAACATCCTGAGACTGGGTCTGGAATTTGGGCCTCATAAGTGAGGGTTCACCAGTGTTTTAAAAAACTAGGGGTTCACCAGTATTTTAGTGAACTGGAGGAGTTCTCCAAAAGAGTATTATCAAGGAGTTTGCCGGTGTTTTAGCTTTGCAGTATATGTCAAAAGATGCGGTAAGGGGTTTGCCTGATTCATTGCAAGTTGGATTTGGCAAGCTAGTGTTCGCTAGTTGGTTTAGTAAGCCAGGGTTTGCTGTTAAGTTGCGAACTGGGGGTTCACCAGTCAAAGTCGAGTCAGACTCAAATTAGGAAATAAAGATATTGTGCATTTAGGTGTACTTTTTGCACAAGTAACCTTCTTTTAAACTGACTAGGGTTCTTAAGTCTAGTAGGGTATCCTAAGATCACTAAGACATTTAGTGCTTATAAATACAACCCTTATTCCATGAAAATTCTCTCATCGATATTCTGTTGTCAAGTTTCTGTTTTGAACCAAGTTCGTAGCAACCAAGTAAGACTCTGTCCTGTTAAGGTTGATTGTTTAGAAAGTTAGGTTCGCTTGTATGTGTGAATTCTGTAAGTTTTGTCTGTTTAAGAAATCTGTGTGTTTATGTATGTTGCGAAACAGTCGGACCATCTACCAGTGAGGATAAAGGAAAGGCCAAGCTTGTTTAGAATTCTCAGTTTTTTGGTGAGTGGATAAGAATTTCCATAAGTGTGCTAATTGCCATGTTTTCATTATGAAAGCTCAGGGTTCATAACGCATTTGTGAACTGTTATGTTTTCCAAAAACTTGGTTTTTGAAACTAAGTTCTAAGAGTAAGCTTTTCCTACAAAGCTCTATTTTTAAAAGTTCTGATACTTTGTTTTCAAGATATGTTACCATGTTATGTTTTTAAGCTATGTTTTAAAGATATGTTTTATGCGTGCTCCTAAGCGAGCCTATGTTTTAAAGTATGTTTTTAAAACTATAGTTTTGTAAGCTATGTTTTCTGAGCTATATATGTGACTTCTACATGATAAGTTTTTATGCGTGCTTCTTTGTGAGCCTTTATGTTGGATATATTGGCATACCAAAGGATTGTGAGTACTCAACTATAAGTTCTGCGATTTTAGGCATTAAGACCCTAGGACATGTGGAGAGATAAGGGAATGTCGAGCTATACTTTATTTAATGGGACATGTTGGCGTACAGGAGAGTGTTTAGCTTATGCTACACTTATGGGACATGTTAAGGACTCTTTGAGTTATTCTAAGGCGTTATAAGGAGATCTGCATATCCAACAGATAAGACAAGATATGTGTGCTAAGATAAGTGCGAGAACATATTCTATGATTCTCAAGCATTCTGATAAGATAAGTATGTGAACATGTTTCATGTTATATAAATTTAATTTTCAAACAAGAAAAAGCTACGTTTTTAAGTATGATTTTCAATAAGTAGACACGAAAAAATTTTCAAGCTTATTTGATCTTTTGACAAGCAGGATCTGATAACTAGGTCTTGCACCTTCACTGAGAACCCAACACGCTATACGAATTTTTAGGCTAAATTTTCTTTCTAGTTAAAACTCTATATTTTAAGCATACTCTAGTGATTCTTGATTATCCATTGAGTTTGCAATGAACTCTTCCATACTTCTCTTACTTCGTAGGTAACTAGGTCACTGATGGCAGTGGTGAAGTAGATGACTTGGCAAGGCTCATCTTTGAATAGATATCGGTTAACTTGGGAAAATAGGCGATGGGGTTTTTATTTGTGAGGGTTTAGACGTAATATAATTTAATTATTTTATTGAGACAATTTTTCTTGAAAGTTTAAGTTTATTTTCATTCTGCAAACACTAAAGCTAAACCTTTATTAATTTATTCTCAGCATGAATAAAGTTTGATGTTTCTTTATTTCCACTTGCATGCGTACAATGTTGTATTCTTTCAATATTGCCAAAGTATGTCTTAATATCATATGCGTGCCAATTTTACTGCGAAGTATTATTTTTTGCAACCCTTGTATGTTTGTGATCCCAATATGCATGTGAAACCCTAAGTAAAAATATCTTACAATTTAGTGAACCCAATACAAGTACGCGAACCCTTGTGTGAATGACTTCCCTGTTTGTGAAGCTTGTATTACATGCGAACCTAGTGTTTAGATGCAGACTCAGGAAGTATGTGAATTTCAGTTACTTTGTGAACCCGTATTATTGTATGAACTCATGCTTTGTGTTTTTATGTGAACGATGCGTGTTACTCTGATATGTGTGTAACATCTCGATTTTGGGCCTAGTCGGAACAGTGGTCTCGGGACCACAAATTCAATGTAGGAAAATTTATTTTTATTATATTTTTATGGTCTAATATTTCACGAAATGATTTCGTGAAAATTTCGTTCGAAAATTTTGACGTTTGGGCACTCAATTTAGTCAAAAGGACTAAATTATACAAAGTGCAAAAGTTGAGTTCTACATGTTAGAGATGTCCAATTGTTATGAAATTTTAAATTGGAGGTCCTTAAATGGTAATTAGAACATTGGTTAAGTTGGTGGACAAAAATGGACATGTTTAGGCATGTTTCCAAAGTTTTTTATTAAGGGCATTTTGGTCATTTAGTTATTAAAATGAATTAAAAACAAAATTAAAAGTCAATTTTTGTCCATCTTCATTCCTTTGGCCGAAAATTGCATGGAGAAGCCATAGCTAGGGTTTTTCAAGCTTCCAAGCTCCATATTAAGTGATCCCAAGCCCCGTTTTTAATGTTCTTTACGTTTTTAGAATCTCGGTAACTTGATTTAGCTTATTCTAGGGATAATTTAACTTAGGGTTCATATTTGGAAAAATACCCATAGGTGAAATGTGTTTATTTTGATGTTTTATGGTAGGATTTGAATCTTGAAATTATGTTAAACAACTTTTGCTAGGTGATTTTAAGTGAAAACGAGTAAAACGACATAATCGGTAAAAATACCTAATGTTCATAAGTACATGTTAGAGTGAAAATTTGATGTTTCCATAGAAGGGAAATTTGTTCAGCATGTTGTAAAACATAACAATAAGGGATAAAATTTAATTTCCGAGCTTTGGGGTAAAAGTGTAAATATGCAAAAGTTTAAGGGCAAAATTATAATTCTGCCAAAGTTTGAGTCAAGAACTATTTTGATGAATGTGAATATTAAATAAGCTAAATTTGCTATTATAGATTAAGAGGATTGAAATCCGGAGTTAGACCGGGAAAGAAAAAGATTGAGGACTAAGTTGCTAGATTTGGTCGTATTTTGTACCGAGGTAAGTTTACGGTAAATAAATGCAACATTTGAATAATTATTATTTATGTTGTTAATTTTCCAGAAATTATGTACTTATTTGATGATTTTCCAGAAATTATGTACTTATTTCATGAATTTATTTAATGTTGATTCAAGTATGAGATGATAGAGAATCAGTGTTAAAAAGTCTCGTTGAAAGATTAGAAATGTATCAGATATAAATGTCATGACATCAAAGGGATGGGACCCTATGTAAGACCATGTCTGGGACATGGCATTGGAAATATTGAGATTATGAGAGGTCCCATGTAAGACCACGTCTAGGACATGGCATTGGCACCGAGATGAGAGGTCCCCCGTAATACCATGTTTGGGACATGAAATGGGCACCGATATGAGAACTCCCATGTAAGACCATATCTGGGATATGGCATTGGCAGCACAGGAAACATCCTATGTAAGATCATGTCTGGGACATGGCTTTGGCATGTTATTATTAGACAGGAGACCCGAGTATCCTTAGTATTCCAAGTGGTTCAACGGGCTAGTAAATAGACTATGTTACATGAAAGTTCAAGTAAAAGCATAATGAACTGATTCAGGTGAGTTATAAGAGTTAAGAATATCTCAATTATCAGTTGAGAAAAAGATTTCAACAAGGGAGGAGTAAGTTATAATCTTGAGTTATTCAAGTAAGCAAGTAAGTAAACAAGTAAGAGAGTAAGTAAAGAAGAAGTAAGAACTATGATACTTGATGATTATTTATTAGTATAATTATTTATGATAAATGTTGTTATTTATTTGCTTGTAAACTTACTAAGCTTTATGCTTACTTCCTTTATTTTCCTTCTTTCTTTTATAGCTTTGCCAAGTTAATTCGGGGATCGAAAGGATGTCGGAGATCGTCTCACACTATCAACAAGCAATCTCGGTATTTTGGTGATTTGATACGATTTAAGTTATGGCATGTATAGGACTTGGTCATTTTGTATGTGTTCTTATGATATGGCTAATGAATGGCAAGTAAATATTGGATAATGATTAGCTATTGAAATGGTTAATTAAGAACATGTTTTGGTGATATGTATGAATTAAATGTATGTTAATACAAAGAAATTAGAAACGAGTAAAAATTTGCAATGGAACAATTTTTGGATAGCGACATTGACATGATTTTGAAAAATCACCACAGATAGTAGAAATGGAATTAGAGAGTTAATGAGATATAGAATTAAAAATTATTGAGTCTATTTTCACATGAAAGAAACGGTGCAGGAAAATGAATTTTATATCATGAGATATTTGAATTTTAGTGAGATAGGGTCAGAATGGTTTCTGAAGTACCCTGTTTTGACTTTATAAATTCATTTAAAATTGTACAGAAGGAATTATGAGTTATAACTTATATTTCTAGATTCCTTAGTAAGCCTATTTTCAGTAGAAACAAGTGGAAGTACCATATAAAGTCTGTACAATTAGATAAATGATTTTTAGTGAACAGAGATCAGAATCATCAGACGGTGAAATAGGGGAGTCTTTAATGAATAAACTGTACTAATTGGCTTAACCAAAAATTTTGAAAATTTTATGCTAAAAGTATATATGAGTCTAGTTTCAAGGAAAATTTATGGATCTAAATTTCGAGTTTCTTAACTTGATTTAGAATTAAATTAGTGACTGTTGCACAGGTGGACAATTTTATTGTGTATAATGAAATAAATTATTTTTGGTTAGTTTAAGTATTCAGAAAATTTTTAATGTTCCCGGTTTGGACCTGAACCATTTTCGTTGCATGTTTTAGGGTCTCGAGGGTTCTGTTAGGGACATATTGATTGAATGTGAGTGAATTAAATTTTAAAAGCAAATTTTTTATACTCCGAACTAGTAAGTCAAATCAGGCAGCGCCTCGTGCTTGACTCCGGCAACGGTATCGGGTAAGGGGTGTTACAATGTGAACCTATGTTTTTATGTGAACTCATGCTTTATGTTGTACTAAGAACTCATATGTTATTCTGTTAGGTGAACCTATACTGTATTATGATTCAAACCAAAGTTGTGGTGCGAACCTTAATAATAGCTTCCATGTACTTGAGATTATGTTTCAAAGTGCGTATCTTAAATATGCTGTTGATATCTTGCATGCGAACCCTTAAGTTTTACTATTTAGGTGACATGCAAACCCTTCCTCTATTTGTTTGATAAGCTCGCATGTCTTACATTCTATGTATGATTTTATTTCGCTGTTGTGTTATAACTTAACACATTATTTGTTGTAAATAAGTGGTGTGTTGGAGGTTAGGTTGTGAGTTAATCGAGAGCCACTTCAGTGGCTAATGTGGCTCTCCAAATTTGGGTAAACCTACTTGACCGGGTTTAGGGTGTTACATACCCTACTTCTAATTATTCGATGAAGCACTTTGGTGCTAGTTTGGCATGTTGGTTTGATGATTCGAGTATTCGTCCGAGTTTGAGTTAGGTTAATAGGGGTTGTAAAATATAAGTTTGGTAAATGATATGAATATGATAATAGTTTATTCCATTGGAAAAAATTATGTACAAATGTGAGTATAATTTTGAAAATATACAATTGATTATGCAAATAAAATGAAAACGAGCCCTGGGGGCCGAAATGAATGCGAATGAGTTGATAGACTCCAAGAATGAATTGAACTGTATGAAACCAACGTAAAAGAAATGAGTGTCATGGAACATGAATGGTATGATGTTAATGACATATTGTAAAGATGCATAAATGAATGCTTGATTTTGAATGATATAGAATTGATATGTATTGAATGATTGAACTTTGTTAAATAAGTAGAAGTTGATAAAATATGTTGCAGTGTTGAATAGGTTGTTTGGTATTGATATAAGTACATTACATATTTGGCTTGATGATTGAAAATGCTTGACACTTAGGAACATGAAATGGTTGGATATTAAGTACATATATGCATATTTTACCTTAAACATATTGTTAATGCATATGATATATATATGTCTTGAAGCATAAATTTACCACTAAGCCCTATCGCTCAGTGTATGATTTATTTTCTCTTTACGTAGGTATAGGTGATCCTCGGGAATATGAGAAATAGTTCCAACATCCAAGAAATGATTCTTCGAATCAAAAAAGTTTGTAAATTTCTATTTTGATTAGTATATGACATGTACCTAGGGTTTAGGCCGATTTTGTATAGTAAATGGTCGGTATTGGAATTTGGTTGACTAATGTTATCTTGAAGTACCATTTTGGCATCTTTGGGCTTGAATGAAATTGGTATATTATTGAAATTGTTGTATTTGTTATGTTTAGATGTTATTTCAGGTCTTTTAAGCTTGTACCAAGTTGGTTCTTTTGGAAATAGTGAGCCAGATTGCGACAATGTACTCTCAATGTCGTAACTAGATCAACCAGAAAGTTATGTCGTGATAACATATTCTCAAAGTCATGACGAGCCTAGTTAGTGAGTTGCACCGGGACGACGAACCTTAAAGTCACGACGTCAACTCGATACTTTGAAATCTTTACAAGTTGGCCCTAATTTGACCTTTGGTTGGCATTAGAGCTTCTGCAAGCTAGTATAAGTCTTTGAAATGATTATGTATCATATCATGTGTTTAGTATAAGTCTTTGAAATGATTATGTATCATATCATGTGTTTAGTATACTTGCAAATAAAGGTTTAATGTCATCAATTTAATGTAATTGATCATAGTTGCTCTGTCAATGAATGTGGCATCCTGTAGCTCGCACTCGATGATTAGGTCAGGTGTTGGGGTGTTACGAAGGAGATATATTAGTATTTGACTACAAGCAAGAGATCTTGCGACTCAAAAAGTATGCTATCGAGTTTTTTCTAACTGAAGAAAAGAGTTTCAAGTTTTCTTTGAAGGATAAGAGATGAAATCCGAGTTTACTTAGTCTTTCACAAACATTCACTGTTTGTTGATCTCATTGAGTGAGAAAATATGGTAGAATAAGCCATGGGTTTGGACAAAAAGTCGAGGATTTCCAAGTATATAGAAAAAGAATCAGAACTGCTAGTTCCCAACCTTTGCCTAAGTTAGTTAGGGACTTTCAAGTATCTTGTAGATCAACTCCATCGAATGTTAGGTACAGAGAAAGGCAAAGTTAAACAACCATCTATATCTGCTGCCAACACCAGAGGTTCAATGTGACACACTAGTTTTACAAATTGTGAGAATTGTGTTAAAAGACATAGAAGTGAATGCTAGAAAAAGATGGAAACATGTTTCTGATGCGGATCCTTGGGGCATTTAGCTCAAGATTGCTCAAGAAATGCTAGTAATGTACCTTCGCATACTAAGAGATTTTCTCCTGCATTTAGAGGCTGAGATACTTCTTGTCATGGTTCAGTTGTGAGGGGTAGCCAAAGGAATGAAGTTAACTCGTTTGTACATCAGTTTGAAGCTAGAGCTCCTACTTGAGCCTATGTGGTCCGAACCAAAGATGACAAAGCTGCTACCAATTTTTTAGCAGGTATATTCCTTTTATATTATGCACTTATTTATGGTTTAGTAGACCCTAGTTTTAGGCATTCATATTGTAATACCCCGATCTCCAATGGTACCAAAAATGTCACACCCAAAATCTGGCGGACCCGATTAGAAGACATATAGATATGAAATTATTTGTTTGGTCTAGTGTAGTTCTCCCATTTGTAAACTTTTGGCGAATAAGAGTTGGTGCATAGAAATCGCCCTATAAGTAATTAAAGATTCTATCTTAGGTTATTCTGTTATTCAATAAAACGAATGTGTCAAGTGAAAAGTAAACACGTTGTGAGTTACCGCCAAAGGTATAATATGCCTAGTTGGTTCCATGCTCTTTGAGTAGATGCTGCTGTTGATTCGAGAGGGGTGTTCGAGTTTGGATCTTCAAGCTATAGTTTAGTGAGTATCAGGTGAGTCTCTATATTGACTTTTGCATGTGAATTGTTCAAATTGAGATATATATAATGATAATACCCCAGATAATTAGTAAGTGTGTAAAGCATAATAAAGATGCTGTATGATTAGAAAGTTGAGTGATAAGTATGCAAGTAAAGTTTGATATGGGAAAGTACGAATTGGTCAAGTGTGTGAATAAATCTGGACAAGTGAGTTCTGAGTAAAACATTCCTTTGTGATGCCTCTGGTAAGGTAGTTATATTACTAACCAGAATAGCAGATCACAATATGAAAAAGACAATGTGGCTGAGACCCATGGCATTGTGTGATATGAAAACACTCATGGTTTTGCCTTCAATAAAATGAAGGTTGGATTGGCAGATCATGACATAAAGATGTGTAAGTCCATGTGGTTGAAACCCATGGTATATTATGATATAATGATTACTCATGGTGATGCCTTAGATAAAATGTAAATTGGACGAGTAGATCACAACATGAAGTTATGTATAAGTCCATGAGGGAGAGACCCATGACGCTTTTTGTGAAAGTCCATCAGGACTGTAAACACGTGATTCTATTTGGCCTTTGTGGTGTATTTTGTGTTACTTTTATGACAAATCATGAAATGCCTATATGGCCTATTCAGGAATGCCTATATGGTGAATCTAGTTATCAACCTATGTGGTAAATTTGGTTAAAGTTATGAGATTTTTTAGGGAGGATTCTATGATATAAGGATATGACACAACGACTTTGAGGAAGATCATGAACCCTTTCTTGCTATGTTAAGATCCACCATTGATCTAGAGAAATATGAGTTAACCATGAAGATCAATGGTGAAACAGAAATTTTTAAATGTGGTCACCAACAGAGTAAGGAAAGTAGTAGGAAGTTAAAGGAGCAGTGTAATGAAATATCTATCCTTAAGGCTCTCACTACCCTGAGTCAAGGGAAATATTTTCTATAATTGGTGCAGGTTTATAGAATAGGTTTAAAGAATGAGACAAGCGAAAGAAGGTGGAGTGGCATGATGGGTGATGGACTAACACTGAAATAAGCAGAAAAACATCCTCGTATGCATCAAAGGAGTTGTCAAACGAATCTAGCAAAAAACTTGATAATTTAGATCAATGTTTAATTTTATGTAAATTATTGTATATCTAACTAACTGTTTAGTCTAGATACTAATATGCATCAAATTTACGTTTTATAGGAACCAAGACACTCTAGCTATTGGAATTTTGGGTAAAAATAGTGTCGCAACACGACAACCCCATGTCGCGACACCAAGGCCAGAATAGAAGGGATTGAGAAAATTGGCCCGATGTCGCGACATAGACATCGTGTGTCGTGAAACCAAAGACAACATACCTAGAATTCCAAAATTCCAGAGTGTATCGCGACATCGAACCTCGATGTCGTGATAATAACAAATTACCAGGGGTTTCGCGGCATTGAATCCTTGTGTCGCGACATCGCTGCAATTTTCGATAGGGTTGCCTCAACCTGATTGCACAGCCAGATGGAGTAAACCTTATTTTCCCAACTTTTAACCCTAAAACCCTTATTTGTAAACTTTAAAACTCCTTAAGTTAACATTCTAAACTTTCTTAACATTCTAAACCTCTAAAAACCCAGTCAAAGCACAAAACCCCTTTTCATCAAATCCTTGAATTTACAATCCTCTTTTACTATCTGGAAAATTAGTTGATTCAAGATTGACATAACCGGTTGGGAACGAAGAAACAAGGACTACAACATCGAGGTTAAGGGTTATAAACTTCCTTTTTACTATTACATTGGAAGTATTGCGTGATACCTCATTCGTATTAGCATAGATTCTAGTTAATATGCCATCTAGGAAGTCTAAAAAGACAATTGTGCAAGAACCATCGACAATTTTGAATCCCTTAAAATTTCGAAACCAAAATGCCGAGAAGTATAATCTTGAACTTCAAAGCAAAAATTTTATCCAAGAAAGGGATTCGAACCATCAATGGTTCTTTGTAATAAAATATGGTCTTTAGTACATTATTGTAGATGGGAGCGATTCTATGCCACTCCCAAAGAAACCGTTGTTATTCCACTTGTACAAGAATTTGATGCCATTCTTAAAGATGAGGAAACCCAGTGACCTCAGAAACAAATGTGGAAAATACTAACGATAAGAGGAAAAAATGTATCATTCTCTTCGAAAAAGATTCACAAATATTATGATGCTCAATACTATGAATCTGATTATTTACAAAAATATTGATTTAATGGAATTTAAAGACATAGATATAGAAAGCATCATAAAATACTTAATTGAAAATCGAGGAGAGTGGAATGTCTGACAAGATACCGAACTACCGACTAATTTTAATAAAGATATAATGTTTCCAATAGCTAAAATGTGGATGCAGCTTATTTGCACCAGAATTACACCTGCCCTTAATGTTTCTAATGTCAATACATTCTGAGCTCTTTTGTTGTATGGCATTTTATAGGAAAAGCATATATGCATTGGCCAATGGATCCATCAAAATATGAAGCATTGCATCAGTGCAAGAAGGTTGGGATTTTCTTTCCCTATCTCGTGAAAGCACTTTGCAAAAGCACAAAGGCTTCATTGGGTGAAAATGAGTAATTTATGAAGCCAACAAGAAGAATAATTGGGGATTTGTTATATACGTAATATGTTGAGCTTCAAAGAAAATAAATTATCAATTGGAACCAAAAAGGAAAGAAAAGATGGACGTCCCAATATCACTCAAATGAAAGGAGAAATCAAAAGCTCAAATAGGGGAAAGTGGGAGCACCAAAGAAAAACTTGATGGAATGATCAGGTGGATGTAGGAGACATGCCTGGTACTTTAAGAATTCACTCGACTGAACAAGTTGAAAGCCCCAAATTATCTGCCAAATATTTTTAGCTCAACACAAACCCATCATAGAGCAGAAGAGGAAGAGGCGACTTAAGAAGATGAGGGTGAGGAGGATGAACACGATCTCCCGAGAGATGAGGACGACTATGAGGTGGCATTCTTCCAATAATATCCTACACTAAAAAGGCCCATTATCTGAAGCCCAACCCACCTCACACCTTCGACGGGTGGGAGCTCTCACCAAGGATATGGTACAGGGAAAGGAAAAGCACCGATGAAAAGGGGCACTCGCCTCGTTTTGATGATTCAGACAATGGTTATACTAGAATTTTCATTTTGGTTTTTTTGGGACTACATTAACTTGGAATAATATTTATTTTTTTAATGATTAACAATAGGTTTTTGTTTACTTTGCTTTGTTGTTGTAGAATTTTCTATGCTGGAACTTCACATGAAGAAGCAAAGCAATTACGAACTTCAACGATAAAAGGAGAAGGCACCTACCAATATTTTACAGAACTATCACGATCAATCGGATAACTTCTTTCCTTATTTTAATAAGGGTTACACATTACGGCCAATATGTTATCTAAAGTGTGGGGGTAACATAGAAAATTTCTTTAATTTTTATGCTTTTCTTTTATTTTCCTTCTCAATTGTGTGCTTGAGCTTGTAGAAATACAAGTGATTGGTTAGAAACATGTACAAAGGTTGATTGTATTTACGGTAAATTTGGCAGGATGATAGGTGATTTTAAATTTTTACTTATTAGACTATTAAGTTCTATATATTACACTATAGATAGGCATTAATCAATTAAATGTACCGAATGATATAGAGAATACATAGAAACGAGCATGCTAGTATGTATGATACATTGTTGAATTTGTGATTATTTGGTTGATTAAATTTTTGAATATTGAGATACCTAGGGATGACCTACGACATTGTTTGGTACACACCCAGAACCAAAAAGCTAACCCTATTTATTCATTTTAGTACCTATTTTTAAGCCAGAAAACACTTCTTGATGAACCTTCCTGCAAAATCTGAGCCAATAGTGTTAATTTGTATTTTCCCTTTTTCTTTGGTCTTGAATTGCATGACTCTACGTCTGGCCATATATATTGAAGGTTAAGTAGATACATTACGATGGAACTTTGTAAGAACAAAATGAAATAGGAAAGATCAGAGTGATAAAGTAGTTATAGGTTAGCTAATATATGCAGAAAAAGAAAATTAAAAATGAGTAGAAAATTTCTTGAAAGTAGAAGCATTCGTGAATGAGAATGTATTGATAAAGAAGAAAGAAAAGTGATAAAGCCACAAAAAATAAAGAGACTCTTTCATTAATGCACATAGATTCATGAGCTAGCCATAGTTTTTGTATTATGTTGTGATTTCATCTGGAGAAATAAGAAAGGTGAGAGAAGGAGAAATAAGGCAGTTAGCGAGTAAGGGATGCTAATGGGGAAGAATAGGGATGCTTACTATTCTTGAACTCCATACCTGTCCCAAGCCTCGGAATGTTACAAGCCAAAAGCCCTATGTGATCTAGGTAAATTTATTTACAATTTGACATTATACTGAATAATTTCTATTTACAATTGTTTCTATTCTGCTAGGATAATCAAATTACTTGTATAATTTATTGATGGATCTCTACATTTGAGACCCTTAATGCTTGTATGCTTTGTAATATACTGAACTTAGGTGTTTGATATCAAAAGTGGCAAGTCAGCTATATGTCATGCCAAGATTATGTGTAAATATGAAATGCTTATTCATGTGCTCCAAAGCTAAACAATTGTACCGTACTTGCTGAAGGGTCGTCTTTTCATTTATTATTTTTGTTTGCTTTTCTTGAGGATAAGAAATGACTTAAGTGTGGGGGAGTTTGATCTACTGTAATTCAGTGTAGAGGATTAAACTAGTTTTTGAACTTTAGGAGCTTGAATACAAGCACTTTTGTTAAGTTTTAGTTAAGTTTTTGTAATTCTATCTGCATTCAATAAAATGTTTAATTTGAGTCTTTTATGGACCTTAGGGGCTGAATGAGGCCTAAAGGTGAGCTAATATGCTTTATGAGCATGCAGGAAACAATCAGAAGGTGTACCAACTCAATACTGGTCATTGTGTTGCAACACAGCGAGTTAGATGTTGCAATATAGGGAGCAGAATAAAAGAATTTCAACACTGCCTTCGGTGTCACAACAGAACCCAAGGATGTCGCGACACACCCTTGAAGTCACCCTGAATATGAGCATACTATCTTTGATGTCATGACACAAGATCTAATGTGTTGTGACATCACCTCTATACGAGAAATAAATACGAGCTAGGGGCATTTTGGTCCTCACAATCAAACATTAAGCACGGGGACAAGAACTGACCTATGGTTAAGTATGACGACCACTCTAAAGTCTATAAATAGGCTCATTTAACACATGTTATGGACATCTTTTCACATTGTATAATTTTCTTCCTATTTATAGTCTTTAGTCTCTCTTTTCTTAGGCTTTAGGTTTATTTCAGTTTTGTTCTTTGCTTTTGCGGAAGAGATAAGATTTGTGAAATTGATCAAACTCTGTGAGGATTTGACATTTTATTCAATACAAATCAGGCTTTTTCTAAACTTTATATTCTTCAATTGTTATTCATATCCACTCTATATATCAAGACTATATAGTTTGTGATATCCATGAGGAACTAATCCTCCTGAGGGGGATTAGCGAGTAGAGGTATGATTAATTAACTATTTTGTAGGGTTCTCTTAGCGGATCAACTGTTATGGAAATGAAGAACTCAAACCCTAGGCTTGATGACCCTTGGAAGTCATGAAGATTAGAATTGACTCAAAATTGGTACGGTTTATTCATGAACACCTTAACCCTAAACCAGTCTGGACTGTGAGGTCGACAGATAAGTAGTTCTTGCCAACTCATTATTGTAGTGGAAGATCAGAAGATCCTGCTAGGGTATCAACTAGTTGATTGAAAAAGAAAACCCGGAGTGATTGTTGGTTATGATTATCGAAGCAAGCTAATCACCCATGCTTAGAGTTGACAGATTCTATTATTTGATTTCTCGTTATTTATTTATTTCTTTTCTTTTTATTATTATTGAAAATTCCAAAAACTTCTTTTTATATTTCATTGTAATGTAATTCATTTAAATTACTAATTAGATCTATTTGTGCTTAGGTTAGAATTAACTTAGTGCTCACCTCCCTTGGGTACAATCCTTGAAGTACTCATCTACTCTATTGTAACTATATTACAACCTGACCCGTAAACTTGCAGATATCACCTTTCATATATTTGGTGCAGGATTACAACTTTGGACGTCAGTACGTCCGTAAGCGGTCAAATACTAACTCTCCGTTGGGCAAGCTGTTACAATTCTCTCTTGCTTCGAAATTTTCATCCTCAAAATTCATAACTGTGAAAAGCTAAGGATACTGCTTTTTCATTAAACTTTCTCTTTCCGAAGTAGTTTCTTCTGTATTATGATTTCTCCATAATACTTTCACCAGTGGAATCCTCTTATTTCTTAGTTCTTTCACTTCTTTTGCCCAAATATGAATAGGCTATTCTTTATATGATAGATTTGGTACTACCTCCAAGTCTTCGATATGCGTAATATAATTTGGATTTGATTGATACCTTCTCAGCATAGACACATAGAACACGTTTTGAATCTTTGATAGCTTTGGAGGTAAAGCTAGCCTATATGTCACTAGTCCAACTTGCTCTAAAATTTCATATGGTCCTACAAATTGTAGACTTAACTTTCCTTTTTGATCAAATCTTATAACTTTCTTCTACGGAGAAACTTTTAAGAACACTTTATCATCAGCTTCAAAAGAACTTTCTTTCCTCTTCAGATTAGTATAAGCTTTCTGACTATCTTGGGTAGCTTTCAGATGATTACGGATGATAGAAAAATTTTCTTCTGTTTCTTAAACTAACTCAGGACATACTAATTTCCTTTCATTGAGCTCCATCCAACATGTAGGCGTTCTACACCTTTTTCCATACAGAGCTTCAAATGATGACATACCTAGACTGGCATGATAATTATTATATGTGAATTCAACCAAAGGAAAATACCTTTCCCAGTTCAGCCAAAAGTCAATCACACAACTTCTTAGCATATCTTCCAAGACTTGAATGACTCTTTCAGACTAACCATCTGTCTAAGGGTGGAAGGCAGTATTGAATTGTAGCTAGGTTCCCAACAATCCTTGTAATTTCTTCTAGAACCTCGATGTAAACCTTGAATCCCTGTCTAAAACTATGGAAGATGGAATTCTATGAAGGCGCACTATCTCAGATATATAGAGCTCGACTAACTTTTCCAATGAATAAGTGGTGCGTACTCGTAGAAAATGAGCTGAGTTTAGTGAGCCGATCCGCTATCACCAAAACTGACTTTTTCTTTAAAAGACTAAAAGGTAGTCTTGATACAAAATCCATGGTGATTCTATCCTATTTCCACTCTGGTATCTCCAATGGATACATCTTAGCAAAGGAACTTGGTGCTCTACTTTAACTTATTGGCAAGTCAGACAATTTGAAACATATTTTGTGATTTCTCTCTTTATTCCAAACCATCAATACAAACTTTTCAAATCTTAATACATCTTGAAACCACTAGATGGAGTTATTTCCTTAAACCATTTCCAGTAGGCATATACATTCTTCCCATAAACCACAGTTCACCAGCTTTACCCAAGCTAAAGTTTGCTGCAGTACCAGACATCATACGTTGTTTATACATACCACATTGTACATTTTTCACCTGCACTTCTAGAATTTGAGAAAAAAATGTTGGTCTAACAGTTAGCTCTGCCAATAACGATCCATCATCAATCATACTTACTCTTGCTCGTAGGGGTGTTAACGCTGGCACTATTTTTTTGCTCAAAGCATCAGCCACAACATTAGCTTTTCCAGGGTGATACTCTATGGCTAGATCATAATATTTTAGAAGTTACATCCAGCGTCTTTCGGGTAGATTTAAATCTTTTTACGTCATTAAATACTTCAAGCTCTTGTGATATGAGAAAAGACGACACTTTTCTCCTTAAAGATTGTGTTTCCATATCTTCAATGCTAAAACCGTTACTGCAAGCTCTAAATCATGGGTTGGATAGTTCCTTTTATGTGGTTTGAGTTGGCACGATACATACGCCACAACCTTACCTCTTTGCATAAGGACACATCCAAACCAATTCAAAGATACATCAATATATATAGTAAACTCCACGCCAGATTCTGGTTGAGGTAGGAATGGAGCTTCAGTTAAGATTGCTTTCAACTTTTCAAAACTTCATTGACAATCATCAATCCATTCAAACTTTTCTTTCTTTTTCAACAAACGAGTAAGGAGAGTTGCCAACATTCCGGAGCCTTTCACAAACCTTTTATAGTAGCCTGCATAACCTAAAAAGTTGCAAATTTCAATGACATGCTTGGGTGAATTCCATCCAAGCACTGCTTTTACCTTATTAGGATCAATTTTAATACCTTCAGTAGAAGTCACATGGCCCAGAAAATGAACTTCTTTCAGCTAGAATTACACTTACTGAACTTGGCATATAACTGATTTCCATTTAATATTCTCAGCACAATCCTTAAATTCTCCTCATGATCAACTTTATTCTTAAAGTAACCCTAAATATCATCAATAAAAACCACCACAAACTAATCAAAATAGGGTTGAAACACTCTATTCATTAAGTCTATGAATACTACAGGCACATTTGTTAAGCCAAAGGGCATCACTAAGAATTCATAATGGTTATACCTTGGTCGAAATACAGACTTAGGAACATCATCACCTCTGATATTCACTTGATAATATCTAGGTCGTAGATCAATCTTAGAGAAATTAGTATCCCCACACAGTTGATCAAACAAATCTTTAATTCAAGGTAGTGGATACTTATTCTTCATAGTTACCTTATTCAACTGGCGATAGGTGAAGTGTTCCATCTTTCTTCTTTACAAAAAAATTTGGCACATCCCAAGGTTAAACACTCGGTCATATAAATCTGCTATCTAATAGATCTTGCAACTGTGTTTTCAACTCTTTCAGTTCTAACGGTGCAATTTTGTAAGGAGTACAGGAGATAGGCACTGTACTAGGTTCCAATTCAATTGAGAAACTCCACTTTTGAATGCCTCCAGATGTACCAACGTCCAGAGTAGAAATCCTACACAAAATATATGAAAAGGCGGTATCCACAAGTATAAGTGTCAGGTTGTAATATAGTTACAATGGAGTAGATGAGTAGTCTGAGAATCGTACCCAAGGGAGACGAGCACTAAATTAATTCTAACCTAAGCATAAATAGATCTAATTAGTGCTTTAAATGGATTATATTACGATGAAAATAAAAATAAAGGTTTTGATAATCTATACTAATAGTAATAATAAAATAGTAGAAAAAAAGAAATAAATCACGAGAAATCAAATAATGAAATATGCCAAATCTGAGCATGGGTGATTAGCTCGCTTTAGTAATCATAACCAATTGTTGCTTCAGGTTTTCTTGTTCAATCAACTAGTCGATATCCCAGTAGGATCTTTCGATCTTTCACTAAAATAACAATTTGGCAAGAACTATTTATCTCTCGACCTCACAGTCCAAACCAATTTGGGGTTAATTTCCAAATTTGGGTTAATTTCCACCTTAATGACTTCCTAGAGTCAGGCCTAGGGTTTAGGTTCTTCCTTTCTTGAACAGCTAAGTTCCTAAGAGAACCCTACAAAACAATTAATTAATCATACCTCCACTAACTAATTCCCCACAGGTGGATTAGTTCCTCATGGATCTCATAAATAATATAACATTGATAGAATGAGTAAACATGAACAATAATTCAAGAGTATATAGTTTAGAAAAAGCCTGATTTGTATTAGAATTTAGCATAGAATCCTCGCAGAGTTTGATTATGTTCACAAATCTAATTTCTCCCACAAAAGCAAAATAACAAGAACTTGAAATAAACCTAAACTTAAGAAAAGGGAAAAACTAAAAAGAAAATCTAAAGAGAAAATTATACAATACGAAAGTTGTCCATAACATGTGTTAAATGAGCCTATTTATAGACTTTAGAGTGGTCCTTGTCTTTTAACCCTAGGTCAGCTACCATTCTCATGCTTAATGTTTGATTGTGCAGACAAAAATGCCCCTGGATCGTAATTATTTCCCGTATAGAGGTGATGACGTGACACACCAAGTCCTCTATCACGACATCAAGGACAGTATGCTCTAGCTTCAAGGGTGTGTCGCAACATCCTCAGGCTATGTCATAGAACTGAAGGCAGTTTTGAAATTCTTCTATTCTGTTCCTTATGTTGCCACATCCAATGCTCTATGTTGCAATAAAGCGGCCAGTATTGAGTTAGCACGCCTTCTAGTGGTCTCCTGTATGCTCACAAATTATATTAGCTCGCCCTTAGGCCTCATTCGGCCCCTAAAGTCAATAAAAGACTCAAATTACACATTTTATTGAATTTAACTAAAGTTACGAAAACGTAATTAAAACTTAACCAAAATGCTTGTATTCAAACTCCTAAAATGTGAAAACTAGTTTAATCTACTACACTGAATTATGGCAGATCAACTTCTCTATCAGGTGGAATCCCTAGAAGCTCTCCTGGAAACATATATAAGAAATCCCTTACAATTGGAACTTGACTGATGTCCTTTCTCAACTTAGATGAATCCAAAATGTCAGCTAAATAAGCGTCTATGCCCTTAACTAACAATTTTCTGGCGGATATAGCAGAAATTATCTTATTTGCCAAACCAGCTTGTACAATGAGCATTAATACTTACTTACTCTCAATAGTCAACAAACGCATACCTCTAGCACGATAATCTACCATAGCATTATATCTAGTCAACCAATCTAATTCCAATATAGCATCAAACTCATGGAAACTCAATAGCAACAAGTTTACCACGAAAATATACTCGCGAAACACCAACATGCAATTCTTTATCATCTTATTAATCGTAGTACTCTGACCTAGAAGATTATTCACTAACACATTGGTATCAAAATACACAACCTCAAGCCTCAGACCCTCTACAACTTTAGTACAGATATAAAATGAGTTGATCCTGGATTTATCAATGCATAAATATTGTTTTCAAGGAAAGAAAATTTACCAGTTATAACTTCTAGTAGATTAGCATATTCTTTTTCCTTCATTACATACACTCGGGTGGATACTTGTAAACTGAAAAATATATAGGATTTTTCCTATATAATTCATTACCTTTTTACTTAAATTTGTTGTTAAAACCAAGTAATTATTTAATAAATTAATGAAATATGAGAAAATATGATATTAGGACATAGAAATTATTAAAATTTGATTTTATACTTTATTATATAGTTTTCATGCATAAAATGGTTTATTTTATATTAATTTGAGCATATTATATTTTTAAGCTAGAAAGTGGGTTATGCATGATTAAATTAAATAATAAAATATAAATTTATATTTAATAATTCATTTTTAATATTTCATTAATAAATTAGGTTTTAATTAATTAAGCAAATTGATTAATTAAAGTGGTTAAATTATATTATTTGGTCCTCTAAACTATCTACTATTTTTGGACAGGCTGAGAGTTTTCTTCTAATTGCAACATCGTCCAAATTGGGGACCAAGTCAACCCAATTTTCGGCTGCACATGGATGTCATAAACCATTTTTTGGTTTAATTATACAAAATCCTTGAAGAGTTAAAGAAATAAGAGATTTTCCCGAAGATTTGTTGATTACCGAGTCTTAGTCTTGAGTTGTTGTGGCTCTCAAATTGACCAAAAATCAAGGAAAAATCAGCCACCTTTCCTCAATTCATGGCCCGCCACTCTTGGAGGAAGTTTCAAAGGATGGACACTCCTATTTTTAGCAAACTAGCTCCCTTGTCTCACCTATAAAAAAGAGCTCATTTCTCACTTTTTCAATCATCCCTCATCCCAACATCTCTCACTCATTCATCATTCTCTCAACTCTTTTAGCTATCTTTCCCCTTCATCATCCTTACATAAGGATTTTAGCAATTAAGCCTCTTAAAGAACCCTTGGTCGGCCACCTTGGAGAGCTATCAGTAAAGGAGCAATGCAAAGAAGCGAAGGAGCCTCGTCAGTCAGAGTCTTGGGTGGCAGCCACTCTGAATTGGGTTTAATCTTTCTTTTCTTTAAATTTAATTTAAAGATGTTTGCTATTTGTTCTTTGTTCTTGTTTACAACAATGATAGCTTAAATTTATTTAAGCTAGGATGATTATTTTGATTAAATAATATTTATTCGATTCATGCTTATAATGTTTGTGCCACAATCGATCATGTTTTTAATTAAAATCAAGTCTGTATTTCCTTCATACGTGATTGAAATGCTCCTAAACTAGCTGAGTGATCCTAACCAAACGACGAATAATGGACGCATAATTGAAATGTGAATGCTCAATTTAGATCCTAACACGATTAAATTGTAGGTTGCATAATAACTCTAACCAAGCTCTATTATCTGCATAGTTTTTATATTTGTGTGATAAATTGTTTCAAACCTAACATGTCCCTGTTACCTCACACGAATGCTAAGAAACCCTTAGTAAATAAGGATTAGTAAAATGCATATTTACTAAGTAAAGGATTCCGAAAGGACCTAATGTGTTTTCCAAACTCATGAAAGATCGAGTTGCCATGGAATGTTTTTTCGAATATTATTAATCATGTTGATAATAAATTGAGTTTAATTAAAATAATTGTCCTAGTTTATTTATGTTATAATTTTTGCAGATTGTGTTAAATTTACTAAAATCTATTTCATTCATATAGTTTGCATACTTAGGATAATTTGCATTAGGGATCATTTCATTTAGTTTAATACATTTTAATCACCACTTCTCAACTATATTGTGTTTTTATTTACCAAATTGTTAATATAATTTAACAAATTAAGTGACTTAGCAAAAATACAATCCCTGTGGAGACGATAGCTCGATACTTACTTATTACTTAATAACGACTATGTACACTTGCACAAACCCCAGCGTTACAATACTCCAAACTTGGCTTAGTGAAACTTTTCCTTGGTGTCCCTTGAATTGAGCTAGATTTTACAGCTACCTCGGAGCTGGCCTCTTGTTGAAACTTTTGAGGCTCACAAACAGACTACTCTATACCTACCTCTATCTTAGAGGGACAATCCTTAACCAGATGATCCTTGGATCCACATCCAAAGTATGCTCCAGAATATCTCCAACATTCTCCTTCATGGCTTCTTCCACAGTGCTCATAGTTAGCATTTCTTATTATTCTGGATCCTCCTGAACATGCCATTGAAACAATCGGTCTACTATTTCCTTCACGCCTGAAACTCATAGGTTGTGAATCTCTTCTTGATGTTGAAAAAGTTTGATCTCTTGGCTTCTTGAAATTTGTTGGAGGTGGAAGGCTAGACAATCCACATTTCATTCTTTCTCTTTCAAAGTTTTTGCTCCTTTCTCGAATAATTGTTTCTATTTGGTGAGCTTTGATTGTCATAGTTGCAAAAATTTTACAATCTAAGGTCACTACCAAAGCACGAATTTCATCTATCAAATCTCATTCAAACTTGTCACACATCTTTTTCTCTAACTGGAACATGTTCTTAGCATAACGACTTAGTCTAACAAACCATCGTTCATAATTAATCATAGACATCCTTCCCTGTTTAAGATACAAAATTCCTTCTTCATCTGCTCTTCATACATTTAGTTCATGTATCTTTCTCTAAATTTCTCCAAAAAGAACTCTTAATGAATCATCTTCTTAGGGGTCACACTAGTCAATGTCTCCCACCACTGATAGGCTTCTCCTTCCAACAACGATATTACATACAAGAGACTATCTTCTGTTGTGCACTTTAGTACTTTTATCACTTTGCAAACTCAAGACAACCATTGTTAAGCCACAATGGGATCATAACCTTTGTCACCTAAAAATTTATTAGCACATCTTTTACAAATCTCCTTCTAAAGATCTCCTTTAGATGGAGTTACAACTGGTATTGGTGGTGCAGGTGGTGTTGGGCATACCACTTCTAGTTATGGTTGCTAAGGCTATTGAGGTTGGGGTGTTTGAGTAGTCCCCAAAAATTGGTCAAACATTTACATCATCATCATGAAGAAAAATATTTTGGAAAGCATTACCAGCTGTTCCCAAACCAGCTGTAGGTGTTTGCTCTGGAATAGGAGGCATATGACTTTCAATTTCTTCACTGATTGCTTCTTTGGATCCTTTAGACATTGTTATCAACACTACAAGAAAATTAAAACTATTTTAAAACACAAGGACTAAGCTAGAGATGTATCAAGCATGATGGGTCATGACACAACCTTTGATTTTCCAAAAATTGGCTAAACCTTTGCTTTGATACCAAACTTGTAACACGCCAAACCTGACCCGATAATCAAATCCAAGAATGATGTGTCACTTGACTAAAGTTTCAATGTCATCATTGGTAGTTTAAAAAAATTTTAAAATTGCCTGTTGTATAAGTTTTTAATAAGTAAATTTCATGGAACAGAATATAATAATTCAAATCCAGACATTGATATTTACTAAAAATCTCGTAAAAACAGAGTATTATCAAAATAGTAGTTCTTTATACAGATCATTTCCAAAGTATATTTAAATGCCACCCCTAAGAGTCACGTATGATATAGAACAAAATTGTCAGCTCACAATAGCAGCATCACTCTGGCGTAGTCCTTCTAAGAAATAATCTTCCTTTAGTCAGCAAGCTTGAAAAGGAAAAGATAACATAGTAAGTTCATATAAAATTAGTGAGTTCCAAAGAGAAATCATACATATCATTACTTACAACACAATTGAACCTTTTAGAAGGACTTACTCACGATAACCATAGTACACCCAATGACATGTACAGAACACAGATAGACTTAGTGTGTCAATTTACTTAACACATGGGCGTATACTGTACGCCGACTTAACACAACTTAGATGACCCATCTTCATGCCAGCCACGTACCCAAAATTCAAAATCAGAAACATATCATATACTCTCATTCACTTACATGCTGCCCTTTAACTCATCATATCATTTTCATTTAGAATAGCATGTTTTATTGTGATCTGCCAGTCCGATTTGCAATATAGCTACCCTACTAGAGGCTACACAAACATATGTCTTCTTCATCATCACCACAAATCATATCTCACATATCAAAATTAGATGGTACTAACTTAAGCATGAAGGATTGCCCTTACTTCATAACACAGACTGATTGAACTCAAACTGATGGTACTGAACGACCATCATCCGCACATATACCTTTCATACATTACGAAGAAAGATTACTTACCATAACCAAGTTATATAGCAATGGAATTTACAACACATGAAAGTAGAAGGAACTCACCAAAAATTCTAGCACAAATCTACGAAGTAGATTCTTTATCTTTATTGCAGCTTTAGCAGAATTTACACATAGATAATCTAGAATCTACAGTACAATCGATACCACTTAGTCTAGAATCAGGAAGTTTCTTTCCTTACACACCATTCTAATATCTATGCATACAGTACGAAAAACACATAAATGACTTCAATAATAACCTAAAGGTTCATCAGTAATTACCAAGAAGTTAGTATTAATGTAGATGTTAGCCAAATACTTCAAACCTTCACTTTTATGAAATTTTCTAGACTTAGGTTTTTCAGAGGCTTACACAGAAAATCAATGAAGAAGTAGAAGAAGACGTAAAGGTATTTCAGAAAAACCACCGCTATCCTTATATACTTAAGCAACGGAGACAAGGATTAGTGGAAAAATTAGATAATTCCACTAACATTCTTGATTTTTTTGATTAAGTGTACTTAACAAATTTTATGTCTTATCATCTATAGTAGTCTAGTTCAGTTAAAACTAAATCTGAACTTGAGTAACAAAATCATCATGCACTAAAATAATAAGCGAACCTAAACAAATACAAACTTAACGAGTTCTCCCAAAGCATCTAGGGTGGGCGGATACTTAACAGAGAAGTCAGCCAAACCTTAGAGCTCACCAAACTAGGAGTTCGCCAAATGGAGAATTACATAGAATTCTCTGCTTAGCCATGACAAATACTTTACTTACTCAAATCTATCCTTAATTTACCATTTATATGTCAAAAAGTAACCGAAAACTGAGACTTCACCAGATGAGATGCTACAGTGGAGATTACAAGCTAGTTGGCTATTGTTATGTTGACTAAGTGGGAGACCGTGATGCCTAATGCTCAACTACTATTTATGTGTTTATGCTTGGGTATGGAAAATTTTCTTGGTGTAGCAAAAGACAACCAATAGTACCTTTGTTAACCACAAAAGTAGAGTATCGTGCAGTAACGATAGCAGCTTAAGAAAGCACTTAGCTTTTTCAACTATTGGAGAAGTTACATCAGCCAATAGATTTTCCAATTCCTTTACATTGTGACAACTTGTCATCTATACATCTGCAGAGAATTTAGTTTTTCATGCACAAACTAAACGTTTGGAAGTGCATTACCATTTTATTACAGAGAAAGTCTTGTTAGAAGAAATCAAGTTGGAACATGTCAAGAGAAAAGACCAAATTGCATATCTGTTTACAAAAGACTTGTGGTACAACAAGCTCAAAAGCTTATGTCGTCAGCTTGGCACGATGGAAATTGGTGTTGAGGGGGTAGTGTTGATATAGCAACACCAACTTATGATAACCATTTAATATATTGCAAAATATATTTTATATAAGTTTGTTAGTGGTCATTGTTATACTAAGTTTAACATTTGCCTTTAGGTTAATAGGAGTCAAGTTTAACCTTTGTGTTTAATCTTTAAAAACCAATTTTAACTTTAGCTGTTTTCAAGAAAAAAGGATAAAGAATCCTACATTATTAAAAAAACAATGAGTAAGGTGTCTTGTTCCTATATAAGAAAAACATATTATAAGTTTTTGAGTACTCAAAGTAAAATATTAAGTTCTCTATTTAGTTTTCCAAATATTTTCATTTCATTTACTTTAAGTATTTAGTAGGTGTAATAAAATATTTGTTTTGTAGTGTTGGAGGTGTGAATATTCTATAGTGTATATATATAAATATTAGTTTTATGGTGTCTTGGTTGTGAATGTTCTACGATGTATATATATTTGAAAAATGAAATATATACGCTAGCTTTAAAAATGAACGCCTTGTTTGGTTCAATGTAATGACTATGCCATTACAAAATGGTTCCAAATTCTAAAGTAAAACAGATGTTTGGTTTAGTGGAAAGCTCAAAACACCGAATGACAATTCCAGTTTCATTCCAAAAACCATTAAATAGCCATTTAGGGGAAGAGGTGTCGAATTGCCTATTGCATCCTCTCCACCAAATGACCCTTCTTTTCCCTTTCGAAAATACCCTTTAAAATGAAATTTATCAACACTTTCACCTTTTTTTTCTTTGGCCATCAACAGTCTCACGCTCAAATCAACCTAAAAGGAAGCAAATCAACTTGAAGGCCAAAGACCCACACTTTGTTTACCACTCCTAAGCGATTCCAACCCATTATTGGTATCGCCTGGTGTTCACCAAGGCCCTGCTTGTTTTGATGGTTTCAATGCTAAGCTTGTTGACAGAGATGGCTTTCAGTATTGTTTCATCAGTGGTACCTTCTCTTTCCTTTGCTTTCTTTTCCAGTTTTTCATTGATTTAGGAATTTCAATATGTGGGTTTTCTTCAATTGGACTTGTAGGATCTAAAAGCTTCAAATAATTCACAAAAAAGCACTTAACTTGTTAAATGATGAAATTATAAAAACTTAAATATGTAAATGTGAATTCAAAAATTTCCAAATTAAAAAAGACTAACAATGGTTGGTTGAATCTTAGTGATTATCCTATTTATACACATCTATATATCAGCAATATTTACTCATTGTATACTCGCCTTTTAGTTTTCATTTCTCCTTTTTTTTATTTGTTTTTAAGGTAAGTTTCTATCCCAAATGACTGAAACTTTTTTATATTGATTAATATTATGGATTTTTTTGTAAGTTCAATTCAACTAGGGTTCATTTTGCATTTTTATTGATTTTTTTCAATTTTGTTTCTGATATTTTTCATTAGAATTATCGTGCTGTATGGGCTGTCAATATTCTAATTAATCATTCTTCTTGTTTCATCTTTGATATAACTTTTGACTCTTTTAGTTAATGGTTGTAGGCCTTATCAACATTGTTTTAACAGTTGGCCTCATTGCATTTTCTTGCAGGCAGTAACAAGTGATCTCCTTTTGAAGCTACCATTTACAACCATAATTGAGTATCTTTAGATTAGCCTCAATAAACTTCATATGACTCATTGAGGTTCATATTAGTGACCCATTGCCAATTTTTATATCTTTGTACCTTTGGGAAATCATAATGCGTATTTTGTGGGTGAAACTTCAAGTGTACAATTAAATATATTTAAAATTTTACCCTTTATTATATGCTTTTTTTTCATGGGTGAGCTATCATTTTGGTTAAAATAACTTAAACTCAATGGTCCCTCTTTGCTTTTGGCAACACATAGTGATAGCTTTAGTCATTATTATATGTTTTTTCATGGGTGAGCTACCATTTTGGTTAAAATTGCTTTAACTTAATGGTCTCTTATCTTTGTTTCTGGCAAAGCATAATGATAGCTTTGACTAAGGTGATGACCTCTCTATGTCGATGATTACATTGTGAGAGATATTCTGAAGTAAATTTTAGGAGAAAATGTTAGGCACGGTATGTTTTTAGCTTTTCTTCAAATTTGGTAACCATATATAGCTTTTAAGTATGTTATTTGCTATTACACTTAAATTCATCACATTCAACAAACATCTCTTATGAATTTATTTAAACTATTGTTATAAGAGTACTTATGTTCTCTTTTAAAACATAAAGAGGCTAAACTTCCTAAAAAGAAAATAAAATTGATTGGGTAGAAAAACTAATTCAATCAGATTAAATTTTTTTGGATAAAGAAAGACTAGACCATTAAATTTTTAAGGTAATGATATGGTAACTTATATTTTGCGGTTGGTCATTTCGATTGAAGCGTGTGATCTTATGTTTTTATATATTTAAACTATTCTTTGTTCAATACTGTCTTATATATTGAACTATTCTTGTAATCGAATTATTTAACCACAATATCTCACTGCCTTTGTTTTCTTCAAGTTAATAATTTTTGTTTCAATATTTGTTGGTTAATGATGCATAATACTTGTTTCTATACTTGTCAAAATGCATTTTATTTTTGGTGTTGTGTTTTTCTATGCTGATTAGTGTTGGGAATGGATTGCTAGTGGCTCTTTTGTCTTGGGCTAAGGGTTTTTTTGTGTGTCAAGATGTATGTACTTTTTTGGGCTAAAGATTCCTTTTAGAATTGATAAGCTAAAGAATCTTAAAAGGTTGTATGATTTTATCATAGGGGAAGGTGATGGTTGTCATTTTTGGTTGCACAGTTGATATGTAAGTCGTGCAAGTGTACACATCGAACAATTAATAAAGTGATTATTGAGATCGTCTCCACAGGGATTAGATAGGTATAATTTGGTCGAGTTATTATAGTTAAGTTAGATTAATGCTAAAGCAAAATAAGAATAAAAATGTAGTGGCAAAATGAGAGAATGATGATGTATAAAATGTGCAAAACAAAACAAGTAAACAGAACAAGAATGCCACGGCAAAATCACTATGAAAAAGGGTTGAGGAACTATAATGTTGATTAGAACGGGTGGGATTACTAATGAATCTACCTTCACTACCTATTAATGCCACAGCAAAGTCGTGAATATTTTATTGCTCGATAGGTTTCTACAGTAATCTGCTTCTCTCGAGAGTAAGACCTTGGGTTACCACTCCTAGGGCACTATATATCTATAGGCTTTGAGTTTGACTACCCTTAATATTTCCTACCTCCTTTCATACAAGGCAAGGCTCTATGTCTAGAGGTTGCTACAGATAAGTGATTAATCATTTACTCATATTATCCAACTCCTATCTAGTTAACCTAGCCCTATTGGAATTAAGTTATCCTTGTAAACCTTTCGCGCATTTGTCAATGTACAGGCTGTGTATAACATGAAATACCATTGAATAAAATAGTAAAACAAACCAAACTTAAACTTTAAACATTAATAGAAATAAAGGTTTCATCAAAGTAATCTCGAGCCTAAGAGATTTAGCTCATGGTTGGGCAAATCAAGTTTGAGTTTAATACAATAACCAACATCATCAATAACAAAAAAGCTTTAAAGAAAAAAAGCACGATAAGAAACAAAGGAGGAAACCTGAGATGACAACTTTCGCCTATCTAGCTCTCAACACAGGCAGCTCAATATCTTGCAGTTGCCAAAGATGATTGCAAATGTTTTCTCCTTCTTTTGTTGCCATTGTTCTTGGCCCCTACCCGATATTTTCTATTTCATCCAAGGTTGTTGTCCCAGTCTGTTTTCAGCTGCTCAAGGTTGCTCTGTTTCATCTAAATGTTGCCCCTTAATTAGGGTTCCCTGCTTGGCTTTTATAAGTTTCACCTTCTAAGGTAGGTCCATCAGCCCACGATCCTTCTTCTATTTTCCAGGTAGATATATCGGGTACACATACATGTGGGGCCAAGAGCGGTACACTTTAAGTGCTGACTAGGCATCTTTCCGGCATTACCAAGGCATTTGTGTTAGCAAACTGTCCATACTTTGCCACGGGAAACCGTCAACCTTTGCTCTACACTCTACACCTGCCAAACAATCGCCAAACAAATCCTTCCCACAAGCAGTTAAAAGCAACATGTAATCACAATTAAACGCAATTCAAGCTCTTCAATGCAAGGCTTTAAAAGTGCCAATGCAATATCCTAAAATTCAACTAACAACACTTATGTATTGGCAATTGACCTAGACTAAGGGCATGAAATATAACTCCTTTCAAGAGTTATCAGTCATATTAGAGATTTTGAAAATTTTATCAAACCTTAAATATGATATTTGTCTTTTTGGGTTGGAGAATGTTAATGGTGAAAATTTAGGGGAAGCCAAGTTAAAAGAGAAGCAGGGGATTGAACGATTGGTATTTGAATAGGGTTGGGACTTTAAGACAGATACAAGGAAAAAAAGTTGAAGAATGGGTGCTAGACTCTCTTCATCCTTCGAAAAAACTTGAGCAACCATTCATTGAGAATTATGGTGGTGCGAAATTCTCTACTTGGATTGTAGATTCTTCCTTCAAAAATATGTTGTCATTGGAGCTTTGTACCGGTAAAAATTACAAATCTTTACCATCGATTGGAAGGTTGTTGCTAAAAGATCTTTCAATTAGTGGTTTGGATCAAGTACACAAGATTGGTGCTAAGTTGTTTGGAGAAAATCAATCAAATGCTTTTGCATCATTAGAGTCTCTTTGTTTTGACAATATGTTGAATTGGGAAAAGTTGGACCTATGTGAAGATGATGTGTAAGTATTGAAATTTCCCAACCTTTGTAAACTTTCAATTAAAAGATGTCATTTATTGTTGGTAAGGTTGCCAACCATCCTTCAATCCTTGCAGAAACTTGTAATCTATGACTATAGAAGGCTGGTACTTTCAATTTTAAGTTTTTCGTCTCTATGTGAATTAAGCATTGAAGGCTGTGAACAATTGGTTGATGAAGGCTCTTCTTCTATAAAGGAGGTTACCTTTTTGAAAAGGGATTCCAAGTGTTGAATATTTGGAAATAAAATGTTTGTGCCTTTTTGTTTTTGATGCTTCAGTAATCCTAATACCAATGGATGAGTAGAAAAATAAAAAATTTAGACTATTTATATAGTTTTATTATGTTGGTACCAAATTTCAAACTATTTATACAAATGTTTCAATGATCCTAATACTAATGGATGAGTGGAAAAATAAAAAAGATGCACTTTTTCTTTTCGATGCTTTGTGCCTATTTATTTTTTTAATAAAAACTTTGTGTTTAATACAATTCATCAATTTTAGATTATAACACAAGAAATTTTATATAAAAAATTATGTAAATAAAAAATGAAAATTATTATTTTATTAAATTGTATTTAATAATAATTATATGAAAATATGATTAAATTATTTATTATTAAATTATATTTAATAATAATCCTATTATAATTTAATAACAATAAGAATAATCATCTACCTAAAAAAATTCTACTAAGGGTATTCTGGTCGTATAAATCTTTTTCCTTATGCTATTATAATATCTATTCTATTCAATCAAACACAAAAATGTTGTTACAGCTCTATTTCATTCCATTCAACCAAACAATTGAATTACTATTACAGCTTTATTTTTATTTCATTACAATCTTATTCTATTCTCCCAACCAAACCTGATGTAAAGGTTGATGGCTTTGATATTCCCACAACTACCCTCAACATTGTAGCATAAAACATCAATTAGATGACAAACGGAGATTACTTCTAAATTCCAAACTCAGCATTCTTAGCCTTTTTAGGGATTTACATTTAATGTAGGGCATAGATAGGACTGTGGTAACCGTATACAACTAATTAATTTCGACTGCCTGGCTCCTATGAGGCTCCGCCTAAGTGGATAGCGGGAATTTTATTAAAGAGAAAAAGCACATTGCCTATAAATTGTGAAAGAAGCGAACACAAATAACATACAAAAGAAAAAGAGATGGAAAATGTAACTGATTCAAAGAGCAAAGGCGAGAAGGGAACAATCTTGGTGACCAACGACGATGGAATCCAGGCACCTGGCTTGAAAGCTTTGGTTAGCGTCCTCGTTTCCACTCATCGATTCAACGTTCTTGTTTGCGCTCCTCAGCTGTACGTAAAAACACGAAATGTTTCTTCTAGGTTTAACCTTGATTTGCTTTAAGATTGTTGAGTTTTGGATATACGAGTATTTTAGGAAAATGAAAAATAGTATGTGCTAATTGTAGGGAAATGTCAGCTGTTAGTCATAGTATTACATGGCGTCAACCACTTCGTGTGGAGAAAGTTGAAATGGATGGAGCCACTGCTTTCAAGACTTCTGGTAATTTCGATGCTTCATCCCATGAATTCTACTTCATATTTTAATAGATTTATGCTTCCTTATGCGTATAATGTTTTCTTTTGGGGGGTTAGGAACTCCGGCAGATTGTGCTTCTTTGGGAGTCTCCTCGGTGCTGTTTCCTTCAGTTCCTGACCTGGTAGGCTGGCACTTCCCTTAGATAATATTAAACACGTTTTAACATGAATACGATAACCATATATGTTGAACAGGTTATCAGTGGCATCAATCAGGGCAGCAATTGTGGTTATCACACGTAAGTAATATATGATAAATTCATATGATCAAGTGTATTTTTATTTATTTATTTATGTTTTCGGTACAAGAGTTGGACCAAGTTAAGCTGGGTTTGCTACAGATTTTTATCATGAAAATACTTAAATCCTATCTATCAATAAAACTGCAGTGTTTATTCTGGTACCACTGCCGGTGCTCGAGAAGCATTCTTAAATGGCGTTCCAGCTATCTCCATATCCTACGATTGGTATGCATGAATATTTTTCACTATTTTTCCACTACAATGCAATTTCCCTTCCAATTTAAAATTTAATTCAATGGAGTGTATTTAATTCATATTTGATATATATTTTTAACATGGAATACTATTTGATGTATTGTCTATGCATAAGTCTTATGCATTATCAGTAAATAATAGCACGATACTTTATTATTAAATTAAACAAAAAATATAAATGACCTCAATAGGGGCGAAGCCAGAAATTTTGTTTAGAGGGTCGAAATTAAATTTTAATTTTTAATAGTTTATATCTTTATAATTTTTAAAGGATTAAACCAAATTTGTATTATTTTTAGGGGGCCAGGTGCAATTTTACTTTTATTAATTTAAAATTTTAAATTTTTTTAAAGAGCCTAAATGAATAATTTTCCATTTTAGGGAGGTCGGGCCTCTGCCAGCCCTAAATACGCCACTGGACCTCAAAAAAATCCTAATAATTTTATTTCAACATTATTTGTAACTATTGAAAATAAATATTAATAATTTGCGTTTTAAGTATATGGGATTTTTAAAGAAAACAATTATGGTCAAATAATAATTTTTTTTTATAATATGGTCAAATAATAACTTTAACATTGCGTTGAAATAACTAGTTAAATCCTTCATTTTTTTTTCCATTTATGTTCCTCCATATACTCTAAATTAATATTTACTTTTATCAGTGGTATTTTATTTTTATCTTTTTTCCTCTTGTAGTTATGGTGGTCTTAGTTTGGAGGAATTCGAGAAGATGCTAAGGTAAAAATATTTTTTCTTTTTGTTAATTAAGAATAAATTTTAAATTTCTACACGATTTTTAATATAATATATCATACACAAAATTTGATAAGAATCAAATATTAATTTTAATTCAATTTTCACATAATACTAACAATATTATCTATGTAACATTATTTTCTTTTAAATATGCAAAAATTGTTAATATAATATTTTATTAAATTAAAAAACAAATGAAAAAATTTAAATTATTTTCACTTTGAAAAACAAATTATTTTTAGGTTAACAAAGTACAAATTTTTTATCATTATAGCAACTTGGAAATAATTTAAATTTAATCGTTTGACTTTTAGCTTAATAAAGAATCATATTAGCAATTTTCAATTAACATAATCGAAAATATGCCACATAATAATGTGTTAGTGAAATATGAAAATTAAATTAAAATTAAAATTTTTGTATTTAATTATACGAAATTAAATTTCGTATATAATATTATGCATTAAATCAAATTTTATATATAATTTAATATTTATCGCTTAATTTTTTTTAAACTCAATACTTGGCTGGAATATTAATAAATTTGATTTTTGATTGATGAAATATTGGTTAAACTATTTATAACTAGAGATTTAAATAATGATTAATATTATTGATTGATCATTAATTCAATTGGTATTATTGTTGTTGTAACAATTAACAAAACATAGATTTGGGTGCTTCTTAAGCGAATATTATTTCTATGATGATGTGTGATCATATATAGAAAATCACATCAAATATTAGCCCTTTAAATAATAAATTATAGCCATCAAAATCAAGATATAGATTTAAATTATATTTTAAAAATAAATTATTTTTTATAAACAAAATATTATAATAAAAATGATTATAATTATTTTATTTACAATTGATTATGAAAAGAAAACAAAATTCATGACTGCAACTAAAAATACTTCCGCAATTTGAATCCTGGACAAACTTTTGTCCCTCTATCATTATGAAAAAGATCTTATAGGTTTAGCTTTTGATGTAGAGGAATTAAGCCTTCGCTGCTCAAAATGCCTCTCATAAATGTTTACGGCTAAAAGAGTCATCCGTTCAGTCTTGCAAGTTATGTTCTTTAATTTGAATTGATTTAAACTAATACTATTTAAATTACTATTAAATTATGGTACAAAATTGTATAATAATATATTAATAAATTAATATAAAAGCAAATAATATTTTGATTGAAATGGTAAAGTTAAAGTATTAAAATTTTAGGTGTTTTTTGATAAACTGAGAAATTAAAGTGTTGTTTGATCAACTAAAAAATTACATGCTAAATAAAATAAATGTTAAAAAATTAAGTGCTGAATTTAAGTTATAAATTATGTTTGATACATTACTTAATCAATTAAGTAATAAAACTAGATTGTTTGAATATACATTTTAAATTATAAAAAAAAATATTCTACATTCCATATTTAATTTTTAAACATTTTACTTTATTATAAAAAAGTCAAATTTTAAATTTAAAGTTTTTTATAGGATAATATAATATTAAAATAAATAAAATAAAATCGAAGTAATTGAAAATATATTCCATTAAATGATAAATAATTCATATCGGCCTATCATATTCTACACTTTATTATAGAAAAATTTTATCGGATTATTTTCAGTTTCGATTATTAAACATGTGTAAAAAAATAATGACTTAAATGAAAATTTTACCTCTAAATTATAGGATTTTTTTTCATTTAGGTTCCTATTTTTTTTTATAAAAAATGATACCTAAACTGTAAATAATTTTTAATTCAACTATTTTTCTGTGTTAAAAATATTTGAACGACCAATTGAATTATTACACGAGGCAAAATTTTAATTAAAATCAATTTTCTTTTCTTTTTCTTCCTTCTCTCCTCTCCCATGTTATTCTTTTAACTGAATTCTGGTTACTCAAGGGTTGAGGCTGGAAGCAAGACTAAGATGAATTATGAGTATGAAGCTGCTGCAAAGGCTTGCTTGCCAATAATAAGTGGAATAATAGCTGAGATCAAGAACAATACTTATCCTCAAGGTTGCTTTTTAAATATGGACCTCCCCAAAGACATTGCCAATCATAAGGTATGTTTCTTACTTGTAGCTTATAGTTTTTTATTTTATCATTATTCAAATTATGATACATTCATTTATGATATAAGTGAAAATTTATGTAAAAAATTTAATAAAAATTGATATAACAATTAAATATGACTTTCATTGAAATGATAAATAACAAATTTAATAAAATTTGATATAACAAATAAATAAGTGAATTTATTAAAGATCATAATTTATTAGACTCGAATATCACCGTAGGCCAGTATTTATCTAGATTTTATGTAAAAAGATAAATTTATCTTCAACTTAATATCTATTATGTTGCAAATGTAAAGAGTTTTTAGTAACTTTAGGACTGAGTTGGAACTCACTTGGTGAGCAACACCAATTCAATCAAAATATTAAATATAAACCTTATTCGAGAATGCTCCAGGGTTGGAAAAGCACTTTTCCACCCTAAAAACAATGCCAAATACTTGACTTTGGGGTTCAAAGAATAGTGAAAAAGTGCTTTTCAATCGAAACATAAAAGCTAGAGTTTAGGTGTTTTTTATTTTTTTACTTTTGTGTTTTGAAATGCAAATTATCAAAAAATCTTATTTATATTACTTATTTAGAATGTATTTAAAATTTTAGATTAATTAATTAATTAATTAATATTAAATTATTTAAATATTATTTATTATTATAATCAAAATTTTAAAAATATTTCATGTTAACTATATTTACAAATAATTTATTGATCATTAAAAAATATTTAGATATATATTATGTAGAATTATATTAAATCATTTAAATATTATCTATATTAATTTATTTTTAATTTTCAACATTATGTGTAAAATGGATATTTTAACTTTTCATCTTACTTTTTTACAATAATGTCAAACACTTAACTTAACAAATTATACTTTTTCCACAACATTTTTTAAAAACACTTGTTTCAAATCAAAATTTTCAAAAGCATTTCTTAACTCAACAGTAATTTCAAATTAATCCATAATAAATATAATTATCTCTTTCGAGAATTTTAAAGAAAAATTGTAATCTTATAAGTTATTTTGAGTTTTTTTCGTTTATCAAATATATGATAAAAACATTTAAAAATTGAGCACACATATTAGACCTGGTTAATGGCTAGGCCATGGACAAAAATTTCACAAATTTGAAAGGAAATCAGTATTTGATAATAAAAAGCCTTTTTATTTAAATTTAATTATAAAATCTAAAAATATTACTATAAAAAAATCTTTTTTAATATTTTAGTAAATGAGTCACTTGCCTAAGCAAGCAAGAGGATAAAAAAATGGGTTGTGATTTGATCAGTTAATGGCTCTGATATTGATGTCATGTCCACATCTTTTTAAAAGCCATCTTCCAAGCCCGGTTAAAAAATATTGAAATTTATAAAAATAATATTTTTAATTTTTTCTTGTAGAAAAAAATAACAATTGGTGATTTATAAACATAATTTTTTTTGAGTGAAACTAGTTAAACATAAATGATATGGCTGTTTCTTTTGAGGGATGACAAGGCTATTGCTTCCTTTACCAGCTTATATACATTGATTTTTAAAGATTTCAAGCTTTTCTTACTTTATTTTATATTTTACTCATGACGTAATTTTAGAGTTTTCTTTTAACCCCTAAAAGGGGTACAAAGTGACAAAACAGGGGAAAAGTACGATGAAGATAAGATGGAAGCAAATTACAAGTAATGGACAACCCTCTGAAATTGACCACCATCTTTTATTCCGTAGACAAGTAAGCTCTTTAATTTCCCATTTTCAATTACATCGCACACCTCGATGGAGTTAATCTTGATTTTGAAGTTCGTTGTCGGTGCAATTAACTTATTTTAATTTAATATAATCATTAATGTCTTACCAGTAGGCCAGCTCATATCAATTGGGGCTTAACATAAAATTTTTCATAGACAAGTTTAGTTTTTTTTTTTATTCTCCAACAATTCAACCATCATCTTTATATTTTTTTTAAAAATAAAGAAAAATGCATGAGCTGATAATATTTGAATTTACTATTTAAATTATATTTTTAGATGAATATTTGAATTTGAATCTATTATTCACTTTATACAAATTTTATTTAAAAATTTAAATTTATAAATTTAAACATTTACTTTGAATTTTGACATCCCCTTAGTTAAAAATGGACTCTTTTCCTCTTTATTGTTTTTTTCTTGTATAGTTGAGTGGATTCCAAGTTGACATAGACGAGTCAGATCACAAAAGTCTTCAAGAAGGATACGTAAGATATATATATATTCAATTATTTGAGTTATAATTGTCTATCGCATCAATTATAGTACATAATTATTAAACTAACTTTTAAAACAGTAATGATTTTATGATTTTGGTTGAATTATAATTCAGATAAGCATCACTCCTCTGGGGATTCTCACTCATCCAGACAAGGATTGCAAGGCATACTTTGAAGATTGGCTCCCAAACTTGATTCAGCAACACCAATCTCATAATCCTTTGTTGGATTAATGTTGTGGAAAGGAAATGCTGATATGGATGATTAAGGATCCACCCATCAATAATATTTGCTTTAAATTTCTTAATGTTTCGTATTTTTAAATTAGTATTTTAGCAAACTTTACTCAAATTTTATTTTGTGATATTAATAAGGTCGTGTGCTTGCTTATCGGATTAAATAAAGGATGTTTTGTGTAACGCCCCAAACTCGACCTGGAAGTTTAAGCAGAAACTTGGACGAGTTACACCAAGACAATAAAAATTGATTTTTTTGGGATTTTAATTTTAAAAAATAGAATTTTTTTTCAATTTAGGTGATTCGTAGTTTCATGTTAGAAATTGACTGATACGAACGAGATTACCAAAAGGAAAGCAAGACAAATCCAAGACAATTTACAAACCCAAAAGATCAATTTGCAGTTATTTCAGGGTAAAACAATTTGAGCTCTCGTACGCTGTCCGATCCTAAATCAAATGTTTTCCTCAACAGATGAAGGTAAGAAAAATGGTGAGTTACAAAGCACCGCGTATAACAAGGCTCAAATACAAATAAGTAGAGCATACTATATAACTCGTAGTAACGCAAATAAATTATGAGCAGTTGTATAACTAGTACGGACAACTCTAGAGCATCATAGAGATTTAATCAAATGTAGTACAACAGAACAAAGAAAAACATAATAGAGTAGAGCAGAGCAGAGTAGAACTGAACTGAACTGAACTGAACAAAACGGAGCAGAGCAGAACAGAACATGTATGTTTATGTAGATGTAGTATTTTTCAAACAGATCAGAATGTAGATTTATCAGAAACAGTCTTCTCAAACTCGGTTACACACAAAAATAGAGTTTTTCCCCGAACTAATCCATCCAAAACTCACCAAGAAAGTCATCCCGAGTTGATACCACTAAATGTAACACCCCAAATTTGACCTGAAAGTTTAAGCCAAACTTGGACAAGATACACTAATGCATTAAAAACTCATTTCTTTTCGGGATTTTAATTTTGAAAACCAGAAATTCATTTTTGTCGATTTAGGTGATTTTGTAATTTCGTGTTAGAAATTGATTGATACGGATGAGATTATCAAAAGAAAAGCAAGGCAAATACAAGACAATTTACAAACCCAAAAGATCAATTCGTAGTTATTATAGTGTAAAACAATCCAAGCTCCCGTATGACCAGGCTCAAATACAAATAAGCAGAGCATACTATATAACTCGAAGTAACACAAATAACTTACGAGCAGTTGTATAACCAGTACGGAAAACTCTAAAGTATCACAGAGATTTAATCAAAGGTAGTACAATAGAACAAAACAAAACATAATAGAGCAGAACAAAACTAAATGGTATAGAGCAGAGCAGAACAGAATAGAACAGAACAAAGCGGAGCAGAGCAGAGCAGAACATGTATGTTTCTACAGATGTAGTTTTTTTCAAACAGAACAGAATGAAGATTTATTAGAAGCAACCCTTTCAAGCTCCGTTACGCACAAAAATAGAGTTCTCCCCCGAACTCATCCATCCAAAACACACCAAGAAAGTCATCCCAGGTTGATACCACTAAATGTAACACCCTAAACCCGACCTGAAAGTTTAAGCCAAACTTGGACGAGTTACATCAATGCATTGAAAACTAATTTCTTTTTGGGATTTTAATTTTGAAAGCAAGAAATTCATTTTTTTCGATTTAGGTGATTTTGTAGTTTCGTGTTAGAAAGACTGATACGGATGAGATTACCAAAACGAAAGCAAGGCAAATCCAAGACAATGTACAAACCCAAAAGATCAATTCGCGGTTATTTCAGTGTAAAACAATCTGAGGTCTCGTACGCTATCCGATTCTGAATCAAATGTTTTCCTGAACAGATGAAGGTAAGAAAAAAGGGTGAGTTACCAAGCACCACGTATAACTAGGCTCAAATAGAAATATGCAGATTATACTATATAACTCGTAGTAACACAAATAACTTAAGAGCAGTTGTATAACCAGTACAGACAACTCTAGAGCATCACAGAGATTGAGGACTATTTTGGCAATACTTTTAAAATGTGCTTTTGAAAAGTGCTGTGGAAAAGTACTTTTGAGAAGTGCTTTTAAAAAGTTTGGTTTAAAATTTGAATGTTTAGTATTGCTATCAAAAAGTGCTTTTGAGAAATAAAATATCCATTTTAGACATGTTATTATCAAGTAACAAATATGCATTTAAATAATATTTAAATTAGTTAATATTATTATATTTTAGTAAGAATATAAAAAATTATTATAACTTGTTGTTAATATTTTAATATATGAAATATAAATTTTAAATATTTTTAAGCAATAAATATTAATTATTTATAAAATTTAATTAGAATATATAAACTATATTTTAAATATTTAAATATAACCATTAAATATTTGTAATTAGTATTTTAAATTTTTTTTATTTTTAATTAATGATTTTAACACATTTGTAATTAAGCACCAAGAAAAAAAAAGAAAGTACTATGTTATTGGAAGGGTGAAAAAGTAATTAGCACCAAAAGTGTTTTTGGGAGAGGAAAAGCTAAAATTTTTAGCTTCTCCTTTTCAGAAGTGCTTGAAAAGCGAAATATTTCAGACAAAAGTAGCTTGTTGTGCATAGCTTTTCTTCCAAAAGTGCTTTTGGAGTCAGAAGTGCTTTTTTTAAGCAATGAAGAACAGGCCCTTAATCAAAGGTGGTACAACAGAACAAAAGAAAACATAACAGAGCAGAACAAAACCGAATGGTACAGAGCAGAGCAGAACTAAACATAACAGAATAGAACAAAACGGAGCAGAGCACATGTATGTTTATGCAGATGCAGTATTTTTCAAACAGATTAGAATGTAGATTTATTAGAAACAGTCTTCCCGAACTTAGTTCCACACAAAAATAGAGTTCTCCCTCGAACTCATCCATCCGAAACACACCAAGAAAGTCATTCCAGGTTGATACCACTACATGTAACACCCCAAACACAACCTGAAAGTTTAACCCGAACTTGGACGAGTTACACAAATGCATTGAAAATTGATTTCTTTTTGGGATTTTAAATTTGTAAACTAGAAATTCTTTTGTCTATTTAGGTGATTTTCTAGTTTCATGTGAAAAATTGATCGATACGGACGAGAATATCAAATGGAAAGCAAGGAAAATCCAAGATATTTTAACAACCCAAAAGATCAATTCACAGTTATTACATTGTAAAAGAATCCGAGCTCTCGTACGCCGTCCGATCTTAAATCAGATGTTTTCCTGAACAGATGAAGGTAAGACAAAGGGTGAGTTATCAAGCATTGCGTATAACCAGGCTCAAATACAAATAAGTAGAGCATACTATATAACTCGTAGTAACGAAGATAAGTAAAGCAGAATAGAACAGGACAGAACAAAACGGTGCAGAGCAGAACAAAACATGTATGTTTATGCAGATGCAGTATTTTTCAAACAGATTGGAACGTAGATTTATCAAAAATAGTCTTCCAGAACTCCGTTACACACAAAAATAGAGTTCTCTCTCGAACTCATCCATCCAAAACACACCAAGAAAGGCATCCCAGGTTGATACCACTGAATGTAACACCCCAAACCCAACCTGGAAGTCTAAGCCGAACTTGGACGAGTTCACCAAGACAATGAAAACTGATTTCTTTTTGGGATTTAATTTTGAAAACTAGAAATTTGTTTATTTCGATTTAGGTGATTTCGTAGTTTCGTGTTAGAAATTGACTAATACGAACGAGATTACCAAAAGGAAAGCAAGGCAAATCCAAGACAATTTACAAACCCAAAAGATCAATTCGCAGTTATTTCAGTGTAAAACAATCCGAGCACTCGTACGCTGTCTGATTCTAAATTAGATATTTTCCTAAACAGATGAAGGTAAGAAAAAGGGTGAGTTACACAGCACTGCGTATAACACGACTCAAATAAAAATAAGTAGATCATACTATATAACTCGTAGTAACGAAGATAAGTTAAGAGCAGTTGTATAACTACTACGGACGACTCTAGAGTATCACAGAGATTTAATCAAAGGTAGTACAACAAAACAAAGAAAATCATAATAGAGCAGAACAAAATCGAATCATACAGAGTAGAGCAGAACTGAACAAAAAAGAACAAAATGGAGCAGAGTAGCACAGAACATGTATGTTTATGCAGATGTAGTATTTTTTAAACAGATCAGAAAATAGATTTATCAGAAACAGTATTCCTAAATTTCGTTACACACAAATTGAGTTCTCCCAGAGCTCATCCATCCAAAACACACAAAGAAAGTCATCCCAGGGTGATACCACTAAATGTAACACCCCAAACTCGACCTGGAAGTTTAAGCCGAACTTGGACGAGTTACACCAATGCATTTAAACAAATTTCTTTTCGGGATTTTAATTTTGAAAACCAGAAATTCATTTTTGTCGATTTAGGTGATTTTGTAGTTTCGTGTTATAAATTTATTTATACAGACGAGATTATGAAAAGGAAAGCAAGGAAAATCCAAGACAATTTACAAATCTAAAAGATTAATTCGCAGTTATTTCAGAGTAAAACAATCCGAGCTGTCGTACACCATCTTATCCTAAATCAGATGTTTTCCTAAATAGATGAAGGTAAGACAAAGGGTGAGTTACCAAGCACCGTGTATAACCATGCTCAAATATAAATAAGCCGTGCATACTATATAACTCGTAGTAACACAAATAATTTCAGAGCAGTTGAATAACCAGTACGGACAACTGTAGAGTATCATAGGGATTTAATCAAAGGTAGTAAAATAGAAGAAAGCAAAACATAATAGAGCAGAACAAAGTTGAATGGTACATAACAAAGCATAACTGAATAGAACAAAAGAAAATGGAGCAGAGCTGAAAAGATATTGTTTGTTTATGCAGATGCAGTATTTTTCAAACATTTCAAAATGCAGATTTATCAGAAACAATCTACCCAAACTTCGTTACACACAAAAGTAGAGTTCTCCCCGAAGCTCATCCATCCAAAACACACCAAGAAAGTCATCCCAGGTTGATACCACTAAATGTAACACCCCAAACCTGATCTGGAAGTTTTAGCCGATCTTGGACGAGTTACACCAATGCATTGAAAACTGATTTCTTCTCGGGATTTTAATTTTGAAAACCAGAAATTTGTTTTTGTTGATTTAGGTGATTTTGTAGTTTCGTGTTAGAAATTTATTTATACGGATGAGATTATCTAAAGGAAAGCAAGGCAAATCCAAGACAATTTACAAAACCAAAAGATCAATTCGCAGTTATTTCAGTGTAAAACAATCCAAGCTCTCGTACACCATCCAATCCTAAATAAGATGTTTTCCTGAACAGATGAAGGTAAGACAAAAGGTGAGTTACCAAGCACTACGTATAACCAGGGTAAAATACAAATAAGCAGAGCATACTATATAACTCGTAGTAATGAAAATAACTTCAGACCGGTTGTATAACCATTACGGACAACTCTAGAGTACCACAAAGATTTAATCAAAGGTAGTACAATAGAGCAAAGCAAAACATAACAGAGGAGAACAAAACTTAATGGTACAGAGCAGAACAGAACAGAACAGAACAGAATTGAACAGAACAGAACAAAACAAAACGGTGCAGAGCAGAACATAACATGTACGTTTATGCAGATGCAATTTTTTTCAAACAGATTAGAACGCAGATTTATTAGAAACAGTCTTCCTAAACTCCGTTACACACAAAAATAGAGTTCTCCCTCGAAGTCATCCATCCAAAACACACAAAGAAAGTCATCCTGGGTTGAGACCACTAAATGTAACACCCTAAATCCCGACTTAGAAGTTTAAGCCGAACTTGGATGAATTACACCAATGCATTGAAAACTGATTTCTTTTCGGGATTTTAAGTTTGAAAATTCGAAGTTCATTTTTTTTTCTAATTAGGTGATTTTGTAGTTTCATTTTAGAAAATTATTTATATGGACGAGATAATCAAAAGGAAAGCAAGGCAAATCCAAGATAATTTACAAACCCAAAAGATCAATTTGTAGTTATTTTAGTGTAAAATAATTCGAGCTCTCGTATTTCGTCCGATCCTAAATCAGATATTTTTCTGAATAGATGAAGGTAAGACAAAGGGTGAGTTACCAAGCACCGCTTATAACCAGTCTCAAATACAAATAAGCAGAGCATATTATATAACTCGTAGTAACATAAATAACTTAACACTAGTTGTATAACTAGTACGGACGACTCTAGAGTATCACAGAGATTTAATCAAAGGTAGTACAATAGAACAAAAAAACATAATAGAGTAGAATAAGATCGAATGGTACAGAGAAAAGCAAAACTGAATAGAATAGAACAAAACTGAGCGGAGCAGAAAAAAACATGTATGTATATTAAGATGTAGTATATTTTAAACAGATCAGAACGCAGATTTATCAGAAACAGTCTTCCAAAACTCCATTGCACAAAAAGAAAGTCATCCTAGGTTGATACCACTAAATGTAACACCCCAAACCTGACTTGAAATTTTAAGTCACACTTGGACTAGCTACACCAATGCATTGAAAACTGATTTCTTTTCAGGATTTTAATTTGGAAAACCAAAAATTCATTTTTTTCGATTTAGGTGATTTTGTAGTTTCGTGTTAGAAATTTATTTATACGAACGAGATTATGAAAAGGAAAGCAAGGCAAATCCAAGACAATTTACAAACCCAAAAGATCAATTCGCAGTTATTTCAGTGTAAAACAGTCCGAGCTCTCATATGCCGTCCGATCCTAAATCAGATGTTTTCATGAATAGATGAAGGTAAGACAAAGAGTGAGTAACCAAGCACCGCTTATAACCGGGCTCAAATACAAATAAAGAGAGCATACTATATAACTCGTAGTAACGCAAATAACTTAGGAGTAGTTGTATAGCCAGTACGGACAACTCTAGAGTATCATAGAGATTTAAGCAAAGGTAGTACAACAGAATAAAGTAAAACATAATAGAGCATAACAAAACTGAATGGTATAGAGCAGAGCAGAACAGAACTGAACAGAACTAAACGGATTAGAGAAGAACAGAACATGTATGTTTATGCAAATGCAGTATTTTTCAAACAAATCAGAACGCAGATTTATCAGAAACAATCTTCCGAAACTCCGTTACACACAAAAATAGAGTTCTCCCCTAAACTCATCCATAAGAAATTCACCAAGAAAGTCATCCTAGGTTGATACCACTAAATGTAACACCTCAAACTCGACCTGGAACTTTAACCTGAACTTGGACGAGCTACACCAATGCATTGAAAACTGATTTCTTTTTCAGATTTTAAATTTGTAAACAAGAAATTCATTTTTTTGATTTAGGTGATTTTTTAGTTTCGTGTTCAAAATTGACCGATTCGGACGAGATTATGAAAAGGAAAGCAAGGAAAATCTAAGACAATTTAAAACCCAAAAGATCAATTTACAGTTATTTAAGTGTGAAACAATTCGAGCTCTCGTACACCGTTTGATCCTAAATCAAAAGCTTTCCTAAACAGATGAAGGTAAGACAAAACGTGAGTTACCAAGCACCGCGTATAATTAGGCTTAAATACAAATAAATAGAGCATACTATATAACTCGTAATAACGTAAATAACTTAAAAGCAGTTGCGTAACCAGTACAGACAACTCTAGAGTATCACAGAAAGTTAATCAAAGGTAGTGCAACAGAACAAAGCAAAACATAATAGAGCAGAATAAAACCGAATGGTACAGAGGAGAGTAGAATTGAACAAAACAGAAGAAAATGGAGCAGAGCAGAACAAAACATGTATGTTTATGCAGAGGCAGTATTTGTCAAGCAGATCATAACGCAGATGTATTAGGAACAATCTTCCCAATCTCCGTTACACACAAAATTTTGCTCTCCCCCAAACCCATCCATCCAAAACACACCAAGAAAGTCATCCCAGGTTGATACCACTAAATGTAACACCTAAAACTCGACCTGGAAGTTTAAGTCGAACTTGGACGAGTTTCACCAATGCATTGAAAACTGATTTCTTTTCGGGATTTTAATTTTGAAAACAACAAATCCATTTTTTTTGATTTAGGTGATTTTGTAGTTTCGTGTTAGAAATTGACTAATACGGTTGAGATTATGAAAAGGAAAGCAAGGCAAATCCAAGACAATTTACAAACTCAAAAGATCAATCTGTAATTATTTCAGTGTAAAAAAATCTGAGCTCTCTATGCCGTCCAATCCTAAATCAGTTGTTTTTCTGAACAGATAATGGGAGGACAAAAGGTGAGTTACCAGGCACCGCGTCTAAGCTTAAATACAAGTAAGCAGAGCATACTATATAACTCGTAATAACGCAAATAACTTAAAAACAGTTGTATAACCAGTACGGACAACTCTGGAGTAATCACAGAAATTTAATCAAAGGTAGTAGAACAAAACAAAGCAAAACATAAGAGAGCAGAACAAAGCCGAATGGTATAGAGTGAAGTAGAAGTAAACAGAATAGAACAGAATGGTACAGAGGAAAGCGGAACAAAACATGTATGTTTATGGAAATGTAGTTTTTTTTTCAAACAGAACAAAATGCAGATTTATTAGAAGCAGTCCTTCCAAACTCCGTTACGCATAAGAATAGAGTTCTCCCCCGAACTCATCTATTCAAAACACACCAAAAATGTCATCCCAAGTTGATACCACTAAATGTAACACTGCAAACTCGACCTGTAAGTTTAAGCTGAACATGGATGAGTTACACAAATGCATTGAAAATTGATTTCTTTTCAGGATTTTAAATTTGAAATCCAAAAATTCATTTTTGTAGATTTAGGTGATTTTGAAGTTTCATTTTAGAAATTGACTAATACGGACGAGAATTTAAAAGGAAAGCAAGGAAAATCTAAGACAATTTACAAACCTAAAAGATCAATTCATAGTTATTTCAGTGTAAAACAATCTGAGCTCTCTCACGCCGTCCTATCCTAAATCAGATGTTTTCCTTAACAGATGAAGGTAAGAAAAAGTGTGAGTTCCAAGCAGCGCGTATAACCAGGCTCAAAGGCAAATAAGCAGAGCATACTATACAACTCGTAGTAACACAAATAAATTAAGAGCAGTTGTATAACTAGTACGGACAACTCTAGAGTATTACAGAGATTTAATCAAAGGTAGTACAACATAACAAAGCATAACATAATATAGCAGAAGAAAATGGAATGGTACAGAGCAGAGCAGAACTGAACAGAACATAACAAAACCGAATGATACAAGACGGAGCAGAATTGAACAGAATAGAACAAAACGGAGCAGAGCAGAATAGAACATGTAGGTTTCTGCAGATGCAGTATTTTTCAAACAGATCAGAACACAGATTTATCAAAAATAGTCTATCCAAACTCTGTTACACACAAAATTAGAGTTCTCCCCCAAACTCATCCATCCAAAGCACACCAAAAAAGTTATCCCAGGTTGATACCACTAAATTTAACACCCTAAACCCGACCTAGAAGTTTAAGCCAAACTTGGACGAGTTACACCAATGCATTGTGAATTGATTTCTTGTTGGTATTTTAATTTTGAAAACAAGAAATTCATTTTTGTTGATTTTGTGATTTTGTAGTTTCGTATTAGAAATTGACTGATACGGATGAATTTATCAAAAAGACAGCAAGGCAAATCCAAGACAATTTACAAACCCAAAAGATCAATTCGTAGTTATTTTACTGTAAAACAATCTAAGCTCCCATGTGCCGTTTGATCCTAGATCAAATGTTTTCTTGGATAGATGAAGTTAAGAAAAAGGGTGAGTTACCAAGCACTGTATATAACCAAGCTCAAATACAAATAAGTAGAACGCACTATGTAACTCGTAGTAATGCAAATAACTTAAGAGTAGTGTATAACCAGTACGGATAACACTAGAGTGTCACAGAGCTTTAATCAAAGGTAGTTCAACAGAATAAAGCAAAACATAATAGAGCTTAACAAAATCGAATGGTACAAAGTAGAGCAGAACTGAACAGAACAGAATAAAATGGAGCAGAGCAGAACAGAACATGTATGTATATGCAAATGCAATACTTTTCAAATAGATCAGAATGTAGATTTATCAGAAACAGTCTTCCCAAACTCCGTTACACTAAAAAATAGAGCCCTCCTCCGAACTCATCCATCCAAAGCACACCAAAAAAGTCATCTCGAGTTTATACCACTACATCTAACACCCCAAACCTGACCTGGAAGTTTAAGCCAAACTTGAACGAGTTACACCAATGCATTGAAAACTAATTTTTTTCGGGATTTTAATTTTGAAAACCAGAAATTAGTTTTTGTCGATTTAGGTGATTTTTTAGTTTCGTGTTAGAAATTTATTTATACAGATGAGATTATGAAAAGGAAAGCAAGGCAAATCCAAGAAAATTTAGAAACTCAAAAGATCAATTCGCAGTTATTTTAATGTAAAACAATCTGAGCTCTCGTACGCTGTTGGATCCTAAATCAGATGTTTTCCTGAACAGATGAAGGTAAGACAAAGGGTGAGTTACCAAGCACCGTGTATAACCAGGTTCAAATACAAATAAGTAGAGCATACTATATAACTCGTAGTAACACAAATAACTTAAGAGCAGTTGCATAACCAATACGAACAACTCTAGAGTATCACAGAGACTTAATCAAAGGTAGTACAACAGAACAGGCAAAAAAGAATATAGAAGAACAAAACAAAATGGTATAGAGCAGAGTGGACCTGAACAGAACAGAACAAAACAGAGCAAAGCAAAACAGAACATGTATGTTTATGCAGTTGCAGTATTTTTCAAATAGATCAGAATGTAGATTTATCAGATACAGTCTTTCCAAACTCTGATACACATAAAAATATAGTTTTGTTTGAAAATCATCCATCCAAAACACACTGAGAAAGTCATCCCGGGTTGATGCCACTAAATGTAACACACCAAATCCGACCTGAAAGTTTAAGCCAAACTTGGACGAGTTACAATAATGCATTGAAAACTGATTTCCTTTTGGGATTTTAATTTTGAAAACTAGAAATTCATTTTTCTCGATTTAGGTAATTTTATAGTTTTGTGTTAGAAATTTATCTATACGAACGAGATTATCAAAAGGAAAGCAAGGCAAATCCAAGACAATTTTCAAACCCTAAAGATCAATTCGTAATTATTTTAGTGTAAAATAATCCGACCTCTCGTACGCCGTTGGATCATAAATCAGATGTTTTCTTGAACAGATGAAGGTAAGACAAAGGGATAGTTACCCAACACCCCGTATAACTAGGCTCAAATACAAATAAGAAGGGAATACTATATAAGTCGTAGTAACGCAAATAACTTAAGAGCAGTTGTAGCACCAGTAAAGACAACTCTTGAGTATAACAGAGATTTAATCAAAGGTAGTACAATAGAACAAAGAAAAAAAATAATGGAGTAGAACAAAACTGAATGTTATAGAGTAGAACAAAACAGAACAAAACTGAATGATACAAAACAGAGCAGAACAGAACAGAACAGAACAAAGTGGAGTAGAGCAGAACATAACATGTCTGTTTATGCAGATGCAGTATTTTTTAAACAGATCAAAATGCAGATTTATCAGGTACAGTCTTCCCAAAATTTGTTACACACAAAAATAAAGTTCTCCCCCGAACTCATCCATCCAAAACACACCAAGAAAGTTGTAACAGCTCGTTTTCTATGAAATCGGAACAGTGGTTTTGGGCAAGATAGTGCATATATGAAATTGACCACTGGGGTAGCTTTTGGAGGTGATTCCGGCATGTATTTAAATTATCATTTGAGATGCTTAAGAGCTTATCATTGTTGGTAATGAAATTGCATGATTTAGACTTGGTTGTGGTTGTTTGAATACCTATTGATGATATGGTTATATGCTATTTGGTAAATGTGTAGTTGTTCTAAAATTTTGGGTGAGGAATGTGGCTTGGAAGATAGCTTGTTTTGTCCACACGGGCAGAGACACGGGCGTGTGTCTCAGTCGTGTGTGACACACGACTAGGTGACATGGTTGTGTGTCCCCTGTAAGTTCTAAAGGAAACAAGTAGGTAGCCTCACACTGCCTAGCACACGGGCGTATGGCTTGGCCGTGTGGCACAAGTCAGCATACTCTATAGTTTTCACACGGCTTAGCACTCGGGTGTGTGGTTGGCCGTGTGACCCAAGTTAGTGAGTTACACAGGGTGGGACACGAGTTGAAACACGGCCATGTGATCCCATTTCAAATGCCCACATGGCCTGAGACACGAGCGTGTCTCTTGACCGTGTGAAATACACGGTCTGGCCACATGGGCATGTGTACCCTGCACTTTGAAAAATTTCAATGTTTTCTTGATTTTTCCTTGATTTTTGGCCAATTTAAGTGCCACAACAACTCAGGACTAAGACTTGGTCAAGTGCAAATCTTCAGGTAAATCTCTAATTTCTTCAACTCTTCAAGGACCTTGTGCAATTAAACCAAAGAGTGGTTTATGGACAGCCATGTGCAACTGAATTTCAAGATTGACTTGGTCTCCAATTTAGACGGTTTTGTAACCCAACAAAGCTATCAGACCTGTCCAATTTAATTAATTAATTAAAAACCCAAATTATTAATTAAATATTTTAAAATGAATTATTAAATATAATTTTATATTTTATTATTTAATTTAATCATGCATGACCCATTTTATGTTTTAAAAAATATAATATATTCAAATTAATATAAAATAAGCCATTTATTGCATGAAAACTATATAATAAAGCATAAAATCATATTTTAATAATTTTTATGTCCTAATTTCATATTTTCACATATTTCATTAATTTATTAAACAATTACTTAGTTTTAACAACAGATTTAAGTAAAAAGGTGATGAATTACGTAGGAAAAATCCTATATATTTTTCCGTTTACACACCCTTAAACAGAAATCATTACGCGTCCCGAGTAATGTTTAAGCACAGCAAAAGGTCTTGCTAAGGCAAAATTTCTAATTGTGTAAGTAGCATCAATCTTTGTCCCATAATCATGCATTAATAACTTCATGCTTATCGATCTTCATTATTAACAAGTAATTTATATGCAAACATTCCTTAAGATTATACTAAGCTTCAAAATATGCCAACATGAATCATAGTTTGCATGTATGTCACAACCATAAATAACATTCTTCATTCAACATAATTTCCTATCAATCAAGCAAACAATCACAAGGCTTATTTAGGATCATCATATGTTGAACTTAGGACTTCCTCTCCACTAATGTAGGTGACATAATCATCAAATAAATAGGTGTTTTATAAGGTTGTAATGGGGCTCAGTTAAAGGTAGGGATTTTAAGAGATGGGTCATTTCAGTTTTAAAAATCTTAACCTTTAACTTTGTCTTGGTTTTCTCGTAATACAACCTTTTTCTTTAAGTGAACCTTTGGAACACCCCCAAACTTATATTGAACTTAAGCTCATACATTTTCCTTTTTGGAGACTAAGCGAACTTTTCTTCGTTTTTTTTATGCATGAGCACATACATCTTTACGAAAATTTCCTCAAATGTTGATTCCCAAGACAACTTTAGTTAAGATTGGTGCACAAAATTAGGATAATTTTAAAAAGATGGTAACTGGCTTATAATGTAGTTTCATTGCAAAAACAGGCCTTTAAGCTCAAAATTACAGTTTCAAGGGTCTAATATCATAGGGTTGGCTTGAAAAGGCTCAAACGGTCCAAAGAAATAGTGCCTATATCATTTTAGATTTTTATGTCCCCTAAGATTTCACCTCAAGAAAGTTACTAAGTCAATTCTAAATATATAAACCTTCATGCATGTCTAATCTCAAAAGAAACTAAGTTTTCATGGCGAACATTACTAAAGCTAAGATCATACAAGCATTTCATTCTTCATGATAACATACTTTCACTTAGATAAAATCATCATTCATACTTGCATACAAACTATCTCAGTAACAAAAAAAAATCTCTAAACATTCATTTATTAAAACATACTTATGAAAGAAATAATTGAAGCATACTTGAAATTTTTTTTTAAAAGTTTGAGCAATTTATTTGCCTTACCCCCTTTAAAAAGAAGTAATGTTTTCATTGCAAGAACAGAATAATGAATGAAAACTAAACACCAGGTAGGGTTGTAAAGGAAAAGAGGTGAGTCATTAAGACTACCTTAATACCAAGTCTTCCCTAATAACCCAATCCTAGACATGTTCATTCTCATTACCACATCACTTAGTCTTATTTTTTCTAAAGAAGTGTTAAGTTTGTTCATGCTTGCTATGTTTTATTCTGTAGAAACTAAATCCTAATTACGAAAGAAATAAATTCCTAAAGACCTAAAAATAATTAAATAAATAACATGACAAGATCCCCCCTTTTATTTTTCTTACTTATCCCCCTTGTCTTCTTTAGCTCCATCTCCGCTTGCATCGTCAGTATCTTCCGTCCATGTCTCAAAGATAGCATCTGGGAACTTAGAAACAAAAGTATTAGAAATATTCTTAAAATTATTTCAAATTGAGTCATCTCAATTTTTTGCATATTTCCAGTAAGTTTGTTGTTGATTGTGCATGAACTTGCACACATCCATCAAAATTGACAACTTCGATTTCCTTGAAGTACTTGCAGAAGTCAGCATGGGATTCAGGTTCAACACTTAGCTTTACTGGTTCTTTTTTAGGCTCAACCCTTGGTTCAAGAATGTTCGGTTCCTTATTAGATTCTTCCTCTTCAGTGTCTGTGACTAAATTAGCTTCAGTTTCAGTTCCATCTATTGACTCCTCTGTATCTGGCTCCGTTGGCTCTTCTTACTCGCCTTGATTCAGTTCGTGCACCCTCTCTACTAATCTTTCAAGATCATAATTTGTAATGCATCCTTGAACATATCTCCCCTTCAGATTTGCTTGTGTTTTAACACGAGCTTTTAAGCAAAGTGAAGTGATTAATGATTGGAAATAAACACTTCCTGCCTTCTTTTTAGCACAATTGTGAATCTCCTTGAGGATAATTTTCCGAACATTAATGGACTTTTCTGTCAAAATTGTATATAACAAAAGCATTCGTTCCATCGAGATGGTGGAACTATGTGAGATAGGCATAAAACTGTAGCGAACGAAATAAAACCATACCATTGCTACTGGTTTTAAGTATTCTCTTCGACAAGAATGAGTCCCATACTTTCTTATAATACATTGGGATCTCGGATTTGTCACAACATCAAGCAATTGTTGAAGAAAATCCCAATTGATATTGTTCATCATAGGGTAGTACTCATTTACTTCAACATCAGGTAAATTAAACAAATCATTGATGGACTTAGAAGTAAGAGGTACCTTTTTCTTTCGAACGATTACTTCAATAGCATCTTGCGTAGTCAAACTAGCATAGAATTCTTGAACTAGTTCATCATCGGGAAGTGAACGAGTATCAAAAAGTTGTTCCCACTTGAGAGCATTGATTTTCTTTCGAATCGATATAGGGACAACCATCAAATCATTACTCTTCAATTCAAAACCTTTTTCCGGTATCATAGGTTGATGCTTGAAGATTGTATCAAATATTTCTTTTACTTCTTCATCGATCAAAATCGGGTTTTCAGGAGTAGTCTTTGAAGATTTGGTTCTTTTACGAGACATGGTACCTTTTCCCAAAAATTCAGCAAAGTTTCTGCACAAAAGAGAAAAGAGAAATCGGCAAAGTGGGTAGAACTTGCTACGGTAAAAATCTTGCGACAGCAAGGATGGTGTGGCGGTGACGACGACATGCAACAGCAATGGTGGTGCTTCGGCAATCTCTTTATGGCAGCAATAGGGAATTTCGAAAAAAAGGGAAGAGAACTAGGGTTTCTTTCGAGATTTGAGGTTGACGGAACAAAAGGAAGATTTAGGAATTTTTAGGGTGTAAGCAAATTGCTTTGAGAGATATGAAAATTAGTAGAATGGAGAGGGATTTATATAGGGAAAAATTAAGGCAACATGTAGAAAAAATTTAGCTACATTAGGGTTACTTGGGCGGCAAGCAATGGGTGTGACGGTAAGGCATGGATTTTTCCCTCCTTTTTGATGTTTTGGGCCTCAAACTCAGACTGTATCCTACTAAAAAAAACCAATTAGTACTTGGGACAAATTTGACTCTCTTTATTAACATAAAAATTTAAAATTTAAATAGAACAAATGAAATTTAAAAATTTTATGTCTTAATTAGAAAAATTCTTCTTAAAAAATTACATTAAATTAATTCCCAAGAAAGGTTGGAGGGGTCACAACGGTCCCACTTAAGTTCCAATTTCCTTAGACAGAATTAATTAAATGTAATAAGTTAAGAAAATAAGTTCTAATTATTTATTTATTTATTTACAAAATAAGTTCATGAAAAATTAAGGGTCTGGTAATTTGAGCGAGGATTCAATTCGCTCAACTTCACCATCCTAGTAGTGTTTGAGACGTTGACCATTAACTTTATTCATACTTAAATTTTGCATACTTAACAAAATTAAAATTTATTGAACAAAAATATATAATATTCATAATTAAAAGAAAAATTTTATTCTGAGTGGAAATAATTTCAATTTTCGGTCCCCCCAACTTAAAATGAACAATGTTCTCATTGTTTAAAGTGAACAGATACTATACACCATGTAGGATTCCAGAAAAGAGGAGGTGAGTCAATTTGACTGCTTAAGTACCTAGCTCTTCCTAGATCCAATCCTAGACATGTATATACCTATTGCCCCACTTTAGACTTTGCTACTTGTCCATATTTACTTTTGATTCCCATCTCTTAGTTTATTGTACAGAAATAAAAAAATTCCTAATTAATCCTAATTCTAAGCTATGTTGATAAAAATTAATATATAAATTATAAATAATATAATTATATATTAAAATTTATTAAATTATTAATAATATTAAAGATATTTATTCTAGATGCTTTTTGAAAATATTCACAAAGAAAGGTACCTAGTTTTTTTTATTTACGAAAAGAGAGAATAAATTTTAAAAATAATTCAATTAAGTCCATAGACTTAATGGAAATTTAAAATTGAGTTGCACATTAAAACTTGGATCAAAATTGACCCTTTTATTTGAAACTAAAAATTTAATTTTCAATTTAGGGGATAATTTCTTGGAAAAATTATGTCAAAATAAATTCCCAGGAAAGATTGGAGAGGTCACAAACGGTTCCGCTTAAGTTCCAATCTCCTAGACAGAATTTATTTAAACATACTTTACCAAAAAATATACCCTAAATCATTTATTTAAAAAGGAAAACGAAAAGTAAGTATCCGATAAAATGAACGAGATTTTATCTCTTTCAATTTTATCTCCCCAATAATGTTTCAGGTGCTAAACATTAACTCAAAAATTACCTCCCTTACCTTGGAGTTCAACAACTCCGTATGGATAGACTTGATGAATCATAAATCGACCGAACCAACGTGATTTTAGCTTACCTGGAAAGAAGTTCAATCTGGAATTGAACAACAAGACTTGCTGACCTGCTTCAAATTCTCGAACTTGAATGTGGTTGTCATGCCATTTATTGAGTCTTTCTTTAAGTAATTTGGCATTTTCATATGAGAGCATTCGGAACTCTTCTAACTCATTGAGTTGGAACATTCGTTTCTCTTTCGCGAGCTTAGGATCCAAATTAAGCTATTGAAGAGCCCAATAAGCTCTGTGGTCTAACTCCAATGGTAGATGGCAGCCTTTCCCAAAGACCAACCTATAGGGTGACATCCCTAACGGTGTCTTGTATGCTATTTTGTAAGCCCATAAAATATCATCTAATCTTGTGGACTAATCTCGTTGGTTCAGGCAAACTACCTTATCAGGTATGCCTTTGATCTCCTTATTTGGCAGTTTAGCTTGCCCATTTGTCTACTGATGGTAAGTTGTTGCAACCTTGTGTTTCACTTTGTGCTTGTTTAATAATCATTTTAACCACTTTTCACAAAGTGGGATCCTTCATCACTGATGATAGCTCTTGGGGTTTCAAACCTTGTGAACACATGCTTCTGCAGAAACTTCATCACAACCTTAGCATCGTTTGTTGGATATGCCTTAGCCTCGACCCACTTACACACATAGTCTACTGCTACTATTATGTACTTGTGATGGCAAGAATGAGGAAAACGACCAAGAAAGTCAATACCCCATACATCGAACAACTCTACCTCAATAATGTTTGTTCGAGGCATCTCATTTCTGTTGGTGACATTTCCAACCCTTTGACATTGATCACAGCTCTTCACATAACAATATACATCCTTGAATAGTGTTAGCCAAAAAACTCCGGCTTGCAATACTTTGGCTGCTATACGTGTACCTCCGAAGTGTCCCCCAGTTGGAGTTGAGTGACAGTGGTATAAAATCTTCGGTATTTCATCTTCCTCCATGCATCTCCTAATCATCTAATTTGCACACTTTTTAAACATATATGGCTCTTCCCAGAAACAGTACTTCACATTGTGAAGAAACTTTTTCCTTTGTTGATACGTCTTATCAATTGAAATTAAACCACAAGCTAAATAGTTAGCAATATCAGCAAACCAAGGGGTATTATGGACATGATTTACCTTCAGGATATGTTCATCTAGAAACGTCTCCTGAATTGGTATAATAGGAGAATTCTTTTATTGTGGTTCTGATCTAGACAAGTAATCTGCTACTTGATTTTCGACTCCCTTTCGATCTTGAATTTCTAGATCGAACTCTTAAAGTAGAAGTACCCATCAGATCAGCCTTGGCTTAGCATCTTTCTTCACAAGTAAATACTTAATTGCCGAGTGGTCCGTATAGACAGTCACTTTGGTACCTACCAGATAAGATCGAAACTTGTCGAAACCAAACACAATAGGAATTAACTATTTTTCTGTTACTGTATAATTCATTTGAGCTCCTGTTAGGGTTCGAATTGCATAGTAGATGGGATGAAAAACTTTGTTCCTTCGCTGGCCTAAGACAGCTCCAATTGCGAAGTCACTTGCGTCACACATCAATTCGAATGGCATATCTAATTCTGGTGTGACGGTTATGGGTGCCATGACTAATTGATTCTTCAAATCGTTGAAGGATTTTAAGTATTCCTCATCAAACTTGAATATAGAGTCCTTCTCCAATAATTTCCATAAGGGTTTAGCAACTTTGGAGAAGTCCTTGATAAATCTTCGATAAAACTGACGTGGCCCAAAACTCTCCTAACACCCTTTACAAATGTTGGAGGTGGGAGTCTCTCAATAATGTCTACTTTACTTTGTCTACCTCGATCCCATGTCTCGTTATCCGATGCCCTAGAACAACTCCTTCTCGTACCATAAAATGGCATTTTTCCCAGTTGAGTACGAGATTCGTTTCTTCGTATCGCCTTAGTACCTTAGTTAGATTGGCTAAGCAATCATCGTAAGTATCTTTGAATACTAAAAAATCATCCATAAAAATGTCCAAATATTTCTCAACCATGTCAATAAAAATAGACATCATACATCTTTGAAATGTAGAAGGGGCATTACATAAACCAAATGGCATGCGTCTAAATGCAAACGTACCGTACAGGTAGGTGAATGTCATTTTGTGTTGATCTTTTACTGCTACTGTAATCTGATTATACCCTGAGTATCCATCGAGAAAATAGTAGTAATCTCGTCCTACGAGTCTATCCAGCATCTGGTCCAAGAACGGCAAAGGAAAGTGATCATTCCTAGTCATCTTGTTCAGCTTCTGGTAATCGATGCAGATTCTCCATCCCGTAACTGTTCTAGTCGGTATCAACTCGTGTTCTCATTCTCTACGAACGTGATACCTCCTTTTTTTGGCACGCACTGGACCGGGCTTACCCATGAACTATCTAAGATGGGATAAATGATACCCGCATCTAACCACTTGTTGATCTCTTTTTTTACTACGTCCTTCATGATGGGGTTTAGTCTCCGTTGTCCATCGGTCGTCCCTTTTTTGCCATCTTCCAGGCTAATGCCGCGAATATCGGCTATGGTCTATCTGATGGCCTTCTTAAATTGTTTCAGAACTAAGATAAGTTTCTCTTCTTGCTTAGTGGTCAATTCTACTGAAACAATCACAGGCAGAGTAGAAGCGTTACCCAAATAAACGTATTTTAAATGAGAAGGTAATACCTTGAGTTCTAATTTAGGTGGCTCCTTGATCGACACTTTTGGTTGATAGTAGTCCCTCTTTTCTAACTTTAAAGATTCAAAACAGGATTGCGGATTAAATCCCCTTTGATTAGCTTCTAGCAAAGCTAAGTATTCATCCTCCTCTTCACCATTTGGAGGATCCGATATCAAAATTCTTTCCAGTGGGTCCTCAACACAGTTGAGTTCCTTCTCCACTATTAAATCCTCTGAATTGGACACTGCAAAGTAATCATCCATTATGCCAGGAAATCGCATAGACTTAAAGGCGTTAAATGTTACCTGATCATCCTGAACAAGCATAGTGAGCTTGCCCTTCTACACATCAATAAGGGTCCTTCCAGATGCTAGGAACGACCTTCCTAGGATGACTAGTACTTCTTTGTCTTCTTCAAAATCTAGAATTAAAAAGTGAGCAGGAAAGATAAACTTATCTACACGTACCAATACGCCCTCAATTTTTCCTTTCGGATGTGCTAAGGATCGATCTACTAGTTGAAGCGTAAATGTAGTTGATCTAACTTCTCCTATCCCCAACTTCCTAAATATTGACATAGGCATCAAGTTGATACTTGCACCTAAGTCACATAATGCCTTACCACAATATGTTGCTCCAATGTTGCACGGTATGGTAAAACATCTAGGATCCTTCAATTTTGGGGGTAGTTTGTCTTGAAGATATGCACTGCATTCCTTCGTTAGAGCTACCGTCTCAAATTCTCCAAGTCTTCGTTTCTTAGACAATATATCTTTCATGAACTTGACGTAGTTCGGCATTTGCTCAAGTGCTTCAACCAACGGGATGTTGATGTGAAGTTGCTTGAGTACGTCAAGGAACTTCTTGAATTGAATCTCCTACTTCCGTTTCTGAAGTTTTTAAGGGTAGGGTGGTGGTGGTTTCATTACTAGGACTGATTCTGATTGATTCTTCCTTGGCGGCAATTTTACATCTAACGACGTTGTTAGTTGATCAAAATTAGCTAGTCCTGAGGTTACTTTGTCGGGTTTTACAGATTCTGGTTCTGGTGAAACTGGAATTTCAACACTTGGTTGAACTTTTTCTAAATCTTGAGTGTCAGCTGGCTCCTTTTCAACTTCGAAAGTGTTGGGCTCTATTGTCTTTCTGCTCCTCAATGTCAACACTTTACAATGTTCCTTCCACAGACTTCTCAGATTCTTCGTGGTATTAGGTAGAGCACCTTGTGGTCAGTTCCTGAGTTCAGTAGCACTCTGACCCACTTGATTCTCCAAATTCCTTAGAGTGGCGTCGTTTTTTACCATGTATGCTTTCAATAGATTCTCTAAGCTATTGGATGGTTCCGCTTAGGTTGGTTTTTGAACTTCTTGGGGGAAACTAGGCGGCTGAGTTGGTCTAGGTTGGGCTTAAGTGTTACTGGTTCCAGCCCCTTGGTTACTCCTAGAAAAATTCGGGTGATTTCACCATGATGAGTTATAAAAGTTGGATTGCACTCCTTGGCTCCCTCGGTTTTGGTTTTGGTTACCCATGTAATATACGGATTCGGGGTTCGATGGACATTCTTCAAACAAATGTCCTTCCCCACAATACACACAGGCTATATTCTCAAATTGGTTAGGTGGTTGGGCTGCAAAACCGTTAGACCCATTAGTGGTAAGATTCTTAAGCATTGAAGATATTGAAGATACCTGAGATATGAGTGAAGTAAGAGCGTCCACTTCATGTATTCCAGCGACTCTTCTTCCTGACACTGCTTGATTGGTTAGCCATTGATAATTGTTGCTGGCAATCCTCTCAATAATTTCGTAAGTCTCATTATAAGACTTAGAAATGAGAGCACCATTAGCAGAGGCGTCCACTACCATCCTCGTGTGAGCGTTGAGACCATTATAGAATGTCTCAAGTTGAATGCAATATGGGATTCCATGATGAGGGAACTTTCGTAATAACTTTTTGTACCTTTCCCATGCCTCATACAGGGACTCATCATCCATTCGTTGGAAGGTAGTGATCTCATTCCTCAACTTGGCATTCTTGCTCGGTGGGAAATACTTCATGAGGAATCTCTCGGCTAACTCTTGCCATGTAGAAATAGAGTTCGGTGGCAATGAGTTCAACTAGGCAAGAGCTCTGTCCCTTAGCGAATATGGGAACAGCTTCAGTCGTAATGCATCTTCGGGTACTCTGGATAACTTGGAAGAATCGCTCACTTCCATAAATAGTCTTAAGTGAATATGAGGATCTTCAGTAGACATTCCACTGAATTGACCCACAGTCTGAAGCATCTGGAACATGACTGGCTTCAGCTCGAATAGTTGTGCCTCAATTTTGGGTCTCCTAATACCCGAATTTATATCGTTAAATACTGGCATGGCATACTGTCATAAAGCTCTACCCCTATCATCAATAATAAGGATAGGATTTTGAGCAAGGTTTGCTCCATTTCCTTGATTCATATTCTCAAATTTTATCTCTTCGGTCCTTCTCTGGTCCGCTTGTCATCTTCGCTGTCGAAACGTCTGTTCTATTTCAGGGTCCACAGGGAGTAAGTTGATAATCTGGTCAATACTCATAAACACCTGAAAGAATCACAGAAAGGTTAAGTAAATATTTAAACAGGAAAATAAATAAACCAAAATGTAAAAAATAGATTCACAAATAATGGCTTTTTTAAAACAGTCCCCGGCAACGATGCCAAATACTTAAAACGACGAAAATGTGCAAGTGTACACAATCGCAACAAGTAATAAAGTGACAAGAAAATGTCGAGTTATCGTAGCCACAGGGACTGTAAAAAGAATATTTATGAAACTAATGTTAAAATACTTTGATGATGAAAAATATTTTGGTTTAAAGATGATTAAAAACTAAGGGTTAAAAACTAAGTAAAAAAATTAAAATAAAAAGCTTCTAATGCACGATTTCAAATAAGGTTTAATCAAGATAATATAATTGTGTTGGATTAATTACATTCTTTTAACTTAGAATTATTAAACTTATCTTTATACTGCTACGAACAAATTCATGGAAACTCGGTAATTTGCTAACTACTGTTCATACATACTTATTCAATTAACCCATCTCTTGAACATTTTTCAATATCAATCCAAGCGATTAATCAATCTTCACAAGCATATAAAAGATCAAGTGAGGTAACAGAGTATTTCTACCTTGAAACAGTTTAATCACAATAATCTTGCAAGTTATGCAAGGCATATGTATCGCCGAATACAATGCTAAATTAACTTCAGCTACCTTAGAAGAATGAACATGCACTGATTTAATATTGTGTCGACTAATTACAATTTCAATATGATTTAATAATTAATTTATTAGTTCTCTAACAATTAATATTGCAAGAATAACTTAGGCATGATTTTATTTAATCAAATATCTTACCGAGGCCTATAACAACACAAACACAATTTCAATAATTAAAGCAGGCAAAATATAATCAACCCAACACGGATTAAATTCAAGCTAGATTGATTACAATAATCATTTCAATAGCATAAACATTCATAAACATGTTTTTCAAAACAACAACGAAATTTAAAGAGATAGGGAACAAGAAGAAAATCTGGTGTTTCTCCGTGGCTTGACCGATTTCTCCGTTCTTCGTTCTCCATTGTCCTCAGCTATCAAGGTGGCTTATGAACACTTTAATTGCTTCTCAACAATGGCTGATGATGACCTCTTTTCCAAGGGAAGAAATCGTCACTTGAACAAAAGGGAAAATGGGAAGGAAAAGTTGAGAGAAAGTGAGAGAGGAGAAGAGAGAATGAGAGTGTGAGGGATGAGTTGAATGATCAGCAAGGTGTGGCTTTTATAGCTTATTGTGGCAGCTAAAAATATAAAATTTCATCAGCCAAAGAGACCCCCCTTGGCTGGCCACACACATGGCAAAGTTGAGAGATTTAACTTTGTTAAAACTAGCCTGGGGCAAATCCATAAAGCCACATGTTTTGGAGGGGTTTGAATGCAAGGTTGAAAGTTCTTCAAGGGTTTCTTTGCAAGCTTATTTACTCAGCTAAAATGCTAATTTGGGTCAGCATATGAATAGTTCTTGGCAGCCCAATTGGTGGCTCATTCGGTTCACTAGATTCGGTTCAACCAATGTTGTTCAACTGAACCCTTTTTTCCATAATTAATTAATAATAATTTATTTAGCCAAATTAAATTGGGAATAAATTAAAATTAATTATATTATGAATTAACACACATTTTTGGACCATCTTAGGCTGGAAATAAATTTGCCTCGATGCTTCAAATTGCTTCTCGGTTTTGTTCTTCGAGCATTGTTTGTTGAGCCAATTTTTGCCCTTTGTGCGAATCTGTCGAAAATAGTCAAAATTAATCAAAATTTACTATAAAATTAATTAAAATTCATCATGTTCATATTTTTAACATAATTTGATTATTTTATAATATTTAATTATTTTTTGACAAGAATTTAACCGAAATAGCATGATTTTAAGTTAAAAAGGGCATGTAAAAACACATAAATTTTTATGTTTCCATAAAAATCTTTATATTAAATTAAAGAAAAGGAAGATTAAACCCAATTCAGAGTGGCTGTTCCCAAGACTCTAACTGATGAGGCTCCTTCGTTCCTTTGCTTTGCTCCTTTGCTGATGGCTCTCCAAGGTGGCTGACTAAGGGTTCTTTAATAGGCTTAATTGCTAAAATCTCTATGAAGAGATGATGCTAGGCGTGGGAATGGAAAAGGCTAAGAGAATTCGGAGAAAAGAGAGAATGATGCTTGAGGGATGCTTGAGGGATGATGAATGAAGGAATGAACGGGTCTTATTTATAGGTGAGGAGAGGGGGATAGTTTACTAAAATAGGAGTTTTCATCTTTTGAAGCATCTTCCATGGGTGGTCGGCCATAAATTGAGCAAGTTGAGCTGATTTTTCCTTGATTTTTGTTCAATTTGAGTGCCATAACAACTCAGGACTGAGACTCGGTCAAGTGCAAATCTTCAGGTAAATCTCTAATTTCTTCAACTCTTCAAGGACCTTGTGCAATTAAACCAAATAGTGGTTTATGGACAGCAATGTGTAGCCAAATTTTGGGGTTGACTTGGTCTCCAATTCGGACAGTTTTGTAATCCAGCAAAGCTAACAGACCTGACCAGAATAAATCAACAAGTTAGAGGACCAAAGAATAAAATTTATCCAATTTAATTAATTAATTAAAAACCCAAATTATTAATTAAATAGTTGAAAATGAATTATTAAATATAATTTTATATTTTATTATTTAATTTAATCATGCATGACCCACTTTATGTCTTAAAAAATATAATATATTCAAATTAATATAAAATAAGCCATTTATTGCATGAAAACTATATAATAAAGCATAAAATCATATTTTACTAATTTCTATGTCCTAATTTCATATTGTCACATATTTCATTAATTTATTAAACAATTACTTAGTTTTAACAACTGATTTAAGTAAAAAGGTAATTAATTACATAGGAAAAATCCTATATATTTTTTCGTTTACAACAAACTCTCCATCCCGTGACAATACGAGTAAGAATTTGTTTGTTATTATCATTTTTTACCACAGTGACACCTTCTTTTTTAAGCACACATTGAACGGGGCTCACCCAAGAACTATAAAAAAATGGGTATATAATTACAGCATCCAGCCATTTGATAATCTCTTTTTTGAAAACTTCCTTCATAATAGGATTTGCTCTTCTCTGCTGCTCGATAGATTTTTCATGGCAAGCCTCCAGTAATATCTTGTGCATGCTAGATTTCTGGACTGATTCCTTTGATATCCACAATCATCCACCTCAATGCCTTCTCAGATTTTTTTAAAATTTTCAAGAATTGAGCCTCTTGATATGATGTCAATACCGCAGAGATAACTACTAGCAATGTGTTGTTATCTCCCAAGTAAGCATACTTTAGATGTACTGGCAAAGGCTTCAATTCTAACGTAAGAGGATCTTCTATGGATGGTCGAGGAGGTTTAAAAGAATTGTTCAATAAATTTAATGATTCGAAACTTCTCCTTGATCCATTCTCAATTTGCTTAACTTCCATAAGTCCACCAAGCTCTTCAATCATTTATGCTTCAATTAACTCAAATGAGTTTGCATCATCATTAGAATTATTGTGATAAAATTCTGTAAATTCTTCTTGAACTATTGTGTCAACAATCTCAACAGCGTGACATGCTTCATCTGTATCTGCACACTTCATAGCATCAAAAAAATTGAAGGTTATCTGCTGATCATTAACTCTTATTGTTAATTCACATTTTTGTACATCAATTAATGTTCTAGCAGTTGCTAGAAAAGGACTCCCAAATATGATTGGTACCTCTTTATCATCATCACATTCCAGAATAATAACATCTACTAGAAAAATACATTTGTCAACTCTTACAAACACATCTTCGGTTATACCTTCTGGATGTGCTTATGAATGATCAGCTAATTGTAATGTGACAGTTATAGGTCTCACCTTCCCTATTCCCAGCTTCCTGAAAATAGACATAGGCATTAGATTTATACTTGCACCTAATTCGCATAATGCTTTGCCTACATAATGATTTCAAAAAGAGCAAGGTATAGTAAAACTCCCTGGATCCTTCAGTTTTGGTGGCAATTTGTTTCTCAGCATTGTTATGTACCCTTTAATGAGAGAAATAGTTTCAAACTCCCTAACATTCTGTTATTTGATAAAATATCTTTCATAAATTTCACATAGTTGGGCATTTGTTCTAATGCTTCCACCAACGTCATGTTGATATGTAATTGCTTCAAGACAACCAATAATTTCTTCAATTGGAAATCTTGATTAGATTTTTGGAAACACTGAGGAAATGGTAGTGATGGCCTTACTTCCATTTGTTGAGTTTGTTTTGCTGCGGAATTTTTATTGGCAATACAAGATGAATCTACTTCAACATTTTTCTTGTTGCCCATTTCTTTTATAGCCTACTCTACTACTGGTTCTGAATTCTTCTTATTTGTGAAATGTAAACTATCTTCTTTAATAGTGGTGTCATTAACAACTCCTGGTAAGTGCGTACCACTTCTGAGTGTAATGGCTTTGCATAGTTCCTTCCCTTGAGATCGTAAATTTTGTGTATCACTCGGCAGTGCTCCTTGCGGTCTTGAGCTTAATGCTTTTGCAGTTTACCCCACTTGATCTTCTGAAGCTCTTAAAGATGCAGCTTGACTTCGAATGATAGTATCATTCTTGGAAATGTATTCCTTCAATAGAGCTTCCATAGATGAAGAACTCGAAGCTGAATTTTGCTAAGCATTTTGTCGTGGCATGGGCTGATTGTAACTTGTTGGTGCACTCGTAACAATCTGTCGAATAGTATTGCCTGAATTTACCACCCCTTGATTACTCCAATTGAAATTGGGATGTTGCTTCCACCCCAGATTATATGTGTTGGAATACGATTTGTTGTTGTTGCAATTAAAATTTCCCATATACTAAACTGAGGCTGGGTTCAATGGGCATTCATCAAAAACATGATCTTCTTTGCAATAAACACATGCTTACTCAGGTACTCTCATTTCCTGCACCGCAACTGGTCTTTTTAGTGTTTTAATCATATTCATTCAAGATGATACCTGAGCTATCAAGGAAGTAATCGCATCAAGTTCCATTGCTCCAGGAACTCTTCTACCAGTCCCTACACTTGTAGTCGGGTATTGATAATCATTGTTTGCTATATTCTCCAGAATTTCATATGCCTCATTATATGATTTATTGAGCAAAGTCCCATTGGCAGATGTGTCAACCACCATCCTTGTAAGTGCATTCAATCCATTGTAAAGCATGTCCATTTGCGTCCAATGTTGAAAACCATGCATTGGGCATTTTTTAATTAACTTCTTGAATAGCTCTCATGCTTCATATAATGTTTCATCCTCAAATTATCGAAAGGGCATAATATCATTCCTTAATTTTGTATTCATGTTTGGAGGATTATATCTTAGTAAAAACCTCTAACAAAGTTCATTCCAAGATGCCACCATACCTAACGGCAATGCATTTAACCATGCTCTAGCACGATCTCACAATGAATAAGGGAATAACTTCATTTTTAGGGCATCTTCAGGAACAACCTACTGTCTAAATGAATCGCAAACTTCTAAAAAGAGTCTTATGTGCAAGCTTGGATCTTCAATAGGCAATCCAGTAAATTTCCTTACAGTTTCTAACATTTGAAACATCACCGGCTTTAACTCGAAATGTTGAGCTCGAATATGCAGCCTGACAATTCCTGGATTTAGATAATCCAAGATCGGCACTACATGTTCTCTGATGGGTATGCCTCTATCATCTATTATTCGAGGAATATCAGCATCCCTTCCATTCTGATGTAATGGCTCTTCTTTAACCGGAAAATTTCTAATTCGTTCCATTTCTTGTAATTTTTTTCTCCTTCTTCTCATGGTTCTCTAAATTTCAGGATCAAAAGGATACTCTTCAAGTACAGAAATCTCTCTACTCATGCACTAATAAAAATCAAAATAATTAATTAAGCGAAACTAACAAAATTAAAAAGGTAATAACACACCAAATTTTCACCAATATTATAGATCCCCGGCAACGGCACCAAAAACTTGTTGCATGTGAACGTGTAATGTGATTGTGCAAGTATACCGTTGAATCAAGTTATAAAGTGATGAGTGAGTATCATCTCCACAGGGATCAAAATTTATAAAAAAAAATGGTTATGCTATTACTATGAATTTGACTAATTAAACTATGCAAAAGAAACATAAGAAAAATTCATGAAGGGAATTAATAAATGGATTAATAAAATCAATTATGAATTAAAAAATGCTAGGGCAATTGAAATGATGTGGCAATTCTTAAAGAATAAATGGTGAGGATTTGTACTATTGAATATAAATGTTGGAATTACTCAAGTTTTATTTCTATAAAATAATAGTGCCATGGCAAAATCTTGACAATTCTACTACTCATGGATTTACTACTGTAGTCTGCTTCTTTCGAGAGCCAAACATTAAGCTATCATTCTGAGTTTTTGTATTTCTACAAAACTCAAGAATGATATCCAAACTATTCTTCCTTTCCCTTTACAGATAACAACTTCTATGTTTAGAGTGCTGCAATTATTCTTTTAAATACTCCCCTATATCAACCGATAATATTCCAATTTATTTAATATTTTTAGAATTAAATCAGATCTAACAACATATCATACAATCATCTATGTCTAGATCTTTCATGCATGCATTTAAAATGATCACAAATAAAAAAAACTGTAATCTACTCAAAATCAAACCATGGGCATTAAAGAAATTAAAAATTTACCCAAACAATTCAAACCTAATGAATTTAGCTCATGGATTGGACATTCAAATCATAACTAAATTATAATAAAAGCACTTGTATTCAAACTCCTTTAGTGCAAAAACTAGTTTAATCAGCTACACCAAGTTATGGCAAATAAAAATCCCCCACACTTAAGTCTTTAATTGTCCTCAAGCAAAGCAAATTTAAAACAGAAACATAAAAGACGACCCTTAAGCAAGTATAGTGCAAGTATTGGTTTTGGATCACATAACTAGGTATTTCATATTTACACATAATCTTGACATGATATGTAAACAACTTACCACTTTTAATATTAAACACCTAAGTTCAATATATTACGAAGTACATAGACATTAAGGTTTTCAAACATATGAATCCTTCAATAGATTACAAAGGTAATTTGATTATCGTAGCAGAATACAAACAATCATAAATGGAATTACTTGATATGATGTCAATTCATGAATAAGTCTACCTTCACATAGGGTTTTTTGGCTTGTAACGTTCTGAGGCTTAGTACAGGTATAGAATTGAAGAACAGGAAGCATCAAAATAGTTTCAAGCATGAAAATAGTTTGGCACATCGTATTGTTCCCTATTCTCCCCCCTTAGCGACCCTTACCCACTCATCGCATTATTTCCCCTTCTCTCATCTCCCTTATTTCTCCACATAGGAAGTCACAGCATAATACAAAAACTATGGCTAACTCATGAGTTTTTATGCACTAATGAATGAGTTTTTTCTAATTTTGTGAGTTTGTCACATTTTTCTATTTTAGTACGTCCACTCACAAATGCTTTTACTTTTCTTTTTTTAATTACTATTTCTACTTGTTTTGTTTTTCTTTTTGAAATTTTCTTTTATTTGGCACATATTTTCTAACCTATAGTCACTATATTGCGTTGTTTCTTCCTATTTCACTCTTATTTTTACAAAAACCACCTTGATGTATCTACTTAAACCTCAATACGTATGGTTAAGTGCCTATAGTCGTGCAGTTCAGGACCAAAGAAAAAGGGTAACTACAAATTGTTTTGTATGAAGGTTCATCAAGAAGTGTTTTCTGAATTCGTATTTTTGGATCGTGCAGTTGATATCAAAATTCATATTTTTAATCCCCACGAACTCCATTAGGCGCCACCACGGTAAACAGACACATACTCTCTTAATAGACTCTTCATACACTGACACAATCTAATTTCAACCTTTTACTTCACTATCATACACCCAAACAGAACACACATCTCATAACATACATTTAAGACTTATACATATTCAACTATACTTCAATGTTTCAATATCCATACACCAATAATCTCATACTATACCCTTCATGACTTCAGATCCATAGTTTAATCAATTTTCCATAGATGACTCACAATATGAATAGTATACATGAAGGAGTCAGTGTAGAACTCACCTGACACCCACTGCTTACAAAACATAGGAACACCATTACTACTTTTACACATACAAATTGGTTATCAATTCAATCGTTGTCAATTCCATGCAGAAACCTTGTACTTACACTCTCACTTTTTAGTTACTAAATACAGATTTACTCATATAGAACTTAACATGCAGAGCTAAAATACTTACCCTGATGCAAAGTAGCTACTAATCTTAAAAGAACCTTAGGCTCTAGATCATCAAGGTATGATACATTCAGATTGAAGGAAGGTTTCAGTAGATACCACTTATCAGAACACATTCTCACATATAAATATGACTTGTCTTGCTTAGTGGAATTTAACAAGTCTCATACTTATCAGAACTTGCCTTTTTATTGGCCTACAATTCAGAAAAAAGTATAAATAGGTTCCTTTCATCAAACTTATTAGGCTGGACAATACAGTTAGTTTCTAACCAGATTACTTAAAGTCTAACTAGCACAATATTCCTTACAAACCAGACGTTCTATACATTTGGCCAATAATCATCCCATAATTCACTTTTATCCCTAACATGAACGTCTTCTTCATATATCATACTATCATGAAATTAAATTCTTACCAACTCAAGTGGCGGTTACTATACGCCCACACGTATAAGCCAAAATGGCCATTTAGGCGGATAACACCACGCCAAACAAGTTGTTTACAACTATACGCCCAAAACTTTAGATCTGCCAGAATTGGGGTGTTACAATATTGACTTCCCAGTTTCTAGATTGGTAGCTAAAATAATTACTGAAGTAATCAAACATTTTTCTCTTCAACAACTTTGGTTCTTTGCACCAAGAAAACTCGAATCTTAGGCCATACACCATCTTCATCTTCGATCTAAATTTTACTTCTTTATAAAAAAAGCAGAGTTGGAGTCATCTTCTTATAAGTAGGTCATCTGCGATTTTTCACAGAAATTAATAGCTTTCCACAGCTCCATATTCGACCAACTAAGCTCTTCTATTGTTGTGCCATTCAAATCTTTTTAATTGCTAATTTCATCCAATTCCAATAAATTTTTTTTCAATCAACTAAATTATTTTATCCACATCACAACTAGATTTTTCATTCAATTTTTTAAGAGCCAACTTCAATCTCCTCACTTTACCCAACATATGCATGTTAGACCTTCCTATCTCTCCACATACATTATTGATGAAACTCGAATAAACCTTTTTGGTAAGCCACGCATTAAAGAACTTTAATGGATGCAACCCCAATCAACTAATTCATTAAATAACAGTATCAAAATATGGTCAAAAACTGATCTATTAAATCCTTGCTGAGTAAAATAATTGAAAAGAATCAGCCATTGTTCTTCCAATACAATCCGATCCAATCTACTCTTCTTATTATTTGGTCTGAACCAAATGAACTTTTTTCCCCGTTAGAGGTAAATCCACCAACTTGTTGTCAACGATGAAGCTATTGAACTCCCTTGAGCCATTCACCAAACCCACGCATCTATTCCTTTCACTCATGTTTCTTACTATGTTAAAGTTGCCACCAATGATCCATAGGCTAGCAAACGAGTTCTTTAAGGCTAGGAGATCCCTTCATAATGATTTTTTATCCGAGACCACATTAGGGGCATATACATTAATCAAGGTTGCTTCCATACCTTCAACTATCCATTTACCTTCCACCATTATAAATCTCTCAGAAATGAGATAATTATCCACTTCAAAACTACCTCTATCCCAAATCATAATAAAATCTCTAGAACTCCCATCAACTGCCAAAAATCTATAGTCTAAATTGTTGTCAAACTAGACTTTCCTAACTATGTCGACAATAACCAAATCTTTATTTGTTTCCTGAATGAAGCACATTCTTGTTATTCGAAGGCTTCTATAAGCACTTGAATGATGCTACCCAAGGTGGTTGAAAGGCTCTTTTCCAAGAGGGAAATCGACAAAGGAAAGTAGAAGGGAAAAAATAGGAAACAATAAGAGAAAGTGAGTGAAAGAGAGAGAGATGTGTGGGATGAGAGGTGTGTTGATTTAATAAGTGAAGGGGGTATTTATAAGTGGGAGTGGTGATAAAAATAGCAGATATGTGACTCCCAAAAACTAGACCTAAAAGTTTCGACATGATCTCGGAGGTCACATTGACCACCGAAGTGATCGAAGAAAGTTTTTACAGAAGAACTGTTTGAAATTAACCCGAACATGGCTCGCTTAGGCTTAGCTAACACGTTTGACATTTTATCTTTTGAAACAATAATTAATTGGCATTAAAAAAATTAAGACATAAAATCCTCAGCTTCTAAAATTTCAGTCCAAATAACAATTTAGGAAAAATCGCAATGAGACTTATACCACAGTCCCTTTTTAACATGTACAGTCCAAAACAATTTGAAAATTAAAAAATTGGTACGAAATACTTTATTTAACCAAATCAAAACTTGACCATCTGAGATCTCCGATCACTGAGTCCAACTCTAGATCATAAGAGTACCTGAAAGGGGAAAACTAAGGGATGAGCTACGCGAGCTTAGTGTAAGTTTGAAACTCATCAGAAGACAAAAGACGAAGTGACATAACAAAATATTCCAGTGCAACATATGTTTACATATCACATGCAAATACCTCAACGAAAATTCGATATTCGAATAGTTACCAACAATAAATTGAACGTAAAAAAAATATCATCATTCCAAACACTCATGTACCCAATCACATTAGTACAAAAGCAGATTGATCTATATCCAGTTAATCTCGCAATCAATCAGACAGACTTGACCGAACGTGAAACGAATGCAACAATATAAAACTCACCCCAACCATCCAAACACCACTTCGACTACCCTACACACCACATATGAGCTATATCAAGCCTATCCACCCTGCACACCACATAGAGCCTTGAAAGGCTCATCCACCCTACACACCACAATGTGCAAATAAGCCACTCTGATAGAAATATACAGCTGAGCTGCCATATGTCTGTGTTGCGGTATCGCCGCTAATAAGTAGTGCAGTTAAACTGTCGGATCAGACTTCCTTCTCTTCACAACCAAAAACCCATACTTTCATGCATATTCTCAATGTACATAGCTTATAGACAGTCACACAATAGTCAAACAAAACAGAGGTGCACATATTCAATCAACCAGAGTCAGAATCAGTTATAATGGTACTTAATTACTTAGTAACAACATTTAATACTTAAACCAATCATTACATCGGTGCTATGATTACAAATAATGCATAAGTCCGGGCCAAAAAGGAGTCCCAACCCACCCTTACTATGGCTTAGCCGAGGGTCGAAATACACAGAAACATGAATGAGTTAAAATCTGACATAGAACAAAAATTTATGAAACAAGGCCAGACGACCATGTGCCCCGGCCGTGTGGAACTGCCTAGGCTGTGTGGAGGTCTACACGCCCATGTGGAAGAGGCATACACCCGTGTGAAGAAGCACGCGCCTATGTAAAATGAGGCACACGGTCGTGTGGCTAAGGCACATGCTCGTGTGACCAAGTGACATGGCCATGTGAACAGCCCATGCAACTCTCTGTCTGAAATTGCTAAAATAAGGTGCAGGGCAGACACGACTGTGTGAAAGTCTCACACACTTGTGTGCCCACGGGACACGGCCGTGTGTCCAGAACACACGCATATGTGATTATCGACTAAAATCCCCAAATTGAAGCCACACAACCGTGTGACACCAAAAATCGTTGAAAAATCCTAATTCCCAATTTAACATGGTCGTGTGACCCGCCCGTGTGCGGCACTTGCCCGTGTGGTCACGAAAACACACTGGAACAAGCTGCAGAACGTGCATTTACTGCCAAAACAGTTTGCCTAACCCTAGCTAACTCAGCATGATACCAAATTATAGAGAAAACATACAATTCAATGCTGATTTTGAACAATTTCAGAACACATAGAATTTCTCGAATTTCACAGAATCAAATCGAAAATTCGACATCAAAATTACGGAGTTTTTGTACACACACACCTTAGATGCGATATCAAGCACCTAGAATCATTCGATTCGCTCCACCAAGCTATTTGGAAACCTCAATTAACAAACAAATTGAATTATAAAAGTTTCAATTACGCAAATAAACGAAATCAAAGAAGTTCTTCATAAATCCAAAAGGCAAGACATACTCGGCTTCGAAACCAATCAAACAAAACACTCGAGAACAATCAATCAACAATGACGATGATAAACCCGAAATTAATTTGAGGAACAAAAGAGAAAATGAAGAAAACTCAAAATTGGGAAATAAAAAGAAAAGAAAGAAAACTTCCAGAGAAAAGAAAAGAACATGCTTTCGTTTTTTGAGAAACTTTTTATATACAAATTAAAATAAAATTAAATAAATACTCAAAACTTAAAAGCAACAAAAATAAAACAAATTCCTCAAAACGCACATGGGGACCTGAACCTGAAACCCAAATGTAAACCAACACACTCACCACCACCAAACTAGTAGGCTCATTCTGACATTAAAACGCAAAAAGAAACACAATTGCTCAACTACTCACTGTCCCTAAACACATACCTCAACACTTTTAACCCCAAAATCCAGACTATTACAAGATAATTAGTAGCCACACACTTTTGTTGGCTAGCCACACATGGAGCAAAGTTTGAATGTTTCAAACTTTGTTAAATTTAGCTTGGGGCAAATCTTCAAAGGCAAAAAAGGTGGAGGGGTTTAAATAGGATGTTAAGAAAACTTGAGGGCTGTTTTACAATTAATTTAACCAGCTAAATAAGCTGATTGGGTCAACTTATTGGGTCGATTTTGGGCTGCAAATTTTCTTATTGGATCAGTCTTCAATGCTTAGCACACTGAGCCACTTCCTCCTTCAGGCTTTATATTAAATTTTAATCCAATTTAACTTGGATAAAAATTAAATATAAAGTATATAAAATGATATCATTTGGACAAACCTTGGCTGGAAAAATATTTAATCTTGCCCTTGGTTCACTTGATGCAAAAATTCCCAAACGGTTCAAGCCTTTCAAGGTGTCTGCCTAGTCAATTTTCACCTTTTGTGCAAAACTGTAAAAAATAAACCAAATTTGTGAAATTTTATTATAAAAATAATTAAAATTCAATATGTTAATAATTTAAGTGAATATTAATTATGTTGTAATTAAAGTGTGACTTTTGACAAAATTTACTACGAAACTTTATGAATTAGAGCTTAAAATCTATATTTGTGAAAAAATCTATATTTTTGTGTTTCCAAAAATACCACACAACGGTGAAAGAAAAACCAAAAACCGCACGAAATCAAACCTACTTGGATATGTCTGACCCCTAAACTTCCCTCTGGCACACGACACTAGAGACCCTCGAGCCTTATTATTTCATCTACAACTTCATGCTCATCCCCTCTTACACTAAACACCAACTTTTTTTCGACTTCCCACGCGGTCATTGCTTCCCTGAGAATCAACCTCTTTATGTTGCTGATGTCTGAATCAAAGAGTGAGGTGTTTACTACAGCCTCATCTCAATCCAAATTTCCTTTCCCTATTTGTCTCCTTAGCGCCCGATCTCTCTTCTACTTCTCTGTGACAGTGAGAAACCTATCTTGAATATACTAATAAAGAAAGAAAGAAAGAAAATAAAAATAAAATTATTTGTAGCTATGTTTTACCTGTTGTTCTTTATGTAATTCAAGTTGCTTGATAGGATAATTCATTAAGAGGTATAAGTAGCGCTTTTCAAGGGAAAATTCATTAAGTAAATAATAATTCAATTGCAAATAGTTAAAAGGGTGAAAAGATTATGTAGTTTTGAAATGACAAAACTACTATCTTTAACATTATCTATGTAAATATCGGTTTAATATAAAAATAAAAAATAAAAAAAACCTCAAATACGCTTGTAGACAGCACATTCATTATCAGTACTGGCCATCCCTTGTACCTTTCAGAAGTTATAAACAAATACGACTCGAAACTGTTATTTTTTTTTTTCGTTTTTTTTTTTTATAAAAGAATGCTGAAAGGTTAACACAACACAAAGTTCATCGAGATTAACATACGAGAGAGTGCACTTGTTTGGGTTGTGTCCGACAGTACGCCCCATAAGCAGCAAATTTTAGAAGAAATGAAATGAAAGAAACCAGATGTTTTATTGTGCTTTACTCACTTTTTACCCCCCAAAAAAAAATTAGACAACCTTAACATCAGTCCTAAATTCATCCTCGGCTACGAAAGAACGCCAGAACCAGTGCTGCTTCCAGACTTTATCAACCATAGAATCAACCGGAACACCTTTTGTCTCAGGCAACAAGAACCAAGTGAACACTCCCATTATGATAATCCAGGCAGCGAAGAAGAAAAATATTCCAGCTTGCATCTTGCAAAGCATTGAGAGGAAAGCTTGAGCAATGACGAAAGTGAAGAGCATATTGGTGCTGACTGCAAAGGCAAAACCAACTGATCTGGTCTCCAGAGGGAAAGTCTCGCTAGGAATTAACCAGCCAAGAGGCCCCCAGGACCAGGCAAAGCCCATGACAAAGGTACACACCAAGACCACCACAAAGATTGCCTCCCCTTTGGAAAGATTGGCACCCGTGGCTTTCAATCCTTTGAAAAGGATTATGCCAATAATAACCTGCATGTAATGTATGCAATACATTAGATACTAACATTAATTAATTTATAGGAAGTGAAACAAAATACAAGATGAAGACCTGACCTGGGAAATGAGCATCTGGACACAAGCTTCAAGTAGCAGAATTCTCCTGCCAGCCTTATCTACTAAATATATTGAAATTATAGTGCTAAACACATTGACAAGGCCAGTAATAACAGATGAAAGCAATGCAGCATCATTCCCAAATCCCACGGTCTGGAATAGAACAGGAGCGTAGAACATTACAGCATTGATTCCAGTAAATTGCTGGAAAATTTGCATACAGATGGCAATCACTAGTGGGGGTCGACTAACTGGCTTCATTAGCTTGCGGAAAGGGTCCTTTACTTGCCTTGCCATCTCACAAGCATGTACAATAGAATCAAACTCGTCATCAACATTTTCGACACCACGAATCTTCCGCAGAACCTTCCTTCCTTTCTCAACTTTGTGACGTTCAATAAGGCTAGTTGGAGTCTCACAAATGAGTATAGATCCCACACAAAGCATTGAAGCAGGGATACCAGCAATGCCAAGAGAAATTCTCCATCCATGAGGATGGATATTTGCTGTAAAGTAGTTTACCAGATTGGATAACAAAATGCCAATGGTAATGAAGAGCTGGAAACTTATGTTGAGTGCTCCACGAATATTAGTTGGAGCTATCTCCGATAAGAAGAGTGGTACCGCCTGCAATAATAATTATGTAAAGGCCATTAATATCATATATATGTGTGTGCGTGTGTGTGTGTGGTGGTTTATTGGTAGAATTAATGTGATACATGCAGAAAAGTGAATCACTAAAACTAATTATATAACTTACTTGATTGGCAAACCCAACACCAAAGCCAAGAAAAATTCTTCCAAAAATTATCATTTCGATGTTGAGATCTCCAGCAGTCAAAACCACGCCTATTAAGAAGAAAATTGAAGCAATTTGCACGGTTGGTTTCCTACCAGCTTTTGAGCACACCTTTGAAGCTACAAAACTTGCTATCAAAGCAGCAATGTACAAGGATGACGTGAACAACTGGAGGGACTGGTTATCGTATTTGCAGTAATTGTTTTCATGAGCATGTTGTTTCTTTTTATACACAACTGGAAAGAATTTTTTTAAGAAATCATCCATGAATGTTACTCCACCTGTCAATCCAAATCAAACCCTTTTCTTCGCATAAGTTTTTACTTTGCTTATAATAATATAAATATTATAAAGAGAACTAAAAACCTGAAATGCCAACATCATATCCAAACATCAAGCCTCCGAAGGCTGCTATGATCACACAAACTGTGACATACACCGTTATCCTGCCTTCAAATTCTTGATTTTCACCAGAGCCGCTTACGACTGCCGGCATTTTACACCAAGGTGATAATGAAAATTATATGTAAATATAGATAAAAATACAAATAAAAATATAGATAAGAATGATGGCAATAGATAAAAATACAAATAAAAATATAGATAAGAATGATGGCTCTCTTTTCTTTTTCTATATTTTTTATTTTATTTTTTGTTAATAAGTAATAAAACAAAACTAAAGACCAGCACTACAAGTCTTATTTCGTTGTCCTAAATAAAAACTTCTGTCTCTTAGACCTTATTTTAGCTCGGTTTATATACAGCAGGTGAGACTACGACAGTAATCTAAAATTGGCATTTTCTTCAAACTAAAATCAGGAAAAGTTATCCTAACTGCTTTTTCTAATTTTAACCTTCATTTGTCTTTATTCAGATTTGGAACTATAAATATAGGAAGGCTAAAACCCGACCGCAGACTGATATTCCTGATCCATTATTTTTTATCTTGACAAAGGATTACTTACACTAAACAGTTTTTAATCCACCTCTATAAACATGATTCCGCATCGTTTCATAATTTTACGTAGTTTTGGTCATATTTCGAGTTCATACTCCTCCGTGCCTTTTCCTAATTTCATAACTAAAGGTATAATATTTTTCTTCTCACCCAAAATAAAATTTATAAGGACTAATATAGCACACTGTTAACCTAGGAGCATACTTAGCTCTCGTGCTTTAGTAGCCTCTTTCAGATTAGCCTTCTTCATATTCTCAAAGTCAGATTCAGTGAGCAATTTATTCACAAATTTCTCGGACGGTATTAGTCATTGTTTTCTTCCCGTTTAACCCTTTAACGATCTTCCTCTCCTCTTTTTATTCTTTTTTTCTTCCGTAATTTCATTATATCTCGATCATTGAAATCATAAACACGTTTAACTCCTACATTTTGTCCACCCTACTTCAGACGAGATACAACAGGATCCAATAAATCTAAGAATTCACTTTGGTCCCTTGAATTACCATTTATATAACATCCCACTCCTAACCAGATCGTCGGATCTGATAAATGAGATGTTACATCCGTCACTGGAGCAATTATGGTTTTATTTACATTTTAGATATCAAAACATTAAGTTCCAAACTCATTTAAATACATTATTTAATCAAATATGGGTTATAAATGAGCTTACAAAAGCTCTCATGCTAATCTAATGATATACAAAGGACTTAAATGTAAAGCAATCAAAGTAGGGGATGTGCTATTGCAACACCAAGGGATGATGTCACGACCCCAATTACAGGAATGTCGTGACATCATATGGAGTGTGTCACGACCCAAACCATAGAATCTAGATATTGTGACTTCAACGGAGGAACGTCATGACATTGAAGCCTGGGTGATCATAATATTGCAACCTCAACAGGAGAGAGTCACGACCTCGGGAACAAAAGCTCAATGTCGTGACACTGGTATGGGAGTGTCACAACTATGAAGACAATTTCTAAAAAAATTTACTCCAATCATCCCAAACCTGTCAAACACACACTCAAATAGTCTAAGAGATCCAACACTGATCATTTCCCAATTTAAACATTAACTCAAATGCCAACTACTTTCTTTGGTATGTTTAACATCTTAAAAATTATAACCATGTGCATAATTACATTAATTCGATTCTCATATATCATACATATATAAAACGAGCACGTACACCTTTTGACTCACTAAGTTAGAAATAAACGTACCATCAACAAAATTAGTCATATTTCAACATAAACCTTTCTACCATATAGACTAAAACATTCAATATGGACTTAAACCCAAATTCTTGACCTTAGGTACATGCCAATTGCCCTAAACCAAAATGAAACTATACAAAATTTGTTTAGTCAAAAGTTAAATTCTGGATGCTATTTCACTTTTTGAAACCTTGAGATCTAACCTTGAGATCTACCCTTGCGTGCGGTAATAAATAAATTGTATGTTAGTCGTTGTAGCTTAATCTAGATAGCCCGAAGACAAATTTACAAAACAGTCAAAATTTTAAGGTTTTACCATGAATGTATGTTTGTTGTTTTTGTTGTTTGATGGATGAAAATGAATGTTTGATGATAGTTAAACAAATTTTGTAAAGGAAATTTTGATGAATTTGTCAATTTTAGATTAAATAGAAAAATAAAAAAATGGTCATGGTGGAAATGTGAAAAAATGAAATGTAGGGCTTGCTAAGGGCTTAGGTGATATTCGACTATAGTGGTTTAGTACTAAATTGCATGAATTTTCATTTGTTTGAGTTAAGGACTAAATTGAAATGAATTCAAAATTATAGGGGTAAAAGTGTAATTTTTCCAAGACATGATTTGTGGATTATATTGAATAGAATGGAAATTGAATGAATTAAATTTGATTATATAGATCAAGAAAAGCAACGTACGAATTTAGATCGGGGAAAAGAAAAAGTATTGGATAAATTGATCATATTTCCCCGTTCGTGTTTGAGGTAAGTTCATATATTTAAATAGCATTGAATTATGTTTGTTTTAAATGCTTTTACATTATATTATGCTATTACGGCTCTACATAAATATCCAACCAAGTTTCGGCAACTCTTAGATCCCATTTGAACCTTAGCAATATATAGGTTACTATTGACATGTCAGTAAGGGTTACCATGTTTCAGGTGTTGGTCTTGTATGTCCTACCGGTGGCTGAGTTTCGAGCATGTGTTGTGGTTACTTTACAGCTTGTGTGGGTAATACCGTGTAGCTATGTCCTGACTGACAGCTTGTGTAAGTAGACCCACTTATGGCTCGAGAGAGAGCATTTATATGAGATATGTGATAGTAATGGTTTCGACCACGTGTTAGCACTTAGTGTGCGAGATTCCTAAGTATTTGATATTATTCTAGTGGCTCAACGGGTATAAAAAAGGGTAGGTTCAGTAAATGCTTCAATAAGTGATACTATGAAAGTATAAAAAGGTGTGAGTTGATGATATCTGAAATGTGCTTAGCCATATGCTTGAAAGTATGAATGCTTATAAGTAATGTGTATAAAAGCTATGATGTTTTGAGATAATTTGCTAAGCTATGTAATTATCTAACTTGAAAGGTTGTTGCTACTTAGGCTAATGCCAAGTCATGTTTGGTTGTCTCAATATTGTTTTTATGCTTATAAATTGAAATGGTAAGCTTTGTTTATGAATTACGAACTTACTAAGCATTATATGCTTACTTCGTGTTATTTTCCTTTGTGTTTCTAGATAATCGGAAGCTCGTTCATGTTGGACGTTTGTCAAAGATCCATCACACTACCCATCGGCTAAATCGGTAGATTTTTTATGATTTGGAGTCATGGTTGTAATGGCATGTATAGGTGTCTTGTTTGGGTGAATTTAGCCATTGTGTATGCCTTGTATATATATATGACATATTGGTTGATGAGCTAGTAGTTATGATATTATGAATCTATGGTATTTTGTATGGTTGTTATTTTAATGAGTTGGCGGTTGATATGATGGAATTGAAATGAGGCTTATAATATTCTTTTATGAATTGTTGGTTGGTTTGGATTGAGATAGTTCATGATGTGTTTAATGACTAGATTTGGTAGCTTGAATGTGGTTGGCTTTGAGACATAATGGTAAGGTGTATGATGTAAGGAAAAATGGCCCAAAATGGTGCTTGTTATGCTTAAATTTGGTATATGAACATTATGGCAATTGTGGCATTGAGATTGTTCAATTAGTAGCTTAAATGATGAATGAATTGGATAGTTGTTTAGGTAAGTTTGATTGGTAAAGTTGAGGTGTCATTTTGGCATATTGATTGTATTGATAATTTCTAGGTTTTTTAAGCTTGATTTTACATATGTTAAGTGAGTTTGTAATGCTTGATTATAGGTGTATTTGGCTTGTGCAAGTGGTAGGAAATTGGGTTAGAAAATTGGCTCGAAAATGACCTATTTATCGTCCACAAAGGCAGAGACACAGGCGTGTGTCTCAGCCATGTGTCAGATGACAGAGCTGTGTGTCCCCTGTAGCTTTCTAAGGGTTACAAGTCAAGCTCTAACACGGCCTAGCACATGGCCGGGCACACAGGTGTGTAGGGTTATTTCGAAGGGTACACGGCCTTGCACACGGGCGTGTGGCTTGGTCGTGTGACCCAAGTCAGTGAGATACACGAGTAAGGATATGGGCTAGGACACAGCCGTGTGTTTTTATTTCGAATTCCCACACGGTCTAAGACACGGGCATGTCACTTGGCCGTGTGACCCTTATAGTTTGAAAAATTTTGCCTTTTTTGAAAAATTTCATATTTTTTTGATTTAGTCCTGATTCATTTCTATTGTCTTTTTAGGGCCTTAAGGGCTCGTAAAAGGGACTGTATGTATTATTTTGGTTTTTATTGCTATGATTTATGTGGTGAATTATATTGAAAGTAAAATGTACCTTATATGGTGTTATGTTCCGATTATACTCTGTAGCCCTAATCAGGCGACATATGCGGGCTAGAGGTGTTACATCATCAATATAAAAACTGAAGAATAATCCCATAGACTAATCCTATAGAATGCCAACTATACCCGACTTTACCCGAGGTAGTTAATAGGGTGTCTATTATTCCAATTTATGAATAAGATTCACATAGCATAATTTAATTCAAATCATACCTAAATTAATTCATACCATTTCATATCATCACATTTTTCACAAATCATCAACCATCTCATACTTACCTATTCATGAGATAAATAAAATTCTTACTAATGCGTCGTAAACTAAGTAAAAATTTTGTGAAGGCAAGTGCACTTATCAATTAATGGTATAGCTATGGTAAGCATAGATATTGTTCCCACAAAGACTAAAAGTACTAGTACTTACCGTCTTTCTATTATTTAACCGATAAATTCGAGTGATTGATCAAAACTAAAATTAACAAAATTAATTAACATGAAAAATAAAAAATCAAGAAAATAATTGAATAGTAACCAAGAAGAGAAACAATACCCAGGAAAGAATTCACCTAGATTTCATTTGTCCTTATCAATCTAAATTACGCAATTCCTTTACTTAGTATCTTGATCTGTAGAAATCCCAAAATTGTGCTAATATCTCTTTCAAGAGTAAGAGCAACTAACTCTAGGATGATTAATTGAAATTTCTTTTTAATTAAAACCCCTATTATTGCATTAACTCGATTGATGGATTCCATTATTAGATTTGACTCTAATCTAGTACATTTATGTCATCCTATTTCTAGGATTGAATGCAACTGCACTCAATTACGCTAGATCTACTCTTAAATAGGGTATGTTCCTCCTCCGATTTAAGCACATAAAAAATGAATCAATAATCTAGAAATATCAAACCAAGAATTAAGCACACATAATTGAGAAAAAAATCTAAGTATTTATTGCGTAAAATAAATATCAAACGATAGAGTTGATCATAGGGTTCATCTCCCTTAGGTATTTAAAAAATTAGTTCATGCTTGAAAATAAAATATCTCAAAAATAGTATAACCAAAAGAAATAAAGAAACTCATGATAATCTCTTGAGAAATCAACTATGAGTCTTTAATCTTGATGGAAATCTGCTTCAAAATCGGCTTAAATGGTGTTTTTCAATTTTTTTCTTGAATATTCTATGACGACTCTCTCCTATCTTCTTATTTTTTTCATATATAAGTCTTGGAATGCTCCAAAAACCTAAAAAACATGATTTCTCATAGCTCAGAGATTTCCAATTCGCAAATCAACACGGCCTACAACTTTGCTATGTGGCTTACACGGCCGTGTGGAAGGGGTCATCTCGTGTGGCTTCTGCAACTTGCTATGGTTTTATGATTTTCGATCTTTTTTCGCTCCTTTTGCTCCCAAATGCTCTCCTAAGTATAAAAACATGAATTTAAAGGATTAGGAGCAAAAAATTCACCATTAACATTGAATAATTATCCAAAAACGCATTAAGAATGAGATTAAAACATGTTACTTTTAGCACTTATCAAATATCCTTACACTTAAGTGTTTCCTTGTCCTCATGCAAAATCCTCAGCACACAATCAAGTTAACTTCTCTCAATTTATTATTTTCATTGATAATGTCTTAGGATAAAATACAAATAATCATGCATTAGAACTTCACACTAAAATGACACTAAACAACATAAGCAATCCAAGCAGAGAATTTTAAGGATTAAAAACATTAGACATCTCCCATATCTCAATAATTACCTAAAATTAAAACTCTACAACAATTAACATCCTCATTAAGGATTCACTCAAAACACTCAAAGTGTTTAAGGTTCAAGTAATATGCACTCAACAATTGAACGAGAAATGCTTTTACTATATGCTTGCTTGGAAATCAAATCTCCACCACTATATAAATGAGATGACACACTAATCAAGAGGTTTTAACAATGTTGTAATCGAGCTTAGGTTAATGGTATGGAAAAAGTCAAAAGAGTTGGTTACAATCGAGAGTTGAGTTGATAAATTATCAAACTAAAAAAAATAATTTGTTGAATTAAAAGAATTTACATCAACAAGAAATAAAGAATGAAATCGAGCTTTTCAATAGAATATGAAACTAACGATTCAAGCTCAATCAATTTTTTTCACCTTTTTTTTTTCTTTCATTTCAGTTTTTTGATAGAGTAAAATTCAACAATACAAATGATGGAACATAGTTAAGCAACTAACCAAATCAAATCTCGAAAAAAATGTGTCAATAAAAAAGGATAATTTTACAACATAGATATGAGTTACGGGTTAACATAAATGGGTGAGAGAAGAAAAATGTGCTAGGATCAATCGGGTTTACTAAGGGTTAATGCAATAGGTAAGCTAATTAGAGGTTAGGTGGGTTAAATCCTAAGTGCCTCTATCATATCAATATATCAAATCAATAATGTGGTCTTGACATGTATAACCGAAGCAAGTTCTAGAATAAAAAATTAAGTTGACATACTAACAACCAAAAATAAAATGAGCACGAAATAAAATATATGCTCTAGAGGCTCAAAAGCTCACAAAAATTTTATCGTCTTGATGTCAAACTTGCAAATTTAAAATTTCAAAATAATAATTTAGTTCAGAGAGATAACCTAAAATAATAATTTCTAAAAAACAACTTATCATGCTTGAATCTCTCAAGTCTTAAAGTATAAATCAAACAATTCATAAAAACTCACAAATGATTCTAAAATAGAATAAATAAAAACTCTAAATTAAAAAAGAATTCACTTCAATGATATGTGTGAGAAAATTACTTACACTCAAACAATAATTCGAAGATTTCATCGCATAAGCATATAAACATCCTCCCCGCACTTAATATGTACATTATCCTCAATGTACAAACAGATAGACACAAAATAAGCACAATATCAAAAGGGAGGGAGAGAACTGAAACTACCCTGAATTTAGATGAACTTGCCGAAATAGGGAAACCTAAAATCGTAGGCAATTCTAAATAAAGTACATATTTCTGAGAAAACTAATTAGAAAATAGAAAAAATTAAATAAGATAAAGAGATAACAACTAGAAAAACAAACAACCTAAAAATTAACAAAAATAACAATGTATAATGAATGAAAAAAAAACATATAATTCTTAAAAATAACATAAAACAACTAACAATAAATAAAAGTACAATTGAAAATAAAAATAAAAATAACTAAAATGGAAAACTAAAGTAAATCAGTGATCGACAGTAGGTGGTAAATCAAAATCGTGAGGCGTAACACCGGGTGGAGAAATACAAAAATCTTGACATATCCACTACAGATACGCCTCAATGTCATCGATCCCACTGACTGTTATTTTTTATTACAATAAATATCTTCAAGTGTAACCGTATGCGCAGGCCCAGTAGTAGAGTGACTAGCGGGAGGATTAGGAATAGGTCACGATGGTGGTAGAAGATCATCGTTTAGATGCTCATCATCCTCATTTTGCTGAGTCAGATGCAACAACACATACTGATCACCGAAAGGCCCAGGCTGACGAGTGACCATTCTCATATGTTTCATTATATTTAAGTCCAGTGGTGCCATTTCCCCAACCAAAGTGAGTACCAATCTACTTAGGGGTCTCGAGAAGGTTGAAGTAATGAGCCAAGCGTGTTACATAAGGACCCATACAGATAGGTTCTATCAATGATCACTCACTTTGATGACAAAAACACTAGGCCATGAAATGGGCTAGATGAATAGGGTATTGCTTGTGCATGCTCCATAAGAAGTATGCATCTAAAATGCCCACGAAACTCATACTCTCCTTTTGACTAGTCAAAGTGTGAGCTAAAGTGGCGCGAATTATCGCAAGGCTAGGGGGAGGCACCAAGCCTTGGACTGGCTTGGTTTGTACGAAATGGAAACCTTAGATATGTTAGACCAACAAAGAGGTCAGTCGATGGATGTGCCACGGGAGGGTGGAGAACTCGGGTGTTTCCAAGAAATCATCAGAATATAAGCCGAGAGTGACTCCAAATCCCGCAACACTAAAGTGTCAAGTGATACCATCAAGACAGAATGAAATCACTTGTTGTTCGTCCCTTGACAATAGCACTGTCTACAGAGAGAATGTTGAGAAAAAATCTAAAGTAAGCTTAACATATGTTGGCTCCACGATGGCGAAGAATTGCTCTCATGGAGTCGAGTCCAATAGAGCATGAACCAGTGCATATAAACCTACAGTTTGAAGGGCTTCCCAGTCAATACACCAACCTAAACCCAATGATATAACCCTAAGGTGTTGGTACCTCTCTTCATAGGGTGGTTGGTTGAATGTGAGGTATCGATGGTGAGTGGTTGCAGTCAAAGAGGATGAAGATGAGGTCCCGATAACTTTTCATTTCTTGGAATAAGCGGGCACTTTACTCTTTCCTCGTGTGTTTGGCATCATGTACCTGAAAGACGAATGATAATAAAATGTATCAGCATAAAAAAATCAATAAAGTAAATGGATGAATTCAAATATGAAGCACAATGGTCCCAATCCAATCTACTGCACAATGAAAATCAACTCACAAACTAAAATCTAAATAATTCTAAAGAAAATAATAAAAAAATTAATCTAAAACTAATATAACAACCAACTAAATAGAACAAAAATTAGACGTAACAATATAAACAACAATAATGATAATAATAATGATAATAATAATAGTAATGTAATGATAATATGATAATAAATATAAAATAAAAAAATAAACAAAAAGACAAGATTTGGGACAAACGATGGAAGGGATGGATGGACGGTGATGCAAGCGGCGGTGGTGGAAGGGATAGCTGTCAGCAATGGCATGATGGAGAAGGAAAATGGCTAGCGATGAACAACGATGGAAGGGATTGGCCGACGATTATGTGTAGAGTAAGGAGGAGGGCAAAGGACCGGGTGTGGGGGAAAAGAGAGGCGACAATGTTGAGGTTTTGAAGGGAGAAAAGGAAAGGTTTTAGGGGGTGGAAATGATTGTGTAGAATATAGGAAGGAAAGAGGCAATTGTGTAGTAGATGGCGGATGGATCAATGAGGGGAGGAGGTGGCCAATGGTTGGTTTTGTGTGAAATTCAATTTCATCAATTACCTATTAATGGAAATTTGATAAGCATTTATCAATTGAAAAATCTAAGGTATAGGTAAGCTTAATCAAGCTTAGATGATAATAAAAACATAAAACTTTCCAACGAAAAGAAAAAACATTATCTTTGAGATTTTGGACTAAATTGCAAAAAAGGAAAAACATTCTTTCTTTTCGTTTCTTCACTTGAACAACAAAATGGAAGGATGAAGGGTGTATGTCTTTCATCTCTCCACTAACATGACCTTATATATGATGATGAACCATTTAATTAAACTTTATTAACTTTAATTTTAACCTTAAAAATGTTTAATACATTAATTAACCTTCTTAACCACAAGAGAGTGGATTACCATCAAATTCCATTAACTCATTTCAATTTAATGGTTAATAAACCATTTGGTCATCTGACTAATTGTTATGACAACCAAGAAGTTAGTGGTGTCGAAAAGAGTGGTTTCAGAACCCGTTTCTGTAAATAAAAATTGTAAATATTTTTATTAAATATTTATAGAGTTGGTGTAAAAGTGAATAAAATTTTGGTTGAGTAATTTGTCGAATTTGGGCTTAATTAATGTACAAGGACTAAAATGTAAAAGTGTTAAAAGTATAATTTCTTAAAGAATATTTAAGTAGAACTCATGTAAGGGAATTCTAAAGTAAATATACCCTTAATATGTATATAGTGGCCAGTTAAGGAATTAAAAACATGTATGTTTTTATGTTTTAAACATAAATTTGGTGGATAAAAAGACATTTTTATTCATCATTCTTCATGTAAAAACAAACCAAATGGTGGAGAAGAAGTCAATGCACAACTAGGGTTCTTTAAGTTTCCAGCTTCAATTGGTTAGTGCAATTTAGTCATTTTCTTATAAATTTTATGTTTTCAGAATCCCGATAGCTTGGGCTAGTTGACCCATGTCGTATTTTTTGATAATATTAAAGATTAAGAAAGTTTATATGGATGCATAGTTGACATTCTAGGGATTAGTTTGATAGATTTAAAGTTCAGAGTTGAAAAATGACTAAATTGTAAAGTAAATTGATGATTTTGTGCTTTAAGGACTAAATTGCACCAATTTTGAAATTCTTGGAAGAAACGAGAAAAAAAGGGAGTTAAATTAGGCCTAGAGTGAAATTAGTATTAAAATTTGTGGTTAATTGTTGAAGTTATGTTAGTCTTAGTTTTAGGGACTAAATTGAATAAAATGCAAGTGTTGCATAAATTAGAAATTGAATGTGAAAATGGTTGTATATTAATAATTTCATATTTTTTTGTTAATTTGTAGCTAATGTTCACCCAGATTCCTCGATAAACAAAGGAAAAGACAAAGTCGTCGACGAATAGCTTGGAGTTTGCGGTTTGTGTTTTTGTAATTTGAACTAACTTATAAATTGTTGCATATTGACTTATTGTTCATGCTAAGCATTTGAGGTGAGAATTCTTGCTCAAATGGGCTGATTCGAATCAATTGGTGATTATAAGGATTAAATTATGCATATTTAAGAAATGTATGTTTTTATTTATAAATGTATGAATTGAATGTGTTTGGAATAATCGCGGTTGATATTAAGTTGAATAAATCTATACTTGCTGAGAGAAAATGTGAAATTGAAACATTGGTTTGTATTGCAATACTAAAAGAAAACCCTATTAACGATTCGAGCAGAGTTCGATATAGTTGGCATGCCATAGGATAGGAAGAGTTCAGGGATTCTTTGACTACAAGTTGATGAGGCACTGGGTACAAATTTTCTTTGGTTTAACCGATGAGACACTAGATGTCGACCTATCTATAGCACTGGGTGCAACTAATTTCTTTGAATTTATTTGATGAGGCACTGGGTGCCAAACTGGTGTGTAGGTTGGATTCGTTTATCCGTTCAAGCCCGATGTCTTGTTAATAGGAGAAAACAAATGGTAAAATCGGGATATTTAATGTTGAAATGGCGAATGTTGAAATATGAAAATGAAATGTGAAAAGTGACATGGAATGGTGAATTGAACTATGAATATTGATTGTATACGAACAACAAACTTTTGAATTATGAATTGATATGAAATGTGCCATTATATTAGTTGAATTAGCAAATAATGATGTGAATTAAACTATTGGATTTGCATATTGCATATTATCTTTATTTAATTTATGCATCATTATGAATTTTATTATGTTTTAAATGTTCAGATTATAGAAATACCACTGAGTTATACACAGTGTACGATTTTGTTTTTCCCATGCGCAGGTTAGGTACTTATCGGTTCTATTCTCGACTCAACATCTAGCGGTAATCCCGAACTCAAGTGTTGGTGAATGGTTCTTTTTGGTCTTGGCATGTACCTAGGATGTTTAATCCTTATTATGATCATTTTGAATCTTGTTGGTCTTTTAAGAATAGGTAATTAAGTATAAGTGTAGTGGCAATGGTCATTTGGTAGATAATTGGTAGTTTGTTTGGTTTTTAGGCTTAAAATCTTCATGAATGAGATAGTAACATGCTAAACCTTGTGTTTTGGTTAATGCTTGGATGTGGGTTGGTAAATGTGTACTTAGATAATGTTTAGCAAGGAGTTGGTAAGTTCATGTTTACATCTATGCTTTGTTTGAAAAAAGATTTGATAGTTCAAGTATTTAGGTTATAATACGTATATGAAATCACATGTTGAATGGTTAAATACTTGTAGTTTTGGCTTGATAATGAGGTGCCACTGAAGGCATATTGGTTAGACATTTTGGTTGATTGTATAGGTGATATTGAGATATGCCCTTGGTTGATATAGTTAACTTTTGAATGGTATGTGAATTGAGCACGAAATGAACATTTTAAAGATAGATTTTTACAGTTTCTAAACTTAAATATCGATATTGTGGCATTTGGTATCGATACTTGACCATATGAATAGTTTTAAACAATCAGAATGCCAAAATGGTATCGATATTTATTTGAGTATCGTTATTTTTCATAAAATATTGGTACCACAAATTAAATATCGACACTCTTGTTTTTCATGACAAATAGAATTGTGAAGTGGTATTGATACGGCATCGATACCCAACAATTAAATATCGATACTGACTTAAAAACTTTATAATTTTGGAGATTTAATATTCAATCCTATTTCATGCCTGAATTTCAAAATTAAGTCCTTGTAGTTTTTAAAATTATTATGTTGCATAAAATGTCAATGAAACTTATATAAATTGTTTATAATTGATTGAAATTGTTTATAGCATCCCATTACTCAAGTTTGGTGACCAGACCAGGTAATGGGTGTTACAATTGTAATTTGTTCCTCTAGCATGTTTTAATTTAAAACTCAATAGTGATTTAACTTTTACAATTTAGTCCCTGAACTTTAATTAAGGACTTTTGTTGGATCTTGTGCCCTAAATGTAGTATATTCATTTTGTATAGTTGTATTTTTTTAATAAATTAGTTTAATAAAATTATCCATTAATTACATTAATACTTTTTGTATATTGTCCTCAACGGTTTTTTTACGTATGGAAGCAAATATTAGTTCATTGGTTATCTCATGTTTAATAATACTAAGTGTTATTACGTGGTCGAATCGTAATACGAAAACACAAATTATATTAGTTGATAAACATAAACTTGTCCTTAGTCTAATCGAAAATGGACAAACCCATTGAATGACTAGTATGCCATGTATCAAGTCCAATTAGGGATATGCTTTATCTTGAACATCAGAGCGGAAGACTCCCAAAAGATAGAGACATTTATATGACTAATTGGATTGGCAGTACATCAAACAGGACCAAAGTAGAATACATCCTGAATCCATTTATAAATTTATTCACTTGTGACATGTGACACTCGGTTTGCAATAGAATTTTAAAGTTTAGAAAGGAGTTGGGAGCTAATTAAAAGAAACCATGGGTTTGGTGGCCTCTACTATAAAATCTGAAATTTTTAGTGGCTAAATGGAAAATAGTTGGGTTCAATTTTGATTCAGTTACATTAGAATTGTCTAGTTCTTGAGTGGGAAACATAATCATGTTGACTGTCGGTTTTGATGTGGTTTTTAGGTGACCATGCCGGTAAGATTATATATAGTTGAGAAGTGTTATTCTGGGGGGAGATTCTTCTCAATTCCTTTTCATTTCCTCCTTTTTTTAATCTTCATAATTAGTTTGTCTAAAGAAGAGAAAGTTCAAGGAAAGCTCTATGTCACCCTTCAATCTAATGGATAATTTGTTTCGGGTTAGATGGTAGTGTTGGAAATCAATTTGTTGTTATTTGGGCCTCCGTCTAGAGCTGGGTTCGCTTAGTATTTTTTTTGGAAACTCTAAGGTAGCTAAATGATCTTTCGTAATTAGGTGTAGCAGATTAAATAGTTTTCACTTTTAATGAGCTTGAATACATGCATTTTCATTACATTTTAGTTAAGTTTTTTTAGTTTTACTCATATCTAATAAAATGTGCAAATTGAGTCTTTTATTAACCATAAGGGCCAAATAAGGCCTAAGGGAGAGCTAACATACTTCGTGAGTGTGCAGCAGACCAGTACAAGGCATTTTAGGCTGATACTAGACACTGTGTCGCAACACGGGAGGTTTGATGATGCAACATGGAGAGTAGAATGGAGAAAGTGCGAAACTGCCTTCGATGTCACAACACTAACTAAGGATGTCATGACATACCCCTGAAGACATCCCAAGGAGGAGCATACTGACTTCTATGTCACGACACAGGTCTTGGTGTTGCAACATCAACTCTGGGACAAAAATTAAATACAAAGCAGGGGCATTTTGGTTCACGCAATTGAAATTAAAACTCGAGAATGTCAGCTGACCTAGGGTTAAGGATAACGGCCATGTAAAAGCTATAAATAGGCTCCTTTGACACATGTTATGGACACCATTCCATTAACCTTGATTCTCTCTTTAGATTTATTTTTGTTTTCTTTCTTTCTTAGGTTTTTCAGAGTTTAGGTTATTTGTCCATTGCTTTCCAACAAAAGATATGATTTGTAAAGATGACCAACTTTTGAGGATTCGTGTTATTATTTATATAAATCATTCTTTTCTTAAACTCTTCACTACAATTCATTCACCATGCTTTATTCTTCCATCTATTTCATGTTATTTATGAAAGCCATGAGGAACTAATCCTTCTATGGGGGATTAGTGAGTGGAGGCATGATTCATTAACTGTTTTGTAGGGTTACTCAATAGATCAGCTGTTTGGGAAATGAAAAGAGTGAAACAAACCCTAGGCCTAACAACCTTGGAAAGTAATCGAGGTGGGAATTAACCCAAATTGGTATTGGCCATCCGTGAACACCTTTACCCCATGCCAGTCTAGACTGTGAGGTCGGAAGATAAGTAGTCCTTGCTGACTCGTTATGTAATTGGAAGATCCTACTAGGGTACCAATTAGTTGGTTGATGAGAAACCCGAAACGACAATTGATTGTGATTGCCGAAACAAGCTAATCACCCATCATCAGGATTGATTCCTTCTATTTTTTCTATCTCTTGAAATTTATTTTTTCTTTTATGTTATTTAGTTTTTATTATTAGTACTATAAAACTCCAAAAACTGGATTAAATTATTAATTAGATCCTTTAGTGTATATGTTAAAATTGATCTAGCCTTCGCCTCCCTTAGGTATGATCCTTGGAGTACTCATCCACTTCGTTGTAAAACTATATTACAGCTAGACTCGTATACTTGCAAATACCGCCTTGTAATTTTATATTTTAACGCAATATTCACAATCTGGACGTTTGTACATTTGGAGGCGGTCAAGTTGTTAGTGCTGTTGCTGAGGAGGCAATGTTACTAGGTTAATTTTAATTTTCACATTTAGTTAGAATGATTAGGAAATTTTTTAGTTATAGATACGATTTTATTTATTGTTACTAATCTATTCATTCTAAGTTAGTGTATGAATCGTAGTAGAGGCACACCTGTTGTAGCAGCCACCAATCTAAAAAGAAGAATACGAAGAAACCGCCATCAACAATAGCAGCAACAGCAGATGCAAGATCTACACCTGCTGCAGGTGACGTACCACCTAAAAATCCACTGTTTAACGATGTTGATAATAATGTCTTAGGAGATCCACTTGCACCACAGCTACCCACGAATGTACAGATGGCTCGAAAAAAGAGAACCCTAAGGATTATGCCCTACCAAGATTTGACATGGTTCAAGAAAGTATATCAAGGTTGGAAATTACAAATATTAATTTCGAGATAAAATCGGCTATGATTCCGATGATCCAGAATAGTCTGCAATTTAGGGGCACTATGACAAAAGACCCTAATCAGTATCTAAAACAGTTTCTTCAACTTTGTGATACTTTTAAACTTAACGGGGTCACTGATGACGCTATTCGTCTTCGATTTTTCCCCTTCTCTTTGATTGATAACACATTTTATTGGTTAGACTCGCAGGCACCAGGATCTCTTACAACATGGGATGAACTCGTTGGAAATTCTTACAGAAGTTCTTCCCGATTAGCAAAGTCGTTCAATTGAGACGAGAGATTGTTGTCTTTAGATAGATAGAGGGAGAAAGTTTCTATGAGGCCTGGGAATGTTTCAAAATGATGATTGAAAAATGCCCGCACCATGGATTTCCTGAGTGGATGCAACTACAGGTATTTTATAATAGGTTGGATGCAAATGCACGATCTTGATTAGATGGAGCAGTAGGAGGAGCCCTTATGAACAGAACATATGAGGATGCATATGAAATCATTGAGAATATGACACTAAAATCCTACCAGTGGCCAATTGAACGATTCACATATGGTCAAAAACTTTGTATGGTAAAAGCTATCCAAGAGGATGATAACTATCAATAGTTAGTGGATAGACCCAAACGTATCGAATATTCTTATACACCGTCTATGCATGGAGGAGACAAACCTCTTTTCCACTATATCAACAATCTGACTGAGGATGTATATTACGTCAAGAATAGGGGTGGAAACCACTATTCAAATACATATAATCCTAGCTGAAGAGATCACCCGAATCTAGGATGGGGGAAACCAAGGAGCAGGTAATAATCTAAATCAAGTTAAAAACACTAATTACCAACCTCCTTATTTGCAAAAACCCTAGGATAGGGTCAACCCAAATGACCATACTGGATGTAGTCAACAATTGGATAGAATTGAGGGAGAGATGCAATCAATGAGAACAGATGTCAAATAGGTGCAGTTTGAGTGCACCAATTGATAAGCTATAAAAGTAACATATTTTAATCCCATTCTTAATGCGTTTTTGGATGATTAATTATGCACATTAGTGAATTTGATGCCCTTAATCCTTTAAATTCATGTTTCTATACTTAGGAGAGCATTTGGGAGATAAAGGAGCACAAAATGAGCCAAAATCAGACAAATATAGCTATTTTCAAGATCCACACGGCCTGGGCATTTCTACATGGGCTCGACACACGCCCATGTGTCAGCCAGTGTAGATTTCACACCTTGCTTCCCAAATACGCGAAAAACCCTAATTTTTAGGCTTTCTGAGAATTCTAAAGTATATAAATACCAATTAGAAGAAGACATCAGGGGGTAATCAGAGAAGATTGAAGAAAACACTCGAAGAACACCAACGGAATCAAATCAGAAGCAGATCCCCTTCAAGATCAAAGATCTCTTTTTAATTTTTTTCGAAGTTTTATTGAGTTTTTTTTATGTCTTGTGGTTATTCTAACTTTGAGATGTTTTCATTCAGGATTAAAAACTAATTCCCTAGGTACCTTGTAACAACCCGTTTTTAGGTCAAATCATAAAGTGGTTTTGGGACCACAAATTCAAAGTTAAAATATTAATTTTATTATTATATTAAAGTTTACATGATGATAGAATTATTAGGTGAAAATATCGAGAAGAAATTTTATCATTTACATGCTCAATTTGATAAAAAGGACTAAATCGCGTAAAGTGCAAAAGTTGAGTTCTAATAGTCAAAAGTATTAAATAGCTATAGAACCTTAAAGTAAGAGTCCTTATATGGTAATTAGAACACTAATAAAGATAGTGGAATGTGATCGCTTGGCATTTGTGTAATTAGTGATGTTTTTAAAGGTTATTTCAGTAATTTTTAAAATAATGATAAAAACAAATGAAATAAAACAAGTCTTCATCTTTTATTCATAATCATCAACCGAAATTAAAAGAGAAAAAGAAAGCCATTGTTGAGCTAGGTTCGGCCAACCCTATTCTGTCAATAGGTGAGTGATTTTTGTCTCGTTTTTGATAATTTCTATATTTTTGTGATCGTTGCAACTAGTACTAGCTAGCCCGTACCTTTATTTTTGAAACTGTTATAGATTTCAAATTGCTAAAATGTGAAATGTGGTGGTTAAAAGTGTGAATAAATTGAAAATATGGGCTGCTAGTAACATGTATTGAATTCGGCCAAGCATGGGTTTAGTGAAATTATGTGTATGTTGTGTTGTTTTGAAATAGATGCTAAATTGTAAAAATGTGAATGTTTAGGGGAAAATGTTTAAAATATCCCTAATGTGTGTTTTGGACTAAATTGAATAAATAGTTGATTAGATAAGCTATTTTGATAATATATAGATCAAGATAAGTTGAGATTGGGATTAGATCAGGGAAAAGGAAAAGCGGACGAATAGTCGTTAATTTCCATCCGAGCAACTTGAAGTAAGTTCGTATAATTAGAATAAAATTTTCATTTAATTGCAATTGTATGAAATGATTAGGTATATATATATGTGAATTGAATGGTTGAAATAAACAATATTTAATTTCTTAATTTGAAATGTATTGTGTAATACTGAGTCCCGTTTGAACTATAGAAAATCGTAGGATACGAGTGACATGTCACTAGGGTTACCATTTTCGTCCAGCTCCTGCATTTGTTGTGGACTCACCGCAGCTCGTATGAGCTTACCAATATATCAGCTCTTATAAGCTTACCATTTTAGCTCATAGAGCTTACTATTCTTTAGCTCAGAATAAGCTTATCGATCATGGCTTGTAACACCCCTTACCCGAGACCATCGCCGGAATTGAGTACGAGATGTCATCCAACTTAACTTACCAATTCGGAGCATAAAAATTTGCTTTTAAAATTAAATTCACTGTTCACAACAAAACTGTCCACCTGCGGGACTGTCACTAATTTAATTATCTCTCAAGTTACGAAACTTGAAATTTAAATCCATTAATTCTCCCTAAAACTAGACTCATATACCCTCTTACCATAAAATTTTTAGAATTTTTGGTTTAGCCAATTAGTACAGTTTATTCGTTAAATTCTCCCCTGTTTCACTACTCAATAGTTCTGACCTCTTGGCACTAAAAATCAATTATCTCATTTTACAGAATTCATATAATGTTATCGTTTGTTTCTTTTGAAAATATCTCACTAAGTAATCTAGATATAAAATTATGACCCATAATTTCTTCTGTACAATTTATAATGATTTTCTAAAGTCAGAACAGAGGACTTCAAAAACCATTTTGACCCTGTCTCACTAAAATTCAAATATCTCAAAATATAAAATTCATTTGCTTACACTGTTTCTTTCATGTAAAAATAGACTTGATAAGATTTAATTCTATTTATCATTCACTCTCTAATTACATTTCTACTATTTATGGTGATTTTTCACATTTACGTTACTACTGCTGTCAAAGAAACTGCTTCTTTGTATTAGCTACCATTTAAACATACATAACACCAAAACATAATCTTTACTAACCATTTCAATAGATAATCTTAGCCATATAATATGAACATACTCAAAACGATTAAGACTCTATGCATGCCATAGTTTTAAACATTTTGAAAACACATAATACCGAGATGATTATGATAGTGTGATACGAGCTCCGACGATCCCCAATTCGAACTAGCTCAAATCATTATAAAACAAAGGAAAGGAGTGTGTAAGCTACAAATAGCTTAGTAAGTTACATGTAAACAATAAGTACTCATTTAATAATTGACAATTTCTCTCATATAACTAATCAGACATTTCTTAGCAATTTCAATCACTTACACATGCATAATCTTACCCATTTCACTTGCACATGCACTTATACACTTAACATTTATCACATATGCTCATTCTTTTAAACGTACCTGCATACACACTTCATTTCATACTCACTTTAACTCATTATTAATCCTGTTGAACACTCGGAATATAGACAGATACATAGAGATTTAGCACATAAGTGCCACACTGATATGTAGCCGAAGCTACCACTGATCAATAACAATGGAAATGTCCACGGGCCTGCTCACACAGGCTGTCAGGTGTCTGCAACACAAGCTAGATCATCCATCACTCGGGACTCACTGTAACACTCTAACACTGTAACACTGATCTCTAGTGACATGTCACTTGTATCCACTTCTATTCCTAAGTTCAACCGGGAATTCACACTTAACACTTTATTTTCAACACTTTATCACTTGAATAATTCATGAACAAGTTTGCTTCCACATTCAATATTGATTCACATATCAAATAAAATTCAAATTTTATAAAAATATATTGCTATTATTTACACATAACTTACCTCGGTTGCAAAACGACTATTTTTGTAATTTAGTCGATAACCTTCTCTTTTCTCCGTTCACTTCTGCTATTTCTTCTTTCTTGATAATTGAGCTTAGAAAAATTAAGAACCCTAGCCTAGAGAACATGAAAGTTTCGGCAGAAACTTTTAAATTTTGAAGAAGATGGACACTTATTTCCTCTTTATTTTGTCTTTTATTCAATTTGGACAAAAATGCCCTTGACCCATTACTTAGATATTTTTCTAGAATTACCCTTTTGTGTCCATAACACTAATTTATGGTCTAATTGCCACATAAACACTTCCAATTTCATGCAATAATTCAATTAAGCCATTTAATCACTAATTAGACACATTTTGTATTTTTCTCAATTTAGTCCTAAAAATTCAATTAGGCACTAAATCATTAAAATTCCCTATCCATATTTTCACACAATATTTCATTCAGTCAGTAATTAATAAAAAATTATACAATTAAACTATTTCACTTCGGGTTTGTGGTTACAAAAGCACTATTTGTGAAGAGTTAAAAGTGCAATTACAAGAGTTTACGGATAAAGTATTCGTAAGACCAAGTTACTCTCCGTGGGGTGCTCCCATGCTATTTGTGAAGAAAAATGATGGGACATTGAGATTGTGTATTGATTATCATCAACTTAACAAAATGACAGTGAAGAATAAGTATCCATTGCCCCGAATAGATGACTTGTTTGATCAGTTAAAGGATGCCACAGTGTTTTCCAAAATTGATTTGAGATCCGAATATTACCAATTAAGTGTTAAAGAGTCAGATGTTCCAAAGACTGCTTTCAGAACCCGGTATGGCCACTATGAGTTTCTTGTAATGCCTTTTAGTCTGACTAATGCTCCAGCTATTTTTATGGATTTGATGATTAGATTTTTCGGCCCTACTTGGATAAATTTGTGGTGGTGTTTATAGATGATATTCTTATTTATTCCCGAAGTGAAGCTGAGCATGTCGAACATTTAAGAATTGTGCTACAGACTCTGTGAGAAAATAAATTGTTTACTAAATTTAGCAAGAGTGGATTTTGGCTCAGTGAAGTTGGATTTTTGGGACATATTGTGTCGAGAGATGGCATCCGAGTGAATTCGAATAAGATATCGGCAATAGTTGAATGGAAGCCTCCAAGAAATGTATCTGAAGTTAGGAGTTTCTGGGCTTAGCGAGATATTACCGTTGATTCGTAGAAGGTTATTCGATGATAGCTTCACCGATGACAAAATTGTTGCAAAAAGATGTTAAGTTCAAATGGACCGAGGAGTGTCAACAAAGTTTTGAGAAATTAAAGAAGTGTTTAACTGAGGCACCAGTGTTAGTGCAACCCGAGTCAGGAAAGGAATTTTTTGTTTATAGTGATGCGTCGTTAAATGGGCTCGGATGTGTATTGATGAAAGAAGGAAAAGTGATAGCATATGCTTCTCGACAATTGAAACCGCATGAACGAAATTATCCTACCCATGATTTAGAGTTGGCTGCTATTGTCTTTACTTTGAAGATTTGGCGTCATTATTTATATGGTGAGAAATGTCGAGTTTTTACAGATCATAAAAGTTTGAAATATGTTATGACACAAAAAGATCTAAATTTGCGGCAACGAAGATGGTTGGAATTGTTGAAAGATTATGAACTTGTGATAGATTATCATCCGGGAAAAGCCAATATTATTGCTGATGCTTTAAGCAGAAAGTCTCTCTTTCCTTTGAGAGATTTGAATAGGAGATTAGCATTGACGAAGATGGATCATTGTTTGCAGAGTTAAAAGCTAGATCATTGTTTCTTCAAGAAATTTATGAGGCTCAAAAAGTAGATAATAAATTGTAAAGATTTGGCATAAGCTCGGATGGCATAAGCTCTCGCTGGAGCTCTCGCTTCGGATCTTACGGTAGTGTCTTTTGTTACACCTTTACCAGTAGTTCCACTCCCCACATTTCTCGGTGGTCTTCCTCTATTAGTCAGAATACTCGATCTCACATTCTGAAACTTTTCTATCTCTTCTCTTTCTGGACAATCTTTCACAAAATGATCTTGAGATCCACATTTAAAATATGCTCGGCTGATTAAATAACATTCTCCCAAATGTCATTTTCCATAATGTTGACATTTCGGTCTAGTAGGTATAACACTTCTTACACTTGCTATAGAGGTCGCTTGAGCTTTAGAACTTGAATATTTTCTTCCTCGATCTCTTTGAAAATTCATAATAGAAGCATTCGATCGAGTATTCATTTCTCTAGAGTTCTTCACTTGAGACTGAAATGACTTGCCCATTGATCTTTTTCTTGCATCTCTTGTTTCACTTTCCACCTTTCTTTTCTATTTACTCAATTCTTCAGCCTTGATAGCTATTTCAACTAGTACCACTAACTCTTTAATTTCAAGGATTCCCACTAATAATCGTATATCCTCGTTTAATCCATCCTCAAACTTCTTGCACAATGTAGCTTCATTAGATACACACTATTGGGCATACCTACTTAATTTGATAAATTCTCGTTCATATTCGGCTATCGTCATGCGCCCTTGTTTCGATTCAAGAAACTCTTTTCTCTTTTGATCAGTGAAACGCTGGCTTACATAATTCTTCCAAAATTCCTCTTGAAAGAAATCCCATATAACTTTTTCTTTAGGCACCACTAACACTAAAGTTTTCCACCAATTATAAGCCGAATCCCTCAACAATGAGATAGCACATTTGAGAATTTCTTCTAGAGTACAAGATAATTCATCCAACACTCTGATGGTATTTTCAAGCCAGAATTCTGCTCTTTTAGGATCATCATTTACATTAGGTCGGAACTCTTCGGCTCCAAACTTTCGAATTTTGTCCACTAAGGGCTTTGACAATCTTAACACTTCAGTTTGTTGAGGAGCTATGGGAACAGCTTGAGGAATAGGAGGGGGCGGAGGAGGTTGAGCATTAGGATTAGTTCTAAGAAACTCAGTGTACCAATTGTTCATCATATGGAGAAAAGCTTCTCGAGCCTTCTCTTCTTAACCTTGAGTCTCGGGTCGACTTTCAACCGTCCCTTGTGCGGAAGTAGGCACATTACTTTGAGCATCATCAGCTATATCCCGATTAGGATCCATTACTATATAAAAAAAACATTTTAAGATGTCAAGAGTCATCACACTATCATTATTCAATTATGGCATGTATAGATTGTCTATTACACTAGCTACGTTAGTCCGAGAATCGACTAAATCGTAGCTCTGATACCACTAAATGTAACACCCCTTACCTGAGACCATCGCCAGAATTGAGTACGAGATGTCATCCAACTTAACTTACCAATTCGAAGAATAAAAATTTGCTTTTAAAATTAAATTCACTGTTCACAACAAAATTGTCCACCTGCGCGACTGTCACTAATTTAATTATATCTTGAGTTACGAAACTTTAAATTTAAATCCATCGATTCTCCCTAAAACTAGACTCATATACCCTCTTACCATAAAATTTTTAGAATTTTTGGTTTAGCCAATTAGTACAGTTTATTCGTTAAAGTCTCCCCTGTTTCACTACTCAACAGTTCTGACCTCTTGGCACTAAAAATCAATTATCTCATTTTACAGAATTCATATAATGTTATCGTTTGTTTCTTTTGAAAATATCTCACCAAGTAATCTAGATATAAAATTATGACCCATAATTTCTTCTGTACAATTTATAATGATTTTCTAAAGTCAGAACAGAGGACTTCAAAAACCATTTTGACCCTGTCTCACTAAAATTTAAATATCTCAAAATATAAAATTTCTTTGCATACACTGTTTCTTTCATGTAAAAATAAACTTGATAATATTTAATTATATATATCATTCACTCTCTAATTCCATTTCTACTATTTATGGTGATTTTTCACATTCACATCACTACTGCTGTCAAAGAAACTGCTTCTTTGTATTAGCTACCATTTAAACATACATAACACCAAAACATAATCTTTACTAACCATTTCAATAATTAATCTTAGCCATATCATATACTCAAAATGATTAAGACTCTATACATGCCATATTTTTAAGTATTTTGAAAACACATAATATCGAGATGGTTATGATAGTGTGATACGAGCTCCGAGGATCCCTAATTGGAACAAGCTCAAATCACTATTATACAAAGGAAAGGAGAAAATGTGTAAGCTATAAATAGCTTAGTAAGTTACATGTAAACAATAAGTACTCATTTAATAATTGACAATTTCTCTCATATAACTAATCAAACATTTCTTTGCAATTTCAGTCACTTACACATGCATAATCTTACCCATTTCACTTGCACATGCACTTATAAACTTAACATTTATCACATATGCTCATTCTTTTAAACATACCTGCATTCACACTTTATTTCATATTCACTTTAACTCATTATTAATCCCGTTGAACACTCGGAATATACACAGATACATAGAGATTTAGCACATAAGTGCCACACTGATATGTAGCCGAAGCTACCACTGATCAATAAAACTAGAAATGTCCACGGGCCTGCTCACACAAGCTATCCGGTGTCTGCAACACATGCTAGATCACCCAGCACGCGGGAGTCATCGTAACACTGTAACACTGTAACACTGATCTCTAGTGACATGTCACTTGTATCCACTTCTATTCCTAAGTTCAACCGGGAATTTACGCTTAACACTTTATTTTCAACACTATATCACTTGAATAATTCATGAAAAATTTTCCTTCCACATTCGATATTGATTCACATATCAAATAAAATTCACAATTTATAAAAATATATTGCTATTATTTACACATAACTTACCTCGGTTGCAAAACGACTATTTTTTTAATTTAGTCGATAACCTTCTCTTTTCCCCGATCACTTCCACTATTTTTTCTTTCTTGATAATTGAGCTTAGAAAAATCAAGAACCCTAGCCTATAGAACATGAAATTTTTGGCAGCAACTCTTCAATTTTGAAGAAGATGGACACTTATTTCCTCTTTATTTCGTCTTTTATTCAATTTGGACAAAAATGCCCTTGACCACTTAGATATTTTTCTAAAATTACTCTTTTGTATCCATAACCCTAATTTATGGTCTAATTTCCATATAAACACTTCCAATTTCATGCAATAATTCAATTAAGTCATTTAATCACTAATTAGACAAATTTTTCATTTTTCTCAATTTAGTCCTAAAAATTCAATTAGGCACTAAATTATTAAAATTTCCTATCCATATTTTCGCACAATATTTCATTCAATCAGTAACTAATAAAAATTTATAAAATTAAACTATTTCACTTCGAATTTGTGGTTACAAAACCACTATTCCGATTAGGCCCTATTTCGGGCTATCACATGGCTTGAAACAGCGGAAATGATAATGAATTGATGGATTATCGATTAATGCACATAGTATGTATCACCTGAGTATCCTTTGATGTTTCATTAGGTTTAACGGGCATTATACTATTATCGATTATATGATTTAGAATGAAATGGAATATGATCTATGCGAATTGTATAGCTGGAATATGATATGTGTTATGAGAATGTATGAAACTGGAAACGAGATTTCATGAAATGTATGAATGAAATGCTATGTGAGTTGAATGCCAAATTGAATCATTCATAGATGAAATGGTTGTTTGATGGGTGTCGAATCCACCAATATAAACCTACGCCTTAGTTTGCAAATTATGCAGTATAGGGAGTAGGGTCGATCCCTCAGAGACTGGTTTACTGTAAATTGTTGCTCGCTTGACCAGATTTATGTCGGGGCAGCTGTCGTGCCCAAGACGTTTGGGGGGATAAAAATTTGAAAACCTGAAATTAACAGGAAAATAACGTCAAAAGTAAAAGTTGAAAACAGAATAATAAAAACTGTGAAATAAATATTAAGAAAAATTAATTAGAATGAGCTCAGCTTTAGGTGTGAATTTTCCTCGTCTTTGAACTGATCCTCGAAATTGGATGAACTCCCCTTTTCCAATAAGCTAGTTATAGCTACCAAGGATGCCTCGGACACCAACTCTTCCTTGTGTAAATTAATTATGGAACGTCAAATAACTAACCTTTACCGATCGAACAACCACAAAACGTTCTTGATTTAGAACTCTGGCAGCTTTGCGTTCTAGAAGAGCCTAGCTCAAACCAGTGCCCTCAACCGCGTGGGGCATTTAAATCCGGTTACTACCTCCCTTGACGAAACCAAACAGCTATCTCCACTTGGCACGCCAATGTGTTCACAGAAAACCGATTAGAAACGTTCCTTTCGAAATTCCAACTGTACGTCTAACCACACTAAATCAAACGACGTCTTTTTTGACTTAGTATTGATCAGACTTTATGAGTTGACAAAATCATACTCTTAATCCGGAGAAGTAATAAGTACTGGAATTTTAGGAGTTAAATGGCTCGAGTTCGTAACTCACAGGTTTTGACGAGGCTAATTTCGGCCTAAAGCTAAAAATGGGTTTAGTTGGCTAAGGTTTGGGGCATGTTGGTATTTGATAAATTAAATAAGGTAGAAAGGGTCAAAAGATGGGTGATGTGATTGAGTATGGGGGGTGGATGAAAAAGGGAATTTGAAAAAAAAAGAATTGTAAATGGTAAGTAGTAACAAGCTGGAAGTTTAATGAATTGAAAGTTAAAGAAACTAAAGACAATAAATAAATTTGTGAAAAGTTGAAAATAAAGGTGAAATGGAAGGTAGGCTACTGGAACTAATAAATTGAAGGAAGACAAACTAAGAAATAACAAAGGCTACGTGAGAAATGAGAGAATTTGAAAGATAAAAGCTAAGTGTTTTTGATTGATGAATTGATGAACAATACAAACTCTATTTATACTAGTGGATTTACTAAATTAGGAGCCAACTAGTCATAGGAAATTAAGGAAAAATATCCCATAATAAATTAAATCCCAAAATAATCTCCCACTAACTCAAAAATTTCAGCTAATTAATCTTGGAAAAATTCTTCTTTGGCCCTCCTTTTTCGCTTCTTTCTTCAATTCAGCCCAATTGTTTCATTTTTCTTCTATTTAGCCCCTAATTACATTCATACACAAAATTCAATAAATATGGCAAAATTAGTGGTGCATTCTCATAAATATAGCAAATTAATTACATAAAATATGTAACTTTAGTATTTAATCAAATCCCCCTACTTAGCTCATGCTAGTCCTCGAGCATTTTGTATGTATCTGCAAAAGGAAAAATTTTCTCCAAAATAGGACTTGGCCCCCATGGTTTGCAAAATTTAACAATTTAGTCTTAACACATTAATATCTCAAATAACCTAGCCTAAGAAGTAAGTAAATATATTTCAGAATTTATGAGAGCTTGATAGGCTTACCTTTTATTCTATTATTTTTGTACTTAGGGCATTTTCGAATTTTTTGACGCGAGACATGATGACAACCTAAGCACCATGTTCTGGTTACTCAATTCGGACGTCTCTAAGCGGGTTATTTCGCCTTACTCATGATAACTTGTTAGCAGAGTGAGTACAAAGAAATTGGGTAGCCACACGAACCTTTTTACGCAAGATGTAATGACAACCCAAGCACCACGTTCCGGTTACTCAGCCCGATGTACAACCCCAATTTTTCACTCTTAACATTCGTATCAGAGGAATATTTTTATTTTTATTTTTTATTTTTCTTATTTTTTTGTTGAAAAGATTTAACATATGATAAAAGGTAAGCAGTCAAGCAAACTCATAATTCCCAAAATTTCTTACCCACTAAGTCTAGGTTATAAAAAGTTTCATGTGTAAAAATTAAATAGCTAAATAGTTCAAACCATAAGTGTACCATCCCAATTTATCAAAAGAAAAATTTTACCTTTTACCGAAAACATGCAAAAATAGCGATGACAGATAAGCAAATTAGAATCAATTTATATTTTTCCCCTACTTATTTTACATTGTCCCAATATAATTTAAAAAATAAAAGTAAAGATAAGTAGGAGAAAGAGAAAAAAAGAAACTCCCCATGTATTTCAACGTCGTGGAGGGCGGTCTCGTAAGTAGAGTGGGTCTTAACTGAAAAAAGAATTTTATGGGTTGACATGTGGAATTTAATTTTATCATAGAATGTTTTCCTGCAAAAATAAAAATGAAAATAAAATAAAATAGTAAAAATAAATAATAATAATAATAATAGGAATTTTTTTTTCAAATTTATTAACTAAGCTATAAACTCGAGAAATAAATTATTAAAAACCAAGATTACGAGATTTGGTAAAACAGTCGTGATAAATGCACCAAGTAAGTTCCCAGGAAAGAGAGGTCAGTCACAATGGACATACTTAAGTACCAAGTCTTTCCTTAGACAGAACTAATCCTTGACATGCATTTTCATTTTCCATTTTACAAAAAATTTTATTTGCATAAAGGAAAAAGAAATTTTGGGTTGCCTCCCAATAGCGCTTTGTTTAACGTCATTAGCTCGACGACCTGTTATTCAAATTCTGGGCTCCTCGAGAACAATCTCCTCAATCGTGTGCGTTTGAAAATTCTAGTAGAAGGGTTTCAACCGTTGACCATTCACCTTAAAGCACTTCCGGGTTTCTTCGTTTTGAATTTCCACTGCACCATTTGAGAATAAATTAGTGATAGTAAATGGACCTATCCATTTGGATCGAAGCTTACCAGCGAAAATTTTTAAGGTGGAGTCGTATAGGAGAACTTTTTGTCCTATTGAAAACTGCTTCCTAGTGATCATCTTATCGTGGAACGCCTTCGTCTTTTCTTTATAAACTCGAGCATTTCCATATGCATCGTTTCTAATTTCCTCGAGTTCCTGAATGTCCAACTTTCGAGCTCTTCCTGCGGTTTCCATCTCCATATTACACTACTTAACTGCCCAAAATGCTTTATGCTCTAATTCGACCAGGAGATGGCACGGTTTACCAAAAACAAGTCGATAAGGTGACATGCCTATTGGTCCCTTATAAGTTGTCCTATAAGCCCAAAGTGTGTCATTTAGTCTCAAGCTCCAATCCTTTTTGTTAGGTTTAACAGTCTTCTCCAATATGGACTTAATTTCTCGATTTGACACTTCAGCTTGTCCATTTGTTTGTGGATGGTAGGCAGTGGCAATTCGTTGAGTCACTCCATATGTTTCCATAAGTGCACTTACGAGTTTATTGCAGAAATGAGTTCCTCTGTCGCTGATTAATGCTCGTGGGGTGCCATACTTGGAAAAGATAGAACTTTTAAGAAAGTTAACCACAGTCTTAGCATTATCATTGCGAGTAGCCTTTGCTTCTATCTACTTAGAAACGTAATCAACAGCTAAGAGTATATAGAAATTACCGAAAGAAGAAATAAAAGGACCCATAAAATCGATGCCCCACACATCAAAAATTTCGCAAATATGGATGGGAGTAAGGGGCATCTCATTTCGACGGCTAAGATTACTGAATTTTTGGCATCTTTCACAGGTTTTACAGAATAAGAATGTGTCACAAAATATACTTGGCCAAAATAGTCCACACTCGAGAATTTTATGTGAGGTGCGTTTAGGTCCAAAGTGTCCCCCACATGCATAATAATGACAAAAAGTTAAGATAGACTGTACGTCTGTTTCTGCTACACACCGTCGAATTACCTGGTTGGAGCAATGCTTCCAAAGGTAAGGGTCGTCCCAAATGAAGTACCGTGCATCCTTTTTGATCTTATCTTTTTTAGACCTTGGTAATTCCGAAGGAATAGCACCTGTAACGAGATAATTTACTATGTCTGCGTACTAAGGATGAACCGCATTTGCTGAAAATAGGTTTTCATCTGGGAAGTTGTCTTTCAATGGTGTGTCGTCTACTGGAATCGATAATCGACTCAGATGGTCAGCTACTAAGTTTTCGCATCCCTTTTTATCTCGAATTTCAAAATCGAATTCTTGCAGAAGTAGAATCCACCTAATTAGTCGAGGTTTTGCCTCCTTCTTCCCTATCAAATACTTCAAAGCTGCATGATCAGAAAAGATAATCACTTTAGTTCCCAATAGGTAAGATCTAAAATGATCTAAAGCAAACACAACAGCTAATAATTCTTTCTTAGTGGTTGTGTAATTGCTTTAGGCAGCATCCAAAGTTTTCGAAGCATAGTAGATAACATGAGGCTCTTTTCGGAAGTTCCAATTCGGTGGTTGCACTATGGGGGCGGAGACCAATTTCTGCTTCAGTACGTCAAATGCATCTTTACAAGTCTGCTCAAATTTAAATTCTTTACCCTTCTGTAACAGACTGCAGAGCGGTTGCGCGATCTTTGAGAATTCTTTTATGAATCGTCTGTAAAATCTTGCATGGCCAAGAAACGAACGAATTTCCCTCACAAATGTGGGGTAAGGTAATGAGTTAATAATATCCGTTTTTGCTTTATCGACCTCAATACCTTCCGAGGAAACTATATGACCTAAAATCAATCCTTTGTCAACCATGAAGTGGCATTTTTCATAATTTAAAACAAGATTAAATTCTAGGCATCTTTGTAATATCTTGGCAAGATTATCGAGACATTCGTTAAAAGAGTTACCGTACACTGTGAAATCATCCATGAAGACTTCAATGATTTTCTCGACATAATCAGAGAATATGCTCACCATGCATCTTTGGAAAGTGGCTGGAGCATTACAGAGTCCAAACGGCATTCGTCTATACACAAACGTTCCAAAGGGGCACGTGAAAGTTGTTTTGTCTTAATCTTCAGGTGCCACCGGAATTTGGAAAAATCCTGAATATCCATCGAGACAACAATAATGGGTCTTGCCAGCTAATCGCTCGAGCATTTGATCGATGAAGGGAAGTGGAAAATGGTCCTTCCGGGTAGCTGCGTTCAACTTCCTATAATCGATGCAAACCCTCCATCCATTCTGGACTCGGGTAGGAACTAGCTCTCCTGATGAATTTTTCACCACTGTCACGCCAGTTTTCTTGGGCACGACATGAACCGGGCTAACCCAATCACTGTCGGAGATTGGGTATATCATTCCAGCATCCAACAATTTCTGGATTTCCTTCTTCACTACCTCCATCATGGGTGGATTAAGGCGCCTCTGAGCATCTCTTTTTGGTTTCGTGTTATCTTCAATGGAAATTCTGTGCATACAGGTGGATGAACTTAGCCCTTTTATGTCGGCTATTGTCCAACCAATAGCCTCCTTATAATCCCTCAGAACTTGAACTAGACTTTCCACCTCGTCTTTGGTTAGTTTGTTTGACACTATCACCGGTAAAGTGTCTTTCTCTCCCAAAAAGACGTACTTGAGGTGGTCTGGTAATGCTTTAATCTCCAAGGTTGGTGGCTGCAAAATTGAAGGCAACATTTTAGCTTGGGAAGGTAATAGTTCAAATTGGTTACCTCGATTTGTCGATGATGGTTGAGTCTCTAAGTGTTTGACAATTTCTCGTAACGGATCTTTTATAATTGATAATTCATCGAGGCGACTTAAAATATCCATGTCAATGCTTTTGTAAAGGATAGTTTCTAACTCATCAAAATCCTGATATTCAGAATAAGTTTGAGTTAAACAATCTATAATTTGTGAAAAATAAAGACGGGACTATGAGAATGTGTATTGATTATAGACAACTCAATGAAGTGACAATCAAAAATAAATATCCTCTTCCATGAATAGACGATCTGTTTGATCAGCTGAAAAGGGCTACAGTGTTTTCTAAGATAGATTTTAGATCGGGTTATTATCAGCTACAAGTTAAAGACTCAGATGTGCCAAAAACTGCTTTCCGAATGAGGTACGGGCATTATGAGTTTCTAGTTATGCCTTTTGGACTAACGAATGCACCTATTGCTTTTATGGACCTAATGAATCAAATCTCCAGACCATATTTGGATAGATTTGTTGTTGTGTTTATAGATGACATCTTAATTTATTCTCGTGATGAATCTGAGCATGCTGAACATCTGAGAATAGTGCTACAGACTTTGCAAGATAAACAACTATTTGCAAAGTTCAGTAAATGTGAGTTCTGGTCAAGAGAAGTTGGTTTTCTAGGGCATATTGTGTCAGCATCAGGTATTCGAGTCGATCTGAGTAAGATTTCAGCAATATTGGAATGGAGGCTTCCGAAAAATGTATCCGAAGTCTGAAGCTTTCGGGGACTCGCTAGTTATTACAGATGATTCGTAAAAGTTTTCTTAATGATTTCAACTTCGTTGATGAGACTACTTTAGAAAGATGTTAAGTTCGAGTGGTCGGACAAGTGCCAGAAAAGTTTTGATCAGCTGAAGGCTCTTTTGACTGAAGCTCCAATGTTAGTACAGCCAGAATCGGGTAAAGAATTCATAATCTATAGTGATGCATCGTTAAATGGCATGGGTTGTGTTTTGATGCAGGAAGGAAAAGTCATAGCTTATGCCTCGAGACAGGTGAAACCGCATGAAAAGAATTATCTGACACACGATTTAGAGTTAGCAGCCATTGTGTTTGCATTGAATATTTGGTGCCATTATTTGTTCAGTGAGAAATGTCATGTTCATTTTGATCGTAAGAGCTTAAAATATTTGATGACTCAGAAAGATATAAATCTACGACAGCGAAGATGGTTGGAATTGTTAAAAGATTACGAGCTAGTAATTGACTATCATCCGGGAAAGGCCAATGTGGTTGCTGATGCTTTAAGTCAGAAATCTCTATTTGCTCTACGTGCGATGAATACTCAGTTAGCCTTATCTGATGATGGTGCGATTGTAGCTGAATTGAAAGTAAGACGGTTATTTATGCAGCAGATTTGCAAAGCTCAGAGAGTTGATAATGAATTGTTAGCAAAACGGACTCAATGTGATTTGAATTCTGATTCAATGTTTCGAGTTGATGCTAATGATTGTTTAAGATTCAGAAGTCGAATATGTGTACCGTGAAATTCAGAGTTGATTCAGATGATTTTAAATAAAGCTCATAGTAGTAGTTTGTCTATTTATCCGGAAAGCACGAAAATGTATAACGATCTGAAATAGCTTTAATGGCGATTTGGTATGAAATGTGACATCTTAGAGTTCATTTCTAAATGTTTGATCTTTCAGCAAGTTAAAGCTGAGCATTAGGTACCGTCTGGTTTATTGCAGCCGATTATGATTCCTGAGTGGAAATGGGATAGAGTGACTATGGATTTTGTGTCAGGATTGCTCCTATCTCTGAGAAAGAAAGATGCGATCTGGGTTATAGTTGACAGATTGAAGAAATCAACTCATTTCATTCCAGTACGAACGAACAATTCGCTTGATAAGTTAGCTGAGTTGTATATTTCTGAGGTTGTGAGATTGCACGGAGTACCTATTTCTATTGTTTCGGATAGAGATCCGAGGTTTACATAGCAGTTCTAGAAGAAACTGCAAGATGCAGTAGGTACAAAGCTGCACTTCAGTACCGTTTTTCACCCACAAATGGATGGAAAATCTGAGCAAGTTATTCAGATACTTGAGGATATGTTACGATATTGTGTTCTTGAGTTTGAAGATACGTGGGAAAAGTATTTTCCATTATTGAATTTGTGTATAATAATAGCTTTCAATCGAGTATAAAAATGGCACCTTACGAAGCTTTGTACGGTCGCAAATTTCAAACACCTTTGTATTGGATAGAACTCAGCGAGAATAAGATTCATGGGGTCGATTTGATTAAAGAGACTGGAAAGAAAGTGAAAGTGATTCATGATAGTCTCAAAGCAGCGTCAAATCGTCAGAAATCGTATGCAGATTTGAAACAGAAAGATATTGAGTTTCAGATCGGGGATAAAATGTTTTTGATAGTCTTTCCATGGAATAAAATACTTAGATTCGGTCGTAAGGGCAAGTTGAGTTAGAGATTCATCGGGCCATATGAGATCATCGAGAGAGGAGGTCCAGTGGCATATCGGTTAGCTCTACTGAATGAGTTAGAGAAAATTCACAACGTTTTTCATGTATCGATGCTTTGACGATACTGATCCGATCCCTCGATTGTGATTTCTCCTTCTAAGATTGAAATACAGCCTGATATGACGTATAACGAAGAATCGATTAGAATATTAGCTCGCAAGGTCAAAAAACTGAGAAATAAGAAACTTTCTTTAGTGAAAGTCTTATGGTATCAACATGGGGTCGAAGAATCTACTTGGGAAACCTAGGATGCTATAAGAAAGCAATACTTGAACCTATTCACTGGTAAGATTTTCGGGGACGAAAATCCTTAAGGGGGAGAGTTGTAGCAGCCCATTTTTGAGTCAAATCATAATAGTGGTTTTAGGACCATAAATCCGAAGTTAAAATATTAATTTTATTATTATATTAAAGTTTACAGCATGATAGAATTATTAGGTGAAAATTTCGTGAAGAAATTTTATTGTTTACATGCTCAATTTGATAAAAATGACTAAATCGCGTAAAGTGCAAAAGTTGAGTTCTAATTGTTAAAAGTATTAAATAGCTATGGAACCTTAAAGTAAGAGTCCTTATATGGTAATTAGACCACTAATGAAGATAGTGGAATGTGATGGCTTGACATTTGTGTAATTAGTGATATTTTTAAAGGTTATTTAAGTAATTTTTAAAATAATGATAAAAACAAATGAAATAAAACAAGTCTTCATCTTTTATTCGTCATCCTCAACCAAAATTAAAAGAGAAAAAGAAAGCCATTGTTGAGCTAGGTTCGGCCAACCCTATTCTATCAATAGGTGAGTGATTTTTGTCTCGTTTTTGATAATTTCTATGTTTTTGTGATCGTTGCAACTAGTACTAGCTAGCCCGTACCTTTATTTTTGAAATTGTTATAGATTTCAAATGATTTCATTTTTGAATGCTTGGTTGTTTAAGTGTTTAATGATAGATTATGTGTAATATCCCAAAAATTACTACTGTAATACCCCGAAAATTACTACAAGAAGAAAGTAGGTATCATTGATAGTAAAATAAGGAAATAAAGTGAAAAAAAGGGAAATTTTGAGTTATGTCAATATTGGGAATTATATTATGACATATTAATACAAGAAATAATTAAATCGCAAAAGTGAGAAAAGTTTTGTTGTCCAAGAGTAAGTACTCGAAATTTGAGGGGTTAAAGTGTAAATACGAAAAAGTTGAAGGACCAATAGTGTAAATATTTTAAGGGTAGAATAATCTAAAAACTAAGGAAAATGGATGAATTAGGAACAAATGAAAAAGGTGAAGAATTTTGAGGGACTAAATCACAATTTTACCAAATTAAGTGGTGACTCAATGATGGAATTTTTAAAAATTATAAAGGGTAAAATGGTCAATTAGAATAGAGAGAAATCTAGAAGGTAATGATGATGTTGGTGATATTTTAGATTAATTAATTAAATAAATATTAGTTTATTAATATTTTAATTTGATTTTTAAATGATATTTTATTATTTTATTATTATTCTATTTAGTATATATATGGAAGGAAAGATGAAGAATCTTTATCTTCTTCCCATGCATCCAAAGTATGAAGAGAAAAGAAAGAAAGAAACTTTCTTTTCTTTACAATTTGGTCCTTTCACCAAAAATTCACCATTTTCACTTAGAAATCAAAAGAATTTTCATATCCATCAAGAGAGAAAGATAACAAGGAGACAATGGGGAGCTAGAATATCAAGTTAGATTCAAGAAATGGAAGCTAGAGGAGAAAGAAAATCAAGTTAAAGATTGAAATCAATAGGATAAGGTAAGAACATCAAGATTTCAACATATTTTTTAGTTTGGTATTATTGAAAAAGCATGGAAATGATGTTATAGTAGAGTTTTCTTAAATGAAGTCTTATGTTCTTGATATATTAGGGAAGGGAAATAAGAGAAGGTGATGGAAAATATTATAGAGAAAATGAATAAGGAAGTTATAAACTTAGTAATCAACATTTTGCACTAAAACAGTTTTGGACAACAGCAGTAGGCTAACTTTGAAAAATCACCATAAATTATGGAAGTCGAATTATAGGATGAAAAAATATGGAATTAAATCTTATTAAGTCTAGTTTCTCATAGAAGAAACAATGTAAGTAATGAAATCGTAAATCATGAGATATAATAAATTATGTGAGATAAGGTCAGAATGAATTTGGGTTCCCCTATTCTAAATTTGGAAAATCATCAAAAATTTGAGAAAAATAATTATGGGCTTAAATTTATATGTTTAAAATATTGAATGAGTCTATTCTCAAGAGAAACAAATGGAAAAATCATCTGAATTCTGTACGAGGAGATAATTAATTTTTAGTGAAGAAGGGTCAGAACTGTCAGATAGCAAAATAGTGATGAATTTAAAGAATAAACTATACTTATTGGCTAAACAAAAAATTCTGAAAAAATTATAGTAAGAATATATGTGAGTCTAGTTTCATAGAAAATTAACGGATCTCAATTGAGAGTTACATAACTCAAGATATAAATAATTTTGTGACAATGACTGAAGTGGACAGCTTTGAATGAACAAATAAATAAATAGTGAAATTATAGATAATGTTACATATAAGCATGTTATATACATTAAGGATGTGGAATGGAGAGGAGGAGGAGGAAAATATATGATTATTCAACTAGCATGAGTTTTCATTAAAAATGGCTAATTTGCATGTTTTAGGTTCAGGACTAAATTGAATAAAAGTAATATTTTAAGGGTAAATTTGTAAAAATGTCAAAAAGTGACCAAATTGCATGAAACTAATTGTTTTATTATTTAAATTAATAAATTAAATTGAAATATTAATTTATATCAAGATTGAGTGGAAATTCGAAGGAAAATAGAAAATTACAAAAATATCCCTAAATTTTGGTATTTCTGTAATTTAGCCTGGTAAGTTCATGTAACTTGAATTATATTCTTAGATGAGTGAAATATATATATTGGATTGAGAAATTGATTTGAATTGTGAACGTGAGAAATTGTGAATTGAATGAAATGGAAATGAAGCTTTGAATTACATGAGTAAATATCAGGTCTCGTAGGCCTTATTTGTTATGAATATAATATTTTGAGGATATGTTGTAAAGAATTATAAAATCACGTTAATAATTTAAAAGTTTTAATTCAGATGAAATTTTGTAACTTGATTTAATACATATGCAAATGTATGTCTTCTAGTAATGCCTCGTACCCTATTCTGGCGTCGAATACGGGTAAGGGATGTTACAATGTGACATCGCCAGATTCAGCCATAACGTTTAGACCGGGTTTTGGGTGTTACATTATGAAGGTCTAATGTTAGGTACACAAGTTTTGTAAAGTGATTTTTGACGTCAAAAAGGGATTAAATTGATAAAATGTGAAATGTGGTGGTTAAAAGTGTGAATAATTTGAAAATATGGGCTACTAGTAACATGTGTTGAATTCAGCCAAGCATGGATTTAATGAAATTATGAGTATTTGTGTTGTTTTGAAATAGGGACTAAATTGTAAAAATGTGAAAGTTTAGGGGAAATGTGTAAAATATCCCTAATGTGTTTTTTGGACTAAATTGATTAAATAGTTGATTAAATAAGCTAATTTTGATAATATATAGATCAAGATAAGTCGAGATTGGGATTAGATCAGGGAAAAGGAAAAGCGGACGAATAGTCGATAATTTCCATCCGAGCAACTTGAAGTAAGTTCGTATTATTAGAATCAAAATTTCATTTAATTGCAATTGTATGAAATAATTAGGTATATATATGTGAACTGAATTGTTGAAATAAAATATATTGAATTGCTTAATTTGAAATGTATTGAGTAATACCGAGCCCCGTTTGAACTATAAAAAATCATAGGATACGGGTGACATGTCACTAGGGTTACCATTTTGGTCGAGCTCCTGCATTTGTTGTAGACTCACCACAGCTCGTATGAGCTTACCGCTATATCAGCTCTTATGAGCTTACCGTTTCAGCTCGATAGAGCTTACCGTTCTTTAGCTCGTAATAAGCTTGTCGATCATGGCTCGAAAAAGAAAAAATGATAATGAATTGACGGATTACCGATTAGTGCACATAGTGTGTATCACCTGAGTATCCTTCGATGTTTCATTAGGTTCAATGGGCATTATACTGTTACCAATTATATGATTGAGAATGAAATGGAATATGATCTATGTGAATTGTATAGATGGAATATGATATGTGTTATGAGAACGTATGGAACTGGAAACGAGATTTCATGAAATGTATGAATGAAATGCTATGTGAGTTGAATGCCAAATTGAATCATTCATGGATGAAATGTTGGTTATATGCATATTTAAGACTCTAACCTATTGAGATGTATGTGTGATAGACATTTGAATATTCGAGATGGACATATTGATTTAATTGCTTAAATTATGTAATGTTGTAAGTTTAATTCTAATATATGGGCTTACTAAGCTTTAATGCTTACTAAATTTATTTCTTTGTGTTTTATAGAGGTTCGTTAGCTAGCTAGATTCGGCCGACGTCGGAGATAAGCATTACACTATCCAGTCGATTTCTTGGTACTTTTGAACTCATGGAAGTTGTGTAAATATGACATGTATAGGCTAGTTTCAATATGGCTCTTTTTGATCTGTGTATATGTATAGCCATGCGAAATTGGCTTGATAATGATGCTACTACTTGTACATATTAGGCCATGTAATTAGCTCATTTTGGAAGTATGTTATATGGTATATATTGTGTGGTGGACGGTCATATAATTTGGTTTGATTAATGAGGTAAATGATGGATGTATTCTTTTATGTTCCTATAGGTTATATGATGAATATATATATTGATTGTATATTGGTTATTTAGGTACGATTCTATATGGTGAATAATGACTATGTTTTAGGTTCATTTCCTTGGTTATATATATAGTTATAAATGACATGTTGATGTTTGTATTAGGTTATGAAATATTATGTTTAGCTTAATATTGAATGGTGGAATTGTATGAATTTTGAGGCTAATTTGCTAGTCGAATAAATGAGAAAGGAATTGATTGTGAATATGTAATTTTGGCATTTGTGTTTAGTATTGATAGTTGCTAATTTGGTGAGATTAACATGCGAAATTGGTATGTTCTGTTTAGGCTAAATGTAATTAAAAATGGTTGCATGATTATGTTACGAATTGAATAAATATTAAATTAGTTTTGGTTGCTTATTTGAATGAGATAAATGGTATCGAAATGTGATGTTGAAATGGTTTTATATGTGTCATGGTCATTGATGATTAAATGTTGCAGATGTATGACCGGATGCCTTGTGATGATTTAAATTAATTATGTTTATTTAGCTGTAGTTTTATAGTGTTTAATAGCGATATGCTCGTTTTAAGTATGTTATGAGAGTATTTTATGAAATTAATTGCAATGTGATAATTGTTGATAAATCTATGTATTGAACCATGTTATGATCTGTAATGCCTCGTAACCCCTTTTCGGTGATGGGTACGGGTTAGGGTTGTTACATACATAGGGAGGATGAAACATGTGATTAATCCTTTTATTTAATTTCTATTTTTACGCAATAAATACATGATTCTTGTTCTCAATTATGTATGCATATTTCTTGTTTTAATATTTTCGGGATATTAATTAAAGTTTAATGTGCTTAATTCAATGAAACAAAAGTCCCTCTTTAAGAGTATATCTAGCATAATTGAGTAGAGTTGCATACAACCTAGAAATAGGACGACATAAATCTAATAGCGGAATCCATAGATCGAGTTCATGCGACCATAGGCGTTTTAATTAGAAAGAGATTTCAACTAATCAATCTAGAGTCACTTTTTCTACTCTCGAAAGAGATATTAACATAATTTAGGGATTTCTATGGATCAAGAAACAAGTGAATAATTAGTTTAATTCAGATTTATAATAATAGGTGAAGTCTAGGTGGATTCTTTCCTTGGTATTGTCTACCTTATTGGTTATTCGATTATTTCCTTGATTCATTCTCTGTTGCATTCTTAGTTAAATTAGTTTAGTAAAATTAGATTAAAACACATTACTCCAAATTGTCTGCTAAATAATAGAAAAACGGTAATTACTAATACTTTTAGTCCTCGTGGATACGATATTCTCTACTCACCATAGCTATATTATTGTTCGATAGGGTTGCTTGTCTTTTTCGTATTTATAGTTAGTTTAGTGACCATCAAATTTTTGGCGCAGTTGTCGGGGTCTAAACTATTAGGAACACTTGATTTTTATTAATTTAGCCATTTTTATTTTTATTATAATTTTTGTTTTTTTATTTTACTTTTGAAATTCTAATTTTTCTTTTATTTGCTTCTAGCAAGTTCCTTTAGTGTATGACTAGAAGAAACCCATCAGGACCATTGCTATTTGATAGTGAAATTGAAAGTACAGCTCGTAGAAACCATGGAGAAGCAAGGCAGAGTCGAGAAAATTTAGTAGACAAACAAGAGGAAATTATTATTACTGAAGAGATGGGTGATAACCAGAATAACCAGCTACCTGCTGTAGTTGTTGCAATTCCAGATCCTGCTTCTCGTACTATGTATGATTATGTCAATCCCACTTTAACTGAGGTTGAATCAAGTATTGTGAGAACCACCATTGCTGCAAATAATTTAGAACTGAAGCCGAACACAATTCAAATGATTCAACAGTTTGTTTAGTTCGATGGTTTGCATGATGATGATCCAAATACTCATTTAGCCAATTTCCTAGAAATCTGTGATACTTTCAAGATTAATGGCATCACTGACGATGCCATTCACTTATGGTTCTTTCCTTTCTTATTGAGGAACAAAGCTAAGCAGTGTTTGAACTCTGTACCACGAGGTTCCATCACCACATGGGCTCAAATGACCAAAAAGTTTCTTCTGAAGTGCTTCCCACTGACTAAGATAGCCAAGTTGAGGAACGATATCTCTTCCTTTGTGCAGATCGATTTAGAGACTCTATATGATGCATGGGAGAGGTATAAGGACTTATTGAGACGATGCCCTCACCATGGGTTACCCTTATGGCTACAAGTTAAAACCTTCTACAACAGTTTGAACCCTTCATCTAGGCAGTTAATTGATGCAGCAGCTGGTGGAACTCTGAATAATAAAAAACCCAAAGCAGCTTATGAATATATAGAAGAGATGGCACTGAATAATTATTAGTGTAAAGTCATGAGGACGAAGACGATGAAAGTAGCCGGTGTTTTCAACTTAGATACAATCACCATGTTATCAAAACAGGTAGAAAAATTAAATAAGAAAATTGATGGTTTATATATTTCGACGCAGGTACATCCGGTGGTACAATGTGATACGAACGGAGGAGGAATGCGTAACCCAGAATGTTTACCCTTCACTCCTAGCATAGAGAGCGAACAAATCAATTATACGGGTAATAATTCTAGGCCTCAAAATAACCCTTATAGTAACCTTTATAATATAGGTTGGAGGAACCATCCCAATTTCTCTTACAGTGGTCAAAGAAATCAGAGAGCACAACCCTCTCTGGGCTTCCAACAACAACCTTATCAGCAAGAGAAAAAGCCAAACCTCGAGGAGATGTTAATGAAATTTATCTCCGTGTTAGAAACCCACTGTCAAAACACTGAGGCAGCATTGAAGAATCAACAAGCTCTGATTCAAGGACTCGAGAATCAAATCGATCAACTTGCTAAACTAATCTCGAAAAGACCACAAGGTAGTTTGCCTAGCAATATTAAGACTAACCCAAGGGAGCAGCTTCATACAATTACTGTACGAGATGAAGGAGGGTTAGTTGAATCTAAACACGAATCGAGGCAAGTAATTGTGGTGAATAACAATAAGGTTAAGGTAAGCCAAGAGCAAAAACCAGTTGTTAAGGAATATAAACCTCGAGTGCCATATCCTAATGCGATGAAGAAAGACCACACGAACGAACAATTCAGTAAATTTTTTAAACTCTTAAAGAAATTAAATATTAACTTACCATTTATTGAAGCTCTTTCGCAGATGCCTAATTATGTCAAATTTTTAAATGAGCTTTTGGCAAATAAAAAGAAGTCAGAAGATTCGTCGACTATGGAGCTAAATGCAGTTTGCCCGACCATATTGCAAAATAAACTACCCAACAGACTGAAAGATCTAGGGAGTTTTACTATTCCTTGTTTAATTAGTAGTTTGAATATTGATAATGTTTTGGCTGACTTAGGCGCTAGTATTAATGTCATGCCATATAAAATGTTTAAGCAATTAGGTCTTGGGAAACCCAAACAAACTAGGATGAGTATTAAACTAGCAGATAAAACCATTAGATATCCTAGGGGTGTTATTGAGGATGTACTTGTTAAAATCAATAAATTCATATTTCCCGTTGAGTTTGTTGTTTTAGACATGGATGAGGATAGTAAGGTATCGTTAATTTTAGGATGACCAATTTTAGCAACTACCAAAACTATAATTGATGGTGGTACGGGTGAATTAGTACTTCGTGTAGGTGACAAATCAATTACTCTTCAAGCTCGCAATTCTGTTAGAACATCTAGTGATCGAGATCATTTTAAATATTCTGATAATGTTAGTGACCATGTGGTTCAACCTTCTTTGTACGAAACCCTTCAGAACTAGATGAATGAATGTTACAAATCGATGAACTAGATGAATGGCGAACACATGTCAAGGAGAAACCGAAAAAGCACGATAAAGAGCCAAAACGACGCCATGATGAGCATGTGGATGGAACAAACCAAAGGTACTACTAGACAAAATAGATCCACGAATTGCCCCTTCGGAGGTTTATGCAAATGAATCAAACCCATTTGTGATACTGAACATCTTCCCATATAGTATAGTCGAGGTAATTCATTCTGAATTTCGCACATTTAAGGTAAACAATACTCGACTTAAACCTTATCTTGGTAGAATAATTGATAACGAGAAAGAGGAGCCTCGACTCTGTGAACCACTGTGACTACGTGAATTCAAGGTAAGTCGAGCTTAGATTCAAAAGAAACACTTCTCGGGAGGCAACCCGAGTGTTAAAACTTTGGTAATTCTCTTAATTTTATTTCATGTTACTTTTAAAACTAATTGAAATCTTTAAAAAATTATTTTTAACCCATACGACTTGGACTCACGAGCGTGTGTTAGGCCTTGTGCTAAATGGGGTAATCGATAGTGCATCACATGGTCTAGTGACTTGGCTGTGTGGGTGGACACATGGGTGTGTCCTTGGCTATATGCATCAAGGAGAAATCGACAGTGAGTTATACGGCTTGGCGACATGGCCGTGTGACCCTTACGGCCTGGAAACACGGGCGTGGCCTTGACCTTGTGGATCTTGGGACTTAATTTTTCAAAAATTTAAAGGTTGCACGACCTAAAATAATTTACACAGATGTGTGGTACATATGGGCATGTCCTAGGCCATGTGCGCCATGGAGCTAATTTTTTCAATTTTATTCAAAGTCAGAGAGTTACACGGGCAAGAGACACGGTCGGGCCACACGGGCATGGGAGAAGCGAAAGAAATCATACATGGCCGTGTGGCGGTGTGTCTAACGCCATGTGAAGTCTGGGTTGAAATTTTTTATCCTAAATGGGCTGGGAAGAATCCACAGGGACATGTGACACGGCCGTGTGGCCTAGTATGGGCCTCACATGACCGTGTCACCCTTAAAACCCTACCCCCTTTCGTTTCCTTTGTTTTGTCTTCTTCTTTAACTACCTTCTTACCCTAGCCGCCGCTAATCCAAGTTCCCCACCACAGCCCACATCGTCGTCGCCGAACCTCTCCTTCACTAGTCCAACCACCCCTCAATTCCTTTCACTAATACGCCCTCTCCCTGTTTCCATTGAATTCCCTCACTGAGCCTTTCCTCCTCGTCGTACTCCTTTCCCTTTCCCTTCACCTAGCCTCGATCAAACCTCCAGCCCCCTATCTCTTCGCATCCTCCTCAATCCCGACCCCTATTCTTTTTTCCCCTCTTCCCTCTTTGCATCGCACTCCCCTTTTCCCCGCCGACTGTCGTTCCCGCCACCACCAGTAGCTCCAGTCACCCCCATTGTTTGCCTTTCTTTATTTTATTTTTTATTTAGTATTTTATTAATTTTATTAATTTCTTTATTTTATTCCTCTACTTTTTTTCTTTAGTATTCCATTTAGTAATTTTATTAGTTTTATTTTTGTTTTATTATTCCTAATACCTTTATTTTTATGGATTTTTCTCATTGTTCTTACTTTTATTATTCCTTTTATTCGTATGTTAGTAATGTCTGTTTAGGATAGAGTTTATTTTTATTATCATTATTTGTGTTACTATTTTGATAATTATTATTTTCATTTTATTATTTTATTTTCTTAGTTATAATGAAATCTGTTTGCGATAACATGTTTACTCGTATTATTTTTAGTTCATGTTTTTCTTTTTATTAGTATTATTTTTATTTATTAGTTTAGTACTTTGTTGTTATTATTATTGATTATTTGTATTTCTGTTCGATTTTTTTAGGCTTATTATTTTTTATTCTCGTTGTCGATCTATTTTCTTTCGTCGAGTTGTTGATAATTGACTTTGATTATTGCATGCGTTATTAGATTGTCTCTATTATGATTGGTTCGTCTATTTGCATCATTTGGTTTTAATATTTGGTCATCACTATTTACAGATTGATCATGACAAACACAAGCAGCAAATCCAAGGTCGTTGTCCCCACTTCGAAAAAGCGGAAGACTCCTAATGCGACCTCCTCCTCAGGCCCTTCCGCCGTTGCAAGCCACCCTTACAACTGATTTTCACAGGATCCCTAGGAGGAATTATATCAGCTTCTTCAACTGAGACCACTCGGCTTAGGCAGATGTATTGATTGGGTTACTTTGGAGAAGTTCTAGTTAGTCGATAGCGTGTACGCCATCATTGCCATAGCTCATTGAGACCGATTTTTCTCTATCATCAAGCCCACATACATGGAGCTGACTTTGGAGTTTTGTTTGACATTTACTCTATGACAGGTGATGATGACCTATGATGAGCTAGGCACCATCACTTTTAGACTCGGTGGTACAACACGACATATGAGTGTCCCAGAGTTTGTGAGTGCCGAGAGACTTCTTTGCTTACACTGGCACATCCATTACTCACCATCTCTTTGCTGGGTAGACCTCACAGTGAGTACAAGGCCTTATGATGTAAGTCGCTCAAAGGTAGTTTCTCTTCCTCTAGCCTTACGGTATATTCTTGTCCTCTTAGCTCACAAATTTACTGGTAGGAGAGAGAGCACCAGATTCGTAGGTACCATAGATGCATATTTTCTATGGAGCATGGCCACGAGGCATATTTTTTATTTAGCCTACTTCATCGCTCTCGCCTTTCGCCATCAGACAGAGCGTGGCAGGAAGAGTCCTATACGTTTAGGCCCTTATGTGACTCAACTCGCTCGACACTTCGGTATCCTCGACATACTGAAGCAGTCCTCCTCACTTGCACGAGTAGGCCAGATGTCCCAAAAGGGAATATCGAGCATGACCCATGTGAGGATGATTCAGCGACTTATTGAGTGGATCCTCGTCAGTACTGACTATCTCATTCTGAGCCTTAGAATGAGCCCAAGGACTGCATTGATGATGTTCCCTTCCATCATGAGGATCCACCTCATCATCCACCTTCGAGTCACCATTCTGCTTCTTTTGCTGCTACTTTAGAGGATCTCTTAGAGCGATTCGCTCACTTAAAGCAACACTGCTTTCAAAGGTTTGAAAGTATTGATGAAACTATCACACTTCCGCTGCGCACTCTGATTCCTATTTTCTCTAACTTTCCACTTCTTTTCTTAATGATCCTATTCACTACCGCGAACTTATTGTACAGTAACTTTGCTAACAGTTTCCTCTACCCACTACAACACTCTTGTCTAGTGAACTCATAACCATTTTCCTAATTCAATAGTCATTATTGGGATTCTCAACCTATTAGCTAAGTTACTCAAAATTTACAAAGGTGTAGAACCTAAATCTACCACCATGCTTCTGCTGCCTGATCTAGCTCAAATGAAACCCTTATCTAGCACTCCTACCTAAATTTCCAACTTACTAGCTAATGCACTTAGAATAAATGAATTTTTTGCACTCACATTAACACATCTACAAGGCATAAATAATAATCTAACACATAAACAAAGAAACAAATAAATGGTGTGAGTAGCGAGGAGATGATCCAAGTCTCATTCTTGTAAGAAAAATTTAGAATTAAACAATGTGTTCCCGTTCCTACCCCACATGTAATTACATTAAAGAAATTTCAAATAATTTCATTCAATTCAATTAGATTTATATCAACAATTTCAAGAAAATAGGGAGATTAGACTCATGAGTTTTGAAACTCCAAACACACAATAATCACCTAGGTCCAAGAGTTAATGAACCTAAAGCTCAGATACCACCAAATGTAATACCCTATACCCAGCCTAGTCGCTAAGCATGAATATCAGGATGCCACACCACTGTCTTATGTCATATTTACAGTAAGTTGTAACATTATTAAGAAATCATCCTCTTGATCAGTGATTTTTAAATTTCTAATCAAACATATATCAACCATCATCAGAACGTGCGAAACATACTTTAATTAAACTTATAATAATATTTGAACAAGCATTAGGATCACTTAGCAAAATTTCCAAGACAATCACGTAGGTATCGATACTAGAACATGAGTATTGATATTTTCCCGGTATGGTATCGATATTGTTCGCAAATTCGATACTAGAACAAGCATTACGATCTCCTCTCATATTTTATCCCCTATTTTAATTGCCATCACTTTTTCACATTTTAGCCACCTTATCACCACATTCAGCCACCGTTGTAACACAAAATCACCACTCGTACACCACTGAAACTCCTTTATCACCCTCTTCTCTCCACCATTGCTCACCGCTATTATTTTCTCTCATTCTCTCATCTTTATTTTAGATCTTCCCAAATCCTCATCTCAATATATAGATTCATGAGATTCGATTCATGAGATTCCTGAACCTATCAATGGTATTAGCCGATTTTAATATGTATATCATATGTGTTATATTGTTTAAGGTATGATCCTAGAAGGAGATTGACTTAGATTTGAATGATAGGGGTGTTACCAATTTAGATTTGTTGATTGGTTATTGTGGTAAGTGATTATTTCGGACTGGGAAATTAGATTCTTTTCTTTGCTTTTGGACGAATCTAACATGGAGATCTTATGTGCTTCATTTGTTCAAGTTCAGATCAGAGTATTGTGGACTAGATCTATTATTAATTGAATGTGCGAAATAAGGTGTGGGTCCTAAACAATAATGTTTGTGTGATTTATTTGAAATGGAAGATTATATTCCCATGTTTTATCAATTCCCATGTTAGTATGATTCAAGTGATGATCACACATGATCATGTTTCCTTAATGTGGTTGAATGTGCAAATAATTTCTTGTTGTTTCTGATACTTTGAAAGCATGATTACACATGCCTATTGTTTCCATTACTCTGAACGCGTGGTTCATATGCCAAGAATGTTACCGTACTGATTTTGATACTAAAATGCATGAAAGGCCTTTTTGCATTGCATGGGTATTTTGTACGATTGAAAGAGGAAGATCTGATAGTTTATTTGTAATTTACTAGTGGCTTGTCCACAAATTGGTGTGCTATTGGACTGAACGAGTTCCAGGGAACTCTTATGGTGTGTAGCGGAGTATGGATAGGAACTTTTCCTTAAATGCATAAATACAATGTTTTCTGAAAATCATAAGGATACATTTGAAATTCATAAACTCTGTTTTTATGACACTATTGACTTTGGCTCACATTGAGTTTTATAGATCACCCCTTTAGTTATTTGATTTTATAGATAACCACCTAGGTTAGGACATGGACGCAACTGTTGGAGGAGCTTCTCGGATGATTTTTAATTTAAAGTTTTTTAAACTTTATTAAACTTATTTTCTTTTAGACTGTAACATTTTCCTTTATGGAATGTGGCATAAGACTTTATTTTTGGAATTTTTCTTTCATTCTTTCATGATTTTAAGATTTAAACTGCTTATTCAGTATTTTAATGATTATTCATGAAACACTGGGTTTTAGTAAAACATGATTTTAGCACTAAATTTTCGCTACAATATTGAAAATAAATTTCTAATAAAATACAACTTAGTTTTTTTTTAAATATGTAATCCTTACAAATGAATTTTTAAAGTCACTTGATTTTTAAAATTAAATATGTTTTCTTAAAAGAAAAGAAAATAAACAAGTTAAAAAGTTTTGAATTAAAAAGGAAAATAGTTTTAATGTATGATTTAAACTACAAAATTTTTCTGTGCCATTCTAGTGGCCAATATAATCTTCGATATTGGGCCATAACGTATAGGCTGAGTTTGGAATTTTACACTTTACATGGAGCGACGAATATGAGGGTTTAGTCTGAAAAGATGAGAATTTGAAGAATTGGTAAGATTCTTAATTTTTCTGCATTAATCTTTCTACACTCATGGATTTGAGGAAAATATAAGTTAGGGGTTTTAGGAAGTTTCTGGATTCTGGATTTTAAAGCATGAATGGTTTTGATTTAACTGATATATTTGGTTGTCATACTTAGCTAACAACGTTGGATGAGACTCTGGCTATTGGAAAAGCTAAGTTGGCAGGGAGGAAGGACAGCAGGTGAGCTTCTGTACTCCACTATTTGGGTGTTGTTCTAGTTGTTGTGTTGCTTGTATGTTCTACACCGATTTTAGTTTAAGTTTTTTTGTTATATATGATCCTTGGTAATTGGAAATGTGTTTCATGTATATGGCTATGCAATTATATGAATGTTTACAAGTATGTTCTCTGAATGTATGATATGGATGTGTATCGATGAACTAATATATGATGTACTCCATGTTGTAATAATGAATGTAATGTTGTGCGTGAAATGTATGTTTCTAAAATTTAGAGTACGGAGGGAATTATTTGGTGGGCTAGTTGAAGATAGGAAAATTGGTATAATGGAGGAAGGAGTATATTGAATGTGAATTAGGGTCATTGGAATAACATAGGAAAATTGGTAAAATGGAGGAAGGGGTGTACCAATGTCTAGAGTGTAAATACTACAACTAAAGATATGAAATAGAGGCAGTGTTTGCAAGTATACTGGTTAGATTGTAATATAGTCACAACAGAGTAGGTGAGTACTCCGAGGATCGTACCCGAGGGAGGTGAGTACTAAATTAAAGTTAGCCTAAATGCAAATAGAATTAATTAGTACTTTAAATAAAGTATATTACGAACAAACATAAATAAGAGATTTTTAGGTTTTTATAAATAAAGTAATAAAAATTGCATAAAAGAGTGAACTTTAGAAAACAAATATTTAAACCCAATCAAATCTAAGCACGGGTGATTAGATTGCTTCAATGGTCATAAGTAATTCCTATTTTGGGTTTCTAATTGATCAACTAGTCGTTATCCTATCAGGATCTCTTGATCTTCCACTAAACTAACAAGTCGACAATAACTACTTATCTCTCCACCTCATAGTCCAGATTGCGCTAAGGTGTTAACGGATAGGCCATACCAAATTTAGGTTAATTCCCACCTAAAAGACTTACTAGGATCATCAAGCCTAGGGTTTATTTTCTTCCTCTTCCAAACAAATGATTTGCTAAGAAAACCCTACATAATAATTACTTAATCACACTTCCACTCACTAACCTCGCATGAGAGGACTAGTTTCTTGTGGAATCCATCAATACAATAAAATTCATAAATAAGACATGCATAGAGAATATATCAAGAATAAGGTTTAAGACAATCCTGATTGTATTTGATTGATGAAAGCGTAGAATCCATAATAGTTTGATTGCGTTTACAAATCAAGTTCTCCGAAGAACACGAATGAAAATAACTTGAAAAGAAATCTAAACCCTAAACGAAAGAAAAATTGAAAACTATATTACAAGGAAAAACTGAGAATATGAAAATTATCCTCTAATAAGTGCTAAATGAGCCTATTTATAGAGTTAAGGTTAAACATGGTCCTTAACCCAAAGTTTGCTAACATTGTAACACCCCAAAATTCAAGTCTTTAATTTTTGCGTGTTTTGACACAAATTGCTTGTTTGCTTTAACGGCTAAGTGATTTGGGTGTATATGGGAGTGTTTGAGAAGCCTGGGTTCAAGTATTGGCATTTGCAGAATTTTTTGTTTTTCTCTTAAATGAATCTGGACTTAGACAGGTAGGCCTTATAAATATTAGTTTTGGTTTTAGGTCAAAAAATGAGCTTGTGGTCTAGTGGCAAGGTAGCGTGTGTAGTTTCTTTGAGGTCTGAGGTTTGAATCCTGTGCTGCATTGTGGAGTGATTAATTTTATCACCTATGTTGTGAGGTGGTGGAGTTTGACTGAAATACTAAGGAATTTGAATGGAGGAGTGAATCATGGAATTTGAGGAGGGAGTAGTGGAGAAAATCAAGGAGGGATAAGGGGAGTATCCTTAGGACAAAATTAAGGAATTATATGAGAAAGGGGAGTGTGTGCCATTTGGGGGTTTTCCAACTTTGAGAGTTCGGCTGCGAGAGGATTTTGTGCCAAATTTAGTCACTTAACACTAAAGGTACTCGATTTTGGATTTGTTTTGGAGTTTTTCTCTCAGTTGGCTTTGTTTTCGGTGAGCTTCAGGTTTCACGTTTTATTTTTGGTGCCAAACATTGCCAAGGTCTGGAAGTTCTTCTCGAGTTTTGATCACTTTTCATTTCATTTCTGTTTTTCTTTTTCTCTTTTTCGCTCGTTCCCGAAGCCTTCCTTTCTTTCTTTTTCTTTTCTCTTTTCCTACTGACCGAACCTTTCTTCTCATCTCTTTTTCTTTTAGGCCAAATAATCTCTTTGTTTCATCGGGTTATCTCTGTTAGGTTTCTACTTTCCTAACTTCTAGTCGAATATTACCCATTTATTGTATCGTTCTTTGCGTTGATCCTCTCAGCCGCTTCTTGTTGTTCCTCTACTTCAGGTTTCTGACTTTCGGTAAGTGGTCATATTTCTCATTTGAGTATTTTTGTTCTCCTCTTTTCTTTTTCAAAACTAAATACTCTACTCCCTTAACCCCTGATTTCCTGTGGTTGCTTCCTTCCTCTTTTGGTGTTTCTAGTTGCGGTCTCATGGTTTCCTTCGAGTAGTGGTGGTTTGCAGGATATTTGACATAGTCAATCTTTGACCTCAACGTTCAACTAAGGTTAGGTGAGTGCTTTAGGTTAAGTGTTGTTAAAAGGTCGTTTTACCCTAGCAGTAATCATCTAACTTTGGGTCTTGTGTGATTCTAGGTGGGCATTTGTGGGGAATAGCACTCTTCTCGTAAACAGTTCTGTAATCACACCCTCTCTCAACTACAAATCAGCAAAAGCTGAAAAGCCGAAAAATACGGCGCTGAGACCAGATGGGCGTGTAAACGATCGTGTGGTATACTCAGCCCACGTAACACGGTAGTGGACTGTAGAGGCCTCTGTAAGCGTTTTTATGGGCTTAGGCCGTAATGGGCCTAAAATTACCGAAATACCCTCAAAGGGTAAAATTATCGAAATATCCTCGAAGGGTAAACTTACTGAAATACCATCGAAGGGTAAAATTATCAAAATACCCTCGAAGGGTAAAATTATCGAAATACCCTCGAAGGGTAAAATTATTGAAATAACCTTGAAAGGTAAAATTACCGAAATACCCTTGAAGGGTAAAATGATCGAAATACCCTCGAAGTGTAAAATGACTAAAATACCCTCAAAGGGTAAACTAACCAAAATACCCTTAAAGGGTAAAATGACTAAAATACCCTTATAGGGTAAACTGACCGTTATACCCCTAAGAAATGAAATGACTATTATGGCCTTATGCTATGTATGACTGATTTGCTTTATGATATATGCGACTGTTACTGAGTATGGCATACTGCATACACGTATGATTTATGACATGACATACTGCATGGGGTTGGGATTTTGATATAGGGGAAGTATACTGTACTGGTCGCTATGCCACATATACTGTTACTGGTAGCTTTGCTACGTTAATGTTAGTGGCAACTTTGCTACGTTATTATTATTGGTAACTTTGCTGTGATATTGGTGTGTTGGCTGGGTGGGTCAATTTTATCCCCACATAGTGTGTTGGTGGTAGGAGTGGTTTGTTGGTTGGATTGGGATGGGTTGCATCACTACATTGTACTAATTACTTTATTGGGTGAAGGCTCACATTGTTACTGTATTGGGCTAAGGCCCACATTGTTACTGTAATGGGGTAAGGCTCACACTGTACTAATACTGTACAGGGCTCAAGCCCAAACTGATTCTGCATGTTGCATAGTGATTTGTTAGTATGGGATTACACACTGAGCTTCGTAAACTCACCCTCTCCTTTTAACTATGTAGGTAATCCTCAACCTTAGAAGATTCGGGGCTACGAGGGACTCAAAGGTGGCTACACAATTACTGTCGATGTTTACATTTGCTTTTATTTTACTTTAAATTATAAGTTGGGTTTTGTTTTGTAATAAGGTCTTTAATTGGGTTTTAAATTTTAATTGGGCTTTTTCTTACATATTTTATACTTTTAGTTAGGTGGAAAACGAATTTTCAAAATAATCACTATTTTTAAATACACGAACTTTAAACGTTAGAGTTTTCAAATGCTTCCGCATTTTAAATCAACTTCATATAATAATAGCAGTTAATAAGGCAAACATTTGGTTAAGTGTTCCATTAAACATTACTAAAGAGGTTTTCAAACTTAAGAAATGAGTTTTATCAACAAAACTAAATTTTGAAAAACACTTCAATATGACACACCAGATATGGCCATAGCGTCTAGGCTAGGTTTGGGGTGTTACATTTAGTGGAATCAGAGCCAGGCTGCAAATCTCGGCTGTGCAATGGGTTTGAAAATATCTAAAATTTTGGAAAACTATTTCTAATTATTTTTGAAGGTTACAAGTGTGGCACACTGAGTCTCCAGCGCTGAATCTGTAAGTTTCTATATGCTATAGACTGCTTAAACTGAAATGTATTGAGAGATAGTAGGACTGTACTAAAACTCTTTAGTTAGAGTAAACTGAGACTGTAGGAAACTAGAAACTGTAGAGAGACTTTGATTTGCGAAAATAAAACTCTGATTACTACTATTCATAAGACATCTGTTTGGAATTGTAAACTAATGCATAAAACTTCATAAATAGATAACACGTTATTCGATATGAGCACTGGAGGTGCTCGTAGAAGGGGTACACGTTATTCGATATGAGCGCTAGGGCTGGGTCTTCAGCATCAGGCCACATACCTAATGTTGAGGCTAGGGAGGCACCAGCTTCACCGGTGATTGAGACGGGATCATTCGATCGAGTGGATGGGGATGATGCATTATCCCAAGCTATGCTCCGCATTCTGGAAGGGGTCGCAGGGACCAGTACTGGTGCTGTGGGCCGTGGGTCAATTTCAGAACAACTTCGGTCAAATGGAGCGAAAATTTTTAGGGGTATTTTTGGAGTACCCCTAATGTGGCTGAATACTGGTTGGAAGCCATGGAAAGAATAATGGATGACCTCGACTGCACATCTGAGCAAAAGCTAAAAAGTGCAGTGTCTTTACTGCGAGATGAAGCCTATCAGTGGTGGCTTACGGTGAGAGAAGGTACTCAGGCCGACAGGTTAACGTGAGATTTCTTCAAGCCACCTTTTCAGGGGAAGTATGTGGGGGCAAGTTATGTGGATGCCCGAAGAAAGGAATTTTTGAGTTTGATTCAGGTGAATAAGAACGTGGTAGAATATGAGGCAGAGTTCCTGCGACTGAGTCGTTATGCACGGGGGATAGTGGCAACTGAGTATGAACGTTGTCTGCGATTTGAGGACGACCTCCGTGATGAGTTCCGAGTCCTGATAGCTCCGTAGAGGGTGTGAGATTTTGCTGCCCTAGTTGAAAGGTGAAGATCGTCGAGGATTTGAAGCACTCTAAACGCCAGAACCGTGAGAAAGATAGAGGTAGGTTTAAGAGGGATTCTGAGCCCTCAAGTTTTTCTGGAAGGCCTAAAAAAAAGGCCAGGTTTGATGGGTTAGTCCGAGCTGGGGTTTCTATTGCAAGACTTCAGCCTTGTACTAATTGTAGGAGACATCATCTGGGTGAGTGTTGGAAGAAGATTGGGGGCATGTTTCAGATGTGGGTCTAAGGAGCATCAAGTTAAGGATTGTCTTCAAAGGCCTACTCAGATGCAAGCTGCAGGTCAGGGTTTTGTTCAGCCAGTAAGAGTTGGTCAGTAGCCACCGAGAGGCCGTGGGCAGGTTAGAGGTGGCAATGGTGTGAGACGAGGTCATGGAACATATGGTAGAGGGGTTGGTAACATTGAGGCGAGGCAGCCATCACCGGTTTATGTTGCTCGTTGTCGTGAGGATGGTGACGCTCCAGATGTTATAACGGGTACGTTCCTAATTCATAATGTACCTTACACTTTTTTAATTAATATAGGGTCTACGCATTCATACATTGCATGTACTGTGTCTGGCACCTTGGGTATTATGTGTGAGATTACTGTTAATAAGATGACTGTGTTAAGTCCACTGGGACAATTGGTAATGGTGGACAAGTTTGTTCAGAGATGTGCCCCTAGAGGTTCAAGGAGCTATGTTTTTAGCAGATTTGATGGAGTTACCGTTTGGTGAATTTGACCTAATCTTGGGGATGGATTGGTTGGTCAAACACCGTGCTAATTTGGATTGTGCTCTAAGCATATGGTATTAAAGACTATTGAGGATGAGGAGGTGGCTATGATTGGGGAGCGAAGGGACTTTCTGTCTAATGTGATCTCTGCATTAAGGGCCGAAAAACTGGTTCGCAAGGGTTGTGAGGCATTTCTAGCCTATGTTATTGTAACTGATTTTGAGGGTCCTTTCGTTAGAGATATCAGAATAGTTAAGGATTTTTTTGATGTTTTTCCTGGTGAGCTCCCTAGGTTGCCACCAAACTGCGAAGTTAAATTTGGACTTGAGCTTTTTCTAGGAATGGCTCCAGTGTCTATCGCCCCTTATAGGATGGCATCGAAGTAGTTGATGGAATTAAAAGCTCAAATCTAAGAACTATTGGATCAAGGATTCATTTGAGCTAGTGTGTCTCTGTAGGGAGCACCAGTGTTGTTTGTTAAGAAGAAGGATGGGACTATGCGCATGTGCATCGACTATCGAAAATTGAATAAATTGACTATTAACAATAAGTATCCCTTACCGAGGATAGATGATCTATTTGATCAGTTACAAGGAGCTTTGGTTTTCTCCAAAATAGATCTTCGTTCTTGGTATCATCAGTTGAGAGTTATGGAGGCTGATGTGTATAAGACTGTGTTTAGGACTCGTTATGGTCATTACGAGTTCCTAGTGATGTCGTTTGGGCTAACGAATGCACCAGCTGCGTTCATGGAACTACTAAACCAACTATTCCAACCCTATTTGGATCGGTTCATGGTGGTGTTTATAGACGACATCTTGGTGTATTCAAGAACCGAGGATGAGCATGATGTGCATCTCTGAATTGTCCTGCAGATTTTAAGGGAAAACAACTGTATGCTAAGTTCAACAAGTGTGAGTTCTAGCTATGAGAAGTGACTTTTCTAGGTCATGTGGTATCTACTGAGGGGATTAGGGTAGATCCTCAAAAAATTGAAGCTGTACTGGAATGGAAACCCCCTAAGATTGTATCTGAGATTCGAAGCTTTTTGGGTCTGGCATGGTATTACAGATGTTTTGTTGAGGGGTTTTCCTTAATTGCTGCATCTCTGACTAAGTTGTTGCGTAAAGGGGTACCGTTTAACTGGGCTGATAAGCAGCAAGAAAATTTTGAGAAATTGAAGAAAGTTCTGACTGAGGCCTCTGTCTTAATACAGCCAGAGTCTGGGAAGGAATTCACTGTCTACAGTGATGCATCACACGTTGGTTTAGGGTGTGTGCTGATGCAGGAGGGTAAGGCGGTTGCTTATGCATCTCGTCAGCTTAAGCCTCACAAGGCGAATTACCCTACTCATGACTTAGAGTTAGCTGCGGTGGTATTCACACTGAAAATTTAAAGGCGTTATCTTTACAGTGAGAAATGTACTATTTACACAGATCACAAAAGTCTTAAGTACCTCATCAATCAGAAGGAGTTGAATCTTAGGCAGCGGAAATGGATAGAGCTGCTTAAGGACTATGATTGCTAAATTGAATATCATCCTAGTAAGGCTAACGTGTTAGCAGACGCACTAAGCCGTAGGGTTGTATCTGATTTGAGAGCGATGTTTGCTCATCTCAGCTTGTTTGATGATGGTAGCTTGTTGGTTGAGCTACAAGTTAGATCGACGTGGATTGAACAGATTAAGGGTAAACAGTTCTTGGATGAGTCACTAGTTCCCCGTTTCTGTCAAGTTGAGAATGGGGAAACTTCGGACTTTCAGTTGAATAGTGAATGAGTACTGTGTTTCCGTGGGAGAGTCTGTGTACCGAGGGATGATGATTTGAGGCATCCTATACTGTGAGAGACGCATAGTATTCCTTATGCTATACATCCAGGCGGGAATAAAATGTATCGAGATCTTCGTGAGTTGTACTAGTGGCCTGGACTGAAACGTGAAGTAACTGATTTTGTGGGTAAGTGTTTAACTTGCCAGCAAGTGAAGGCTGAACATCAGTTACCTTCAGGGTTACTCCAGCCAGTTAAAATTCCACTTTGGAAGTGGGAGAGAGTAACCATGGATTTTGTGAGTGGGCTGCCCTTAACGCCTACCAAGAAGGATTCGGTATGGGTTATTGTAGATCGATTCACAAAATCTGCTCATTTAATACCAGTTCGTACTGATTACTCTTTGTAGAAGTTGGCTAAATTGTATGAGGCTGAGATTGTAGGACTGCATGGGGCACTGGTTTCTATTATATTTGATAGAGATCCTCACTTTACATCTCGGTTTTGGAAGAAAGTACACGAGGCTTTGGGTTCGAGACTAGAACTAGAATTTAGTATTGCGTTTCATCCGAAGACTAATGGTTAGTCAAAAAGAGTGATTCAAGTACTAGAGGATATGTGGAGGTGTTGTGTAATAGATTTTCGAGGCAATTGGGAAGATTATTTGACGCTAGCAGAGTATGCGTATAATAATAGCTACCAGTCCAATATTCAAATTACACAGTACGAGGCGTTGTATGGTCATAGGTGTCGTACTCCTACCTGTTGGACTGAGCTAGGTGAGCGGTGACTTCTGGGGCCAGAGTTAGTTTCTGATACCGAAGAGAAGGTAAGACAGATTTGAGACTGGTTGATGGAAGCATCTGATAGGCAGAAGTCTTATGCGAATCTTAAACATCGTGAGATTGAGTTTTCTGTGCGGGATTATGTATTTCTCAAGGTTTCTCCACGGAAAAAGATACTGAGGTTTGGACAGAAGGGTAAGCTTAGCCCTAGGTTCATTGGGCCTTACCGTGTACTGAAGCGTGTGGGACCGGTCACTTATCAACTTGAGTTGCCTCCAGAATTAAATCAGATTCATGATGTGTTCCACGTCTCCATGTTAACGCGTTACCGCTCTGATCCCACACACATTGTTCTAGTTAAGGAAATCGAGATTAGGCCAGATCTGACCTTCGAGGAGGAACCTGTGTAGATTTTAGACCGTGAAGGTATTGAGGAAGAAATATATTCCTCTAGTCAAAGTACATTGGCGTAATCACAATTCAGAAGAAGCCACGTGGGAACCTGAAGTGGGGATGCGACAGTAATACCCTTACCTTTTCTGATCAGGTAAATTTCGAGGCCAAAATTTTGTTAAGGGGGTAGAGTTGTAATGCCCCAAAATTCAAGTCTTTAATTTTTGCGTGTTTTGACACAAATTGCTTGTTTGCTTTGAGAATTCGACTGGGAGAGGGTTTTGTGCCGAAGTTAGTCACTTAACACAAAAAGTACTCGGTTTTGGTTTTGTTTTGGAGTTTTTCTCTCAGTTTGCTTTGTTTTCGGAGAGTTTCGGGTTTCACGTTTTAGTTTTAGTGCCGAACTTTGCCATGGTCTGGAAGTTCTTCTCGGATTTAGATCACTTTTCTTTTCTTTTTTATTTCTCTTTCTCTCTTTTTCCCTCATTACCGAAGCCTCCCTTTTCTCTGTTTTTCTTTTCTCTTTTCCTACTGACCGAACCTTTCTTCTCATCTTTTTTTCTTTTTAGCCGAATAATCTCTTTGTTTCATCGGGTTGTCTTTGTTAGGTTTTCTCCTTTCTTACCTTCTAGTTGAATATTACCCATTTATTTTATCATTCTTTGCGTTGTTCCTCTCTGCCGCTTCTTGTTGTTCCTGTGCTTCAGGTTTCTAACTTTCGGTAAGTGGTCATATTTCTCATTTGAGTATTTTTGTTCTCCTCTTTTCTTTTTCAAAACCGAATACTCTACTCCCTTAACCCCTGATTGCCTGTGGTTGCTTTCTTCCTCTTTTGGTGTTTCTCGTTGCGGTCTCAGAGTTTCCTTCGAGTAGTGGTGGTTTGCAGGATATTTGACATAATCAATCTTTGGCCTCAACGTTCAATTAAGGTAAGGTGACTGCTTTAGGTTAAATGTTGTTAAGAGGGCGTTTTACCCTAACAGTAATGATCTAACATTGGGTCTTGTTTTATTCTAGGTGGGCGTTTGTGGGGAATAGCACTCTTCTCGTAAACAGGTCTATAATCACACCCTCTCTCAACTGTAAATCAGCAAAAGCCAAAAAGCCGAAAAAGATGCGCTGAGACCAGATGGGCGTGTGAACGCACGTGTGGTATACTCAGCCCATGTAACGCAATAGTGACTGTAGAGGCCTCTGTGAGCGTTTTCATGGGCTTAGGCCGTAATAGGCCTAAAATTACTGAAATACCCTCGAAAGATAAAATTACCGAAATACCCTCGAAGGGTAAAATTATTAAAATACCATCGAAGGGTAAAATTTCTGAAATACCCTCGAAGGGTAAAATTATCGAAATACCCTCGAATGGTAAAATTACCGAAATACCCTCGAAGCATAAAATTATCGAAATACGCTTGAAGGGTAAAATTACTAAAATACCATCGAGGGGTAAATTTACCAAAATACCCTCAAAGGGTAAAATTACTGAAATACCCTCGAAGGGTAAAATTACCAAAATACCCTCGAAGGGTAAAATTACCGAAATACCCTCGAAGGGTAAAATGACCGAAATACTCCCAAATGGTAAAATGACTAAAATACCCCTATAGGGTAAAATGACCGAAATACTCTCAAAGGGTAAAATGATCGAAATACCCCTATTGGCTAAAATGACCGTTATACCCCTAGGAGATGAAATGACTGTTATGGCCTTATGCTATGTATGACCGGTTTGTTTTATGATATATGCGTCTGTTACTGAGTATGACATACTGCATACACGTATGATTTATGACGTGACATACTGCATGGGGTTGGGATTCTGATATAGAGGAAGTATACTGTACTGGTGGCTATGCGGCATATACTGTTACTAGCAGCTTTACTGCGTTACTGTTACTGGTGTAAGAGTATGCCCAAAGATCAATCATGAGATGGTTGTAATAGCATACTTGATTTATCATGTTTATTAATATAAGGCAATATAATGCGTTACCATTATTATTTCAGTTTCTTTTCTGTGAGTATAAATAAATATTTTATAATAATGTCCTGAGAATAATATGATTATTCTTAAAAGGTCCTTAGTCAAGTATTATTGTTGACTAGGACAACAATAATGCATTAAGACTAACATGTAGTTGATTGATGATAAAGAGTTGTCATTGATATGGAGTGTCAAATTTAATGCATGAATATGTGTGTTAGAGAACAAACATATTGGACTAACCCGCTACGAGTATGTTTCTTGGATTATTATGTAATTGTCACAACATTACTCATAGTGATTAATATGTATATGATCCTCAGACTTGAGATCATCATTATCCCAACATCGTGAGTTGTATATTTTGATACAGTCAAACGTACACCGTAACTGGTTGTTCTATAAAGGCTGATGTTGGATATACCACAATCTATGTAGAGGGATATGGTTGATCAATATAGGATAAGTCCCTCCTACATAATGGGAGTAATATCTTAGGCCACTTGATTGAGTGAGACTAGAAATGCATGGCCATGCTCAAATAAGTTGATATGAGATGTCATACTTATTTGTATATCATAGTCTACTCAAGATATCAAGGAACATGGGATGGACTATACAAGTGTGACTATTCCATGACTTGTGTCCAATCCAGAGATAAAGGACTTAAGGATTAATGCATGAAAGGTTAATCGCAAAAAGGCTATGTCGAATCATGATTTCTTGTAACTTAGGTAGCAATGATGCATTGCTAGATGTCACTCATTATTTGTAACATTAGAGTCATTCTAGTATTACTTCTAACGTTACAAAAACCTACAGGGTCACACCTTACGGTTGAAATGAACGGAATAAAACATAGTTTGTCTTGTGTTTGGTTGTCACATGAATTAAATTAATTATCGAATTAATTTAATTAGTTAATCAAATATCGAACATATTATATGTACAAGATTTTTGTACACATAATGAGAACATAGTTCTATTAATATATGAATTTGGTTAGTATATAAATTTAAATAAATATAGTTTATTGAAATCCTTGTTATAATTAATGTAATTATAATTTTTTATTTAAAACATTATTATATTTATTTATTTTTAATTATGATTATTATTTTCGGATAAAAATTTTATGAATTATGATTCATTATATATATACCAATTATAAGAGGGTTAGTGTGTGAGATTTTTAAAAAAACCCTAAGAAATAAAATCCCAAAATTTTGCTTGTGAAGTTTAGCAATCGTCACGCAAAGAATTCTCCAAAATAGTTTTGGGGATTTCTTCCGTTCATTGTCAAACCGGGTGGATTATGTTGAGGTCAGAATCATGAAAGGTTGCGGCTTGGTTTGATAGTAGATTAGAATTCTCATTACCGAGGCGTCGCTGTCTACTCAGATTGAAATTACAGTAATTTCGAAACCATTATTTCACCCTGATTCGTTCCTTGCACATGGATCCATGGGTTGGATCGCCAGAATTATTTTTTTATTAATTTTCACTGCGCCATAGGGGTACCGGCGTTCCCAACCATTGGCAGCTTTGCTACGTTATTATTACTGGTAGCTTTGCTAGGATATTGGTGTGTTGGTTGGGTGGGTTGATTTTATCCCCACATGGTGTGTTGGTGGTACGGAGTGGTGTGTTGGTTGGATTGGGATGGGATGGGTTACATCACTACATTGTACTGATTACCGTATTGGGCTAAGGCTCACATTGTTACTGTATTGGGCTAAGGCCCACACTGTTATTGTAATGGGCTAAGGCCTACATTGTACTGATACTATACAGGGCTCTAGACTAGACTGATTCTGCATGTTGCATAGTGATTGGCTAGTAGGGGATTACACACTGAGTTTTGTAAACTCACCCTCTCCTTTTAACTGTGCAGGTACTCCTCAACCTTAGACGATTCGGGGCTGCAAGGGACTCGAAGGTGGCCACACAACTACTGTTGATGTTTACATTTTCTTTTATTTTACTTTAAATTATAAGTTGGTTTTTGTTTTTTAATATGGCCTTTAATTTGGGTTTTAAATTTTAATTTGGCTTTTGCTTACATATTTTATATTGCTAGTTAGGTGGAAAACAAATTTTCAAAATAATCACTATTTTCAAAGACACGAACTTTAAACGTTAGAGTTTTCAAATGCTTCCGCATTTTAAATCAACTTAACATAATAATAGTAGTTAATAAGGCAAACATTTGGTTAAGTGTTCCATTAAACATTACTAAAGAGGTTTCCAAACTTAAAAAACAAGTTTTATCAACAAATCTAAATTTTGAGAGACACTTCAATATGAAACACCAGATACAGCCATAACGTCTAGGCTGGGTTTGGGGTGTTACAGACATTTCTGTGTTAATTTTCATTGTGTGAACCAAAATGCCCCTCACTCGTAATTCTTCCCATATAAGGCTACTATGGTGACACCCTAGTGTCTGTGTCACGACACTGAAAGCAGTATGCATGATTTAGGTTTGTCTTCAGGGTTGTGTCACGACTTCCTATAGCTGTGTTGCTACACCAAAGGCAGTCTTGCAATTCTTGCATTTTGCTCCCTATGTTGTAACATTGAACTTCCCGTGTTTGAACAAAACAACCAACCTTGAGTTTTTATGTCTTTGAGTGGTATCCTACACACTCACAAAGTACGTTAGCTCACCTTTAGGCCTCATTTGGCCCCTAAGATCATAAAAATACTCATTTAAAGTTTTTATTGAATTCAACCGAAATATGAAAGCTTAACTAAAACATAATAAAAATGCTTAAATTCAAGCTCCTTAAGTATGAAAACTTGTTTAATCTGCTACATCGAATTACAACACATCAAACTCATCCACACGTGGGTCATTGCTTGTCCTTAAGCAAGGCAAGATAAGAAAAAGAAGGTAAAAGACGACCCTTGAGCAAGCATAGTGCAAAGATCAGTTTCAGAGTACACATAATCTTGGCATGATATATAAATGACTTACTATTTCGAATATCAAACACCTATGTTCAGTAAATTACAAAGTATACAAACATTAAGGTTTTCAAATATATGAATCCATCCATAAATCATACGGGTAATTTGATTATCTTAGTAGAATAAAAGAGTCGTTATTATAATTGCTCAATATAATGTCAATTCATGAATAGATTTACCTAGGTCAAATAGGCTTTCTGGCTTGTAATGTTTTGAGGCTTAGGATAGGTATGAAATTTAAGAACAATAAGCATCAAAATAGTTTCAAGCACAAAAATAGTTTGGCATCGTATTGCTCTATATTATTCCCCCTTAACAACCTTTGCTCACTCACTGCCTTATTTCTCCACATAGAAAGTCATAGTATAATAAAGAAACTACGACTAGCTCACGAGTTTTTGTACACTAGTGACTGAGTTTTTTTTTACTTTTGTGACTATCACCTTTGATCTTTTTCAATACATCTCACTCACAATGCTTTTATTTTTCACGTACATTTTCTGTTTATTTTGACTTTTTCTTTTGTTTCACACATATTGGTTAATCTATAATCGCTACATCACATTGCTTCTTCCTATTTCACTCTTATTGTACAAAATCCACCATGATGTTTCTATGTAACCCTTAATATGTATGCCTAGAAGTCTAAATTCATGCAATTCTGACCAAAGAAAAAGGGTAAGTACAAATTAGTGTTTTGGCTATGGTTTTGCATCAAGGTTCATCAGGAAGAGTTTTCTAGCTCAAAAATAGGTACTAAGGATTGGTAAATAGGGTTAGCTTTTTGGCTTCAGGTATATACAAAACAATGCCTTAGGTCATCCCTAGGTATCTCAATATTTACAAATTTAATCAATCAAGTAATCACATTTTCAACTATTTATCATACATACTAGCATGCTTGTTTCCCTATATTTTCTATATGATTTGGTATATTCAATAACACGATGCCTATTTAAAGTGTAATATATAGAATTTAGTAGTCTAATAGCTTAAAATTTAAAATCATTCATTATCATGCCAAATTTATAGTAAACACAATCAACCTACATAGATGCTCTTAACAAATCACTTGTATTTCTCTAAGCTTAAGCACACTATTGACAATAAAAATTAAAAGAAAAGCGTAAAAATAAAATAAAATTTCCTATGTTACCCTCCGACGCACTGTAGATAGCACATTGTCTCTAATGTATAGCCCTAAAAATATAAGGAAAGAAGTTACCCAATTGATCATGACAATGCTCTAGCCTAATGGTGGGTGCTTTCTTCCATGTTCGTTCTAAGCTCAAAATTATTGTGCTTCTTTCATGTAGGGTTCCTACACAGAAAAAAACAGAAAACAAAACAAATAGATAAAGATCTTCTGTTAATCCTACTCCTAAAATGATAAACTAAAAATTATCTAAGTTAATTACAATCCTCAAAAATAAAATTAAATGTTTTAGTCAATCATCCCCCTCTTCCTCAAAATCCATCTCATATCATTCCTCTTTCTCTTCCTCATTCTCGTTATCTTTCATCTCTTCGCTGTCTTACTCTTCCTCTCCATGATGGGTTTGCATCAAGCCGAACATGTCCGACGGATAATTAGGTACTGTCATGTTGTTCTGTCATGTAAATTATAGAAAGATTGGGCCTATTTCTTGCATCTATTATATCATTCTATATATTTTTATACTACTTTCACCCATTTCTTGTCTAGGTGTCAATTGTACTTTTCATTTGAGTAAAGCTAGGACATCCATTTTTTCTTTTCTCCTTTGGTTCCAATCTATAATTTGTTTTTGTTGGAGTTCTATGTACTTAGTGTACATAGAGTCGCCTAATAAGCTCTTTGTTAGGCACATGAACTGCTCATTTTCTTCCATTGGAACCTCTATGCTCTTACAAAGTGCCAACATGAGGTGGGGAAAGAAAATCTTGACCTTCTGGCCCCTAACACAACCTTCATACTTTGATGGGTGCATTCCCCGATGCATATTTTTTTCTTCTGTAAAAATCCATATAACAAAAGAGCTCCAAATGTATTGAAATTAGAGACATTAAGAGCAGCTAAGATTCTAGTACAAGTAAATTGCATACACATTTTAGCTATCAGGAACATTATAGCTTGATTGAAATTGGCCGGATGCCTAGTATCTAGTTAGAGTTTCCATTCACCTCGATTTTTAGTTAAGTATTTGATGATTTGTTCCATATTGATATGTTTGATCCCAGTTAAATAAGTATGTTTTACGAAATTAGATTAATAATATAGGGCATCATAATATTTACAAATCTTTTTTCGGGTCAATTGTACACAGAAAAACATGATAAGTTGTGATAGATGATAAATCCAATTGAATCATAGTCAAGTATAATGGTTATCCATGTCAAATTTATATGAATCATGTTTAAATGAGCTAACATGTGTTGTTGATGTGCTAGGGCTTATGCCAAGCTTGTGGATTTAATTGATGTTTATGACTATGCTTGTACTATGCATACAAAACGAGTAAGAAAGGGAAATGAAACAGTAAGTAGGTAGTTGGGATGTATTATGATGTATTATATGTGAGAAAATTGCTTATGTTATGGATAAATACACTGAATCAAGAGTTAATAATGTTGTTTAGGCTTATGATAAGATTGGGGACGGAATGGAAAGTCAGTAAATATAAAGATATATAATCTTACAAAAAGGGATTGATGATATATATGTTATGTCTCATGAAATCCTATCATGTTACGAATGGTCAAAAAAAACGTGACATTAATAAACTTACTCATTTGTGAGTTGATGATCATATCGATATATGAATCTTATAGCATTGGCATAGATTTATGTTTATTCTATAAAGTTTAATATTGAAATGGAATACTATGCTTAAATTTTACACGAGCTTACTAAGCATTCATTGCTGACGAAGTTTTTATTTTTCCTTACAAATTATCAAAAGCTCGATCAGGTTGGAAGCTAGCTGGTGATCCATTACACTATTTATTGATTTTATCGATAGATTTTTATGCTTTGGTTGTGTTTATAATGGCATGTATAGGTGTTTTGTGCTTAATGATATGTCCACTATGTTTGGCTCGTAAATATGGTTTTATGATTGAGGACATTTTGACATTTTTGGACTTGATGACTAATTTGAAATTTTTTAGTGATGATACGTTTTGAATGGCCAAATTGGTATGCTTGTATGTGATATTGGCATGTAATGTTGCTTTTAATTTGTGAAACTTATGTTATTTTGATGCCTTGATGGCTGGTGTGCTTTTGGCACTTTGATGCTTAATGGTTGGTGTTATATGATAAAATTGATGCATGATTTTATGGCCAAAGCGGTATGTGTTGGCATGTTTTCAAAGTGATCATTATGCCATGTTTTGATATAGGATTTAATCAAACATGTTTGGTTTAATTATGACCATTTGGACCTAAATTTGGTATGTATATATATTGGATGTTGGAACCATTTAGTAATGCTTAGTTTTGTGTCATTTATATGGTTTTGATACATAAAAGAAGTGGTTCAAATGGTAAAGTTATTTGGTTATGGTATGAATCTAAATTGGTAAGGTTCGTATGTGTCAAATGTGGTATGTTTTGGCATGTTTATAATGAGACCAAGTGAAGGTATGCTTTAAGGTAGATATGAACTATTTGTAATGGTATAAATGTGGTCAATTTATGAGGAGTTTTGAGATGGAAAATGAATTAAGTGTTGATGAGTGAAATGTGTTAAGTACATGTATATGTTTAGGTAATGTTTGCATTTGAGGTGCCTATGTGGCATACTGGTTGAATGGAATTTGGTATTCAGTTTGGTCTTATTATGCAAATTTTAGGTATAATAAAGGCTTGATTATATATGTAAATGGCTTGTTGATGTGTGCTTGAGTTGGGTGAATGAGTTTGGCCTATTTCTTGTCCACACGGCCTAAGAAACGGATGTGTGTCTCAGCCGTGTATGACACATAGCAATGCAACACGACCGTGTGCCCCCTGTAGGTTTTTAAAGTTTGCATTTCGAGAGTTACATGGCCCAGTACATGACCGTGTGGCTTGGCCGTGTGACCCAAGTCAGAGAGTTACACAAGCACAGACACGGGCAGGGACATGACCGTGTGTCCCTACTTCGAATACCCAAACGGCTTGGTCACACGGCCGTGTGACCCCTACAGTGTGAATTTTTCCATCTTTTTCCATTAAGTTTTAAATGTTTTTGATTTAGTCCCAAATCATTTTTAAAGTGTTCTTTTTAAGTCTTGAAGGCTTGAATAAGGGACGCTATGCATGTGTTTGATTGGATTTTGCAATGATTATGAATGTGTTAAAGTTACGTATTTCTGATAATAATCTGAAACCATATTTCGGAGACAGATATGGGTTAGGGATGTTACACCTATACATGTGCATATTTAACCATTCATCAACTAACTTATTTCCATATCAAAACATATCAAAATTCAACCATACAATACTACATTCATGTCATATCAAAATAACCTTACCATTTAGACCATTTCATACATGTATCAAAACCATATAAATGACACAAAACTAACCATTTCCAAATGGTACCAAAACAACTATCATATATATACATACCAAATTCAATGCTTAGCATTGAATTCAAACTTTAAACATAAGTTTCCTATACATGCCATTATAATCGTGGAAAAAACATTAAAATCTACCGATATACCCGTGGGATAATGTGAGAGGTCTCCGTCAAGCTTCCAAACTAAACGAGTTTCGATTACCTATAAAACATAGCAAAGAAAACTACGTAAGCATATAATTCTTTGTGAGTTTGTAAAACATAAAACATAACTTACCATTTCATTACATAACATTAAATCTATACATAATAAAATCCAACCATAAGCTTGTCACAAGCCTAAGCACCAACCACAAAACATGTTAGCATACTTAAACATAATCCATATGAGTTTAACATAGATAAACCATTACACATGAACATAATTCAATTGGATTCATCATCTTCCATAACATAACATACTTTCAATGTATCTCACCATTTCAATCCTTTTCATATATACATAACATGGTTCATATTGAACACTTACCATTTCCTTTCAAATTCATGCCCGTTGAATCGTTTAGAATATCATCAGATACGCAGGATAGCTCACATGAAGTGTGCTAAACATATAATCGTAACATTTCTTTTCCTTTACATCAGTGCTCACACGAGTTATGGGTTAGAATGTAAGCTACATGATGCTGCTCACACGAGCTGTGCAGTAGTCGTAACAAATGCAGGACCTCAGCCATCGGTAGGACATTCAAGACCAGTACCGAAAACATGAAGACCCTAATAACATGTCATTTGTATCCTATGAATTCCTAAGCTTCAAACGGGGCTCGATAGACATCATGGCATTGTTGGATTTTCACCGTTCAATTTACATAACATTTAACAAATTATCATATCATTCATAATAACATTAATGCGGTACTTAACTATACGAACTTACCTCGACAATTAAAGCATAGAAATGGATCGACTATTCCGAAGCTTTAGCTTTACCCCAATCTAAATTCATATATGGTCTATCCAGATCTAAATAATTAAATTCAATCTATTTAATACAAATACTATCCAATTTAATCCAAAATTCATACTTTTTCAAATTTATAATTTTTCCCTTAACATTGCAACTTCTTTACAATTTAATCCTTAAGCTCGTAAATAGAAATTTATGCAATTTCATCCCAAACCCATGCTAGCCGAATTTATTATGTACACACATCAACTCATACAAATCATTATTTCACAATTTCACTATGTACTTTTACATATTTTACAACTAAGTTCCTAATTGACATTTTCATCACAATTCACTTTATAAAGCTTGTTTATTTATCAACAAGGACTCATAGTCTTTCATTAAACTTCAAGAGACATACAAACATGTTAATGGTAAAACCTTATTCCTTTAACATTTTTGCAACTTAATACTTGGGCTAGATAGATTAATCTACTACAATCCCAAAAACATAAAAATCATTAAAAACGAGACAAAAACCACTTACATGCAAGCTAAAGAGTTCACCGAATGCTTTAAACCCTACAATGGTGTTCTAAACTTCAATTTTTGATGGAGGTTGAAGATGAATGAAAGAAAATAGATTTTATTTTATTAATTCTAACCTTAATTACCTAATTACCTTTATAACCTTTAAAAACTTTAATAATTTCAATAAAACCAAACTCATAAATGTCCACTATCAAAAAAGTGGTATAATTACCACCTAAGTATTATTATATCCAGGTTCTATACCCATTAGATACATTTAGGTACTAGAACGCTAATTTTGCACCTTTTACGATTTAGTCCTTTTCGCTTAATTAAGCATGCAAACGTCAAAATTTCTTAACGAAATTTTAACACAACCCTAATATTTTCCCATACACATTAAAATAATAAAAAATAATTATTTTCATGTTAGATTTGTGGTACCAAAACCACTATTCCAATTACACTAAAAACAGGTTGTTACATGAAAGTACAGTTACAAGAGTTGATAGATAGGGTTTTCTCAGCCCAGCTTTTCTCCTTGTTGCTGATGCATTAAGTATAAAATCTTTGTTTGCCTTGCGAGCATTGAGCACATGGTTGACGTTGATTGAAGACGGATCAATTTTAGCTGAATTAAAAGCTAGATCAACATTTTTGCAACAGATTTGTGAAGCTCAAAAAAGAGATGCTGAATTGATTGCTAAATGGAAACAGAGTGAGTCGAAATCTGATTCAGATTTTCAAGTTGGTTCAGATGACAGCTTGTATTTCAAAATAGAATTTATGTTCCGAGAAATTCTAATCTCATTCAGAAGACTTTACAGGAAGCTCACAGTAATAGTTTATCGATGCATCCTGGTAGTAATAAAATGTACAGCAATTTTAAACAGATGTATTGGTGGCCAAGTATGAAACGAGAGATTCCAGAGTTCGTATAAAAATGCTTGGTCTATCAGTAAGTTAAAGCTGAGATCAGGTACCTTCTTTTGTTAGCAAGTTACAACCTATGTTGATTCCAGAGTGAAAATAGGAACGTGTTACGATATATTTTGTATCAAGAGTGCCTCTATCTCCGAGAAATAAAGATGTTGTTTGGGTCATTGTAGATCATTTGACAAAATTCGCGCATTTCATTCTAGTGCGTACAGATTTTTCACTTGAGAGATTGGCAATTGTTTGTTTCTAATATTGTTAGACTGCACGGTGTGCTAGTTTCTATAACCTCTGATAGGGATCCACAATTTACGTCTCAATACTAAAGCAAGTTATAAGAAGCTCTAGGTACTCGACTGCATTTTAGTATAGCGTTTCATCCAGGGACCAATGGTCAGTTTGAGAGAGTAATTCAAAAAGTCGAAGATATGCTTCGATGCTGTGTTTTAGAGTTTGAGGGTAACTGGGAGAGATTTCTACCATTGATTGAATTTGTATACAATATCAGTTATCAGACAAGTATTAAATGACACCATACGAAACTTTGTATAGTCGAATGTGTCGAACTCTGTTATATTGGACTAAGTTGAGTGAGAAAAATTTATTCGATACTGATTTTACTTGAGAAACTGAAGAAAAAGTTAAAGTGATACGAGATAGTTTGAAAGCTACTTTTGATCGTAAAAAATCCTATGCTGATTTGAAAAGAAAAGATATTAAATTTTAGGTCGGGGACAAAGTATTTCTAAAAGTATCGCCTTGGAAGAAAGTTCTTCGGTTTCATCAAAAAGGAAAGCTTAGTCCGTGATTTATCGGGCAGTACAAGATCATTGATAGGATTGGGTCAGTAGCTTACCGATTGGCTTTGCCGTCAAAGTTAGAAAAGATCCATAATGTATTCCATGTATCGATATTACGATGGTATCGATCAAATCCTTCAAATGTGATATCCCTTGTAGATGTTGAGATTCAGTCAGATATGACCTATAGTGAAGAACTGATCAGAATTCTAGCTCAGAAAGTTAAAGAATGGAGAAATAAAAGTATATCTTTAGTTAAAGTTCTCTGGAAACAACATGGAATAGAAGAGGCTACTTGGGAGTCAGAAGAAGCTATGAAAGTGCAATACCCAAACCTATTTTTTGGTAAGATTTTTGGGGACGAAAATTTCTTTAGAGGGAATTTGTAACAGCCCGTTCTCAGTCTTCTCAGTGATATCGGAACAGTGGTTTTGGGAAAACAAATTTTATTATTATTTTGATGTCTATGGGATATTAGTAAGGTCGTAATAAAATTTCATTAAGAAATTTTAATGTTTGCATGATTAATTAAGTAACAAAGACTAAATCGTATAAAGTGTAAAAGTAGAGTTCTCTTAGTTAAAGGAGTCACATAACTATGAATTTCTTTTAAACTAAGGGACTTGGATGGTAATTATAGAAATAAATGGATTAGTGGATGTGCATGGACATGATTTTAGTGTAATTTTGATAATTTTTAAAGGGAAAAAAGGTCATAGAGTAATTAAAGCCAAAATAACCCAAGGAAAATGCATTCATCTTCTTCATTTTCACATCTCTCAACTGAATTTCACCATTGAAGGTACGTCTAGGTTCATCCAAGCTTCCTTTAGTGCATGTAACTATTTTTAAACCTTTTTTTTAATGATTTTTATGTTTTCAGAATCGTTTTAGCTTAATCTATATAGCCCAGGGGTCAATTTGAAAAACTGTTAAAGGTTGAGGGATTTCCCATTAATGTTCTTGAATGAGCCATTAATGTTCTTGAATGAGTTTTGGTGTTTATTGGTAGATTATGAATCTTTTTTAAGAAATAAACAAGTTTTGAAAACTGATTTTTTTATGAAATTTATACTTAGGGTTTGATTTGTAAAAATAGTAAAATTTCATGATAAATTTATGGAATGATGATTTATTTGGGTTGGTATAAGTCCCTAATAAATTTAGTTAGCTTGATTAGGGGATTAAAATGCTTAGATTTCAATTCATGAGCTTAAAGACTAAAATGTGAAAAGTTAAAATGTTAGGGGTAAAATAGTAATTTTACATAAATATTAAATGTGAACTAAATTGAATACTAGAGGTATTAACTGGATTGAAATTTGTCTCTTTATATCAAGATAGACCACGTACGGACCTAGATCGAGGCAAAGCAAAAGCTTCGAAATAGTTCGTTTAACTTCTATGCCCTAGTTGTCGAGGTAAGTTCCTATGAATGGTTGTTATATTCTTGTTATTTAAATGTATGTTATCATGTTTATTATCATGTAATTTGATTGATTTATGAGTAAATCAATGCAATGATAGTTATTGAGTCCCGATTGAACCTTGGGAATTCGTAGGATACAAATGACATGTCATTAGGGATTTCATGGTTTCGGGTGCTGGTGTTGAATGTCCTAACGATGGTTGAGGTCCTTAATTTTTTGCGGATACTCCACAACTCGTGTGAATAGAATTGTGTAGCTTACATTCTGACTCATAGCTCATGTAAGCATGCCCGTTTCACAACTCGTATGAGCAACGATGTAAAGGAAAGACTAAGGTTATATGTATAAGCACACTTTGTGTGAACTTTCCCGAGTATCCGATGAAATTTTAGATGGTTCAACGGGCAAGAAAAAGAATTGGAATGGTAAGTTTCCAAATGGAATTATACATATACTCATGGAAATTATGAATGAGTCAAATGATGTATTTTTCATATGGAAATGATTTAACATATGGTTAATTCAAATGAGTTATGTATAAATGCACTAACTTGTGTATTGATGATAAGAGAATAGGCTTGTGCCAAGCTTGTGGTATGGGTTATATTATGCTTATACTTATTGTCATGTAAATGAAATGGTAAGTTATGTTTTACTTTCTATGAACTTACTAAGCATTAAGTGCTTACGTAGTTTCTTTCCTATGCTTTATAGATTATCAGAAGCTCGATTGGTTTGGAAGCTCGTCAGAGATCTATCACACTATTCAGCCTAAATATCAGTAGTTTTTGAATGTTTTGGCCAAGGTTATAATGGCATGTATAGGTGGACTTGTAATGGTATTTAGTTGAATGTTTATTTGATGATTTGGTATGTACAAGATGTGTAAGTTAACTTTGTTGGTACCATTTGATGCCTTGTTAGATTGTGTCATTTTGGTTAACTTGTGATGCATGTTTGGAATGGCTCATATGGTATGTTATGAATAGGTTTGATAATGGTCAATTTGTGGCATGTTTGGTAAGTTTTGGACTAGAATTTGATTATTGAAATGTGGGAAAATATGCATGTTTAGGTAAGAGTTGTTGTTTTTGTTTGTGGTGCATTTGAATGGAATATTGGTTAGCTAAATTAGGACTTTTGGAATGAAAAATATATGCATGTTTAGGTATGGTTTGATGCCTTGTAGGTGTACACAAATATTTCAAGTGATTATGCATGGATTGGTGTTGGGAATGACTTTTTCTAGGAGAATTTTAGGTCTACACGGCCTGCAACACGGGCGTGTGACTCAGCCGTATGACCCTATTCAGAGAGTTATATGGGTGAGGACACGGACTGGGACACGGTTGTGTGTCCACAGTTTGAAGGTTACATGACTTGATACATGGACATGTGTCTCAGCCGTGTGAGGTACACGGCCTAGCAACACAGGCGTGTGACCCTTGTATCCAAATGTTTGTAACTTTTTCCTACTTTCCAAATGATTTCAATTTCATCCTAAATTGTTTCTAAGGTATTTCTTGGGCCTCGACTGCTCAATTTAGGGACAGTATGTGTATGTATGATTGGTTTATGATATGTTTATAACATTGAATGATAATATGTTTGAATTTTAAAATTATATGGTAATGCTCCACAACCCTAATTTGGTGACGGATACAGGTTAGGGGTGTTACAATTTATCTTCATTTTCAGAGTCTACTTCTGTCTCATCTTCTCTTCCATTATGGTATGTTGGTGTTGGGCCAAACATGTCAAGTGGATACCTTGGTGCTCACAAAGAATTCATCCTTGCGAATTCTTGAAGAACTGGCTTCGTTTCCTGCATCCATCTAATCATTCCATCGAGCTTCTCCTCAGTGCTCCCACTTGTCCCTCTTTGAGCTTTCGACTACTCTTTCCATTTAAGTGGAACTGGAACATCCATCTTTTCTTTCCTTTTCTGATTCCAGTTCATGATTTTTTTTAACCTTGATGTATTGCGTGTATAATAGTCTCCGATAATGCTTCTTCTTACTTTCATGAACTACTTATTTTTGCCCATTGGAACTTCTGCCCTTCTACATAGTTCTGTCACCAGGTGGGGAAAAAACATTCTCTCTTTTTGGTTGTGTGCACAACGCCTCATTTCATGGTAAATCCATCTACCCACACATATCTTCTTACGCTGCAAAATACCATACAATAAAATAGCTTGAAAAGTATTAACGTTAGAAACATTTAATGCGGGTGCAATTCTAGTGCCTATAAATTGCATCCACATTTTTGCTACTGGGAACGTTATTGCTTGATTGAAATTGATCGGAAAATCTATTTCTATCCTATGATTCCATGTACTTATTTCTTCAATTAAGTACATAATGACATCCTTAGTATCTATATCTCAAATTTGTCTAAATCAGTGCTATTACAGAAGTATTTTCTATAAAAAGGTACATAGAACTCGCATCTCTCTAGGTGTAATCGGCACCTCTTTGCCTCTTATTATTACACTATCCTAATTTAGTCTTTTCTATATTTCTTGGTCTCTAAAAGAAGCATAGAACTCTTGCACAACTGAATTTACTGCGGTTTCCTTGGGAATGATACAAAATCGCTTCCAATGATGGTATCTAACTAAACTCCAAATTTCATTACACAAAATCATTGAGGGTTCAAACCCTCGTCCCTGGAAAGAAGGCCTACCTTGTAACTCAAGAAAATATTTTTCAGCATTTGGATTCCCAAAATTTGCAGGGTCTGAAACTACCGTAGTTTCTTGGGCTAAAGTTCTCTTACTCTTCCTAGGAGGCATTTTCTATTATTCTACTTTTAAGAAACAATAAATGATGAAAATAATCAAGGAAATAGTAAAAATGAGAAAGAGATACTTTAAACCTTGACCTCCTTGCTTCTTCTTCGAATGCTTGATGAATTTACACCCAGTTTAACCTTAGAAATATATATAGAGGTTTGTGTAGTTAGGGTTTAAGATAAAAAAGGGTTTTAGAATCGAGACTTTGTAGAGAGGTTTAGTATTTAGAAGAAGTTAGGAGTTGGAGTTATGGAGTTTTAAAGTTAAAAATAAGGGGTTTTAGGTTTAAAAATCGAGTAAAACAAGGGTTATGCATTCGAGTTGCGCGAGTGGGTTGGGTCAACCTTGTAGAAAATTCCAGCGATGTCGCGACATAGGGCTTCCATGTTGTGACATCCCTGTTAGTTTGCTTATGTCACAACACCGGGGTTCATTGTAGCGACACACCCTGCAGTTTTGAAATTTTGGGAAGCTGTCCTCCATGTCGCGGCATAGTCCCAACATCGATATAATTTTTTAATTCCCTTCTACTGGACACGGTGTTGTGACACAAGGTAACTGTGTTGTAACATTGACTTTGTTTTCCCAATTTTTTGAGCTTCCAAAATGTTTCAGGTACCTGTTAGCTCTGTGTTTGATCTTCCTGTTAACAATTCAATTAATTGGTCACTGACATATACAATTTTGTACAGTTAGTTAAAGTTACATAAACATGTTAGGTCTTGCTGTTGAATTCATCCTTTAGCTCTATTAGTGCACCATTGGGTGCTTCTTACAATTTGTTTCTGTCCGTATTAGTCCAGCATACATCATGCCATTCTATTCTTCTTCGTTTATCCCGCTCTCGGAGTTTACCCTTTTGGCTTGCACTGATCGCCGCCAATTCCTTTTGTAGATCGTAACTATTAATCACTTGTATAATTCAGGAACAACACAACCATCCTAGCTTTCTTTTTTCCTCCTTTGTAAAAGGTTCGGGGATTTTTGTTTGTATTTATTATACATAAAGTGCTTAAATATTTATTCTAATAGAAATGGAATTACAAGAATTTTCTTGAATGTCTCGATTAATGTGCCATTCTGTACCACATAACTTGGATCCTAGTTCCAGAGGCCTTAGAGTTTTCCTACAGGTCGTATTACCATTCTATCGAATATTTCTCGTAGTAATCAAGCACTTAGTGATTTCTTCAACTCTATCTCCATGCTTATCAGTGATATTATTTGGATGATGCTCACCATGTGATCATAATTACTATTGATGTATATTATTTCGACCTTTGTCTACATCCGAAAGATCCCTAGCTCGTTAAACTTTTAGGGTGTCTGATTAAATATTACTATCTTGCAAAAGATATTCAAGTTGAGTATTTACCCTAAAATTGAATGTTTATTCAAGTCGAGTATTTCATAAGAGCGTGTTTAGACTTTTGGGTATTCTTCCACTAGATTGACAGTGTATATCATTGGCTCTGACTGTCGGGATAAATTGATAATGTTCTGATCTTGCATGTTGTCTCCATCGAGAGAATCTAACATTTTTGAATAGGTGAGTTTAACTCCTTATTGATTCTTGTGTCTACTCACCCTTTCCTCAAACAATTTTATAGCTTTTTGGAATGTTATTTCCTCTAAATAGTCATGATATTCTACCATACTCAGAGTTAATCGGTTGTTCGAGAGATCCTCTTACTCACAAGCATTTATAGTTAAATTCTCCTAGTTGTTTGTTCTTTGGTCTTGCTAATACTAATACCCTATCATATTTGTATCAATGCTAATGTCATCATCTTTTAAGGAAGTGGGGATTCCTTTTTGAAGTTGGCATAATTCGAGCATCAATAGTTGATGGTTTTCCTAAATCTCCCATTCTTCATAGACCTATTCTTCATAAATATCACTATCGTAATCTAGGTCCTCATCCAACCACCTGTAGTCAAAATTATCCATTGTTTATGCTGGTCTGATTTCTGTAATCACTGCTACTGGTTTCTTAGATGAGAGTGTATACTTGAGTTCCTTGAAGAGTAGACACATGTCAGTAATGTTTAACAAGTAATAAAATAACTAAAAATTGTAGCTACAACCTGAATATTTCCTAATTATTATATTAATATGTAAAAGTTAAAATCAATATAGTGACATTGCCTCCCCAGCAACAGCACCAACAACTTGACCGCCTCCAGACCTACCAATGATCAGAGTAGAAATCCTACACAAAAGATGTTGAAAGACAGTAACCGCAAGTATATGGGTTAGGTTGTAATATAGTTACAATGGAATAGGTGAGTACTCTAAGGGTCGTACCCAAGGAAGGTGAGCACTAAATTAATTCTAGCTTAAAAATAAATAGATCTAATTAACACTCTAGTCAATTTATAATACGAATAAAAAAGGTTTTGATAAACTATACTAAGAATAAGCAAGAACATAAAAGAAAACTAAATAAATGAAAAGCAAGAAATCAAATAAGGAAATATGTATCAAATCTGGACATGGGTGATTAGCTTGCTTTGGTAATCTTAATCAACTATATTTTTGGGTTCTCTTGTTCAACCAATAGTTAATACCTTATCAGGATCTTCCGATACTTCCATTGAAATATTGAGTCATAAGAAGTACTTATCTTCCGACCACATAGTCCAGACCGATTCAGGGTTAAGGTGGTCATGGATAGGCCATACCAATTTTCTATTAATTCCAACTTTGATGACATCCTAGGGTTGTTAGACCTAGGGTTTAGGTTCTTCATTTCCTGAACAACTGATCTATTAAGAAATCCTTACAAAATAGTTAATTATTCAAACCTCCACTTGTTAATCCTCTACATGAGGATTAGTTCATTATGGATCTAATGAACAATATAAACTTGAATAAAAGAATGAACATAAAGAACGATTCCAAGAATAGAGTTTAGAAGAATTTTGATTGTACTAAATTTAAACGCAGAATCCTCACAGAGTTTGAGAATAATTTTAGAATTGATTTCTCCCCAAAATTAAATAACAAGAAAGGAAATAAAGTCTAAAACCTAAGAGAAAGGAAAAACTAAAGACTAAAAATAAAGAGAAAATTATACAATAGAAAGAGGTCCCTCTAACATGTGTTAGCTAAGCCTATTTATAGACTTAGAATGATCGTCGTCCTTAACCCTAGTTCAGCTGACATTCTCGAGCATAAAGTTGGATTGTGTGGGCCAAAACGCCCCTGGCTTGTATTATTTTCCTATATAGAGGCAATGCCGCAACACATCAGGTTATGTGTCGTGACATCGAGGGTAGTATGCTCAGCTTCAGGGTGTTTTCAAGGGTATGTAATGACATCCTTAGGCTGTGTCGCAAAATTGAAGGCAGTCTTGGACTTTTCTTATTTTGCTCCCTATGTTGCGACATCGCATTCTTCGCATTGGGTTAGTACACCTTCTAATAGTCTTCTGCACACTCACAAAGTTTATTAGCTCACCTTTAGGCCTCATTCAATGCCTAAGGTTAATAAAGGAGTCTAATAATGCATTTTATTACACTAAACTAAAATTGTTAAAATGTAATTAAAACATAACTAAAATGCTTATGTTCAAGCTCCTAAAGTGTGAAAACTAGTTTAATTTGCTACACCAAATTATGGCAGATCAGTTCACCAGTTAAGTTGTGAACTGGGGGTTTACCAGTCAAAGATCAAGTCAAACTCGAATTAGGAAATAAAGATATGGTATATCTAGGAATACTTTACGAGAAAGCAACGTCTTTCCTAAGTCAAGTAAGGTATCCTAAGATTTTCATGACACTTAGGTCTATAAATACGACCCTTAATTCATGAGAGTTCTCTCATTGAATATTCTATCGTCAAGTATTTGTTTCTAAACCAAGTTTATGGAAATCAAGGTAATTCTCTTTCCTGTTGGTGATTGTCCAAAAAGCTAGGTTCACTTGCATGTGCTAATTCTATAACTATGGTCTATTTAAGTAATCTATGTGTTTGTTTATATTGAAAACTAGCAAGACCATCCACTAGCAAGGATAAAGGCAAAGCCAAGCTAGTTTAGTTTTTCAGCTTTTCAATGAGTGATTTGGGTTTCACCATAAGTATTTACACTATAATGTTTTTTTCAATATGAATGTTTAAGGTTCGTATCTTGTATGCGAATTGTGATGATTTTCAAGAAATTTTTTTTAAAATCAGTTCCAAAACTAAGTGTTCGATGAAACCCTGTTTTAAAGTTTTAAAACTCTATTTCAAAGATATGATTTAGACGTGCTCCTAAATGAGCTTATGTCCTAAATGAGCTTTTGTGCGAGCTCTTTATAAGTATTTTAAAACAAGCTCCCTATGGGAGCTTTCTATGATAAGTCTCTGTTCATGATCCTTTGTGAGCCATGTTGGGTATATTGGTATACAAAAGGATTGTGAGTACTCACTTCTCTATTTCTGTAATCTTGGGCATTGAGGCCCTAGGACATGTGGATAGATAAGGGAATGTCAAGCTACGCTACATTCACTGGGACATGTTGGTGTATAGGAGAGTGTATTGCTTCGCCCTACACTTATGGGACATGTTATAAGGACTCTTTGAGCCATTCTGAGGCGTTATAAGGAGATCCTGCACGTCTAACTTGACTAAGATAAGTGTGGGCTTGAACATATCTTATGTTCCTTAGCCATTCTGTTAAGTGTGTAAAGTACGAGAACATATTTTATGTTTCTTAGCCGTTCTGATAAGATAAGTATGTGAGTATGATTTCATGTTGTATAAGTTTTGTTTTCAAGAAAGCACAAGCTAAGTTTTTAGGTATTTTTTTCACTAACACGTGTGAAACTGTTTTTCAAACTGATGTTTTCTGACAGGATCTGCGAATTGGGTCTTACAACCTCACCCGCAAACCCAGCATGCAAAAGGATCTTAAGACTAAGTATCCTTTTCATTTTAAATCATACCTTGTTGTTTTCTGATTAGTCATTGAGTCCACAACGAACTCACCCACTCCTCTCTTACTTCGCAAGTAAGTAGGTTACGGATAACAGTGGCAAGGCTCACTCCTGACTGGATATTGGAAAACCTGAGAAAATAGGCGATGGGGTTTATTTTATGAGGGCTTTAAACTTATTATATATTTATTCTATTATCCAAATAGTTCCTTTAAAGTTTCAGCTATTTTGTTTTGTGAACCATAAGTCAGAATATTTTATTATCTTTTGTTATGAATAAAATCGATATTCTTCATGCATGAGTCTTACATCAAGTTGCTATTAAAATGTGCGAGTCAGGTTTATTACTAAGTATCATTTTTTGCAATCCCTTTATATTTGCGATTATGAAATTACATGCATACTCCTGATTTAGTGAACCTATGCATGCATACGAACACTATTAGAGTATGAAACCCGATGTGTGTATAATCCTTTTTCTATGAACCTTTGATGTCTGCTTCGTTGCAAACTTAGTAAAACTATTCGAACTATCGTAATGTGAACTTAAGCTATAAACAAGTTTTTTAATCTATGTTGTAAGCTTGTATGGGCGAACATAGTCTAAGTTTTTATTTGCGAACTTATATTATATCATGTGTGTGAACCTTAAGTTGTTCATAGTTGACATATAAACCTACCTTTTTGGTATTGTAAGCTCACTGTGTGTAAACTATTTCCACTGTTGTGTTTTAACTTAACACATTATCTGCTACTATTAAGTGGTATGTTGAAGGTTAGGTTGAGAGTTAACGGAGAGTCACTTTAGTGGATAATGTAGCTCGCCAGATTTGGGTCGAACCTACTCGGCTAAATTTGTGGTATTATAGGAGGTATGGGCGGACTGAACTAGGGATTGAAGGGAATTTGGGTAACATTGAGGAATGGTATCTACTAGTGCGCTAAAGTGACACCATGACGACAATCTATCGACTCTATGGAATGACACCACAATGACAGTTATTATTAGGTCCTTCAGGGTGGCACATCGAAAGAGGTTATTGATTCCTCGGAATCAAAAGTCTGCCAAGACAATAAACAGGGGTTACAGTATGTAAGACCATAGCTCAACTATCACAACATATGGAGTCCACCAGGACAATAAACATGGGGTTATAATTTGTAAAACCATAGCTCAGCTATGGCAACATATAGAGTCCACTGGGACATTAAACATGGGGCTAGAATGTGTAAGACCATAGCTCAATTATGGCAATATATGAAGTGCGCCAGGACAATGAACATGGGGTTTCAATGTGTAAGACCATAACTCGACTATGGCAACATATGGAGTCTGCAGGATAATAATTCAAGAGTCCCACCAGGGTATAAAGTAGAAGTTGCGGTGTGACTCATGCAACAAGTTGCAAGACGGAATAGTCTTGGCACGTCTAGGGAACGCAGAAAATGGGATAACAAGGGGATTCACCAAATTGAAATGGTGAGTGAAGCCAAAGAAGCGTGTCAACACAGACATGCGAAAAAGGAAGGAGAAATTCCCTAAACAAACTGGCATACATAGTACCCACCAGTAAGAATCTGCCAGAGAAGTCGTCGAACCAACATTGGTGAAGCAGATATAGAAGGGATTATTATAGGTTAAGATCTTAATTTCGCAATCAAAAAAGAGGTAGCCGGAAGGGTGAGAAGTCTGTCAAGAGACCTCATAGGAGGAAATGTCTGTACTAGGCTGAAATACCAACAAAGTCTGCAAGAAAATTTCTAGGAAAAGCATGTCCAGTTAGGACTACATAACACGGGGAAAAGACCACTGAGACTAGCGACGAGGAAGTTCGCTAAGAACTACCATGGTAGAGAGTCCGTCAGAAAATATTGAGAAGTGGGAGTCCATTAGAGCCATGTAGCTCGGGGAAGACCTTGTAGGTCTACCAAGAGTCGAAACTATTAAGGGATACTTGAGTAGGAAATAGTATGTTGGGAACTACTTGTCCATTGGAGTACCTTAAAAGACAAAATTAATAGAATAAGTACTATAGGGTTACATCCTGAGCACGTGTCCACCAAGGAATAAAGGATATTAGGAAGAGACCTTATTTAGGTAAGGATCTACAATTATGACGAATACTTGGGTAAACATCAATAGCTGTCGCCAGTTAGAAATAGTAAATATGAGTATCAATGTTGTGGCATATCATGAAAGGGTATAATGAAAGTCTGAAACAATGATAAATAGGGCTAAAACCCATGTGAGAATATCTCTATATAGAACATGGTTATGACAAGACTAGGGATTATGTTTGCTAATAGTCAGCTTAGAGAGAATGGGGCATTGGCTACACCAAGTAAGTTCATGAATCCTCCTACGAAATCAAGGGAGTTAAATTTTGTGCCTAGAATATCATTTTATTCAGATTTAAGTAGTCTTCTATGAATTTTATGTAACGTTTATATTACAACCTAACATGTATACTTAAGGACACCTTTTTAATTCGTATCTTTAGTTGTAGTATTCTCACTTCCATCAATAGTACGTCTAGAGGCAATCACAATCTCCGCTCGTAATTGTCTTCACACCGTAATAGAACAATTTCGATTAAGCGAACATAATAAAGACTAAAATAAAAACTAAAGAAAACTAAAAAATTAAACATATGGAATATTGTTTGATGGCTCCCTAGGGCGAATCCCTAGGTCAACTCCCCTTCAATGATGTTGTAATCAGGTTTATATAGGCTACAATTGAGGGTTTTAAGTACCTAAGACATTTTTCAATTAATTAAGGTTTAACGGGAAAAATACGCCCCTGAAAATTGAAAAAAAAGGGATGTGTGTATCTAGAATTACGTCGCGGCGTCAAGGTCCCTACGTCACGATGTTGGCCCTTTTTCAATCCTGGATGCTTTAGTGTTCAGTGTAGCGACACGGCATGCTAGTGTTGTGACACTGGCGCCGTCTTTTGTGTTCTTTCACCTAAAATGACACTTTACACACTCAAATAGCCTATTAGTCATTCATGAGGCCCGAGTTGGCCCAACGAGTCATAAAAACACTAAAAACTGTGTAAAAGCGCTTATTTTGCAACAAAATAAATCTAAGCTAATAAAACAAAATGTCACACCCTAAATTGTGGGTTAAATTTCAGATTTAAATTTATGGTATGTTGACATATTATTTCTATTATGTTTGAGCATGCATTTGCGCATCTGTCTGGTTATGTCCCGTTAAGAGCTTCTAAAAAACCCTAATTCTCTTCGAATCTTTCATTTGTACCGCATGTTTTTATGTTGTAAACCCTAAATTTTCTCTCTTCTTTTTTACTTCTGTCGTAAAATTCTATGCTCTAGACCTTAGTTATGTCACCTGCTCCTTCTGTGCTCCTCAAACCCTAGGTATTTAATCATCTTGTCCCTTTGGTCGGCCCTCTCTTTTCACTTTCCATGTTTTTGTTACCGCCCCGAAGCCCTAGCTCTATTTTTTCTTCCTCTTTGCCACATCTCTCTTCCACTCTTGTCTCTTTGTTTTCTTCTATGTTGCGCCGCACATCTCTTGTGTTTATATTTCTTTTCCTTTTTCTTTCTTTTTTTCCTCTCTTTTTTTCTTGGCCACCGCACCTTGCACCCTTTTTGTGCCGCCGTTCTTCTATTTTGTAGTCATTGTTTTGTCGTTGGTGCTTATAACCAATCGGATCTCTTGTCGTTTGAAAAATAAGTCATTGTTAGGTTATTTATATATTCTATTGATAACTTAATTATTGAACTTACCCACGGTATAAATAGATAAAATTGTGCAAGACAAACCAATATTCATAGCATATATCCTATTTAATGGGAGTTACAAGGACTTGAGGAGTGGGATGCTATTGATCATATTTTCTATTCATTAAGAACTGTTCAAGTGTATTTGTTAGACACCATTGAATGTTGATTATTCACCTATTGTTCTTAATTTTAGAGTTAGGAGATTTTTAGTAGGAAAATCTCATGGGGGGAGATTTTAAACTATTTGTACTCGGGATAAGCCTGCAATTATCTTAGGATTAGGATAGGTTAGGTTTAAATCATTACTTGTACTCTATGAATTTAGTAGTATAAACCATCTTTGGGTAAGATTTTGAAGACTTAGGTTAAGTCTGAAGTGCATAAATAATTCTTAGTATTTATTCTCTCATTTTAATTTTTAGTGTCAAACTCTATGGTAAGTCATGTGCCCACGTTATATGCTACACCCATGTTGCCATAACTAATTACCTGGCTCAGAATTTTTCAATCACAAACATAACCCCAATCATCATTCATTGAAACCTGATTTACAGCACTAGCTAGCTGTACAAACACCTATTCATTCAATCTATACGGATACTCTTCTGAATCAACCCCTGAATCAAAAATAATACTTTAATTATTATTTTATATTTTTTGAGTCACAAGAAAGGAAAAATTCAAAAAAGTAGATGACAAGATTATGTACTCTTGAACTAGATGTGAGAATAATAAATTTAAATGGTTATAATGGTATGATGCTTGAAGCAATCTAATTCAGATCCCATATGAATAGAAGAACAGACCACCCCTTATAAGCTAGAAACAATGTGAAAATGTTTGCCTTTCTCATTTATTTTCCATAATAAAATACCGAAAGCTCAACCCAATAACAAAAGTAGTCACGATCGATCCTGTAGTGAGCCCAATAGCTAGCGTAGTGTCCAGCAGTAAATTTTACAAGAAAAAAGAATGAAACACAACTAGGAACTTCATTGTAGTTGGATCAAACAACCTTGACATCGGGCCTGTCATCCTCGATCATGAAAGAACGCCAGAACCAGTGCTGCTTCCAGACTTTGTCAACCATAGCATCAACAGGGACACCTTTGGTCTCAGGCAACAAGAACCATGTGAAGGCTCCCATTATGATAACCCAGGCAGCAAAGAAGAAAAAGATTCCAGCTTGCATCTGGCATAGCATTGAGAGGAAAGCTTGACCAATGATGAAAGTGAAGAGCATGTTGGTGCTGACTGCAAAGGCAAAACCAGCTGATCTGGTCTCCAGAGGGAAAATCTCACTAGGAATTAACCAACCAAGAGGCCCCCATGACCAGGCAAAGCCCATGACAAAGGTGCACACCAAGATCACCACAAAGATTGCCTCTCCTTTGGAAAGATTGTCACCTGTGGTTTTCAATTCTTTGAAAAGGATTATGCCAATAATAACCTGCATGTTATTTATGCAACACATTAAATACCAACATTAATTAATTTATAATAAGTGAATAAAAATATAAGATGGAGACTTGACCTGAGAAATGAACATTTGGACACAAGCTTCAAGTAGCAGAATTCTCCTGCCAGCCCTATCTACTACATATATTGAAACTACAGTACTAAACACATTGACAAGGCCAGTAATAACAGATGAAAGCAATGCAGCATCATTCCCAAATCCCACCGTCTGGAACAGAACAGGAGCGTAGAACATTATAGCGTTGATTCCAGTAAATTGCTGGAAAATTTGCAAACAGATGGAAATTACTAGTTGGGGTCGGCTAACTGGCTTCATTAGTTTGCGGAAAGGGTCCTTTACTTGCTTTGCCATCTCACATGCATGTATAATTGAATCAAACTCGTCATCAACATTTTCGACACCACGAATCTTCCTCAGAACCTTCCTTCCTTCCTCAACTTTGTGACGTTCAATAAGGCTAGTTGGAGTCTCACAAATGAGTATAGATCCCAAACAAAGCATCAAAGCAGGGACACCAGCAATGCCAAGAGAAATTCTCCATCCATGAGGATGGACATTTGTTGTAAAGTAGTTTATCAGATTGGATACCAAAATTCCAATTGTAATGAAGAGCTGGAAACTTATGTTGAGTGCTCCGCGAAGATTAGGTGGAGCTATCTCCGATAAGAAGAGTGGTACCGCCTTTAATAATAATTAGTGATTAATATAAATTAAATTGAAAAGGATACATGTAATTAAGTAATGGCCATTCACCATTGGTAGAAGTAAAGTGATGCATGCAGAAGAGTCTGTCACTAAAGCTAATTATATAACTTACTTGATTGGCAAACCCAACACCAAAGCCGAGAAAAATTCTCCCAAAAATTATCATTTCGATGTTGATACCTCCAGCAGTCAAAATCACGCCTATTATGAAAAATATTGAAGCAATCTGCATGGTGAGTTTCCTACCATATTTTGAGCACACCTTTGAAGCTACAAAACTAGCTATTAAAGCAGCAAGGTACAAGCAAGACGTGAACAACTGGAGGAATTGGTTATCGTATTTGCAGTAATTGTTTTCAAGTGCATGATGTTTCTTTTCAAACACAGCTGGAAAGAATTTTTTTAAGAAATCATCCATGGATGTTACTCCACCTGTTAATCCAAATCAAACCCTTGTCTTAGCACATGTTTTTAATTTGAATCTAATAATACAAATATTCTGAAGAATAAAGAAAACCTGAAATGCCAATATCATATCCAAACATCAAGCCTCCAAAGGCAGCTATGATCACACAAACTATGACATACACTGTTATCCTGCCTTCAAATTCTTGATTCTCACCAGAGCCGCTTACTACGACTGCCGGCATTTTCCACTAAAGATGCAATGAAGATATAGAAGTAAATACAAATATAGATCGGAAAACTAGCTCTCTTTTCCTTTTCTTTATTTGTGAATAAGTAATAAAGACCAACACTATTATTATTATTTAGTTGTCATAAATTAAAACGTCAGTGTCTTAGACCTTATTTTATAGCAAGGTTTATATACAACTGTTGCGATTAAAACTGAAATCTAACATTGACATTTTCTTCGAACTAAAACCACGATAAGTTGTCCCTAACAGCTTTTTCTAAATTTAACCTTCAGCTGACTTTATTCAGATTTGGAATGTCTGCTAAAACCCCACCCCAAACTGATATTCCTGATCCATTATTTTCGACATTGACAAAGGATTACTTACACTAAACAGTTACTAATCCACCTCAATAAGCACAATTCCACATCTTTTCCTAATTATACGTGGATTTGGTCACATTTAGAGTTCATACTCGTACTAATTTCAGAATATTTAGAGTTCATATCATCATCATGCATCAAGAGAAGCACCAGTTCAACAAAAGAAACAAATCTTACATATAATTGAGAGCGATCATTGTATTGTTGCTTTTTCCAATTCCTGCACCATACAACTGACCACAAATCTTGTGTTTGTAGCCGACATCCACACAAGTTTATACTCTCTTTCAAAGTCATTTACCGGCCCCATCCATCTTTTTCCACAACTCCCTACACTCCTCTAACTCCAAATGAAACAACTTCCTTCTAAATTCAATCTTTCACAACAATATACACTCTCATGTCCATCCAATTAACTATCATAAAGTCTTGAAAAAAACTACCTAAAGACAATTTTTAAGGTCCCTCACTCATCTTGATGGGCTGTACGAACGAGAGATGCTCACAAAACATTTTCAATGTAAAAACCAGTACTTTATTTATGAATTAAGTAATAAAATATTTTTATAAAATCATAGAAAATAGATAGATTTGCATTTAATAGGCAAGAATCATGTTATTAGCATTTAGAATCCAATTACAGGTGATTGGAGGTGTCTGAGGCCTAAAACGAGACTTGGAAGGCTTAAAACTAGCAAAACAGTGCAGGGATCCTCCCTTAACATTGTTATATTGGTACAACTACCTAATTGTGCCGATACAAGTGTTCGGAACTATTCACTTAAGCATCTTGTAACACTTGTGCCAATACATCTGAGCCCATCTACTGAAGCATAAATTTTACCTGATTTGGTTGTTGGAAAAGTATAATGTAAAGCATAAAGTTGCTACAACTTATTCTCCTCAGACGAATGTTCAGCTGAGTATGCGAATAAAGAAATAAAGAGCATACTTGAGAAAGTAGTGCACCCAACTAGAAGAGATTGGTCCCGAAGACTTGTTGCATTATGGGCTTACCGAACGACATTTAAGGCTCCTTTAAGGATATCTCCTTACAAGTTAGTCTATGATAAAGCATGTCATTTTCCATTGGAACTTGAACTCATAGCCTATTGAGCTCTTAAACAAGTCAATTTAAACCTAAACTCCATTGGAGACAAACGGATATTACAACTCAATGAGTTGGAAAATATGACATTATTCTCTTATGAGAATGCCAAAATTTTTAAAGCAAAATAAAAAAGATGGCATGATAAGGACATCCGTCCCCGTATTCAAAGCAGGACAACAAGTCATTCTCTTCAATTCGAGATTGAAGTTTTTTCCAAGTAAACTTAAATCCTGATGGTCAGAACCCTTTTCGATTAATCAAGTTTTTCCATAAGGAGTTGTTGAACTCCAAAACAATAAAGGAGGAACGTTTAAAGTTAATGGTCAACGACTGAAACATTACTGGACTGGTAAAATCGAGCAAGAAAACATTTCACTCATTTTAACCAATCCATGAAATTTTTTCTATCGGAAAACTATTACTTTTCTAAATAAATAAATTTTATCTTTCTCTTTATGTTTAAGTTTATTTTTCTTTTATTTTTTATCTTTTTGTTTTTATTTTGATTTTAATTACATTTTCTTTCTTAGATAAGTTTTGTAAATAAATAAATGGGTAAAAAGAAAAAATAATGTAAATAGAAGTACTAATTAAAATTAAGTTAATCTTTTAACTTAAGTGAAATTAGGGTTATTTTTATTTATTATTTTTCCTTCCCTATTTATCTTTTATACTTTTATTTTTTTTAGCCGCCACCCACCTCATCGTCGTTGTCATCACCACCGCTGCCAGCACCAGCTTGGTGCGGTCGAAACAACATCAACCGACCCCCTAGCCCTGTAGACCCGTGCGCTCATGCACCCTCCAACAGCAGACCATCGGCCATTTGTGGCAGTCCTCACGCACCTTCGGCCTCTATCGATCAGGCCACCATCAGACACTTGCGGTAGTCATTAGCCACCATCGAGCCCTATCGATCACCATCGCCAGCAATCAGATGCCATCGACAATAATCGAGCCTTGTCGAACCGTGAGTGCCATTAGACGATGGTAGCAGCAAAATTTTTCGGTAGTTTCTTAGCGATTGTTGTTGACCCCTCAACAATCAACAAACCCTATTTACCGCCCCTAACCCATCTTAAGGTAATTGTGTGATTTAATTTTTTCTACTAAGTGGGTTTTTTCTTGATTATTTTTGAAGATGAGTAAAAAAAAGGAAGAAATCAGAGATTCAAGAGGAAGAGTTTCAACCTTGGTTTCGAACCCCAAGAATAAGGGCCAAATACATCAGAATATTTAAGAAGAAACCCCTATTTCTAGAAAAGGGTTTTCAACTGGATAGTGAGTATGACGTACCAACACTCATCCAGGAAATTATTGAGAAACGAGGGTGGAAATTTCTAGGTGGTAGCCGGTCTTCTCCTAATGACAGACACAAGACAATGATAGGTCAATAAATAAATGAGAGGGTCTTCTCCTGATTTAATTTTGGAAAATAAATTTCTAGCTGTAATTATTTTTCAAGTATTTTTTTATTTTAATCTGATAGATGTTTTCAACAATGAGGATGTTGTTCCGCTTAAGTTTCAGGGGGACCGTGCCTTAAATATTTTCATTTGCCTCAATTTTTTTAGAAGATGAATTTGTGCAGGGGGCAGAGAACTGGAAAAGACATTCAACATCAATCTTTTTTTTATTTCAAGTAGTTTTTTATGTTAAATAAATTATGAGATGAATGTTGATTTTATTAGAGTGTAGATTCACCATAATTGTTCTATATTCCCTGTAAATTAAACATGCATGAGGACTTAGTCTCTAGAATTTGTTTGGTATTTTTCTTGAGGTGAAATCTTAGATAACAAAGCAGGTCTAAAAATGACTTAGGCACATTTTCTTTGGACCGATTGAGCTTTCAAGCCTACCTTATTAATTAAATTCTTTGCAAATCAATCTTGAGTTGTACGACCTATATTTTTTTGGAAATAACCCATGATATGTAGCTTATCTCAAACAATTGTTTATGTGACCTCTTTAACCTTGAAATCTTAGTGTAACAACCTATTCTTTAGTAGTGTCAGAAATAGTAGTTTCGGGCCACAAATCCAACGAGTAAGTTCGTAAATATTACTATTTAATATTTACGAGTCAATTATGGTATTAAAATAAATTTTGAACTGACAATTTATGTTATTCGAAGGAACAATTAGGTTAAGTGGTAATACCCTAAAGTTAAGTGGTTTTAGGAAATGAGGTATCGGGACCTCATTTCTATAAACTGAGCCGTAAATATTTTTATAAATATTTATGGAGTGTTATTAAGGTTGTATTAAAGTTTCGTTAAGAAATTTTAATGTTTAGATAGTTAATTAATTGAAAAGGGTTAAATTGTAAAAAATGCAAATGTTGAATTCTATTAATTAAATGTGTCTAATAGGTATGAAAAGGTGAATTGTCGGACTTAGTTGGCAATTATACCAATTGAATTTTAGGTGGACAGTTTTGGGTAATTAAATGCTCGAAATTTGGTTGATTTTTAAATGGACAAATTTGTAATTTCATAATTAAACTTTAATTGAATAAAACCAAAAGCTTTTATCATCTTCTCAAAGTCTTCATCACCGAATGGTTAAGGGGGAAGAAGCCATTTTTAAGCTTTGAGGTTCGAGAAGTTCAAATGGTAGCATGGTATGTCATTTTGGTCTCATTTCTAATAATTTTTATGTTATTGAGATCGTTGCAACTAGGTCCAACTAGCCCATGCCTTCGTTTTTGAAACTGTTAAAGATTTTGAATTCTACCATTGATGAATCTTTGTGATTGTTAAATGATGAGTTTGAAGTATTAGTTGTTATTTATAAGAATTTTGTTAAGTGATTTTTGATGAATTTATCGATTACGCATTAAATTGTTGAAATAGTAAAAATAGAATGACTTGGTGTGAAATTGTTACAAATGTAGGCTGTAATGGATGCTATTAACATTCGGCTGGTATGAAATATCAATAAAACTTGTTTATTTGCATGATTAAGACATATGGACTAAATTGAATAAAAATGAAAATTTGATGGTAATTTTGTAAAAGTGTCCAAAATAACTAAATTGCATAAAGTAAATTTTTTTACTATCTAAATTAATGAGTTGAATGAAATTATTAATTTAGATAAAGAACGAGTGGAAAATCGAAGAGAAGGGAAAATTACCAATTAGCCCTTATACTTTGACATTTTTGCAATTTAGCTAGGTAAGTTTGTATGAACTGTAAGTATTATAATGTTGATTAAATTAAATGTTTTCTATGTTGTTTTCACTATAAATGAATCAATATAAATGTGAATGTATTCATATTATGATGAATTGACGAATATTAAGCCTTGTTTGAACCTTAGGAATTCGTAAGATACAAATGACATGTCATTAGGGTTACCATTTTTCGGGTGTTGGTTTTGAATGTCCTACCAATGATTGAGGCCCAACATCCTATAGCTACATTTCGACTGTCAGCTTGTGTGAGCAACATCCTATAGCTACATTTCGACTGTCAGCTTGTGTGAGCAGACTTAGGTTACCATGTTTTGAGTGTTGGTTCTGAATGTCCTACCAATGGCTGAGTTCTAGCATTTGTTATGAATACTCGTCAGCTTGTGTGAGTAGCATCGTGTAGCTTACATTCTGACCGTCAACTTGTGTGAGCAAACCCATTTTATGGATCAAGTGAGCAACGATGTCAAGGAAAAGGAATGGCTATGACCATACGTTTAGCACACTTTGTGTGAGCTTTCCTGCGTATCTGATGTTATTTTAAGTGGTTCAACAGGCCTAAAAAGGAAAGGAATGGCAAGTGTTCCGATGGACTATGTTATAAATCCATGGAAATGTATGAAATGATAATGGTCAATGAATGTATATCTATGTTTATGGAAATTATGAACTCAAAGGCGTTATGTTCATGTAAATCTAGCTTATCATGTGGTAATTCAATTGAGTTATGTGATAATGCACTAACATATGTTGTTGATGATGCTTAGGCTTGTGTTAAGGTTATGTTGGATTGAACCGTCTTTAAATTATAAGGTTATGCATTGAAATGGTAAGTGTCCAAATGGAAATATGCTTATGTTCATGAAAAGGTAGTATGAATCAAGAGATTTATTTTCTTATGAAATGGTTTATCATGTAGTTGATCCGAAAAGAGTTATGTATAAGTGCACTAACATATGTATTGATGTTGATATCAGGCTTGTGTCAAGCTTGTATAATTGGTTGATGTTTATGCTTATGTCTTTTATTATGCAAATGATACAGGTAAGAAAAGGCAATGAAATGGTAAGTTCATAATTGATATGTAATATGATGATATAAAAGGATTGAAGAGTTAAAGGACTTACTTATATGTGAGAAATTTACTTATGTTATGGATGAATTTACCTATGTCATGAATAAAGACACTAATTCGTGAATTGATAATGTTATTTAAACTTATGATAAGTAAATGGAATGAAAAGTAAGTAAATGGAATGATTCATCGTCTTAAGAAAATGTTGATGATTATGTAATACAACTTATAAAATCTTATTATGGTATGAATGAAAAGTATATGTGATGTTGAAGGATTTACTTATTTGTGAGTTGATGGCTATGTAGTTTTATAAATCTTATGACATTGGTATAGGTTTATAATTATCCTATAAAGTTCATCATTGAAAGAGAATATTATGTTTAAAGTTTATACGAGCTTACTAAGCATTCATTGCTTATGTAGTTATTTTCCTGTACTTTATAGATTATCAAAGGCTTAATCGATTTGGAAGCTCGTCGGATCATCCTATTTTTTGAAGTTCTTCTATTGTGGCGACACGAATCATCCTGTTTTTTTAAGAAATTCTATTCCCTATTTTAAATTTTATTTTATTTTTGTTTTTTTAAATTTTTTTATTTGCTTATTTTATTTTATGTAGTGTGTTTAGTTTTTTCCCAAAGTAGGTGTAGATACCATAAAGTGACAAAATTGAAAGAAAAAAAAGAAGAGAAATCGAAGTAGCTAGAAACTGCGCTCGATGTCTCAACCTCGTACCCTAATGTCGCAACATCCTAAACATAACATAACCTCAAAAATTTAAAGGGCCAAGTTCATCTGAGACTATTTTTTTAGGTGATCTTTTGTCCACTTGAAGCGCACATAACCCGAGATCATCATAACAACAATGATTCAACCGATTCAAGGAAGTTTTCTTGTTTTTGCAGTTTAATTATTTTTATACTACGGGCAAGGTATGTTCTAAAGTGTGGGGAAAAGTACATAGGATTAGTTTGTGTATGATTTCATTTGTGTGTTTGCTTTGATTATTTATTAAAAAAATTATTATTGTTGTATGGTGCTTGGATTATATTAACAATGTGAATAGTGGTTGAAAATAATGAAGCATGTAATGATTTTTGTCAAGCATGAACTTTTTTATTGGTATTAGATAATTTGATTATTTTTAAGGAGAACTGATTAAGTTATTTAGTTAAATTGCATAATATATTAGAAGTACCTAAGTAAGAATGTTTGATGATGCCATATGAGATATAAGTCTTTTAGATAGTCTTAGAGACATTAATGCCATATGTGTGTCTAGACTTGGTTTGCTTGAGGACAAGCAAAAGGTTAAGTGTAGGGGAGTTTAGGTGTGAGGTCCATTTTTACATCCATGTTCACGAACTCTAGCTTGTTTAAAGAAAGAATCCAAGTCAAACAAAAAAAATTATGATTTTGCCTTTTTCCTTATTTATTTTATGTTTTTTCATTTGGTTTACATTTATTTACAACAAAATCTATTCTTTTTGTTTTCATACCTTCTTTATCGTTTATTTTAATTCTATGTTTATTATTTTAATTCTATGTTTACGCTGCTTGAGGACAAACAATGAGTTAAATGTGGGGGAGTTTGATCTACCATAATTCGGTGTAGTAGATTAAACTAGTTTTCAGACTTAAGGAGCCTGAATACAAGTATTTTCATTACATTTTAGTTAAGTTTCTTTAGTTTTATTTACATTCAATAAAATGTGCAAATTGAGTTTTTTATTAACTTTAAAGGCCAAATGAGGCCTAAGGGAGAGCTAACGTACTTTGTAAGTGTGCAGGAGAAGATTAGAAGACATTTTTGGTTGAAATGGGATGCTATATTCTCATGCACACTTACAAAGCATAGGGAACATAATGAAGAAAACTCAAGTCTACCTTTGATGTCACGGCATAGACTGAGGATGTCACAACATACCCTTGCAGATGGCTAAAGAAGAGCATACTAGTTACTGTGTTGCGACACAGGTCCTAGTGTATCATGACATCAACTCTGGGATGGAAATTAAACATGAAGTAGAGGCGTTTTGGTCCACACAATCGAACTTAAAGCTCAGAAACGTCAGCTGACCTAGGGTTAAGGACAACAACCACCATAAATAAGCTCTTTTGGTACATGTTAAAGACACCATTCTTTTAACCTAAATTCTTATTGTAAAATTTACTTTAGTTTTCTTTCATTCTTAGGGTTTAGATTTCTTTAATTTGTTATTGTTTATTTCAAGAGATTTGAATTATGGAAGCATTCAAACTTTTTGGATTCACAATTAATCTCAATACAATCAGGCTCTTTCATTTAATTTATCTTGTCATTTAAATTAGTATGTTTTCTCTTTATATCAATTTCATATTGACTATGAAAGCCATGAGGAACTAATCTCTCTATGGGGGATTAGCTAGTGGAGGTATGATTTATTAACTATTTTATAGGGTTACTCAATGGATCAGCTATTTGGGAAATGAAGAATGTGAAACAAACCCTAGGCCTAACAACCCCGAGAAGTCATCAATGTTGGAATTAACCCAAAATTGGTATTGCCCATTCGTAAACACCTTCACCCAAACCAGTTTGGACTGTGAGGTCAGAAGATAAGTAGTTCTTACTGACTGTTATGTTAGCGGAAGATCGAAAGATCCTACTAGGGTCCGACTAGGAACCCGAAACTACAATTGATGGAGATTACTGAAGTGAACTAATCACCCATTATCAATATTTGATTTACTCTCCCTTTCTATCTCTTGAAGTCTATTTCCTTTATGTTATTTTGTCATTATTAATGAAAAAACCCTAAATATCCTTTATTTATGTTCATTCGCAATATAGTTTACTTAAAGTACTAATTAGATCTATTGGCGTTTAGGTTAGAATTAATTTAGTACTAGCCTCCCTTGGGTCGGAATACTTACTAAGTGTTTCGTTGTAAACAAACTATATCACAACCTGACATGTATACTTGCGGACACCACCTCAAATTTCATATATTTTGTAGTAGTATTCACACTTTGAACGTTAGTACGTTTGGAGGCGGTTAGTGTGTGTGAAATCCAAAATTTATACATATTTCAACACTCTTTTATTTATAAATTATGCTAATTCTGCATACAAATATAACACTTTCTATGGTTTTATACTTGATTTCATGATATTTTATTATTTCTATGAGAATGTGTTAAGATTATGAATTTTATGTTAAATGCATGTGATTTTGTTTGTTTTGTTTGGGATTAATTGGGCTAAGGGAAAGAATGATAGATTTTTGGTTGGATTTGGGTTTTAGACAAGTCCAAGTTGAAAGATTAATATTTCAGTCACATGAATTTCAAATTGGTAATGATCCAGTATGAATTCCTATGAGGCCCACTATTTCCTAAACAGGATGTCACTCATTAAAATAAGGCCTAGAAGTTTTAAGGGTAAAACAGGGATTTTAGCTTTAGTGAGCTCGGAAATTTCGTTAGCATGTTATTCAAAAATGTTTATGTCTATGGCATTTTGAAAATTAAATTAATTTTTGAAAAAGATACTGAAAAGGCTTTCAATTTCGAAAATAGGGTTGATTTGAAAAGGGTTAAAGTTTTGAGTTTTTAAGAGGCAATGAGAACAAATTTTAAAATTCAACCAAAAACCCTATCTCCACTTTTATTTTCACGAAAGCTTTTCCATTATTTATTCTTGTCGTCCCATGCTCCTCCAAATCCTCTCATTCAATTTTATTTGCTGAGCCTTCATCATTTTGATTTCTATCATCACCCAAGCCATATACCTTCATAGAATTTCAAGAAAAAAACCCAAAACATCATAGATTTCTCTATTGTTGAATTTTTGGGTTTTTCAGGTTATTGATCAAATGTTCGGGTTTTCATCATCTAAGGTAATTATTTAACTCCTAAATAGTTTTGAATGTTATTTAGTCTTGAAAACTAAGCTTTTGGCCATTAAATAGCATGTTTTGAATAAAAGCTGAAAATTGGCTCGTTAATGGTGGATTTTAGGATTTTGGGTAAAATCGTGGTTTCAAAGTATTTTTCAATTATTTTTTATGAGATTAAAAGGTTTCTAAACTTACTTTGAAGTTTTACTAAGTATTTATTAGGTTTTAAATGAATTTCGTGAAAATTACCATGAATATGTCGAAAATTTTGATACCATAACTTAAGTAGTTTTGTGTAGTTTAATGGTTGATAATTTGTCGTAGGTGAATAATTAGATGAACATAATAAGTTTTAGATGAAAGGATTAAGTATAAACTGAGATATTTGAAATTTAAGTTTGTTATGTCGAAGGTTTCGGTTACTTGAGAACATAGCTTAGGCTTATGTTTTTCATTGCTTGAGTTGAGTCCTTAGCTAATTTTTGAATGTTTTGTTGTGTCATTTGTTTTGTTAAAGCGGCGGATTCATTAAGACCATTTATGAGTTAAGGAAAGGCTGGTTTGGGATTTTGGCATTTCGACAAAAGCGTATTTGGCGAGTGTTTAGAATAACTACTTGTGGACATGTTTCAATACGTTAATTGGGAATTTAGTAGTAACCTAAACCCTACTCTAAAATTTTGAGTGTAAGATTTATCATACTAATGAATTTATATGTGAAAATGTGTTGTGAATTTCTGGATTATAATGTGACATTGTAATGTGTGTAATAAGCTTATGATGACTATTGTGAAAGAGTTAATTGTAGGGATGATAAGCATGCCATATGACAGTGAATATGTTGTGCTTATAATGTGATTATGCAGAGATAAAGTGCAGTGAACGGTAAGTAAATGTATGTATTAATAACAGATATTTGGCCTTATGAACCTTGAGACCATTGGATATAGTTAGTATGCTTTAGGATTGTGAGTACTCACCTATATGTTTTCTATGATTTGGGCATTGAGGCCCTAGGACATGTTCAAGAGATAAGGAATGTGAGCTAATCTCCATTCAATGGGACATGTTTGGTGTGTTGGAGAGTGTTAGCTTTATGCTTCACTTTTTGGGATATGTGTGACTCCATGAGTCATTTGGTGTGTTGGAGATTCGTGTATCCGACATGTGGTGATAAAGCTCACTTTTATGTTTCATAGCTTAAGTGTCAAATTATCTATAAATGTGATTGTATGTATTATGATATATGGTTAAAGTGTATGTAATTACTATGATAACAAACTAATAAATATTGCATGATTGAGTATAACATGACACTAGAGTTGGAACTGTTAGAATTATGCTAAATGGTTACTTTCTTAATGCTTGATGAAATGTTTGCATGATAGTTGTTCTAGACATTCATTGAGCTTGTTAAGCTCACCCACTCCTTTTAATCCATTGTAGATTAGTAGTTTTTCGGTGTGGTTCTAAAGAATTGATCTGAGCGAGTCTCTAGTAGCACTACATAGGTGATTTATTATCAGTTCATGACTTGGGAAATAAAGGCAATGTGGTAGAACTATTGCATAAATGTTGCCATGACATTTTGGTTATTTTCATAGCTTATTCATTCTTAGTATTTGTTGATATTGTTCTTGTTATATCGCTAGGTTACTCGGACATGTTTTCGATGATTAAACTATTATTGTGGTCATTCTGATATTTATTTGACAAGGCATGTAACATCCCAAAATTGGGCCTAGAAGGGTAAAGGGTATTTTAGGAATTTTAGCTTATATGTGCTCAGAATTTTTTAAGGATGGTAATCGATAATGTTTTTGATAATGACTATTGGGAAATTAAGTCAATTTCTGAAAATGAGTTTTAAATACCTTTAATTTTGGAAAAAGGACTGATTTGTAACAGGGTCAAAATTATGAGTGTTTATGTTGCAATTAGACCAAAGTGTTAAAATTGAACCTAATATCACCCCATCAACAATTTTCACATTAGTTTTCCTCCTCTGCTTGGTTTCTGTCGTCTTTTGTTTCTCTAAACACATTCCACTTGATTTTTTATTCCCAAACTATATTACCTTGATTTCCATCAACATCTAAGCCTTAAACCTCTATAGATTTCAAGAAAGACACTAAAAATGACCATAGTTTTCTCCATTATCAAGTTGTGGGTTTCCTGGGTTTTCGACAAAACCTCTTTTTTCTTCCACTGGAGGTAACTATTCATTTCCCTATTATGTTTTAGTGTTATTGAATCCTTAAAATTGAATTTTAGCCATTAAATCGAGAATTTTGAATAAAAGCTAAAATTGGGGTCTTAATGGGTTATTTTGGGTTTTTGAGTAAAAATGTGATTTTAAAGTGATTTTCAATTAGTTTTGATGTAATTAGAAGGTTTCTAAAGCTACATTGAAGTTTCGTTAAGGATTTCTCGAGTTTTAAATAATTTTCGTCAAAATGGCCAAAACTTGTCGAAAAATGTCCATACCATGAACTGAGTAGTTCTGTGTAATTTAAAGGTTTGGAATTAGTCGTAGATGAATATGTAAATGAACGAAATTTTTTTTGTGCAAAAATATTAAGTGTAGGTCGAGATATACAAATTTATAGGTTTCCATGTCGAAGGTTTCGGTTAAAAGTGAGCGTAGCTTAGGCTATTGTTTTTGACTATTTAAAGTGAGTTAATGATCAATTGTTGATTTTATGTTTGTGTGCTTTATCTTGTTGAAGTTTCGGAGTATATAAGACCATCAAAAAGTAGAGACAATGGCAAAGCAAAGCTTGTCTGAGCTTTCGTGTAGCATCACAAAAATCGAGGGTTAGTAGAATCGGGTTTTTTAATTGAGAGAGTGTGGTCATGCCTTAACTTTTAAGATTATATATGCATTTTTAAGAATTAAATGAGGTATTGGTTTGTTGGTTAAGTGTTAGCGAAATGTTCCTTGAAACCCAAGTTCAAATTCCTTCTCTCTCACCATTTTTATTATTTTACAAATTTTGCCTTGAATCCTAGTATGTGACATGCATTATTTTAAAAATAAATATTGCAAAATTAATTCAAGAATGAGGAAGAAGTCTAATGGTTAAAAAAATATGATAAAGCATGAAAATTAAATTTTACAAAATCCCTTATTTTTTTAATGTGTGCGCCATCCATACCCTTGAACCTTAAGGATAAATACAATTTTTTATTGTATTTTTCAGCCTTTAATTCAAATTTTCCCTACCCTAGCCATTCACCCTCTTCCTCTCCTCTTTTCTTTTAAATTTTCTTTCTTTCTCCCATTGTTGTCGTCGCCTACTCCTCCCATTTTACCATCTCTTTCTTCTTCTTTTTTGCATCAAGATTGTGCACCATCTCCTTTACTATGTTTCTTCCAATTATCCTCATCTAAATTAGCCCTAAATCTGGAATCTTAAACCCAAGATTGATCACGAACATTGCCAAGAAAGTTTCATTGCTGTTTCTCACAACTAGCTTGGGTAAGATCTCTTTTCTCTTCAATTTCTTGATTAATCTTGTAAACTAAAAATAAAAATTTCAAAATTTGGAATTTGGTGGATTTTAAATTATTTCAAAGGTATTTTTACAAATTTTAATGAGATCTCGAACCGTTTAAAAATTCAGCCCCAATTTTGGCCATCATGGATGGGGGTGCGTGCGCCTATGTGCAAGAAAGGGGGCTATTTTGTTTCTTGGGTCTTGCCAATATTTTTCCAGCATTAAATTGTGTTCTTGAACCCTCTTAATCAGCCTTTAATAACATGTTAATTAGGTAGAGACGTTCTTGATCAATTAGCCAATCGGACCCCACAAATCATGAAGCGTAAGTGTAATTAAGGATAACTAGTTTGTTATTTTGACATAGTTGTTGGGTAAAGGTTATGAATTGATTAAATTAATAAATTAAATAATTAATTAGCTATTGATTTTCCAGTATATTATTGAATTAGATGCTGACCCAAACACCCCAAATCATCTGTAAAGGCGAAGAACGATTATACGTACGATTCGCATCGATACAGTGTAAGGAATCTAACTAGTTTTGATTCATAAAATAGTTATAATTTCAATGATTGGTTTGAACTCATAAGTGGGTGTTTGGGGACTGGTTTAATGGTAAATCGATTGAATTTATACTAAATTTCAGTTTAGGTTCAATTAAGGAATTATTAACGAAAATTGGAAGATTCGCTAGTGCACTGCGAGGAAGCGAAAAATAAGGTGTGGATCCTATAGTCATAAAATTGTTTGAAAATGTTAAATATCATGTTATATGTGATGAACTATTGAGTGGTTGAACCAGGTATGTTTCGAGCCTTCAAAGATTAACATGTTGGCCAAATTGCTAGTTTGACAGTATGAATGTTTGATTGAGTTTGTATTCGCATATTTGAGTTATGAGATATGAGAATGTTTTACTGAATGATATAATGTGTTGAGATATTAAGCTTATGTATGATTTAAATGCATGAGATATTTGTTATATTGTGTACTGAAAAGGGAGCTATTTATGCACAATGAAAATCCGTAAAGTATGTGAAATTGAACGTTATTGATTGATACCAACACAATGGTAATTAGAAAGATTGGAACACTATTTCCATTTACTGAAAGTATGTGATTATTGAAGACATGCTGAGCATGTCGAATAAATGTGTAAAGTATTGAGATATGATTATGTATGAGGTTGTGTGACATATTACCTATGCATTAGGTAATATTAAGTCTGCATTATTCGTAATTAGAAAGATTCTGTGCAGTATCGATGGCATATTAAGTCCGCATTATTCGTAGTCAGGGCACTACACTTGGAGTACTGAGGGGAATGGCGATTTATCGCATTTTTACTGGCAACTTGTCTGCATTTTTACAAGTAGAATTTTCTGCATTTTGTTATAGTGGTTTTAACCACAACGAGCTTAAGCCCATAATGTTTTGGAGCTCAGATGACGAGTTCTGGGGAACTCGTGGTATGTAGCGGATGGTATGGGTTGGAACCTTTTTGCATTGCATCATGCTCACGACAAATTCAAATGTTATTGATTTATGATATGTGCTGTATTGTGTTGTATTGTGTTGTACTGAATGATGTTGAAATTAATGATTGTTACTCAAATGAATGATGTCCTATGCTCATACACTGTTTGACATCAATTTGATAGTGGCTACATAATGATATGAAATTCCTATAATGGTTCTTTTTTCTTCTGTTAATGCTAATATGTTTCATTGTATTTGATCTTTTTGTTTGTTTACATAATTGTTGGACTCAAATTGAGCTTTTCATAAGCTTACCCCTAATAGTGTTTAACTTTTCAGGTAAACCTATAAACTAGAATCGGACCCGGCACACGGTGAATCACCTTGGACTTTAGACTATTTTTAATAAGTATTAATCAGCTTCTATTGGTTTTGGTTTGTATTTTCTTAAAAACTTTTTTTTGTCTATGGCTTTGTAACTTTTCATTTGGAGATTTCTGCATGCATGGATTACTCAAGCATAATAACCGAAAAATGCATGATATCTGATTTAAGTAAAAATTGACATTGTTCCCTAATTTCTGCTGCATTGCAAATGAACCTTTTTTGAAAAAAAATCGATAAGGCAACTTAGTTTCCAAAATGACTTGGAAAATGGTTTTTTCGCTGCATTAGTTTAACATCGAGTTTTTTTAAAGAAGAGCGAAAATCAAAGGATTTTTTCTAAAACAACACTATCAAAAATAAAATGAATCCTAAGTATACACAACCTAATGAATGAATTCTTTTAAGCTAACTCAAAGAACACCTACAATTTTGTCTAAAATGAGTTTATTTAAGGTTTTCAAAAGTAACATAAGTTAGCTTAGCCATTTCGGTGGCTAATGTAGCCTTTTCAATCTAGCCAAAACGTCTAGGCCAGGTTTGGGAGGTTACATTTTGGCTTTTCAGCGAAAGCATATTTCTTGTGAGTGTTTTGGTATCGCTGCTCATAGATTATTCATTGTGTAATTGAGAATTTAGAGGTAGCCTAAACCCTTACTCTAATTCCGAGTGTATGTGTTCTCATGCCTATGATTAAATGTGATATATGTGTACTTGTGCAATTGTGAAAACATGAACATATATGAGATGCTATGACATGTGCTATAAGCTTGTGATGACTGTTGTGAAAGAGAATACGTGGGTATGTCATTCGTGACAGTATATATGAGGGTATGGTTTCATATCATGTGATAGTGATTATAATGTGCTAATGATGTGAATATGCAGTGAATATGTGCGAAAATTCTGTATGTAAATATGTGATAGTAATGTGGATATTTTGGCCTTGTGATCTTATGATACTGTTGGATATAGTTGGCATGCCATAGGATTGTGAGTACCCACATTTGTGATGTTATTTTGGGGCGTTGAAGCCCAGGGACAATTTTCAGAGAGATAAGGGAATGTGAGCTAAGCTCCATTCACCGGGATATATGTGTTTGGTGTGTTGTAGAGTGTTAGCTATATGCTTCACTTATGAGACATGTTCGACTTTATGAGTCATTTTGGTGTGTTGGAGATCTGTGTATCCTATGTGTTGTGATAGAGTCAATATTATGTTTCATAACCTCAAGAGCCAAACTATCTTATAATGTGACTAAATGTGATTAAATATGGTTTATATGTGCTATGATATACGATTAAATAATCATGTGGTTAATGTGATAAATGTGTAATAGTATAAATGGAAGATGATTAAACGTGTGAAATATGATATTAGAATTAAATATGTATGATTATGTTACATTTGTACTTAATTGATGCATAATGACTTGTTTGCGTAGTGGTTGTTTTGAACATTCACTGAACTTGTTAAGCTCACCAAATCCTTTTTAACCATTGCAGATAAGTAGTGCCGGTGTGAGCAGTGCGGTCTCGAGAGGTGATCCAAGTCAGAAACTTTAGTTTCTATTAGTAGGTGTCCTTTTAATTATTTGTGTTTTGCGAATAACAGGGAATGTGGTATATGTTATTGTTGACACATTAAGTAGGAAATTGATGTTGGAGTTCAAAGCTATGTTTACGAGGTTGAGTTTTGCTAATGATGATGGTTTTTTAGCTGAACTTCAAGTGAGGCCAACTTTGTCTCAATAGATTAAGGAGAAACAACTATTAGATGGAGATTTGTTGAAAAGGATTCGTCAAGTTGAGCAAGGGGTTAAGAGAGACTTTAATGTTGATGCATAAGGTATCTTGAAGTTCTGAGGTAGGTTGTATGTGCCGCAAGATGTGGATTTAAGACAAGCGATCCTGACGGAGGCACATAGTTGCCTTTACACTATACATCTCGGTAGTGGTAATATGTATCATGATCACCGTGAGATTTATTAGTGGCCTGGGTTGAAGCGTGATGTTATGGATTTCGTGGCTCGATGTTTTGTTTTTCAATAGCTAAAAGCTAAACATCATTTTCCATCAGGTTTATTGCAATCGATTATGATTCCTGAATGGAAGTGGGAAAATATCATTATAGATTTTGTTTCGAGTTTGCCTTTAACGCTATTGAAGAAGGATTCAGTTTGGGTTATAGTAGATCAGTTTTTGAAGAGTGCGTATTTTTTGGTAGTGTGTACCTATTATTCATTGCAGAAGTTGTAGAGTTGTACATTGTAGAGATTGTACACTTCATGGAGTTCCGGTTTCTATCATCTTCGATAGAGATCCACATTTTATGTCGAGGTTTTAGAAGAGTTTGTAAGAGGCTTTGGAGTCAAAACTTACTTCTAGTACGACTTATCACTACCAAACAGATGGTGAATCTGAGATTGTAATTAAGTGTTAGAAGATATGTTGGGAAGTTGGTTTATCGAGTTCAATGGTAGTGGGGAGCGATATCTGCCTTTAGTAGAGTTTGCTGATGAACTAGTGGAGTTGAGTTTTAATCTTGAGTTGACCATTCCAATGCCACCTTCTTTAAACACTATGAAGAAATTGGAATTCTCAACTATGATGGATATGTGGAAATTCATGCATAACCAACAACAAGCTTACTGGAGATATGCAGAAGTTAGAGATGATACCAAACAAAAAACTTTTAAGAATATCCCTAACACTTTTGTTCCTGAGTTCCTAGATTATATCTTCAAGGCATGGCAAGAGGAGATTGTGGGATCAAGTGCGATAAAAAAAAGGAAAAGAAAAAAGACATGTAGGATGTCATGAATAAAAAGGGGGGAAATTTCTTTTTCTTAACATTTATTTATTTTTAGGCATTTATATTTCTTTCATAGTTAATATTTTTCTTTCACATAATAAATAAGATATTGCAAGCATGAATAAAATAAGCTCAATACCTCTTCATTAGAAAAAAAAATGAAGTGATGTGATAATGGGAATGAACATGTCTAGGATGTATTATTGAGAAAGATTTGGTACTTAAGCAATCTTCATGACCTAGTGTTCAGTTTTCATTGATTACTTTGTTTTCGCAATAAGGGCATTTTTTTCGTTTTAAAGGAGGGTAAGGCAATATTAGCATGAATTTTAAATTTTGTTTCTTAAGTAGGTTTCAATGCCTTCACATGAATATGCTAAAATAAAATAATGTTCAGAGAAAATTTTTGTCCATAAGTTAGCTCAAATGCAAGTATGATTTCTTATTTTATTCGAGTTTTTTATGTTATCCTGAGTTGTGGAATGCGCATATGTTCTTAGGTCTTATGTAGCATTTTCCCATGAAAATTGAACTTCTTTTGAAATAGACATGCATGAAGGTTTAAGTCCTTAGAATTGACTTAGTAACTTTCTTGAGGCAAAATCCTAGGAGGCATAAGAATCTTTGGATTGTTTGAGCCATTCGAGCCTACTATATGCATTTGACCCTTGAAACCTTAATTTAAGCCTTAAAGTCTATTTTATTGTTATTTACCTACATCATAAGCCATGCTACCATCTTTTTAAATTTTATCTTATTCTTACATCTATCTTAAGTATACTTGTCTTAGTAAGCAAAGATGTACATGTTCTTCGTATGTTTAAAAATAAAAAAAAGCTCTATTCAAATGTCAAGTAAAAAGAGCAAAATAAATACTCAAAGTATTGAAAAATATTAGGCATATGCTTTAAAATTAAGTTTGGGAGGGTGAAGAACCAATTAGTAGGAAGAACGTACCTTGAAAAGATCCAAGGTGAAGTTAGGATTAAAATTACTGAACCTTAAAATTCACTTCTATTTATTCCTACCTTAAGCCTAGCCCCATACAACCTTATAAATTACTTATTAATTTGGATGATTATGCCGACAACATTAGTAGAGGGGGATTTCTAAGTTCAACATATGAGGACCACTTATTAGACCTTGTGATTGCTTTGTTTGGTTGATAAAGAAACTTTGATCGAATTGTGAATGTTATGTATGACCTTGAAAAGCATGCACTCTATAACTGATGCTAACATTTTTCCGCACTTAGAATAAAATTTTGAAATAATGTTTGCATATGAGCGACTTTTCAATAAAAAGAGTTTGTGAGCATGGTTTTTTTGATGCATGGTTATGTGTAAAGATTGGTGCTGCTTAAACTTATTGCAAAATTTGCCTTAGCAAAAGTTATGCTATACGTGAAACATTACTTGGGTCGAGCAATGGATTAAGTTTGGGGTGTGTAAAATCTAAGTTATATAGGTTTTCTCTAGTAGTTTTTACCACCTTTTTACTTAAAAATAATACTAATCCTGAGGATTTGTTAATTAATTTAGTGAATTTTGCTCAAACCTAGATAATGGACATGAATTTATAAAATATGCAAATTTGTGCTTTATTACATGAATTTTATGCATAAATTAAATTATTTCATGTTATATATTCATGTGTTATATTTAATTGTGCAGTGGGACCATGAAGTTTTTTTAATAAAGAACTTATTATAAAGTTGCATGAACATGAGCTATTTATTTCCTATGTTGGATGGCAAAACCATGCTCAATGGGTCAACAATATGTTATTTTGACCTAGTTAAAATGATGCTACATGGTGGACAAGTCTGATTATATAATGCGTCACAAAACCGTCCAAAAGGGGGAGTTAAGCCCAAATTCGCACAAACATGTTGGTTGTGCAAAAATATATTTTGGGATATTAACTACAAGTCCCTACAATTAGTGAATCATTGGAAATCAGCACACAGAGATTACCCTTGAAACTGTCTAACCCATGCCTAAATTTAGCATGATTCTATGATAAAATAAAGGAACCATCATCCACCTTTTTCCACAAAATGTGGTTGGCCAAGCAATGGAGAAATTGGAGGGATTCCAATCCCTAGTTTTAGTAAACTCTACCATCTACTTCAAGTATAAATACCCCCACTCATTCCCCATTTCAATCATCTCTACATCCCTCATACCTACATCCTTCATTCTTTACATCTCTCAATCATCATTCATTCTCTTATTTCCTCTATTCATTTCCACACATAGAATCCCATATTTTCTTTCTCAGCCAAAAACCTTGGGAAGATTATCTTTTGGCCAACCACCTTGAAGAGCCATTAGCAAAAGAGCAACACAAGGATCGGAGGAAAATTTCTTTAATCAAAGTTCATGAGACTACTGATTCGATAGAGTTTATTCTTCCTTTACTTTTTTATTTTGATTTTAATAATGTTTGTAATATGCTTTATTATCTTGTCATTAATAATGGTAGCTTACTTCTATTTAGCTAGGATGATTGCATTTATTTAATAAAGTTTGTTTAAATCATGTCTATAGTGTTTGTGCCTCAGTCGATCATGTTTTCAACTAAACTCAAGTATGTATTTCATTCATACTTGATTAGATGCATTAGGATTAGCTAAGCAATCCTAACCAAACGACGACTAGTGGAAACAATAATTGAAATGTGCATGCTTAATTTAGATCCTAACCAGAGTAAATTAAAGGTTCATAAAATTTTAATGAGCTCTATTATCTTGAATATTTGTTTTGGTTTGTGTGATTAAACTGTTTCAAACCTAACCCATCTCTGTTACTTCACATGAATCCTAAGAAACCTTAGTTTAATATGATTAGTAAAATGCCTGTTTTACTAAGTAAAAGATTCAGAAAGAACTTAATTTGGTTTCCAAACTTATGAAAGATCCAGTTGCCATGGAATTATTTCCTAACACTGTTAAGCATGATAAAAATAATCTAAGTTGAATAATGTAATTAAACTAGCCTATTCATGTTATTGATTGTTGAAGCCTGTGTTTTTGCGAAATTCATTCATACATTTCATTTCATACTTCGCATTTAGTTTAAATTGTATTAGGTATCAATCTTGCATCTAGATAATTTAATTTAGTTAATCACCCATCACTCAAGATATTGTGTTTTCATCATCAAATTGTTAACTTTAATTTTGCAATATATTGATTAACATACGCAGTCCCTATGGAGACGATAACTCTTTTACTTACTTATTAAATGATAACGACTGTGTACACTTACACAAACCAAGCGTTACAAGTACTAGTTTGGCTTCGGAGAAACACCAGGATTTCTTTCCTAGCTCCCTTCTCTTTAATTTTCTCTTGTTTATGTTGTGATTATGAACATGAATATTTGTTGTGTTCTTATTCTTGACTTAATTAAAATGGCTTAAATTTAATTCATGTTAGACTTATTGCATTATGTTCGCTTAAATTACTAAAATTATATTTGTGTTGTTATTAGGCCTTGGTAGATTGTTTAATTAAATAAAATCATGCTTAGGTTATACTTGCATTACAATTTTACGGTAACGAATGAAATAATTATTAACCGTATTAAAATTGTAATTTTTTGACTCAGTATTTAATTGGTGTATGTTTAATCTTCTAAGGTAGCTAAAGGTTAAATTAGTGACGATATTAAATGGGTCATTAGTCTTGCATAACTTGTAAGATTATTGTGATTAAATTCTTTCAATGGAAGAATATGTTATTACTTCACTTAATCTTATACTTCTGAAAATTGATTAATTTTTTGAATTGACATTGGAATATGTTCAAGAGATTAACTGATTTAGTAAGTATGTATGTGTATTAGTTAACAAACTACCAAGTTGCCGTGAAATTATTCGTAACAACATGATCATGGGTTTAATAATTCTAAGTTAGAATTTTAATTGATCTAACACATTTATGTCATATTAATTAAATCTCGTCCTTTTAGAAATCATGCATTGAAATTTTTACTTTTTCTTTTTCTTAGTTAATTTTTATTTTTTATAAACACTTCTTCGAATCAACATATTTTTCCTTCATCAAATTGTTTAAAGTTGTAACACCCCTAACCTGTATCCGTTGCCGGAATAGGGTTATAGAGCATTATCATAAAAACATAACTTAAATCCTTTATTTCCAATCATTTCATTAATCATAACATAATTCATTCAAACACATGCATATTTTCCCTAAATTTTCCAACAACCAACATATATACAAACTATATTTCAATCATGCACATCTATTCAAAACCTTTCCAAAGCATACCATAACTTTAACATGTTGAGTTCAATTCATTACCTACCATTTTGGCCACTCAAACATGCAGTAACACATTGTAAAAATGACACACATCAATAAGGCATCAAAAGTACCAAGGTTAGATAAACCAAAATGACATATACATGCCAAACTCATGAACTATTACAAATCAGAAGTCCACCTATACATGCCATTATAGCCTTGATCAAAACATCAGAATCTACCAATTTAATCTCTGGATAGTGTGATAGGTCTCCGACAAGCTTCCAAACTGATCAAGCTTCTGATAATCTTTAAAGTAAGAGAAATATAACAACGCAAGCAATGAATACTTAGTAAGCTCGTAGAACATGAAACATAACTTATCACTTCAATACTATAATACATAGATTAACACCAATACTTTAAACTTGATATAAACCTACTGAACAACATTCAACTCATATTTGAGTGTCTTCATCAACATCGCATATACTTTTCATATATAACATATTAGGATTTATAAGTCATAATACATAATCATCAACCTTTTTATAAGACTATGAATCATTCTATTTACTTACTTTCCCTTCCATTCCTAATGCTTAGCATAAGCCTCAACAACATTATCATTTCACGAATTAGTGTATTTATTCATGAACTAGGTATATTCATCCATAGCATACGTAAATTTCTCACATATAAGTACATCATTTATCACGTCAAACCTTTTATAACATCATAATACATTCCAATTATGAACTTATCATTTCATTCCCTTTTCTTACCCATTTCATATGCATAGTACAAGTATAAGCATAAACATTAATCATAACCAAAAGCTTGGCACAAGTCTAAGCACATAAATAACACATATTAGTTCATTTAAACATAACTCATATGAATTTAACATGGATAACCATTATAATTGAGCATGATTCAATTGGATTTATCATTCATAATAACATAACATGCTTTTCATGTATCTCACCATTTCAATGTACTTCATAAATACATGTCTTGGTTCATATTGAACACATACATTTCCTTTCCTTTTTCATGTCCGTTGAACCGTTTAGAATATCATTAGATACGCGGGGTAGCTCATACAAAGTGTGCTAAACATATAATCATAATCTTTCCTTTCCTTTATATCATTGCTCACACGAGCTGTGAAATGGGTCTGCTCACACGAGCTGTGAAATGGGCTTGCTCACACGAGCTGTGGGACGGAATGTAAGCTACACGATGCTGCTCACACGAGCTATGGAGTATCCACAACACATGCCGGACCTCAACCATCGGTAGGACATTCAGGACCAGCACCCGAAACATGAAAACCCTAATGACAAGTCATTTGTATCCTATGAATTGCTAAGGTTCAAACGAGGCTTAATAGTCGTCGAAAACGTCATTGGATTTCCATCATTTCATTACATGATAAATTGCATAATAACATATATATATATTGATTTAATCACAATAGAACTGCATATTGAACATTCAATTTAATTAACATTTAAGTAATTATATTTCATACGAACTTACCTAGCTAAATTGTAGAAATGTCAAAGTACAAGGGCTTTTTGGTAATTTATAATTCTCCTCGATTTTCCACTCGATCTTGATCTAAATTAATAATTTTATTTAATTTATTAATTTAGATAGTAAAAAAATTATTTTATGTAATTTAGTCATTTTTTACATTTTGCAAAATTGTCCTTAACATTTTACTTTTATTCAATTTAGTCCTTGAGCCTAAAACATGCAATTTAACTATTTTATTGCAAATTCATTCCAGAAAAATATTCATGGCACCCAATATAGGCCACATTTGTAATAATTTCACATCAAATCCTTCTATTTTCACTATTTTAACAATTTAGCCTCTAATCGGTAAATTCATCAAAATTACTTAACCAAATACTTTTAAATATCAACCAACATTTAAAATTAATAATTTAACGTCTAAAATCACAAATTTTTATCAATAGAAACATTCAAAATCTTTAACAATTTCAAAATCGAGGGTACGAGCCAGCTGAACCTAGTTGAAACGATTTTAAAAACATAAAAATTATCAAAAATAAGGCCAAAATTACATACCATGCTAGCATTCTAGCTTTTCGAAAGTTTAAGGTTAAAAATGGCTTCTTTATCCATTAACATTCGGTGAAGAAGATATGTAAAAGATGATGAAAGATTTTGGTTTATTTAGTTTTAAGTTTAATTGACTAATTAACATTTTACCCTTAAAAACTCAACCAAATCTCATCAAATGCCAAGCCATGTTCATTCACTATCCTTTAAATTGGTTGAATTACTATATAGGCCCTTATTTTTAGATACAAATAATGTTATAGGCATTAAATTTTACATCTGTACAATTTTGTCCTTTCCAATTAATTAATGACTTAAACATCACAATTTCTTAATGAAACTTTAACATAACCTTATTAACACTCTTTAAATATTTATAAAAATATTTACGGCTCAGTTTATAGAAACGAGGTCCCGATACCTTATTTTCTAAAACCACTTGACTTAGGGTCTTACCACTTGAACTTAATTAATCATTCGAATTACATAAATTACCATATCAAAAATCTTTTTAAAACCATATTTGGCTTGTAAATATTAAATAATAATATTTATGAACTTACTCGTTGGATTTATAACCTCGAAACCACTGTTTTTGACACCACTAAATGATGGGCTGTTACAAAAGTTACATTTCATAAATATTTTCATTCACAATCCCTACGGGTACGATAACTTGACATTTACTTGTCACTTTATTACTTGTTGTGATTGTGTACACTTGCACATTTTTGTGGTTCCAGGTCGCAAACCGTTCAAGCTTTCCAACCAAGAATGTCGAAAAATGTTTTCTAGAATTACAAGGGAAGACATTCATTCAAAAACAATGTTTCGAACCATCGATGAGTCTTTATAAAGAAAATCGGATGCTAGTTCGGTATCATAGATGGAAGCGGTTTTGCATAACCCCAAAAGAGAATGTTGTTATCCTGGTTGTTCAAAATTTCTTTGCATCCTTTAGGGATCAAGATTCTAGGAGACCATATGGGGCTGTTTGGGAAACCGTAATTGTAAGGGACACAGAGGTTAATGTCACCCCTCGAAAAATTTTTGAATTTTACAATGTTCCATACTTTGAGACTAATTTTCTTGACAACGCTGATTTAACTAATTTTAATTACATATATATGGATAACATTGTAAATTACCTAATTGAAAATAAGGATGAATGGAACCACCAACTGGATATCGAGCTACCAACCAAATTTAATGAAGTGATAATGTTTCCTAAAGCTAATATATGTATGCAATTTTTGTGCACTAGAATTACACATGTTGTAATGACTTAGAAGTTAGTGGTGTTAGAAAGTGTGATTTCGGAACCCCAATTCCTTATAATGGACTCATAAATATTTTTATTTGACATTTACAAAGTTATGTTATAAGTGAATTAAATTCCGATCAGGTAATTGGATCGAATTAGGGCTTCTTTAGCTTACAAGGACTAAATCATGTAAGTGATAAAAGTGTGATTTATTATTAAATTATAAGGTAAAATATAGCTAAGGGACTTAAAAAGAAATTATACCTTCATTTTTAAATTTAATATAATAAAATATTATAACCTAATATCAAGCAGTGGGAAACAAAAATATTTCCCTTTTCATTTTTCACTTTCGAAATAAATAGCTTAAGGGAGAAGACGAAAGTGCAACGGCTTCCAAACTTCAAGCTTTAATTGGTTAGTGCAGTTTAGTTATTTTTCTCCTAATTTTAATGTTTTCAGAATCCCGATCCCGTTAGCTAGCTGGACCATGTTGTATTTTTTGTTATTGTTAAAATTTGAGGATGTTACTTTAGTTGAATAGATAAAGTTTTAGGGACCAATTTGATAGATTTTTAGATTAGAAGTGAAAAATGACTAAATTATAAAGTCAATGGTTGATTTTATACAATAGGGACCAAATTGCAAAAAATTTGAAATTTTGGGGTATAAATGATAAATAAGGAGTTAAATTTTACCTAGAGTGAATTTAGTATAAAATTTTGAGGCTAAATGTGGAAGTTATGTTAGTCCCGATTATAGGGACTAAATTGAATAAAATAGAAAGGTCGTATAAAGTAGCAATTGATTGTGAAATTGTTTATGTACTAATGAAATGTGTTGTTTATTTTATTCCATAGCTAACATTGACCCAGATTCCTCGAAAAAGAAGGGAAAAGACAAGGTCGTCGACGAATAGCTCGAAGTTTATGGTTTATGTTTCTATAATTCGAACTAATTATAAATTGATGCATATTGATTTGTTCGTTCATGGTAACAATATGATGCGAGAATTCTTGTTCACTTGGGATTTATTTGAATTGAATAATGATTATGAGGATTGAAATGAACATGTTTCATAAATGTGTGTATTTTTATTAATTATGAAAATTGAGTATGAATTGGGATAATTATGGCTACTATATATCTTGAATAAATGTGTTGGTTAGATCCGTGTATCCGTCCTGGTCCGAGTCATGCTAATAGGGGAATTAAATAGTGAATTAGAGTTAATGACTTGAAATGGCAATGCTATTGAAATAGCAATTAATATGAAATGAAATGTAACCTCCCAATCTCGGCCTAAATGTTACGACCAAATTGTGAAAGCCGCATTGGACACCTTAGTGTCGAACCTACTCCAACGACAGTTTAAAACCTTCAAGTACTCCCTTTAATAAAACTATGGCTTCTATTGTTAACTTTGAAAAACGTCCCTTTACTTAGTCAACTATGCTTTAGTCAAATTAGCGAATTAGGTGAATTTTTATAAAACCTAATTGTCGGCATTGCTTTAGAAAAATCATTTTAAATATCTTCTTAGCAGCAGAAAAATATTGTTACTAGTCAAATTATTAATTTAGTCATCTATCATGCATAGTCCAATTTCAATATGCAAGATTCGTAAAACTAATCCAAGTATGAGTGTCATGCATGCATGGTAATCCCATAAACACAAATAGTCCAAAACCACAGTTTTAAATAACTTACAATCCAAAAATCGAATAATAAAAATAATGAGAAAATAAACTAAAAATAAAATTAAAGGAAAATAATATGACAAAATTGAGTCTGAAGTCTGAAGTCTGTCGTACGTCCGTAATCCAATTCCGACCCTAAGTTCGTTCATTACCTGAGAAGTTAAGGTAATGGGGTGAGCTTAACTAGCTTAGTGTGAGACTAAACAAAAATGCATTAAGCATTCATTCAAACAATTTTTTAGAGATACCCATAGCACATTAAAACATTATCAATAAAAATTTAAATGCACATGATCGTGACAAATGCACATGTGATCCTACCCGTACCATCCAGTACACACCACGAGTTCTGGGGAACTCGTCTGCCAAACATGCTCATATCACATAATAAAATTATGCAGAAAAATCTCAATCACACATTCATATTGTCAAATTAGCAATTTTACCAACACATCAATCTTTTAAGGCTTGAAATGTACCAAGTTTGGCCACTCACAAAACTAATATTTTGGCTATTAAATCAATCCAATCAACAAGCTGATTTATCAAATATAACATGACAGTTATCATTATCTAACAAATTTACGAGTTTAGGACCTACACCTTATTTCTCGCTTCCTCACAGCATACTAGCGAATCTTCCAATTTTCCTTAATAAATTCTTATACAAGCCTAAACCAAAACTCAATATAAATTCAATCAATTTACCTTTAAACCAACACATTAGCGAATTGTACGTGGGATCATTCTTCGACTTTATGGTTGATTCGGGACGTTCAGGTTAGAACTTAATTCAATAATATAGCAGAAAATCAATAGTTAATAATGATTAAATTCCTTCATCTAATCAATCCATAACCCCAACAATTAATGCCAAAACAACAAACTACTTTACGCTTAATTGCACTTATGCTTCCCAATTTGTGAGTTTTGAATAACCAATCAATCAAGAACATTTTTCCCTAATTGACATGGTTTTAAAGGTTGACTAGAAGGGTTCAAGAACTCAAATTAAGGCTAAAATTAAATGGGAAAGATTCAAGAAAGAAAATAGCCCCCTTTTCTACACATATGTGCACGAACCACCACCCATGGTGGCTAGAATTAGAGCTGGATTTTAAAACGATTTGAAATCTAACTATTAGCTGGAAAAATACCTTTAAAAACATTAAAAATTACCCAAATTCTAGATCTGGAAATTTAGGTTTTTAACTTGCAAGATTACCCAATAAATTAAAAGAAAAAGAGGTTTTACACTAGCTAATGGAGATGGGCGACAATAGTACTTTCTTAGCAAGATTGGAGTTGATCTTGGAGATTCAAAATTTGAATTTTGGGGCTTGTTCTAATTGAAGAAAATTCGTAGCAAGGTAGGGATGTAGAGTGAATGGTGGTGATAGGTGTGACGACAACAATGGTAGGAAAAGGAGAAAAGAAAAGAAAAAGATCAAGAGAAGGAGAGGAGTTTAGGGACGGCTAAGGTACGATAAAAGAGAGTTAGAGACTGATTATTTTGAGTAAAAAATTGATTTATTTTGCAACACATTAAAAAACAATGGAATTTTCAAAAAATTAATTTATTTTCTAAGAGATAGGACTTGAACTTAGGACCTGCAACTAACTTTCATTCTTCCAAATCTAATAACCAACCATTGGGTCAATTCCTTATTTTTGATATATTTCTACATTTCTATTGAGCTAAATTTTTGGATGTTGCAACTCTATCCCCTTAAAAAAAATTTCCTCGAAATTTCCTGATTCAAAAAGACGAGGATACTGAAGATGAATTGAGTCCTCCGGCTCCCAAGTAGTCTCTTCGATGCCATTATTTCTCCATAGTACTTTAACTAGTGATTTTTTGCCTTAACACTTTGATCTCACGTTCTAATATTCAAACTGATTGCTCCTCACAATTAAAAATTGGGTCTAATCTCAATGTCCTCCACTAGAATAATATGTGTGGGATTGGATCGATATCATCTTAACATCGAGACATGAAATACATCGTGAATACGATCTAAATCAGGAGGCAATTCGAGTTGGTAAGCCATAGGACCAACCCTCTTAAGCATTCAATAACAACCAATAAACCTAGGGCTTAACTTACCCTTTCGACCAAACCTTTAAACTTTCTTCCATTGAGAGACTTTTAGGAAAACCAAATTCCCCACATTGAACTTAATGTCCATGCACTTCAAATCGGCATATGACTTCTGTCTATTAGAAGCTGCCTTCTGTCTTTCTCGAATAAACTGAATCTTATATTCGAATTGAGTGACCAACTCTGGGCAAATCAACTTCCTTACAGCCACTTCAGTCCAACATAAAGGTGAGCGGCACTTACGGCCATAAAGAGCTTCGTAAGGTGCCATTTGGATACTTGACTGAGAACTGTTATTATACGGGAACTCTGCCATAGGTAAATGTTCTTCCCAACCACCTTTGTAGTTGATTACACAACTCCTCAACATATCCTCCAATATCTGAATGACCCTTTGTAACACCTCGAATTTTGGGCCTAGAAGATATAGCTTTTGAACAAGGGAACAGTTAGGAGACTGCACATAAATATTTAGTTGAGCAAGGAAGTGACATAAATGAATGTCTGCTTCAGTGGTTAAGTGATTTAGGAGTGTTTGGAAGTGTCTGAGAAGTCAGGGGTTCAACCCTTGGCTTATGCAAAATTTTTATTTTAAGTGAATAAAATCATTAAATCTAGATAGTAGGTTCTTAAATTATTATGGGTAAAATATGATACAAATGAGTTGTTGGTCTAGTGGTAAGGGTCGTGTGGAGTGTACATGGGGTCTATGGTTCGAATGGTGGAGCATAAAAAATGAAGTATTTATTTTGCTGCCTAATTCTTGTGGGAGGTAGAGTTGGATTGAAATACTACTAAATGGAGTTTGAACTAGTCATACAGAGAATTGAGGAGGGATATTTGGCAAGATTTGAGGAGAGATTATTAGGATTTGGAGAGGTTATTGTTGTGGAGAGATATATATCATCTCATTTGTTCCTTGTTCTCGATGGGAGATCGGCGAGGTTTTCAAGGTTTTCGTCGCTAACTCCAACCTACATTACTTCCATTCCTAACTGGTGGTGGTCGAGGTTGATTGGCACATTGCATGGGAACCAAGGGTGCGATGATCATTGATTTTCAGAATAAGAGTGTTCGGAATGAAGGGAATTTGCAAATCGCATCAGGTGTGTAACCACCCCATTGTAACTGTAGAACGACGAAAGCTGAAAAGCTGAAATACGACGCTGAGACCACACGAGTGTGCAATCACTCGTGTGGAAAGCCAAACCTGCGAATCATGGGTGATAAACTGTAGAGGCCTCCATGAGCATTTCCATGGGCTCCGATCGTATTGGGCCACATTAGGCCGAAATGGGCCGTGTCGGCTCAATGGGCTTATGGGCCCCACACGGATGAAATCCACGATTTGTGTCAATTCTGGACTAGGTTGTGTAAATCTCATAACCGTGGCGAAATCTGGACTGAATGGGCCACACGAGCGTGTGGGCCCGTTTGGGCCTAGTAATGGGCCTTTGGCCTATTTACACTACTATGACCGAAATATCCCATAGGGTAAAATGACTGAAATACCCTCGAAGGGTAAAATGACTGATATACCCCTGAAGGGTAAAATGACCAAAATACCCCCGAAGGGTAAAATGACTGAAATACCCTCGATGGGTAAAATGACTGAAATACCCTCGAAGGGTAAAATGACTGAAATACCCTCGAAGGGTAAAATAATCGAAATACCCTCGAAAGGTAAAATGACCAAAATACCCCCGAAGGATAAAATAACCAAAATACCCTCGAAGGGTGAAATGACTGAAATAACCCAATAAGGTAAAATGACTGTTATACCCCTAGGAGTTGAAATATGCGTATGGACGATCTGCTCTATGATATATATACATGGCTGTTACTGAATATGACATACTGCATACACGTATGATTTATGACATGACATACTGTATAAGGTTGGGATTCTGATATAGGGGAAGTATACTGTATTGGTGGCTTTGCCACATATACTGTTACTGGCAGCTTTGTTGCATTATTATTACTGGCAGCTTTGCTGTGATATTGGTGTGTTGGCTGGGTGGGTTGATTTTATCCCCACATGGTGTGTTGGTGGTACGGAGTGGTGTGTTGGCTAGACTGGGATGGGTTGCATCACTGCATTGTACTGATTACTGTATTGGGCTAAGGCCCACACTGTACTGATATTGTATAGGGCTCAGGCCAAGACTGATTCTGTATGTTGCATAGTGATTGTTTAGAAGGGGATTACACACTGAGTTTCATAAACTCACCCTCTCTTTTAACTGTGCAGGTAATCCTCAGCCTTAGGCGATTCAGTGCTACGAGGGACTCGGAGATGGCCACACAATCACTGCGGTTTATATTAGCCTTTATTTTTAATATTATAATAAGTTGGGTTTTGTTTTTGTAATAAGGCCTTTAATTTGGTTTAAATTTTTAATTGGGCTATTGCCTTATATTTTAAACTGCTAGTTAGATGAAAACGAGTTTTCAAAATAATTATTGTTTTCAAAGACATGAACTTTAATCGTTAGATTTAACAAATGCTTCTGCATTTTAAATCAACTTAAAATAACATTAGCAGTTAACAAGGTAAACATTTGGTTAATTGTATAGTTAAACTTTAATAAAGAGGTTTCCAAACTTAAGAAATGAGTTTTACTAAGAAGTCCAAAGTTTGATAAACACTTCAATGTCACACACCAGATTCAGCCATAATGTTTGGGCCGGGTTTGGGGTGTTACACCCTTTCCAGCTGACCATCAGATTGTGGATGGAAAGCCGTACTAAAATCCAATCGAGTACCTAAAGCCTCGTGCAATTTCTTCTAGAATCTTAGCTATCTTCTGGAGAGAATAATTAGTGCGAACATGAACAAAATGGACAGACTTAGTCAGTCTGTCCACTACAACCCAAATCGAATCTTTCTTGGTAGGTGTCAAGAGCAACCCACTAACAAAATCCATTGTCACTCTCTCCCACTTCCACTATGGTATTTGAATTGGTTGGAGCAACCCTGATGGATACTGATGCTATACTTTAACTTGCTAGCAAGTCAATCATTTATATAGGAATTTGAACACACCACGTTTAAGACATAACCACAAATACACTTCCCGCAAGTCTCGATACATCTTAGTGCTACTAGGATGCATAGCATAAGGGCTGTTATGTGCTTCTTTAAGTATAGATTGTCTCAAATTTTGTTCATTAAACATAGAATACCTCCCTCTCAGGTAAAATATTCAATCAGAGTTAATCCCAAGTTCCTACGTGTTTAAACTGAGGTGTTAGAGTTCCATCCAAACTCTACTTATCCTTAATTTGCTGAACCCAAGTAGGCTTTACGTACAATTTTGCCAAAATACCACCATTATCAAAGATACTCATGCGAGAAAACATAGCCCTCAAGTTAGACATTGCCTTTCTACTTAAAGCATCGACCACAATATTGGCCTTCATAGGATGATACTCAATCGTATATTCATAGTTATTTAAGAACTTAATCCATCTTCATTGCCTCAAATTAAGTTCCTTTCGGGTGAGGAGATATTTGAGACTCTTGTGATCGATGTAAATAATACACTACTCACCATACAAGTAGTGTTTCCAAAATTTGAGAGCAAACACAATAGCTGCCAACTCCAAATCATGAGTGGGGTAATTACCTTCATGTGCCTAATCTGTCTTGAAGCATAGGCTACCACTTTACCATCCTGCATGATGACGCAACCAAGTCCAACATGCAAAGCATCGCTATATATAACATATTCCTTACTGAATTCTAGTTGAATTAAAACGGGAGCTTCTGTCAACATGGATTTCAAATTTTTAAAACTGGCATGTTGTTCGTCTCCCCACTTAAAAGGACCATTCTTCTTCAACAACTTAGTCAATGGGGCTACTATCAAGGAAAAACCCTCAACAAACCTTTGATAATACCCAACAATACCTAGAAAACTCTAAATTTCCTAAACATTCTTCGGTTGCCTCCAATCTAGGATAGCTTCAACCTTTTTAAGATCTACACAAATACCCTCAACAAATAGAACGTGACCCAAAAACATCATTTACTTCAACCAAAATTCACACTTACTAAGTTTAGCAAAAAGTTACTTTTCATGGAGTATCTATAAAATCACTCTCAAATGCTTATCATGATCGGTCTCTATCTTATAGTACACAAGGACATCGCCAATGAAAACTACGATGAACTAGTCAAGGAAAGGCTGAAACAAACAATTCATAAGGTCCATGAAATCCACTAGCACATTAGTCAACCCAAAATGCACGACAAAGAACTCGTAAAGTCCATAATGAGTACTAAAAGTGGCTTTGGGGATATCAGATTCTTTCACTTTGAGTTGGTAATACCTAGATCTTAAGTCAATTTTGGAAAAGATAGTTGCACCTCTGAACTGATCGAATAGGTCGTCAGTCCTTGCTAAAGGGTACTTATTCGTGATAGTTAATTTATTCAGTTGCTAGTAATCAATGCACAACCGTAAGATTCCATCTTTCTTTTTCAAAAATAAAATCGGTACACCCCATGGCAAAACACTAGGTCTAATAAAACCCCTAACCAACAATTTTTTGCAACTACATCTTCAACTCCTTAATCTCTTTCAGTGCCATGCGGTAGGGAGCGATGGACATAGGTGTCATTCCTAGAAATAACTCAATTTTGAATTCCACTTCCCTCTTCGGAAGTAACCCTGGCAATTCCTCGAGAAAAACATCGAGAAATCTCTTACTGTTCAAATACTTTCAACTAAAAGATCAACGACGCTTGTATCTCAGACAAAAGCAAAAAACACTTCGCACCCTTTTCGAACCATCTTTTCTACTACTAAAGCAGAGATTACATTAGAAAGATAATTCTGACGTTCTTCTACCATAACAAATTCTTTCCCAGACTCAGTCACCAAAGTCACCCTTTTTAATGTACAATCTAATCGAACATCGTACTCAACCAACTATTTCATCCCTAAAATGAAATCAAATTCATTCAAAGGAAGCTCCATCAAATCGACAACAAATACCTCTCTCTGAACCTTTAAAGGACATCAGTTATAGACTTTATTCACATGAGTGGAGGATCGTAAAGGACTAACTATAGTTACATTACAAATTGACAGCCACATTACAAGCAACACTAGAATGAGTAGATCATATATCAATCAAAGCAAAATAGGGTATTGAATAAATAGTGAAGGTACCTGCTATGATGTCAGTTGCATCTTTATCCTATCGGTGCCTAGTCGCATAAACCAAGGTAGGTTGTCCCGCCTCATTTCGATTCACACATTGAGCTGGTGCTCTCTGGCCATGATTACCATTCCCATTTCAGTTTTGATTACGGCCCCTTTAAGCACTCTGATTACCTCTCTGATTTTAACCCCCAGCTGGGCCTTAATTTTTAGCCGGAGCTTGCACTTGATCCTGATGGTGAGGACAATTCCTAATCTTATGCTCCATTAAACCACATATCAAACAAGCACCCATCCTCCTCCAACACTCGCCCGAATGACGCCTCTGACAATAGTGGCAAACCTAAATCTACCCTTCTCTAGGGTCCACTGCTTCCCTATTCTGTGGTGGTCTAGCCTTTCTAGCCCGCTTAACAGGTCACGGATTTGGGCCAGTAGGGCTCGTTTCTCTTTTGGACTGATCTATCTATATAAGCTCAATAAATTCCAAATGACGGGCCTCCACATAACGAGGGCCCACAAACTTATTCTTAAAGGCATCTTGAAAATAAGTCCAATTAATTCCCTGTAGGAGTATACCTCCAATCATTGATTTCCACCATTGATCTGCCTCATCCTTTAACAATGACACAACCCCCTTAAAATTCTAACTTAGGAGTGCTATCCAAATCCTCTAAAATCCGTTCACTGGTTTCCATCCAATACTCTTGGAGCCAAAATTCACATTTTCTAAATTCATAAAATAGTTGTTTATCTCGCAGAGTTTGCAAAACAATTCTAAAATGCTCAGTATGCTCAGATTCATCTCAGGAAAATATCAGAATATCATCAATAAATACCACAACAATTCTGTCTAACTACGGCCGAAAAATTTTGTTCATCAAATCCATAAATACTACAATTGCATTAGATAAACCAAACATCACAAGAAATTCATAATGTCCGTACCTGGTTCTAAATGTAATTTTTGGTACATCTGAATCTTTCACTTGTAGTTGCTAGTAGCCAAATCAAAGATCAATCTCCAAGACTACTGTGGCACCTTTCAATTGATTGAACAAATCGTCAATTCAAGGCAGTGGATATTTAATATTGATTGTAACCTTGTTGAACTGACGGTAGTCAATAAACAATCTCATCGATCCATCTTTTTTCTTAACAAACAGAACCAGTGCACCTTAAGGTGAAAAACTAGGTCGAGCAAAACCTCTATTTGTCAACTCTTGCAGTTGTGGTTTCAACTATTTAAACTCGGTAAGAGCCATTCTATAAGGTTCTATTGATATCGGTGATGTTCCCGGTGCAAGTTGAATAGTAAATTCAACCACTCTAACTAGCGGTAATCCAGGTAACTCCTATGGAAACACATCCGGATACTTGAAAACCACTGGCATTGATTCAAGCTTTAATTCAGACACTTTAGTATCCAATACATAAGCAAGATAAGCATTACAACCCTTTCTCACATGTTTCTGCGTTGACATAGCTGATATCACAATAGGCAACCCACTCGGATTATCTGATTCAATACGAAGCGTCTCACCATTTTGACATTTCAAAATAATAAGCTTTCGTCTACAGTTTACAACAGCATCATGCAAAGTTAGCCAATCCATATCCAAAATCACATCAAATTCATTATACGGTAATAACATCAAATTAGCCAAAGAACTGTAACGCTGAGTCGTCAAAGGACAATTCTTGCAGACTTTATCAACTAGCACATACTAACCTAGGGGGTTTGATACTTTAACCACGAATTCAATGGAATCAACATATTTTTACTAGATACTAAATTCGTGCAAACATATGAATGGGTTGAACCCAGATCAATCAAAGTAGTAACATCAGTGCAGAAGCATCCTCACCTGCACGAATAGCGTAAGCCCTAGCTGGTGCTCGTGCCTTAGATGTCATAGTAGAGTCTTTGGTTACACCACGACCACTACTCGTATTACCGAGATTATGAGGTGGTCTACCTCTCGCAGCTGTGTTGCTCGATCTTGTAGTATGAACTTTCTCTTTCTCAAATTTCTCAAGGAAATTTCTAAGATACTGGTCGAAGGAACCACATCTGAAACACACTTCATTCTTCACTCGACACTCACCATAATGTGGCCTGTTACAGTGCTTACACTCGGTCTAGCATTTCTGACACTACCTACACTCGTTACAGATGTAGCTTGAGGTTCAGGACTGGAGTGTCGAATACCTCTATCTCTAATAGAATATCCCACTAAAGCTATAGAATGATTGTGATGTTCTTTTGATCTCTTTGATGCTGGATGATATGAATTTCCAGCCAATCCCTTTCTCGAGTCTCTTGCTTCAAATTCAACGTGTCTTTTGTCTTTACTCAGCTCCTCAACTTTATGTGTCCGGTTAACCAGTACAACGAATTCTTTCAACTCAAGAATTCCAACTAGAAGCTTTATGTCTTCGTTTAATCAATCTTCAAATCTTTTACTCATAGCAATTTCAGTCAGAATACACTCCCGAGCATATTTGGTCAATTTGACAAATTCCCGCTTGTATTCTGATAGAGTCATACGACCCTATTTGAGCTCTATAAATTCTTTACGTTTCTGATCCAGAAATCTCTTACTAATATATTTCTTTCAGAATTCAATTTGGAAGAATTCCCAAGTAATCCACTCTCTCGACACAACAGAAATCATGGTCCACCACTGATAAGCCGAATCTTTCAACAATGAGACCACACATTTAAGACATTCAACCAGGGTAGCTCATTAAAAACTCTGATTGTATTCTCTAACCATAATTCAACTATCTCAGGATCATCCTCAACAATAGCTCAAAATTCTTCATCCCCATACTTATATATCTCAACAACAGGAGGCTTACTAACTCGGATTGGTTATATACCTTGAGGAATAACAGGGACCAGTTGGGGAATAGGAGGAGGTGGAGGTTGTTGAGCATCCGGGTTCATCCATATGAACTCAGTGATCCATTCACTCATCATCTAGAAGAAGGCTTCCTTAGCCTCTCCTCCCCGACCCTCAAATACAGGCCTTGCACCCACTCGAAGCTACTCAGTGAAGGGAGGCTTGAGCGTTGCTCTGTACTACATCGAAATCAGCTCAGTTGGATGCAATTGCTATATGAAAACATGATTTAAAAAGGTCAAGAGGTATCACACTATCATAGGTTATATAATGGCATGTATAGCTAGACCCATAAATACTATGTTCAATCCTGGAATCGACTAAACTGTAGCTCTGATAACAATAAATGTAACACACCTAAAACGAATCCGTCACCAAAACAGGGTTATGGTGCATTACTAGTGATTACAAATCAAACAGATAGAAATTTCAAACATTTTATAACATATTAATAATCACATCAAAACCAATCAAAATCATACATACCGTCCCTTATACGAGCCCTCAAGGTCCAAAATACGCGTTAGAAATAAGTCAGGACAAAATAAAAAACTCAAAGAATTTATCGAAAAACAGTGAAAATTTTCAAAGCTGCAAGGGTCACACGGTTGTATGGGTATTTGAAATAGGGACACACAACCATGTTCCAACCCGTGTCCATGCCCGTGTAACACATTGAATTGGGCCACACGGCCAAGCGAAACACCCGTGTGCTAGGCCATGTACCTTATGAAGTAGTCTTACACGCCTATGTGCCAGGCCTTGTTCTTAGTCGTGTAATAGCCTGACTTGCAACCCTTTGAAAACTACAGGGGACACACGGCCGTGTCACCTGGCCATGTGTCACACAAGGCTGAGACAAATGCTCGTGCCTCTGCCCGTGTGGACAAAAATAGGCTATTTTACAAGCTATATTTCTCACCAAATTTAACATGTACCTACACCCAAGATTGTGCATATAATCTCGCCGCAATAAGGTACCAAAACTATGCATTTTCTAGCCTTATACAAATTGTATAATCACATACAACTAATATGCCCTTAGGCACCTAATATGACAATTTATAAACATGTCAACCATGTATTCAAACTTACCTAAATGATTAACTAACATATATGCATAGTTGTACCAAATCTTTCCATGTAAATTTTTTTACCAAAACATAACCATTTGGTACCAAAACACCATTATAAGACTAGCATCAAATGACTATATAAATCATATCCACAAAAGTGTCAATTTACCACAATTTCATTCTGTCACAAAGCACATATACAACATGCACATTCATACCATAGTTTTCATCTTCCATAATTCAAGCATAGCAATCCAAACATCAACCATTAGAGAGAAAATATTTACATACCATTTACTAAACTCATACTATCATCAAAGTGCCAAGACACAAGCCAAATAGATGGCCAAGATAACAACAAAACATGTAGGCCAACATTGTCCAAACTAACCTATACATGCCATTGTAACCAAAATTAAAAAACCAAATGAACCAAAAGAGCCGATGGATAGTGTGATATAGCTCCGCCAAGCTTCCAACCCGAATGAGCTTCTAATTCACTATAAAACACATAAAATAACACAAAGTAAGCATTTAAGCTTAGTAAGTTCGTATGACATGGAATTTAACTTACCATTTTGTCAGAATTTATGTAATTAAACATAGCATATCCCAACACAATTTGGCCAAATTCCTAAGCACATATTCGTCAACATGGTAGCCATGTAAAACACATATAATAGCCAATACTCATGGATGAACACAACAAATAATCAAGCTTGATATATATGTATCATCCATTTCATGTTCACATATACCAAGTAATAACATTTCCATATAATTCATGTATATACCTGTAATGGTTCGTATCAAACTCTTAATATCTCATTTCAGAATAGTGCTCGTTGAACCATATAGAATATTGTTGGATACTCGGGATAGCTCACACATAGTGTGCTAAGCTGTAATCCGTCAATTCCTGTACATGTATGCTCATACGAGCTATGAATCAGTATGCTCTCACAAGCTGTAAATCGGTAAGCTCATACGATTTGAGAATTGGTAAGCTCTCACGAGCTACAATCGGTAAGGCAATACGAGTTGAGAATGGGTAATCTGTAGTGACATGTCATTTGTATCCTACAAACTCCTAAGGTTCAAATGGACTCGTACAAACTTTCTTTCTACAATATGTGCGTCGAGCTTATAAAACCCTAGGAAGGCATTGTGGGACATTCCCGGGCTAGAGACTTAGAATGGGACTCAGATAATTTTAGACAATTTAAAAATAATTTCTTAAAGGGATGTAATTGGACTTTTTGGTTTGTTTAATTTTTGGGACTTTTTGATCTTCATGTTTGCTTATTTGGCTAAAATTGTTGTTTGAATTATATGATACTACCAATAAGAACTAACGAGACATTTTGCAGCTAGTAGAGTCTGCCGAAATTGAAGTACTCCTTATTCCGCTTATTGTTTGATTTAGAAAAGCATGCTCTTAGAACTAAATGCTTGTATGAAATATTTTGTATGCGTATGGTGAGTATGGATGGTTGGTGTGATTTGTGGTAGTTTTTTGGAGAGTCACCTCTGTAGCTAATGTGTCACTCGAAATTTGGGTCAAATCTTCCATCCTTTTTTCCTTCATTGACCGAATATTTATATACATATATATGTTATTGACATATTTTTTTGGAACTAATTCACTTTACAATGTTTTATTGATGAAGGACCAAATACGACTACTTTGGATTGCTAGAAATTTAGGAAGTGAATTATATCAATGACATAAGTATGGTAACGTATGTATGGATTTTAAATTCTATTTAATTATATATAAATAAAATATTATAGATGTTCTAAAAATGGATCCTTATTGTGAGTTTAGATATGAGATAATCTTGAAGATTCGAAAGTGGGCGTTAAAATAAGTTTTGTATTGGATCTACCTAAAAGTTTTGTAGATATGAAGTTTTGTATTATAGATTCACAATGGATCCTTTGCGTGGATGAATGTATATGATATTTATATTTTTGTAAAGTTTTACCTCTAAATTTGACCATAAATAAAATTACAATGTTTATGGTGATATCATTTAAACTACCCAGAAAATGGTATAACTCGAGTATAATGTACTTAAAAGACCTAAATTGTAAAGTGACCTATTTAGTGTGGGTTTAATTAAATAAAACATGTATAATTATTTGTAAATATTGTTTAGTTGTGATTAAATTTTATCAAGTGCCCTGAAATGTGGCTATATTTGAATACACTAAGTATTCATGGTGGTTGATAAATTCTTGAAAAGGATTATTCCCAAGTAAGTAAACTCTTATATGTTAAATCCGTAATGCCTTTAATATGTTGTGTGTTATATTGATGGATGAAATTATATGATATGTTCTTACACTTCTGTTTTGTGACATTATGGCACGATTTTTGTTTCTATTAATCTGATCTCATTATATAAGATGAAATTATGATATTACCATATTTGATCTCATGTTAAGCATGCCCACTGTTCTGATTCTGTTTTTGCATGCCATGTCACAATGCATGGGATTGGGACGATATTGAAAGGAGGAAGATTCTGGCAGTTTAATGATATGCATATTCTAGTGGTTTAACCACATACTTTGGTAGTATATCTACGATTCTAGTGGCTTGTCCACATATATCTGTATCAGCTACTTGTCTGCATTATCTAGTGGCTTGTCCACAATTTTGGTATGTTATTGGATGGATGAGTTCTTAGGAACTCTTTTATGGTGTATAGCAGAGTTGGATAGGAACATTTTTTAAAATTCTACATTGATTTTTGAAAAACTTTGCATCAACAACATCATGCATATTATTATCTGTGAAATTGGACTGCTTATATGTTTTCTACTATATTCTAAAATGTAAGTTTTAATTACTGTTTGTTATCTAAGTTAACACTCTATGGAATTAAACGGTATAAATAATTTGTGATTCTTATTTGTATACTATGATTCCTATTTAATACCTAACTAAGACTCACACCAGGCTTATTTAGCTCACCCCCTTAGTTTATTGATTTTACAGATAATACTCGAGGTTAAGACTTGTGCACAGCTTTTAGAGAAGTTTCTCAGATGTTTTCATATTTAAGTATTTTAAATAAATATTAATCATTATTTTCTAATTGTAATAAGTTTTTTTATAGGCTATGGCATGGGACATTACTTCGGGGATTTTATTCTGTTTTCCATGACTTGATTGCATGACACTAGAGTTTTAAAAATTTTTTGAACGGGCATTTTAAATTATTTCGCACGAAACTCAGTTATTAAATAGAATATTTCAATGACATGGTTTTTTCGCTGCAAATACCAAAAAATGAGTTTTTAATAAAATCTAAAATAGTTTTGAATAAATGATTGAATTTTTATAAATGAAATGTTATCTATTTTGATTCCTAAAATTAACAGGTTCTTACGGAATTATTCAAATTTTGGAAGATATGCTTAGAGTAATTGATTTTGAATCAGGCTAGGAATGTTACTTACCTTTGGCCGAATTTGTATATAACAACAGCTTTCGATTGAGCATTAAAATGGCTCGGTACGAAGCTTTATATGGTCATAGTTGTCAAACACCTATATCCTAGTCGAATTTGTGTGAAAGAAATGTAGTTGGAGCATAATTAAATTGGGAAACGAAAATTATAGTTCAATTGATCCAAGATAGGTTAAAAGTAGCTTCTAATAGACAACAATTGTACATGGATCTAAAACGTCGAGACATTGAATTTTACGTGGGTGATAAAGTGTTTTTAGAAGTTTCTCTATGGAAGAAAGTCTTACGATTTGGAAAGAAAGGAAAGCTTAGTCCTCGATTTTTGACTGCCACTGGATGTACTAACGTCCAGAGTATGAATAGTACAAACAAAGATAAAGAATTGAGGCGGTGTCCGCAAGTATACGAGTCAGGTTGTAATATAGTTTTTCTAAAGAACTAGGTAAGTACTCCGAGTATCATACCTAAGGGAGGCGAGTACTAAATTAATGTTAACCTAATTCCTATTTTAGGTTGTTAAATAGAATTAAATGGAATTAAATTCCTATTAGTTAAACTAACACATAATTAAACTGCTATTTTAGGTAAGTACTCCAAGGATCGTACCCAACAGAATTAAACGAAATTAAATTCAAATGAGCCTATTTATAGATTTAGGGTTGCCATCGTCTTTAACCCTAGGCCAGCTAATGTTCTCGTGTTAAACATTTTATTGTGCAAATCAAAACACCCTTGGCTCGTACGTGCTTCCCGTATAGGACCAATGTCGTGACAAACTAGTGCTTGTGTCGAGACATCGAGGGTAATTTGCTCATATTCGGGATATCTTCAGGGGTGTGTCGCGACATCCTCAAGCCGTGTCGCGGCACCGAAGGTATTCTTGGAATTCTTCTATTTTGCTCCTTATGTTGTGACATCAAACTCTCCGTGTTGTAACATAGTGACCAATTCCGAGTTAGCATGCTTTCTAATGGTTTCTTGCAAACTCACAAAGTATATTAACTCACCATTAGACCTCATTCGACCCCTAAGATCAATAAAAGACTCAAATTAAACTTTTTATTGAATGTAAATGAAATTATGAAAACTGGACTAAAACATAACCAAAGTGCTTGTGTTTAAGCTCTTCAAATGCGAAAACTAGTTTAATCTGCTACACCAAATTACGACAGATAAATTTATCAGACCGTATGAAATCACCGAAAGGATTGGACCAGTTGCGTATCAGTTGACATTGCTGGTAGAGCTACAGAAAATACACTATGTTTTTCACATGCCGATGCTCAGGAGATACCGATCAGATCCATCCCACGTTATTTCAATGAAAGAAATAGCAATTCAGCCTGAATTGTCTTACAAAAGAGAAACGGCTGAAATTCCAGCTCATGAGGTGAAAGTATTGCAAAACAAATGTATTCCTCTCGTGAAATTTCTTGTGGCATAGCCATAGAGTTAAAGAAGTGACTTGGGATTCAGAAGAGACAATGAGATCTTAGTATCCCCATCTCTTTTGAGGTAAATATCAGGGACAAAATTTCTTAAGAGGGGGAGAATTGTAACGACCCGAAAGTCAATGTTGTCAAAAAGTGTGGTTTCAGAATCTCATTTCCGTAAACTGGACTCATAAATATTTTTATTAAATATTTACGGAATTACATTACAAGTGAATTGAAATTTGGTAAGGTAAATTCGTCGGATTAATGCTTAAATTAAGTAAAGGGACTAAATCACATAAGTGATAAAAGTGTGAATTGTTAAAGATTTTTAATTTAAATTTAAAATAAGGGACTTAAATGGAAAATATAACTTAAAAATGTGAATATACATGTTATAATATATAAACATTATTTAATTATAATATAAAATAAATTAAAACTTAATTAAAAGAAAAATATGATAACTAGCGGATTGAAACAAAAAGTATTCATTCTTTTTTCATCCTAACAACTTTGAAACAAAATAAGAAAGGAAGAGGATGCACTACATGGTTTTTCAAGGTTTCATGCTTCAATTTTGTTAGTTCAATTTAGTCTTTTTATTGTAATTTTTATATTTTCGGAATCCTGGGAGCGTAAGCTAGTCGACCCATGTTGTAATTTTTGGTACAATTAAAGTTTGAAGATGTTACCATTGTAGAATAATTGAAGCTTGAGGTGTTATTTTGATAGATTTTAAGTTTAGTTGTCACATCCCATATTAGGGCCTAGGGGTTTGAGGCCTGGTGAGTAGATTTACACTAATAGACCTGGCGAGCTGGTGTTCACCAGTAGACCTGCCGAGCTGGTATTCACCAAAAGATCTAGCGATCTGGGGTCGCTAGTGGGCCTAGCGAGCTGTGATTATTGTTTTAGGTCAAAAGTCAAAAGTAAGAGTAGCAAAAGGATAATTATACAAAAACTAGGAAGTCAACTTATTTTTCTCTTCGTAACACCATTCATGCACGTAACTCTTTGTTACTTCTACTACGACTAGGGTATCCTCAGAACACCAAAACACCTTGTGCCTATAAATTAAGCTCTTTTTATTGAAAATTCCTGTGACACCCCAAACCTAACCAGGACAGACTGGCTCAAATTCGAAGCGTTACATTAGCACCTAAGTGACTCTCTGGCTAACACCTCCTAAGACACACCCTGACCTTATAGCACCTTAATCTTATCCATTTATTAGCTATTTATTAACGCGGAAGAAATTTGTAAACCAATTTTAAACTTTTTATAAGTAATTTAACCTAAAGGCATTTTTGTCATTTTATCACCTACAATTAAACTAACCCAAATTTAGATCTATACATTTGCCAACCCTCTTTTAGCCAATTTATGTAAGCCCTAAAAATTTTAGCTTAATCCAAGTTTATTTTCTATGTCTAATTTAAGTTTTATCATTAAAAACTAAATCGTAAGGATTTCAAACTACCAGTACTATACCCGAACATTAAATTGAGTGCATTTCTATCAAATTTTATCAAGTTTCCTTATCATTTAAGGCTTTAATTAGACTTATCAAGTTACAGGACTAATTTGTAATTAAAACAGACTAGAGAACTAATTTAAAAAGACTAGAATCCAAACCCCTAATAGTCCACAGCAGTTTTTTTTTGTGCAAAATATTTGATTATAAACCCGATTTTGAGTATTTTGAATGGTCAATTAAACCTGATTTAGCAACAATTAAGTATCATACATGTTTATACACCTTCTATTGAATTTATTTACACTAATTAAGCCTCAATTAAATAAAATTAAACATTCAATTTCATGCAGACCACCCATCGATTAATTCAAACAAGTGACGTACCTTAGTCGCTAGTAAACCACTCCACGGAAGCTTCATTTGAACAATGGTTAGTGTAAACATCATGCCTTAGACACCATGTTATCAATCACCGTGTTATGAAGCACCAATACACCATAAATTATTCAATAATCAAACTTAAACGTGCATATATGATATTATAAAACCATCTAAAATTAAAAATGTCCAATGTCCAAGTCCAATTACAACCGAAATTAAACTAAGCCCCGGAAGTTCAACAATGCCTGATTAACATCTCTAAAACATGTAGCTAAACCTCTACCGAGCCTTAATCTCTTAGAACTCTCTTGCTTACCTTATCAGCTCCTCAATCCCATCGGTTAACTGCATGAATGTGAGGGTGTGAGCTTAAAAAGCTCAATGAATGTTAATACAATGACGAGTAAATTAGCACCCAAATCATGCTTAAATCGAAGCCAATTAAATAAAAATTTTCAATCACAATATCAATCCATAATATTTCAATATCATATGCTCAACCTTGTATCAGATATCATAATTAATCATGGCATATAATCATTTATTTATCATATAACATTTCATACATTTATATTCGCATATATAATCATGGCTTAATTGGGTGATCATACATTGGATAAATAGATCTCCTTACTCCCAATCAGAATTAGAATCAGTCCCAGATTGATTGGGCCGAGGCCACACCCTCCTTTATATCACCTTAAATTTGTATCGTTGAATGGAGATACAAGTTCAACACTCCCTTATCTACTCCAAACCAGTCCACCTAGGGCCTCATTGCTCACAATAACATATCAATATGGTGAGCACTCACAAATCCTATGGCATGCCAACTATATCCAATGGATCCATCATGCTATAATGCTAATATAATCAATCAATCATAACATCATTTCAATCAATAATGTGCTCAATTTAAAGTGCCAAAATGCATATGTGGATCATGTAACATAGCAATTTTAACATCAAATTAAATCTAGCATACCAATTACCTATTATCAATGTTCATTTATCAAATTAAACTCCATCATGCTTGCTGAGTTCACCACTATAATCAATAAAATCAAGCACATAAAATCACTAGATGCTCACTTGTCAACACTTAACAAAAATGTCATCACTTAAACATATATCAATAATCTTGCAAAATTAACCAACCAAAACTCAATTAAATATTTGCAATCAGTAATTAATCATCCAATTAAGCATAAGTGGGGGTCAATTTACCAAATCACCCTTTAATAACACTCACCACACAACTAACTCAACCATAACCAAGTGATCAACCAAGTAAATCCAAACTTCAATTTCGATTAGCTCGATCCTCTTCAATATTTGAAGCTTCAATAGAGATAAAATAGATATTACCAGTTTCCAAAAGATATAATAAACACAAATTCCCATGAACTAGGCTACACGAAATTCTCACTCAAAGTTACCTTACCGGATTTGTATCATCAAGTCGAAAACTAGATTCCTCACAAAATCGATCACTCCAGCCCTCCTAATCACTTCCAAAAGTCAATACTAGACCAAATAAACATATACTAAGCATCAATTTCACATTTAAGTCAATTTCACAAAAATCCAGAAAATTGATTCATGAAGATGATGAAATTCAAATTTCTTTAAATTACCTTACAAAACATGTTTAATCTTGATAAATAAGATCAAAAACCTTCTAATAGATCCATTTTGATTAGGAACATCCATTGATTTGTGGATTTCCTCTCAAAATTCAAGATCCACCATTAAAGTACCTTAAGCTTTTGAAGAAGATGGCATTGATAAAAAAATCATTTAATTATCACTCAAATAATGTAACTATGCTTCTAATCATCATAAAAATAAGTTTAGAAATAATAAATACCTTTGATTCATTCTAAATCCTTTGATTGAAAATCTTGATTCAAGAATCTTGAGAAATTTCAGAAAATTATTGGCTACTTTTGTGAATAATTTCGGGTAAAAAGAGAGAGTATTTTGAGAAAGAAATTTGTTGAATCTATTCTCTGATTATAGGTCTTTAAAACTATGCAAAGAAAAAAAAATTTATAGCTCTCTAATTTGATGTAAATTGTGTGAAAAGTAGGCTAGATGCATTGTGTTTAAAACTGAAACAACCCACCAGAAATTTAAAAATTGGGAAAATTTCCCAATGGCCACTCCTACATTTCCCTTACTTTACCAATTGATCCTTTCCCTCCAAAATTTTGAATTTCAAGGTTTCTTTGCCAAATAAATACAATAAAATTTCTTTTATTTTACAATTAAATCCAATTTAATTAATATTTAAATTTAACTTAAATTAACCCCCAATAAAAATTATTCTAAAACTTTTTTTCGACCCAAATTAATTATTTTCACTAATAATTATTTAATTACTTTAAAATTAATTTTCCAAAAATATTTTTATTTTTCTGGATTATTTTTTAATCGAGTTTAAATGAAATTGACCTTGTAAATTAAATTAAAAAAATTACCATTAGCCCGATAAATTCCTAAATTCACGCTTGGAACCAAAAAAATATACACGAAGGCACTAGACCCGGCTTGGGGATATTACAATTCCAAAATCTTTTGAAAAGACAAAACTCTTTCAAATTCCTCCATCGATTATCTTGTTGTCAAGTTTTTACAAAATCCAAAACCCAGAACTTAGCTCTTAGAACCTAAGGTAAGACTCTTTTTCTTTAGAACTCCTAATAAGGTTCGCAACAAAAGGGACTAGGTTCACCAAAAGACAAGAATGTGTGAACCTAGGTAAGCTTGTGTTTAGGTATGAGTTTTAATATGCTTTGATTGTTAAGTGACTTGTGTATGTTTGTGAAATTGTGAAATTAACAAAACCATCTACAAGCAAAGACAAAGGAAAGACAAAGCTTGTCTAAAGCTTTCAGCAAACTTATCAGTGTTCACGGGTCACCACTTGTATCTGCGAAGCATAATGTGAACTAGGAGCTTAGGGTTTTATCCTAAATTTTGAGAGTAATTCTTTTCTAAACTTTGTTTTGTGAATATTTCAAATATGTGTTTTTATGAACAGTGGTATGCGAGATCTATACTGTGAGCTAATAATGAATTGTGTTTTGCGAGCTCCTCATGACATGTGTGTAACGCCCTAAATTTTGGGCCTAGAAGTATTGGGCGTTGAGTTTGGAAGCAGATTGGAGACTACTCTTAGATATTTTAGTTGTGCAAGTGAGTAACACAAATTGCATGTTTCGTTGATCGGCTAAGTGATTTGAGTGTATTTGGGAGTGCTTGAGAAGCCTAGGTTCAAGTTTGGCCTTTGGAAAAAAATTATTTTTTTGGGCTCTTAAGGGAACTTGGATGTTAGCTTACAGGATTTAAAATTATTTGTGGTTGTTTTATGACACAAAGAGAGGGGATGGTCAAGTGGCAATTTGGCATGCTGTTTCTGGTAGGGGACTGGAGTTTGAGTCTCACTGCATGCAAATGGGATTATATATTTTGTTCTTGAGTAGGCAAGAGTTGGTGTTGAATTTTAACTTTGTTGTTGGAGAGTTTGATTTCGTCTTGTAAGTTGGTTGTGGAGGATATCAAGGAGGGATAACGGGAGAAAATCAAGGAGAGGGGGTGGAGATTTTTAAGGAGTTTGAAGCCTTGAGAAGTTATGCCGAAATAGGTTTCTTGCTCTTGAAAATTCGGCTAGGGGCTTTTGTTAGGTATATCCGAAGTGCCGGAGTTGTTTTCCTGGCTGGCTCATTTGTATGTTGCCGTTTGGTCTTTCCTTTTTCAGTTTTAGTTTTGCTTCTTTTCCCTAAAAGAAACCGAATATTGTTTCTTCTCTGCTTGAAACTTCTTACTCATCTATTCTTTAATCATTTTCTGCTATAGCCGACCCTCCCTTTTACTTTCATCTCTACTTATTTTCTAATTTCGTTTTTCCTTTCTCTGTTAGGCCGAATTCTCATACTCTCTCTCCCTCTCCCTCTCCCTCTTAAATCTCTTTGTTCTTCTTGTTTCGGGCCAAATCTTCCTGACTGACTATTGCTGAAATACGTTTGTTTTATAGGTTTTGTGCTCCATATTATTCACACTCTTCGTTGTTTGCAATCAGGTGTGTATTTGTATGCGATATTCGATGATCGGCTGAAAAGCTGAAAGTATGTGTTGTTACACTGCAATGACTGTAGATTGGAAAAATGCCAAAAAGTTGAAAATATGGCTATGATGCCACACGAGCGTGCAATCGTGCGTGTGGTGAATCGAGCCCACAAACATGGGCATTAGTCTGTAGAGGCCACCACGAGCGCTCTCGTGGTCTTTGGTTGTTCTGGGCCTCGTTGGGCCAAAATGGGCTATGTGGGCCCAATGGGCTTGTGGGCTACATGGATAAAATGTATGTGATGTGGTAAGTGTTGTTGGACTATGACGTTTGCATAACTGGGGCCATTATGGGCCTCGATGGGTCAAAATGGGTTGTGTGGGCCCAAAGGGCTTATAGGCCCACACGGGTAAAATCCTCGGTAAGTGATCATTGATAGGTTGGTTTATGAGGCTTGCAATACCGTATGTGAATCTGGACTAAATGGGCCATACGAGCGTGTGGGCCCACTTGGGCCCAATAGCGGGTTTTGGGCCCATATACATTATTTTGGCCGTGTAGGTTATCAGAGTTGCTCGAACCGATGATAGACCTTTTAAGAGGTCGTAATAAGGACTGTAATGCCCCTATAAGGTAAAATGACCGTAATGACTCTGTAGGATAAAATGACTATTTTGCCCATCGGGGTTAAATGATTGATATATCTGTGATGTAAATGATTGATTTGTTCGAGGTGTAAATGACTGATTTTTCTATGATTTAAATGAATAATTTGCCTGTGATTGGTATGACTGATTTGTCTGTGATTTGTATGACTAATTCTGTGCATGGCGTTCTGCATACACGACATACTACATGGGGTGGGGATTCTGTTATGGAGGAAGTACTGTACTGGTCGCTCTGCCACAATCACTGTTACTGGTGGCTTGGCCACATATACTATTGTTGGCAGCTTTGCTGCGATGATATTGATGGCTTTGTGACGATCATATTACCATTACTGATGGCTGTGTGCTGGTCATATTACTACTACTTATGGCTTTGTGCCAATCATATTACTGTACTTATGGCTTGTAGCCATTCTGTTTATAGCTTAAAGCTATCCTGTTTATGGCTATTAGCCATTCTGGTTACTGGCAGCTTTGTTGCGATACTGATTAGTGCCACAACCGGTGCTGATATTGGTGTGTTGGCAGGGTGGGTAGATTTTATCCCCACATGGTGTGTTGGCTGGTACGAGTGGTGTGTTGGCTAGATTGGGATGGGTTGCATGATTGCATTGTTTCATTTCTATTATTGATTTTCTCACTGTATTGGGCTTAGGCCCACATGTATTCTGTTTTTGATTCTGATACTGTAATGGGCTAAGGCCTACACTACACTTTTACTATTTTAGGCTAAAGCCCACATTGTTCTGTTACTGAAAAGGGCTGAGGCCCAAACTGTTACTGCTTATATTACAGACTAAATGATAAGGGATTACACACTGAGTTTTTGTAAACTCTCCCCGTTTTTAACCTTTAAGGTAATCCCCAATGTTGACGGTTAGAAGATGCGAGGGACTCGGAGAGGGCCACACAACTGCATAAGTTTTGTTCTATTTTTCCTCATTTACTAAAGCACTTTGATTTTGATTCGGGATGTAATAAGGCCTCTAAAATTTTTGGATTTTAAATTCGGGATTTTATTGATTGTGATTCTTATTTGCTAGAAAGAGAACCTGGTTTTCCAAAACAATAACTATTTTCGAACGCTATGTTTTCGTAACTCAAGTTTTTTTAAATATCACGTTTTCGTAAACCATTTGTTTAAATATCACATTTTTGTAAACCCGATTTTGAAGGTAACAACATTTCTTTAATAAACCTCAACTGAAAATAAACAAACGCAAACTGAGGTTTTGTACAAGTTTTAAATGGAAAGAAGTTTGAAATTTCAAGAAGGGTTTTCAATGAAACATGGTTTTCGAAAAACACTTCAATGTAACACGCCAGATTCGACAATAATGTCTAGGTTGAATTTGGGGTGTTACAATGTGAGCTCTATGTTTAAGTAAATATTTTAACACTATAATCTTTTGAAACTGTTAGACATAATGTCATGCCATAGGATTGTGAGTACTGACCTTTATGTTTTGTGATTTGGGTGAGAGGCCTTAGGACAAGCTGGAGAGATAAGGATGTCGAGCTAAGCTCAATTCAGTAGGAAATCTTAGTGTGTTTGGAGAGTGCTTATCTTATGCTACACTTATGGGAAATGTTAAGACTCTTTGAGTCAAAGTGAGGAGTTATAAGAAGACCTGCTTATCCAACAGAAAAGAACACGTGAAGATGATTATGCTTTCCAAGATATATATTTTTACTACTTTAAGCTAATTGAATGTAAGTAACTGCGAACCAGACTTTGTGTAAATATGGCAAACCCAGTTCACAGTCCAGTGACTTTGCCAAAGCTTTTGTTTAACTTATGTTTTTTGTGTGCTATGTAGTTATTCTTTCATTTATGTTCACTGAGTTCGCAAGAACTCACACATTTCTTCCTAACACTGTAGGTAAGTAGATTGAACAAGGTGTAACAGCGAGGCAAGTGATCCAGGCGAAGCATAAACATTGGAAAGGTAGAACAAGTGAATTCTAGACATAATGGCAATGTGGGAATTTGCTTAGTCTTAGAGATATCTTTCTGATGACTTCATTGAATTTTCTAGGACTTAATTATTTTTATGTTTTCTTATTTTTTCTTTATGTTTTTATTTCTGAACTAATATTACTTTATAAACACAGCTGAATTTTAAAAATAAGAATATAGTCCAAGTTTGATTAATGTTTTCTTAAAATTACAAGTTCATACTTCAGTAATAAACTTCTAAACATAGTGATCGTCATAAGCAACAACATGAACTATTCAAAATTGTGAAACTTATATAGAGTTTACCAAGGTTGTTATGAAGTGACGAGGTTGGAAAACAATACAAAGCACAAACCCTAACAATTGGAAAACTGGTTTTGCGAACCCTTAATAAATTTTAATGTGCAGAATAAGAGGAAACCTATGAACTGAGTTTGCGATAACTAAACATGTAAATGGTAGTTCGTGAAACTTACCCTGCTTATTGAGTCTTACACTGCGAAGACTTAGAATGTGTGTGCTACACTAGGATTGAACCTTGATGTGAAAACATGTGCAAATTGCTTACTTCAACAAAAATACCACCTGCATAAAAGTTAGTTTATGTGTATTATTGAAAGGGCATATATGTTAAACCGCTAAGTGTTAGTAACTTAAGCATATTTTATGTTTGAACTTGTGGTGTGTTGGAATTTAGGTTAGGTGTTAATGGAGAGTCATTTAGGTGGCTAATGTGGCGTTCCATAGCTTGGGTTCGGCGACTGGACCGGGTATAGGATGTTACATTAGTATAAAAAAAGGTTTAAATTGTAAAGAAAGTTAATGATTTTGTGCAATAGGGACTAAAATGTACAAATGCTAAAATTTGTAGTGTAATTGAGAAATAGGAAGTCCTATAGAGACTCTAGTGAATTTGGTATTAGATTTAGGGGTTAAATGTTAATTTTTTTTACTTCTAATTTTAAGGACTAAAATGAATAAAATGCAAAAGTTGTGTAAATTTTCAATTAAATGTGAAATTGCTTAGGAATTGATGAAATATTATGTTTGTTTAATCTATATCTAATGTCCACCCAGATTCCTCGAAAAGGAAAGGGAAAGACAAAGTCATTGATGAATAGCTCGGAGTTTACAATTTTTGTTTCTATAATCTGAATTAACTTATAAATTGTTGAATTATTTATACATGGTAAGAGTATGAGGTGAGATTTCTTGTTCTATTGAGATGATTTGAATTAATTGATGATTGTGAGGACTAAATTGAGTATATTTGAAAAATGTGTATATTTAAATAAATCTGAGAATTGAATATGTATTGAGATGATTGTGGATGCTATATATGTAGAATAAATGTATACATATTGAAAGTAAATATGAATTGAGACATTGGTTGGTATGGAAATATAAAATGAATATCCTATTACCTATTCAGGAAAAATCATATATAATTGACATGTCATAGGATAGGAAGAGTTCAAGGTTACTTCGACTACAAGTCGATGAGGTAGTAGGTGCCAATTTGTTTCGGTTTAATCGATAAGACACTAGGTGTCAAACTTACTTATAGTGTTGGGCACAACTATTGCTTCAGATTTATTCGATGAGGCATTGGGTGCCAAACTAGTGTGTTGGTTGGATCGTGTATCCATCAGAGTCTGAGTCATGTTAATAGGGAAATAAATGATAAAATAGAGATATTGTTATTGAAATGGCAAATCATGAGAAATAGAAATGAAATGTAAAATAGAAAATGAAATGGTGGATGGAAATGTGAATATTGAATGGTGATGCTCATTTGTTAAATATATGAATTTGAAAACTTAGATGGCATACATCAATATATGAATTAAGTTATCATATGCAATATAGGATATAATTCCCATGTAGTGATATTTGAATGATGAGTTGGTTGTGATCAAAGAAAATATAATTCAACATTAATAATTTTTTATATTGCATATCATCACTTGATTTATATTTTGCATCATAATGTTCTATATTATGTATAAATATTCAGATTATAGAAATACCACTGAGTTATACTCAACGTACGGATTTTTTTCCCTATGCAAGTTAGGTACTTAGCGATTCAATCATCGACTTAGCATCAAGTGGCAATCTCGGACTTAGTGTTGGTGATGTGATAATTTTGGTCTTGGCATGTACCTAGGAAGTCTTTTTGTTATAATGATCATTTTGTATCTTGTTGGCATTTTGGAGACTATGTATATAAGTGTATGTATGTATATATATGTGTTGGTAATAGTCATTTGGTTGATGTCTTATTAGGTTGCTTGGGTTATATGCCTAATGTTCTAATGGTTGAGAAAATGTCATGCTATGTGATGTGTTTTTGATTGATGGTTGGATATGGATGATGGATAGTATGCTTAGGTTATGTCATGGAAATGTTTTGATAAGTTTGGTGCATCAAAGTATGGGATTTCTTTAATGGTTATTTTATGTTTGAGTATGTGATAGTGAATGTGTCATTTAAGGTTTTTGAATTGGTATTTATGTGCTCTTTTGGTTGTGCTTAGAAAGATTGAACTTGTTGAAGTGCCTTGAAGGCATATTGGTATAGTTGAATATTGTCATTTGGCTAGTATTGAATTGATGATTGAGGTGCCAATTATGGCATATTGGTTAGACACTTAGTTTGGTTGATTTAAATGATGTTTTTGCATGAATTTGGTGTTTTTGAATTGGTTGAAGTATGGTTTGGTTGCTTCTGAATAAGTGAAGTAATGTTATTAAGCTTTCCTTGAAAGGTATTTCCAGGTACACATGACCTGAGACACGACCATGTGCCATACACAGGCATATGGTGTGATCGTGTGGTCTGTAAGCTTTTAGGTGATTTTGGTGCAGACGGCCACAATCTATTACATGGCCCGGTGACTCAACCATGTGACATATTTTTTAATATTTACACTTTGACCCATACGGCCTAGATGGATGTACATGGTTGTTTGCAGGGTCGTGTGACTCCAACACCACATGACATCAGTCTGTAGCATAATTTTCCTACACAGTCATATGACTCAACCCACATTGGCTTAGCTCTCACACATGGATAAGGGACACGGCCATATGACCCCTGTTTACAGGTTTTTCTTAACTTTTTATTTTTGTAACAAAATGATCCATGTTTGATATCGGGTTGATTTTAAGCTTTTGTAAGCTTGATATAAACCTGAAATTGATTGAATTACATGCTACACTTGCTAATATGCGATGAATTAACATTTATTTAAGATTTTTAACTAATAATTGTATGTAATTATTTGGTTTTTATTCGTAGTATCCTATTGCTTGGGTTCGGCAACTGGACCGGGTAAGGGGTGTTACATACAAACCCTGAAGCGAGTTAATCTTCCTGATTGATTTATTGATTTAGTTCATTTTTTATTTTTATTTATTCATTTATTATCGTTATTTATTTATTTTTATCTTATCACTTATTTTTATGGTTTGTCGTAATATAGGAACTAATTACTACTACTTAGACTTGTTTTTGTAAAACTATTTTCATTATTTATTCCATCCTCCCTTAGGTATGATCCTCAAAATACTTCCGAGTATTTCGTTGTACAAACTATATTACAATTTGAATCGTGCACTTGCAGAAACCACCATTATTAATTCTTATATTTTTGGTGTTATATTTTCACTATAAACGATAATGCGTTTATAAGCGGTCACATTACATCATCATCATGAACATATGCACATATTTATTTCAATGCATATATACATATTAGATAAGTACTAAAGATTAAGCATGATATATGGACCTTAATCTTCATTGCTCAAATAAACACTTATACCATTCAATGCCTATCTACATAACATAGTAACACATCCCAAAATAAGCTTTATAACCAAGAATCATTACCTGAACATCCAAAATAAAAATTTAATCACATTTAAACCTAAACACATGCCACATAATCAAGTCTAGAATGATCAAAAACCTATTGAGATTGAAACTGGATAGTGTGAGCCTTGGAATTGATCCATTAGACACGTTTCGCAAAAATGTCATACGGATGCTTAGTAAGTTCATAGGAACTAAAATAGTAAGCTTACCTCAATCTCTATTAATGTAACAATTTAGCTACTAAACAACTTTCTTGTTTTCACATTTAACAACAATAAGGTGAGATCATCAAAAAAAAAGTCTCAAACAATTTAATTTTAACAATACCATATAACCCAATTCCATGTCATTTATGGCAATGTCATCAATTTTTTTATATATTTCAACTACATTATTCAATCATTATATAACATATCCATTTGGAACACATGTCTACAGTTCAGACATATAACATTCCCCATTTATATAATTAAATCCAATATCATTTTTGTATAATTTTCGAACATATACATAATTTATTCAGTTCAACCGTACAACACAAAATATTCGCATACATATCCATTTTCATATATCATATAAAATCAGTCAATTCCTTTTCTTTTAAAGAATTAGCCCGATAAAACTAAAATAATAAGATACAGATACACGAGTAACTACACCACACCAGATAGCTCAATAGAGCAAGAAGTACACCACACCAAATGACTCCATAGAGCGATAATTACACCACACCAAATGGCTTGAGAGAACGATAACTACACTACACCAATGCACGTAGTGTAAACCTTTTAGGCATAATATCATATCATATAACATATCGTCCCTCCACTATACCAAGGTAGCATAGTGCAAAGCCTGTAAGCACAATATTGTACCATATAACGTATCATCCATCCACCACACCATATATCCATCTGCAAAAAATGTAGGATTCCTATGTAAATAGTTATATCTACACCATATCTTTTACTCCTCATCATCTTTTACACATATCCCATACTAGCGCACAATCAACCCTATTAGCATGCCAATTGTATCTTATCCTACGTTCATTCGGGCTCTATAACACATCAGTATCATTTTTTACAATTCATTCCATTCCTTAAAGTTTTGCACCGTTCCATCCACAATTCAAAATATAATTAAATATCATCAATTTAGTCTACTTTACGTTCAATTTCATAATATAACAATACTAGGCATATTTCGTACACTTGTATATTGAATTTTACATTCATCCAATATTACACATCTATCCGTATTTATCACAAATCTCATATTTTCTACTGTAATCATTTTCTCACCTTTATGCATCAATTTGTAAACAATTTAAAAATGCATTCAAATATTATAATTTCACAATTCAACTACAAACATTACATATAAATAATCATAACTATGTCGTATGAACTCATGATACTATAGCGGAATGACTTCATGACTAAATGAGTTTATAATTAATAGGTTAAAAGATGAAACTTAATTATAAACCATTTGAGCGTCAATTGCATATGCTCAATTGTTACCTTCGCTAACTCGTTGAAACAAAAAATGAATTGCATGTTTAAATCAAAATGAACAAAATGAATAGAAAGGGAGAAATGGAAAACATTTAGAAATGAAACCATTTGGGAATGAATGTGGTTTTCTCAAAATAGAAATGAAAATGAGAAATTAATTCATTTAAAAATGAACATGGATTTCTCAAAAATGATCAAAAAAATGAGTTTATGTTTGTGAGCCATTTTAAAGCCCGAAAAAGAAAACAAATCATTTGATCATAGTGAACAAGATGAATTGTGAAATATTAAATATATTTTCTTAGAAATTTTACTAGGGGTAAAATTATCATAATTTTATCAAGGTAAAATTGGGATGAGAAAATTATTTACTAGAATATAAATATTAGAGTGTGTTTTGGGAAATGGAAAAACAAATATTGGTTTGATCAAATTATCAAGTGTTAGGTTAAAAGCCCAGAAAGTACTAGTAATTGGATCCAATATGGAAGAGGCCCAAAAGCCCTTCATGTTAATAGGGTGGATGACTAACCCGAGTTAATATTAACTAGGGTTGCCGCCACCTATACTTCTAGTTAGACTAGGAGTTCATTTTTCTAGTTGAAATAAACTTCTACAATTCAAGAAGGGTTTTTGTAACACCCCTATCCCGTAACCGTCGCCGGAATAGGTAAGGGACATTACCGGACTTGTAACTCATGTCAGAACAGTAAAATTTTGAACTTTTTCTTGAAATAAAGATCATTCATTTAAATAAGTACTAAGCACAGCCAGGGATAAAATTTAAACTTCTCTAAGTAAACATTCAAAAGATGCCATTTTCGCATGGCTTATATACATTAAACAAAGTATCCTCTCACTACTAGTCTATTCTATACATGCCATAAGATAATCCAAAACGTAGCAGTACCAAACAATGGATAGTGGTAGTGTGACTAGTTGCTGATGATCCCCGAGCCTGTAGCTTCGCAATGAGATCTATAAAACAGAGGAAACAGAGTAAACGGAGTAAACATTACAATGCTTAGTAAGTTTTAAGAAGTGTCAACAGATAACAATCAAATTATAACATAGTTGTTCGTATTTTTATTTCACTCTTCCTTCGGGCATACCATCCCTTTACCGAATATGCACATCTCATCATATACAATAGGCAGATAAACTTTCACATAAAAGTGAGCTCATGTGACATAGATATATCGTATGATTTCACATAACCTCTCACACTGATCCGATGTCACATAATCATAGGAATAGTCTCATAGATTGCTCTCGTATGCATCACATAACTACCTTATGATTTAGTGCAAATCAAGCTCACATATAAACTTGGAGTACATACCTGTTTAACCTTTCGCATTGAATATATTTATAAGCAATTCTTATTACGAAGTCTTACCCGGACATAATCTCCACACGAAGTTATCGGGTCTTACCCGGACAAAATCCCCACACGTAGTCATCGGGTCTTTAGAGCTAGGATATAGTACGAGCACGAAGCTTACGGACATTAATCAGTGATAATATTCTCGCATAAAGCCTGCGGGGTTTTAACCCGGATATAGTACTGACACAAATGCCCTTCGGGACTTATCACATTTATACACTTTCACATCCATCACATTGGCCACTCGGCCCTGTCACATATATACACTTTCACATTCATCACATCGGCCATTAGGCCTTATCACATATATACACTTTCACATTCATCACATCGGCCATTAGGCCTTATCATATATACACTTTCACATTCATCACATCAGCCATTAGGCCTTATCACATATATACACTTTCGCATTCATCACATCGGCCATTAGGCCTTATCTCATATATGCATGTTCACATCCATCACATAGAATCCTAAATCAAAATATAGATTTTCATGTATTCACATCACAATTATCCAAATATACTTCACATACCACATATACTTTCACGTATACACACTGTCTTGGCTGAATCTACATCTATCATTTTCCAATATCACAATTTAGAATTCACGTATGGGTTTAATCAATAGCTTATGAGCAACTAAAACAAGTTTATCAAGGTTTACAACACAATCTCAAATTCAGCACAAGCTGTTTTTCCTGAGCAATAGTCACTAAATTATTTATAAATGGAGCTACAAAACTCCAAATCACTTTCTGTTAATTTTTCCTGAATATAGACTCGTATATCTTCCATCCATAAAATTTCCAGAATTTTAGGTTTGGCCAATCAATACCAGATTTTTCTTAAAGTTTCCCCTGTTTCACTGTTTGACTGATCTGACCACTCTTCACTACGAATAAAATTTCTCATTTTACAGAATTCAAAATGTGTTGTATTTGATTTCATTTGAAACTAGACTCATTAAGGAGTCTAAGCATATAAATTTTATCTTATAACCATTTTTGTACAATTTATAATGATTTTCTAAAAACAGAACAGAGGATTACAGTGTCATTCTGCGCTGTCTCACACAACTTTAAGTATCTCATTATCAGAAATTCCTTTGCTTACACGGTTTCTTTTATAAGAAACTAGACTCATTAAGCTTTAATTTAATTTCTCATTCAGCCTCTAATTCAAATCCATAAATTTATGGTGATTTTCTAAAGTCACATTACTGCTGCTGTCCTAAGCAGACTATTTCAAATTACCCTTAAATTCCCAAGCTCAAACACTTAAGAACTTACCATTTGAGCTTAGAACATATCATGGCCACATCATATCTTATTAAATCAACTCATCATGTCCTATTATAATTGAATTTACTCAACGTTTAATCACTTAAAACTTACCTCGGATGTTGTTGAACGATTTCGGCGGCTATTCGATCACTTTTTCCTTTCCTTTATCCAACTTTGGTCCTCTTTGCTCTTGAGCTTAATTAAACAAATAAATTGATTTAATCATTTGAGCATCGAAAAGAGGAAAACAAGGCACTTAGCCCATATTTATACATTAGACATTAAAGTCACATACATGTGAAATCATGCATCAACTCAACATATTAACCCACACTCCCTTTTAGCCGATTGTCCTAACCAAGATAAAGGCATCAATATGCTTGCCTCTAACCGAATGCATGCAACACTAATCTTCTCATGTGGTCGAGTATGCATGTATATGTTGAGGCCAATTATATGCTTAATACTTCCCACAAGTATGGTTACTTGTATTGGTTATATACCGTTTCGTTTCAAATTCAAAACTCGGCTAATACGCATTTATACACTAGTAATCAAATACTAACATTTTGCATTTTATCTTACTACCATTTCACATCTACTTTCTACCATGGCCGAATGCATCAAGACACCATTTACCCTTGCAAGGCATAAATTTCATCATCAAAACTAACAAGCTTATAATCCCATGACCGAAACCTCTAACAACACCAATTAAAATACTTCATGGGTTTGAGGTAAAACCAAGAAAGAAACTCATGAATATCGAGATATAAGCACTAACATTGTTCATCTAGATTTAGCATGACACAACATCCATCACCCTTATATTTACCATAGCCGAAAACCTTACTCATTCCAAAAATTCAAATCTCAACTTGGTCACAAAAATAACTTGATATCTCACCAACACAACATCAACACCAAGCAAGAATGATGCATCCATGGCCGAGTGTCATTTCCATCACATAGCAAGATTTAGACCATGGGCTAGGTAGAACTCAAGCTAACAACTAAAACATGCATGCATCTCATGGAACATCATCAAACATACCTTAGCCTAGTTACATGCATGGCCGAACCTCTTCAACCTTTCTTCTTCCTTCCTCCTTAAAATTTTCGGCCAAGGATGAACCAAAGGATGAACACTTTTTTTTTTGTTTTTCTTTCCTTCAACTCACGGCAATGGGGGGACAATCACACATATCCTTTCTTTTTTTTTTTTGTTTCTCATCCTACTAACACTAATATTTTATTGCCCATGCTCTTTATTTTATTGTTTCCTCCCATGATGCACCAACACAACATGTCTATGACATGTTTTGCCCATCACCCTTTGTCCATCCTAATGTCATGGCCGGCCACTACTAGATGGGGGGGGAAAATTGACATGCAAGTCCCCCCTTTTCAACATGCACTAATAGGTCCTTATGTTTTGATCTATCACATTTCAAAAATGTCACACATAAGTCCTATTGACTAAATTCACATGCAATTTACTAAATCGAAGCTTAAAATTTTCACACATTTATTTTAGACAATAAATATCATATTCAAATAATTTGGTGACTCGGTTTAGCGGTCCCGAAACCGCTTTCCGACTAGGGTCACTTTAGGGCTGTCACAGTTTTACCATCTCTTTCTATAAATAGGTGGCACCGGTAGGGCTTTAAACCGAACATTTAGATATCGTTATTCTACATGAAAATAGAAAGAATTTATTCTCAACTATTAAACATATTTTTTGGAATAAAGATTCTACTGGTTTCTATTTGAGAAGATAATTTTTCCTTTCCATATAAAGAAATAGAATTTTTATTTCTTTGTTTTTTATTTGACTTGGTTTGAGTCCACACACGAAGAAGTTCTTGGTATGAGTATAACGCTGGGGTTTGTGCAAGTGTACGCAGTCGTTATCAAGTAATAAGTAAGCATTGAGTTATCGTCTCCACAGGGATTGTATTTGTGTCAAGTCACTTAATTTGTAAAATTATATTAACAATTTGATAAATAAAAACATAATATAGTTGAGAAGTGGTGATTAAAATATATTAAACTAAATGCAATGATCCCTAATGCAAATTATCCTAAGTATCAAACTATATGAATGGAATAGATTTTAGTAAAATTAAACACAATTTGCAACAATTATAACATAAATAAACTTGGACAATTACTTTAATTAAACTCAATTTATTATCAACATGCTTAATAACATTCGGAAAAACATTCCATGGCAACTCGATCTTTCATGAGTTTGGAAACCACATTAGGTCCTTTTGGAATCCTTTACTTAGTAAATATGCATTTTAGTGATCCTTATTTACTAAGGGTTTCTTAGCATTCATGTGAGGTAACAGGGACGTGATAGGTTTAAAACAATTTAATCACACAAATCTAAAAACTATGCAGGTAACAGAGCTTGGTTATATGTGTTATGCAACCTACAATTCAATCGGGTTAGGATCTAAATTGAGCATGCACATTTCAATTATGCGTCCATTAGCCGTCGTCTGGTTAGGATCGCTCAGCTAATTCAGGTGCATTTCAATCACGTATGAACGAAATACAGACTTGCTTCTAATTGAAAACATGGTCGATTGAGGCACAAACATTATAAGCATGAATCAAATAAATATTATTTAATCAAAATAATCATCCTAGCTTAAATAAAATTAAGCTATCATTGTTGTAAACAAGAATAAAGAACACATAGCAAATATCTTTAAATTAAATTTAAAGAAAAGAAAGATTAAACCCAATTTAGAGTGGCTGTCACCCAAGACTCTAACTGACAAGGCTCCTTCGCTTATTTGCATTGCTCCTTTGCCGATGGCTCTCCAAGTTGGCCGACCATGGGTTCTTTAAGAGGCTTAATTGCTAAAATCCTTATGCAAGGATGATGAAGGGGAAAGATAGCTAAAAGAGTTGAGAGAATGATGAATGAGTGAGAGATGATGAGATGAGAGATGATTGAAAAAGTGAGAAATGAACTCTTATTTATAGGTGAGGCAAGGGAGCTAGTTTGCTAAAAATATGAGTGTCCATCCTTTGAAACTTCCTCCAAGAGTGGTCAGCCATGAATTGAGGAAAGGTGGTTGATTTTTCCTTGATTTTTGATCAATTTGAGTGCCACAACAACTCAGGACTAAGACTTGATCCCAGCAAATCTTCGAGAAAATCTCTGATTTCTTTAACTCTTCAAGGACATTGTATAATTAATCCAAAAATGTATTATGACTCCATGTGCAGCTGAAAATTGGGTTGACTTGGTCCCCAATTAGGACGGTTTTGCAATTAGAAGAAAACTCTCAAACCTGTCCAAAAATAGTAGATAGTTTAAAGGACCAAATAATATAATTTAACCACTTTAATTAATGAATTTACTTAATTAATTAAAATCCAATTTATTAATGAATTATTAAAAATGAATTATTAAATATAACTTTATATTTTATTATTCAATATAATCATGCATGACCCACTTTATAGCTTAAAAATATAATATGCTCAAATTAATATAAAATAAGCCACTTTATGCATGAAAACTATATAATAAAGTATAAAATCACATTTTAATAATTTCTATGTCCTGATTTCATATTTTGGCATATTTCATTAATTTATTAAACAATTACTTAGTTTTAACAACAAATTTAAGTAAAATGGTAATGAATTATATAGGAAAAATCCTATATATTTTTCAGTTTACACACCCTCAAACTTAAATCATTGCTCATCCCGAGTAATGTTCATGCACAACACAAGGTCTTGCTAAGGCAAATTTTGCTAAGATGTAAGTAGCATCAATCTTTGTCTCATAATCATGCATCAATAAATTCATGCACATAGACCTTCTTTATTAACAAGTAACTCATATACAAACATTTTGAAAATTTTATTCTAAGTTTTGAGATATGCCAACATGAATCATAGTTTGCATGTATGTCACAGCCATAGATAATATTTTTCATTCAACACAATTTCTCATCAATCAAGCAAAACAATCATAAGGCTTATTTATGATCTTCATATGTTGAACTTAATACTTCCTATCCCCTAATGTAGGTGACATAATCATCAAATCAATAGGTCTTTTATAAGGTTGTAATGGGGCTCGGTTAAAGGTGGGGATTTTAAGAGATGAGACATTTCGGTTTCAAAATCTTAACCTTTAACTTGTCTTGGATTTCTCGAAATTCAACCATTTTCTTCAAGTGAACCTGTGGAACTCCCCCAAACTTATTTTGAACTCATACACATACATTTTCTTTTTGGAGACTGAGAAATTTTTTGTTCACTCTTTCTTTGTCTTTGTTATTGTTTTTTTTTCTTTTTTAAGCATGAGCACATACATCTTTATGAAACTTTCCTCAAATGTTGATTCCCAAGACAACTTTAGTTAAGATAGGTGCACAAAATTAGGATAATTTTAAAAAGATGGTACTGGCTTATAATGTAGGTTTATTACAATGAATAGGCCTTTAAGCTCAAAATTATAGTTTCAAGGGTCTAATATCATAATGTGGGCTTGAAAAGGCTCAAACGATCCAAAGAAAAATGGTGCCTATATCATTTTAGATTTTTATGTCCCTTAGGATTTCGCCTCGAGAAACTTACTAAGTTAATTCTAAAGATATAAACCTTCATGCATGTCTAATCTCTAGAGAAACTAATTTTTCATGGCAAACATTACCTAAGACTAAGATCATAAAAACATTCCATTTTTCATGATAACATACAATCACTCAGATAAAATCATCATTCATGCTTGCATACAAACTATCTTATTAAAAAGAATTTCTCTAAACATTCATTTATTAAGACATACTTATGAAATAATGATTTGAAACATACTTGAAAATTTTAAAAATTTGAGCAATTTGCCTTACCCTCTTTAAAAAGAAGCAATGTCCTCAATGTGAGAATAAAGTAATGAATGAAAACTGAACACTAGGTAGGGTTGTAATGTAACGCCCCAAACTCGGCCTAAACATTATGGTCGAATCTAGTGTGTCACATTGATGTGCCTTTCGGTGATAAAAAATTTTTGTTTCTAAGTTTCAGATAAACCCCTTTTATTATTAGTCAACAAATCAACTACGTTTGTCTTATTATCAGGTATTGTTTTAATAGGTTGGTCTAAAATCGCGGAAGCTTTTTAAATTTTATTGTTTAAAACTCGTGTCTTTGAAAATGATAATTATTTTAAAAATTCATCTTCTTCTAAACTAGCAGTTTAAAATATGTAAGTTAAAGCCCAATTAAAAATTTAAACCAGCTTAAAGGCCTTATTACCAAAACAAAACCCAACTTATAATTTAAATTAAAATAAATGAAAATGTGAACAACAATAATTGTGTGGCCACCTCCGAGTCCCTCGCAGCACCGAATCGCCTATGGCTAAGGATTACCTGCACAGTTACAAGGAGTGGGTGAGTTTACGAAACTCAGTGTGTAATCCCCTTCTAGGAAATCACTATGCAACATGCAGAATCAGTCTAGGCCAGAGCCCTCTACAGTAATAGTGTGTGGGCCTTAGCCCAATACAGTAACAGTGGGGGCCTTAGCCCAATACAGTAATTAGTGCAATGCATTAATGTAACCCATCCCAATCCAGCCAACACACCACTCCGTACCACCAACACACCATGTGGGGATAAAATCGACCCACCCAGCCAACACACCAATATCGTAGCAAAGCTGCCAATAATAGTGACATAGCAAAGCTACCAGTAACAGTGACGTAGTAAAGCTGCCAATAACAGTATATGTAGCAAAGCCACCAGTACAGTATATTTCCCCTATATCAGAATCCCAACCCCATTCAGTATGTCATGTCATAAATCATACGTGTATGCAGTTTGTCATACTCAGTAACAGTCATATAAATAACATAGAACAAATCAATCATACGCTCATTTCAACTTCTAGGGGTATAATACTCATTTTATCCTATGGGGGTATTTCGATTTTTTTACCCTTCGGGGGTATTTCGGTCATTTTACCCTTCGAAGGTATTTTGGTCATTTTACCCTTCGAGGGTATTTCAGTCATTGTACCTGTCGAGGGTATTTTGGTCATTTTACCCTTCGGGGGTATTTCGATCATTTTATCCTTCAAGGGTATTTTGGTCATTTTACCCTTCGAGGGTATTTCAGTTATTTACCCATGAATCGCAAGTTGCGCTTGCCACTCGAGCGATCACACACCCGTGTTGTCTCAAACGCCGTGTATATGGCTTTTTGGCTTTTTGCCGATCTACAGTTGCAGTGGGTGATTACACACCTAATAACGAGAAACGCGCAGGCCTCTACGCACACCAATCTAAATTTAATCAAATCACAAGTTAGCCCTTTAAAGCAAGACACCCTCTTAATAACACTTAAACCACACACCATCCTTACCTTGCTTGATAGAGGGTGACTTAACTCCTTCAAGACTCCCAACCGAAAATGGTCACCCACTTAACGATTACCTACACCACAACACAGATCTTCATAAACTAACTAGGCCAAAATAGTGGCCAAGAGGAGTATTCGATTTTAATGAAAAAGAAAGAAAGAGAATTGATTTTAAACAAAAAGTGAATAGTATTCATACTTTACCGATAACTAGGAATACTTGCAGCACTGAGACAGTAAAAACAATAAGGAAAAGATCGGCGCATAGGAATAGAGGAAAAGGTGATAATCGGCTGAACCACACTCAAAATAAAGAGATCGCTCTCAATCAAAAAAAATAAAAGAATAAAAGGTAAAAAAATCAGAACAGAAAGAGAGAGATGGATAATCTGTCCAAGAAAAAGAGGAAGAGAGGTCAGAGATTCTTCCAAGGGATAGATGGAAAGGGAAAAGAGAGAAGGAGGATTTAGCAGCAAGATGAGAGGGGAGAAGAGAGGAATATTCGGCAAATAGAAAGAAAGGAGAAAAAGAACACAAAATAGAAAAAGTGAACAAAACCCGTGATTCACTCCTAAATTTTCTCCTCAAATCCCTCCTTGATTCACTCCACCCAATCACAATTCCACTATTCTCTCCATGATTCACTCCTCTATTCACATTCCACAACATTTCAGTCAAACTCCACCATTTCACAGCCCAAGTGATAAAAATAAACACTCTACAGTACAGCATAGGACTCGAACCTTAAACCTCAAGGGAACTTCACACACCACCTTGCCACTATACCACAGGCTCATTTTGTGACATAAAAACAACACTAATATTTATAAGGCCTACCTGCCTATGTCCAAATTCATTTAAGAGCAAAACTAAAAATTCTGCAAAAGCCAAGACTTGAATCCAGGCTTCTCAAACACTCCCATACACACCCAAATCACTTAGCAATTAAAGCAAACAAGCAATTTGTGACAAATCATGCAAAAATTTAATACTTGAATTTTGGGGCGTTACATGTAAAGAAAGAGAGGTGAGTCATTAAGACTGCTTAAATACCAAGTCTTTCCTAATAACCCAATCCTAGACATGTTCATTCCCATTGCCACATCACTTAATCTTTTTTTTCTTTCTAAATAAGTATTTATTCATGCTTGCTATGTTTTATTTTGCAAAAATTAAATCCTAATTACTAAAGAAATAAATTCCTAAAGAGCTAAAAATAATTAAATAAATAACAAGACAAGAATCCCCCATTTTATTTTTCTGATTTATTCCCCTTTTCTTCTTTAGCTCCATCTTCACTTGCATCGTCATTCTCTTCCATCCATGTCTCAAAGATAGCATCTGGGAACTCAGGAACAAAAGTATTAGAGATATTCTTAAAAGTGTTTTGAATTGAATCATCTCCAATTTTTGCATATTTCTATTAAGTTTGTTGCTGATTGTGCATGAACTTGCACATATCCTTCAAAATAATGGTTTTGGGGCCACCAAATCTGACAAGTAAGTTTGTAAATATTATTATTTAATATTTACGAGTCAAATATGGCTTTAAAAAGTTTTTTGATTTGATAATTTATGTTATATAAGTGATTTATTAAGCTCAAGTGATATGACACTTAGGTCAAGTGGTTTTAGAAAATAAGGTATCGGGACCTTGCTTCTATAAACAGAGCCATAAATATTTTTATAAAATTTTACTGAGTTTCATTAAGGTGGCATTAAAGTTTCGTTGAAAATTTTTAACGTTTCGATAGTTAATTAATTAAAAAAGACTAAATCGTAAAAGATGTAAAACTTGATCACTATTTGATTTGAGTGATTGAATGGTTAATTAAATAAATGAAAAGGGCTTAAATGGTAATTAGACCATTCAAGGAGCTAGTGGACAGTTATGGGCATGAAATTGGTGTTTTATTTATTTATTAACCAAGGTTAAAATGGTAATTTGGTATATTAAATTAAAATAAAATAAAAACAAAAGGTTAATTTGTTATCATCTTTTTGGTTTTCTTCTTCAACACTTAATATCCAAGGATATTGAGATGAAGCTTTTGGCCATGGAAAAATTTCTTGCATGGTATGGGATTTTGGCTCCATTTTTAATAATTTTTATGTTTTTGAGATCGTTGCAACTAGGTCCAGCTAGCCCGTACCTTCGATTTTGAAATTGTTTCCATTGATGAACCTTGTTATTTTAGATGTTAAATGATGAATTTGAGATATTTTTGTTATTTAAAAGTATTTTATTAAGTGATTTTTGATGAATTTGTCGATTAGGGACTAAATTGTTGAAATAGTAAAAATACAAGGATTTGATGTGAAATTGCTACAATAATGGGCTGTATTGGATGCCATAAGTATTCGAATAGGCTCAATTTTGGGTAAAAATGGTTAATTTGCATGTTTTAGGCTTAGGGACTAAATTGAATAAAAGTAAAAATTTAAGGGCAATTTTGTAAAAATTCCAAAAATGACTAAATTGTATAAAATACATTGTTTTACTATTAAAATTAATAGATTGAATGAAATTAGTAATTTAGAACAAGATTAGGTGGAAAACCAAGGAGAATGGAAAATTACCAAAATGCCCCTGTACTTTGACATTTCTGCAATTTAGCTAGGTAAGTTCATACGTTTAAATAGCATTTTAAATTATATTTTAAATGATATTTTTTTATAATATCAAATCATGTCTTGGCGAAAAATCCAACGGCGTATCAATGATCATCGACCAATGAAAATGGGGACGACCATTAAAAGGGATGGGGACGACCATCGAATATGAAAAGGGATAGCTCTGGCTATCGATTATGAAAATGGATGGTGACAACCATGAACTATGAAAAGAGATAGTGACGACCATCAAATATGAAAAGGGATGGTTTCGACCATTGAACATGAAAAGGGACGGTTATGACCATCATTTAGCACACTTTGTCTGAGCTTCGGTAAGCGTTTCGATTGACTTCACTACGAAAATTATGGAAAGGTATGATGTACCAATGATCAGAGTATGAATATTGATGTTTATGAAAGGTATGATATAAGTGATGCTATGTTACGTACCCATATCTTACCATGTGATGATATTGCTAAGTTATGTGTTGAATCACTAGCTTATGGCTATGATTAATGTTATGTTTATGTCTTATGTGTATGCAAATGAAATGGTAAGTGTTCAATAAGAAATAAGACATGTTTATATGAAACTCAATAGAATGCTAATACATGGAAAAACATGATATGTTGTGATGGATGACAAATCCAATTGAATCAAACTCAAGTACAATGGTTATCCATTTCAAATTCATATGAATCATGTTTAAATGAACTAACATGTGTTGTTGATGTGCTAGGGTTTATGCCAAACTTGTGGATATGATTGATGTTTATGATTATACTTGTACTATGCATACAAAACGGGTAAGAAAAGGAAATGAAACGGTAAGTATGTAGTTGGGATATGTTATGATATATTATATGTGAGAAAAATTCTTATGCTATGGATAAATACACTGAATCGAGAGCTAATAATGTTGTTTAAGCTTATGATAAGCATTGGGGACGGATTGGAAAGTAAGTAAATAGAAAGATATATAATCTTATAAAAGAGACTGATGATATATATTATGTCTCATGAAATCCTATTATGTTATGAATGGTCAATAAATATGCGACATTAATAAACTTACTCATTTGCGAGTTGATGATCATATCGATTTATGAATCTTATAGCATTGGCATAGATTTATGTTTGTTCTATGAAGTTTAATATTGAAATGAAATTTTATGTTTAAAGTTTATACGAGCTTACTAAGCATTCATTGCTTATGTAATTTTTCTTTTACCTTGATGATATGGCAACTATGTTTGGCTTGTAAATATGGTTATATGATTGATGGCATTTTGGCATTTTTGGGGCTTAATGGCTAATGTTGAAATGGTTTAGTGATGATATATTTGAATGGCCAATTTGGTATTCTTATGTGTTATAGTGGCATGAAATGTTGCTTTGAAATTGGTGAAACTTATGTTATTTTGATACCTTGATGGTTGGTGTTTATAAGATCAAATTGATGTATGGTTTGTGGCTAAAGTGATAAATGTTGGCATGGTTGCAAAATGATCATTTATGGCATGTTTTTATATAACATTTAAATAAAATATGTTTAGTTGAATTATGACCATTTAGACATTAATTGTTATGTATATATGTTGGTTGTTGGAATGGTTTGAAAATGGATAGATGGGTAACATTTAAATGGTTGATGCATGTGAGAAGTGGTTCAAATGATAAGGTCATTTTGATATGTTTTGATAAGGACACAAATAAATGGATAAATAAGTAAATATGCACATATTTAGGTATGTTTAATGTATGTGTTTAAGGTGTATTTATGGCATATTGGTTTAATGGAATTTGGTCATTTGAAAGTGGTCATTTTATGGATCGTTGAACATGTTTTGATACCTTGGTCATATGTGCAAATGGCTTTTTAGGTGTGCTTGAATTGGGTGAAAGAAATGGCTTGAATTTGGCCTATTTCTTGTCCACACGGCCTAACACACGAGCGTGTGTCTCAACCGTGTGTGACACACGGCCATGCGACACAGTCGTGTGTTCCCCGTAGATATTTTAAAGGTTGCATTTCGAGAGTTACACGGCCTGGCACATAGGTATGTGGCTTGGCTGTGTGAATTAATTCAAAGAGTTACACGGGCACGGACACAGACATGGGCTGGGACATGGCCTTGTGTCCCTACTTCGAATGTCCAGATGGCCTGAGACACAGGCTTGTGTCTCAACCGTGTGAGTCACACGGCCTGACCACACGGTCACGTGACCCCTGTAGTGTGAATTTTCTAACTTTTTTTCCAGAAAGTTTTAAATGTTTTTGATTTAGTCCCAAATTGTTTCTAAAGTGTTTCTAATGCCTCGAGGTCTCAGATTAGGGACGTTATGCATGTGCATGTTTGAATTTTGCAATGACTATGAAATGTTGGGAATGAATGATTTGAATTACGTATTTAGGGTAATGCTTCGTAACCCTATTTCGGGGAGAGATATGGGTTAGAGGTGTTACAGCGATGGTGGTAGGTCCTTCAACTATGGCAACCAGTATAGTCCGTCAGGACAATAAACACAAAATTTTTGCTAGGACACAAAACATGGGGATCATACTTGGAAAGCCCGTGGGTTATGAAGGATGTATTAGGAAGAGTAAAGTTCGTGCTGTGGCTAGAGCGATAATTCACAAAAAAAATGAGCTTGGTGTGTCGAAGGAATATAGACCACCAAAAAAGAGAGTGATGCCAAGGTTATGTATCAACCCCGGATATGGTAAAAAGAAAAAAAGGCTCATTAGGTATAGAGGTGTTCATTGTAGACGCATATACTAGTTTGCTAGGGAAGCTGTAGATCGCATACGATTTAAAAAGGCACCGATTAGGCTACAGATGTAATCAGCCAAAGGGTGTGATAGGTTGATCAAGGTATCCCTGATAGAAACTGCATGCCCAATGTTGAATAGCCAGTAGTTTTCGTTGAAGGAAGTGGAAAAAGGAGGTCAAAAATAGCCATAAAGAATGGCAGGATTCTTGCTGAGTTTACAAAGGTAGGAATTGCATGTCCTAAGAAGCGTCATCTGGAAATAGATCGGAAGAGCAAGGGTTTTGGTGTCGGTAGTGAGCTCTAGTATTTGAAGGAAGTAAGGACATTGAAAATTTAGAAATACCGCAAATGTAGAAAAATTACTTGGGTAGTCACCAGGCGTCGCTGTTTGAGACTTTACAATTTAGTTTTCACAAACCAACTCAGTTTTCAAAATTTTAATTTTTTGATATGTAAGAAAATTGTTTTCGAATTGTATTTTTTCCAACAGTGACTCCAGCCCAAAAAAGTTTGAAACTTTACAATTTAGTCCTTTAGTGGTCTCGAGTTATGAAAAGAGCTTTCGTAAGCTCGTATAAAACCTAGATATGTTTTTATACTATAAGATATTGATGTAATGATTATGTTTGTGAATATATTGTGTTGATTCAATAGCACTTATGTTGTAATTGATCGTAGTTACTCCGACAACGAATGTAACATCCTATAGCTCAAACCCAACAATCAGGTCGGACAAAGTGTGTTATAATCCATAGGAGACTAAATTGTTTTTTTTTTTTGAATTGTTGAAAACATGTTAATAGCCTTTCTTTAAACCCTTTATAAACTATTGTACGAAGTTTAGGTCAACGTTTGAAAGGTAAGTATTTAAGGAATTTCCATGTTATCTTACTAAGCTTTATGTTTAACGCGTCATTATTTTTGCACATAGGTTTTCAGAATCAAGGCTCGGTGCAACTCGAGGATCACATGAAAATGCCATTTCTATTATTGAAGAGTATGAAACCTTTGTATTTGTAATGAGTACCTAGTGGCATGTACTAAAGAGCTCATTGAGGGATGCATATATATTTGTTTCATATTACTATAAATTGTAATGGTGATAACCTCCACTTTTATTTTGTTTACTTTAGATGGCCTTGAGTCCAATCTATATTTTCTAAATGGTTTTTTACATGATTAGATTTGACACAATTAAATTGGCTTTTACATGGTTTTATATGTGTTTTATGATGCTAGCATAACTCATGTATGCTTTGACAAGTTGTGCTTTATTTTGACTATTTCTTATGGATGAAGATGTTGACCTTTAACTATATTTTGAACATGTTTGGAGATATTTCGGGAGTTGTTTTTTTGTGATTAAAATGTGATTTTTAATTTCTCCAAGTTTGATTTTTGATATGGTGAAGTCTGGAGCTGAAATAGGGTTCTTTTAGGGCAATATTTTACTCTGGGGGTCGAAGCTTCGATAGATGGGCTCAGATGTATTGGCACAAGTGTTACAAGATGCTCAAGTTAATAGTTCTGAAAACTTGTATCTGCACAACTAGGTAGTTGTACCAATACAACAGTGTCAAGGGAGGATCCCTGCACTGTTTTGCTAGTTTTAAGCTTTCTAAGTCTCGTTTTAGGCCTCAGACACCTCCAATGACCTGTAATTGTATTCTAAATGCTAATAACATGATTCTTACCTATTAAAAGTGAATCTATCTATTTTATATGATTTTATAAAAATATTTTATATTTATTTTCTTTAAAAAAGTATTGATTTTTACATTGAAAATGTTTTGTGAGCATCTCTCATTCGTACCGCCCATCGAGATGAGTGAGGGACCTTACAAATTGTCTTTAGGTAGTTTTTTTATGGACTTTATGATATCTAATTGGATGGACATGAGAGTGTATAATGTTGTGAAAGACTGAATTTAGAAGAGAGTTGTTTCATTTGGAGTTAGAGGAATGTAGGGAGTTGTGGCAAAAGATGGATGGGGCTGGTAATTGACTTTGAAAGAGAGGATAAACTTTTGTGGATGTCAGCTACAAACACAAGATTTGTGGTCAGTTGTATGGTGCAGAAATTGTAAAAAGCAACAATATGATGATAGCTCTCGATTATATGTAAGATTTGCTTCTTTTGTTTAACGGGTGCTTCTCTTAATGCATAATGATGATATGAACTCTAAATGTTCTGAAATTAGTAGGAGTATGAACTCTAAATATGACCAAATCCACGTATAATTAGGAAAAGATGTGGAATTGTGCTTATTGAGGTGGATTAGTAACTGTTTAGTGTGAGTAATCCTTTGTCAATGTCGAAAATAATGGATCAGGAATATCAGTATGGGGTGGGGTTTGAGCATACATTCCAAATCTGAATAAAGCCAGATGACGGTTAAATTTAGAAAAAACCTGTTAGGGACAACTTATCGTGGTTTTAGTTCGAAGAAAATGTCAATGTCAGATTTCAGTTGTAATCGCAACAGTTGTATATAAACATTGCTATAAAATAAGGTCTAAGACACTGACGTTTTAATTTATGACTACTAAATAATAATAGTAGTGTTGGTCTTTATTACTTATTCACAAATAAAGAAAAGGAAAGAGAGCTAGTATTCCGATCTATATTTGTATTTACTTCTATATCTTCATTGCATCTTTAGTGGAAAATGCCGGCAGTCGTAGTAAGCGGCTCTGGTGAGAATCAAGAATTTGAAGGCAGGATAACAGTGTATGTCATAGTTTGTGTGATCATAGCAGCCTTTGGAGGCTTGATGTTTGGATATGATATTGGCATTTCAGGTTTTCTTTTTTCTTCAAAATATTTGTATTATTAGATTCAAATTAAAAACATGTGCTAAGAAAAGGGTTTGATTTGGATTAACAGGTGGAGTAACATCCATGGATGATTTCTTAAAAAAATTCTTTCCAGCTGTGTTTGAAAAGAAACATCATGCACTTGAAAACAATTACTGCAAATACGATAACCAATTCCTCCAGTTGTTCACGTCTTGCTTGTACCTTGCTGCTTTAATAGCTAGTTTTGTAGCTTCAAAGGTGTGCTCAAAATATGGTAGGAAACTCACCATGCAGATTGCTTCAATATTTTTCATAATAGGCGTGATTTTGACTGCTGGAGGTATCAACATCGAAATGATAATTTTTGGGAGAATTTTTCTCGGCTTTGGTGTTGGGTTTGCCAATCAAGTAAGTTATATAATTAGCTTTAGTGACAGACTCTTCTGCATACATCACTTTACTTCTACCAATGGTGAATGGCCATTACTTAATTACATGTATCCTTTTCAATTTAATTTATATTAATCACTAATTATTATTAAAGGCGGTACCACTCTTCTTATCGGAGATAGCTCCACCTAATCTTCGCGGAGCACTCAACATAAGTTTCCAGCTCTTCATTACAATTGGAATTTTGGTATCCAATCTGATAAACTACTTTACAACAAATGTCCATCCTCATGGATGGAGAATTTCTCTTGGCATTGCTGGTGTCCCTGCTTTGATGCTTTGTTTGGGATCTATACTCATTTGTGAGACTCCAACTAGCCTTATTGAACGTCACAAAGTTGAGGAAGGAAGGAAGGTTCTGAGGAAGATCCGTGGTGTCGAAAATGTTGATGACGAGTTTGATTCAATTATACATGCATGTGAGATGGCAAAGCAAGTAAAGGACCCTTTCCGCAAACTAATGAAGCCAGTTAGCCGACCCCAACTAGTAATTTCCATCTGTTTGCAAATTTTCCAGCAATTTACTGGAATCAACGCTATAATGTTCTACGCTCCTGTTCTGTTCCAGACGGTGGGATTTGGGAATGATGCTGCATTGCTTTCATCTGTTATTACTGGCCTTGTCAATGTGTTTAGTACTGTAGTTTCAATATATGTAGTAGATAGGGCTGGCAGGAGAATTCTGCTACTTGAAGCTTGTGTCCAAATGTTCATTTCTCAGGTCAAGTCTCCATCTTATATTTTTATTTACTTATTATAAATTAATTAATGTTGGTATTTAATGTGTTGCATAAATTACATGCAGGTTATTATTGGCATAATCCTTTTCAAAGAATTGAAAACCACAGGTGACAATCTTTCCAAAGGAGAGGCAATCTTTGTGGTGATCTCCGTGTGTACCTTTGTCATGGGCTTTGCCTGGTCATGGGGGCCTCTTGGTTGGTTAATTCCTAGTGAGATTTTCCCTCTGGAGACCAGATCAGCTGGTTTTGCCTTTGCAGTCAGCACCAACATGCTCTTCACTTTCATCATTGGTCAAGCTTTCCTCTCAATGCTATGCCAGATGCAAGCAGGAATCTTTTTCTTCTTTGCTGCTTGGGTTATCATAATGGGAGCCTTCACATGGTTCTTGTTGCCTGAGACCAAAGGTGTCCCTGTTGATGCTATGGTTGACAAAGTCTGGAAGCAGCACTGGTTCTGGCGTTCTTTCATGATCGAGGATGACAGGCCCGATGTCAAGGTTGTTTGATCCAACTACAATGAAGTTCCTAGTTGTGTTTCATTCTTATATCATGTAAAATTTACTGCTGGACACTACGCTAGCTATTGGGCTCACTACAGGATCGACCGTGACTACTCTTGTTATTGGGTTGAGCTTTCGGTATTTTATTATGGAAAATAAATGAGAAAGGCAAACATTTTCACATTGTTTCTAGCTTATAAGGGATGGTCTGTTCTTATAATCATATGGGATCTGAATTAGATTGCTTCAAGCGTCATACCATTATAACCATTTAAATTTATTATTCTCACATCTAGTTCAAGACTACGGAATCTTGTCATCTACTTTTTTGAAATTTTCCTTTCATGCGACTCAAAAAATATAAAATAATAATTCATAAGTATAGCTATTGGCACTTGAGCCTTCTCTACTGTCAGGGGTTGATTCAGAAGAGTATCCGTATAGATTGAATGAATAGGTGTTTGTACAGCTAGCTAGTGCTGTAATTCAGGTTTCAATGAATGATGATTGGGGTTATGTTTGTGATTGAAAATTTTGAGCCAGGTAATAAGTTATTGCAACATGGGTGTAGCATATAACGCGGGCACATGACTTAGCATAGAGTTTGACACTAAAAAAAAAAAAGAGAGAATAAATACTAAGAATTATTTATGCACTTCGGACTGAATCTAAGTCTTCAGAACCATACCCAAAGATGGTTTATACTACTAAATTCATAGTGTACAAATAATGATTTAAATCTAATCTATCCTAATCCTAAGATAATTGTAGCCTCACCCTGAGTACAAATAGTTTAAAATCTCCCCCATGAGATTTTCCTACTAAAAATATCCTAACTATAAAATTAAGAATAATAGGTGAATAATCAACATTCAGTGGTGTCTAACAAATACACTTGAATAGTTCTTAATGAATAGAAAATATGATCAATAGCATCCCACTCCTTAAGTCCTTGTAACTCCCACTAAATAGGATATATGCTATGAATATTGATTTGTCTTACACAATTTTATCTATTTATATTGTGGGTAAGTTTGATTGTTAAGTTATCAATAGAATATATAAATACTCTTAACAATAAGTCACTATTTGCATGCTTCAAGGCAATAGTAGGTAGGACTCAACTTTATATTGGTCTTAAATTAGAACTCAACAATGTGATTGTATAAACTTACTTCTTGATAAGTCTTCATCAGGATTTGGACACTTAATCAATGTTTTTGTTAATATATATGACAATTAAAATGATAAGGATAAGCACAAAACCGAAACAAGCCTTTGGAAGCTTAAAACACTCCAAATAGTGACACAAGGTGCAATCAAGGGTCATGTATAAATACCTCCCCTAGATGTATTGTACTTCCCCCTATATTGTAGCAATCTAGCTATTGCCTCGGTTGTATTGATACAACCAAACCATGTTCTGATACTTGGACCTTTGGAGCAAAAAATTTGATCCTAAAACACCTTAAATCATCTCCAAACAATGCCATATCATACTAACTGGATCCCGATCATTTTAAAACATTAACAACACTCATTTGAACTCAATTTCATCACAAGATTAGGCTTAAAACAGTTCATAAGCCAAAATATAACTTAAAATGCCATTAGGATTTCAAACAATACATGGTAATGTAATTACAACACAATTACAAACTTAAGCATCTTTGTACATGTCCATATTATAACACATGCTAATACAAAAATCAAATACTCCACTAGCTTTGAACCTTATATGTTGATGCAATGCTCTCAAGGCAGACTCAAGATTCTCAGAAAACCTTTCACTTATATGTTCAAGCAACTAATGCATTAAGCTTGACGAGCTTAGTAAATATACAAAGATTTCCTATCTCACCGTATTTGGATTAGTGTTGAGTCTTTTATAACCTTAAGGTTAGGTTCTAATTTAGTCAGTCTCATTTCAAATTTTGTATTAAGACTCAAGACTTAAACATGGTTCATTACACATCCTCATATTACTTATTAATATGATTTTTTCCATTCATTCGCACATTTTTTCCCATTAGATGATCTTTCATATGTAATATTCTTAATCTCAATTTTAATAAGATTACCTTTTTTCTAATGGTCTCATATGTATTTCACATTTTACAAGATTTATTGTATTGAATCTAAGTTATCCTTTCTAATGGGCCAAAGGTCCCTTAACATCCTATTCCCAATTCAAATACTTACCATATTTGTTATCAATTATTAACAAATGGTCCCATATCTAACTAATCACCTAATTATTTTACATTTTGCTAAGTTACTAAACCTTTATCAAACTGGTTATCAACATAGTCCTTTGACGAGTTAGTTCATATTTTGATGTTCTTATGAGTTTACGATGAACTTTTTGTAAGTTAAATTTCTTACTTTTTGGATTAACTTATTAAAAATTTTGAATTGCATAGCCCTTTTTTAGCTTAAGTAATACAGACTCTAATACACAGAATTTCACCCAAAATATAGTAGAACATAATGCACCTAAGGTGCCCTAACCAAACACACTAGATACATACAAAAAGGGCATTGTAAGTGCATTCCCTCCAATCGAACCAAGTGCACAATGTATTATGCCATAATTCTTTATATCACATCTCCCTCATACACATACACTCTTATACAACTGCCCATCTAATTCATATGGTATGCCAATTGTATCCTAGCTAATCTACCAAGCTCACGAGGACATTTCACATAATTATAAATTATACATGTAGTATTTCATAAATGGGTTCACACGTTTACGTATCACAAAATAGTTTTGTAGCGTTCATAGTGTTGCATACCTAAATCTTGAATCAATGACAAACTATTTATGCGTGACTCATACACTTTGATGTAAGTAAAAGCCTAAGTTCAAATAGATAAGGAACAGAAACCTGGTGCGTTGGGTGTATGACTTCTACAATATGTAATGTCATTCACAACAGTGGAATTCATAGCACAAAACATGGGTAAATGATATCCTCCCATTTACATTACATGGTTGATGAAAAGTAAACATGGTCATGGGTTGTTCGTCTTTGTGATGAACGGCTTAATTACAATTTAATAGTAATTCACATTTCATAAAGGAAGATGTAATGGTTACCATGAGATAAAAATGATCATATTGGGAGAGAAGATATTATCCCAAAGAGATCAAGGATATCCTATGAGGGTAACACACTTATGACAAGGTCATTAGACGACCACTAAGTAGTTGCTTTCATAATGGTATGTCATTAGGGAGAGCTCAGTCACGATACTATAGTGGAATGAATTTGTGACTAAATGAGTTTATAATTAATAGCCAAAAAGCCGGAACTTATTTATAAATCATTTGAGCCCTAAACACATATGTTCAATCGGTCCCTTTGCTAGCTCGTTGAAACCAGAAATGAATTGCGTGTTTGAATCAAAATGAACAGAATGAATAGAAATAAAGAAATGGAAAACATTTAGAAATAATTATAGTTTTCTCCAAAATGGAGAAATGAAATCATTTGAAAATTATTGTGGCTTTCTCAGAATGGAAATAGAAATGAAAATAAGAAATAATGCATTTACAAATGCACATGGATTACTCAGAAATGATCAGAATAGTGACTTTATATTTTTGAGTTGTTTTAAAGCCTGAAAATGAAAATAAATCATTTGGTCATAGTGAACATGTTGGGTGGTGAAATATTAAACATATTTTTTCAAAATTTTACCAATGGTAAAATCTTCATAATTTTACTAGGGGTAAAATTGGGAAGAGAAAACTATTTAATATAAATATATAGAAGTTTTTTTTGGGAAATAGAAAAACAGTATTGGGTTGGATTAAAGTTTAATGTGCTAGGTTAAAAGTGTAGAAAGCACATATAATTCGGCCCAATATAATGAGAGGCCCAAATCTCCATCATAATATATATGAGGGGAAAACCCTATTAGCCCCTCTCCCTCTCCTAGTTGGAAAAGAAAGTTATTTTTCTATTTGAAATAAACATCTACAATTCAACAAGGGTTCTACCTTCTTTCCCAATAAATAGATGGCACCAGTAGAGCTATTTAGACAACTTTGAGAGATTGTTACTCTGCCAAAAAATAGAGAGAATTTATTCTCAACTATTAAATATATTTTTTCAAATTAAAAATTCTATCGATTTCTATTAAAGAAGAGAGAATTTTTGTTTTCATCCCAAAAAGAAAAGAACATTTTTTCTAGTTCTGTGTTTTGATTCAATTGGTTCGAGCTCACACTCGAAGCAGTTATTAGTACAAGAATAGCAGAGAAGATCGTTTGGTTGAAAGCCGAAAAACATCAACGATCCGGTTATCTGAAAACACAGATACGATTTTAGTTTAAGGTTTATTGCTTATCACAAACTTGGTCGGTTTTCAAAATTTTAATTTTTCACTATACAAGAAAACTATTTTCAAACTAGAATTTTTCCAATAGGTCTTTGACCGCCTCTGGACGTACTAAAGTCCAGAGTGTGAATACTGTAATAAAATAGAGAGTCATGAAGCGGTATCCACAAGTATACGAGTAGAGCTGTAATATAGATTTTACAATAAAGTAGGTGAGTACTCCGAGGATCGTACATTAGGGAGGCGAGTACTAAATCAATCTTAACCTAAAAAATTAAAGATGTAATTAATATTTTAAGTCAGTTATAGTATGAGAGTAAAATAAGAAATATGTTTACGATTTTTAAAATAATAAAATAAAATAACATAACATAAAAAAAGAATTAAAATTGCAAGAGATAGAGACAAATAAAGTGAATCAAATTTCAGGTTGGGTGCTCAGCTCACTTCGGCAATCCCAATTAACTATCGTCTTGGGTTCCTCGTCAACCAACTAGTCGCTACCCTAGCAGGATCTCCTGAGCTTCCACTAACATAACTAGTCAGCAATAACTACTTAACTTCCGACCTCATAGTCCAAACTGGCTTGGGGTAAAGGTGTTCACGAATAGGCAATACTAATTTTGGGTTAATTCCCACCTTGATAACTTTCCAGGTTTGTCAGGCCTAGGGTTTGTTTCACGTTCTTCCTTTTCCAAACAGTTGATCCGTTGATAAACCTACAAAACAGTTAAGAGATCATGCCTCCACTCGCCAGTCCCCCATAGAATGATTAGTTCCTCATGGCTTTCATAAACAACATGGAAAGAATGGAATAATTAATCATAGAGAATGAATTGAAATGGAGAGTTTAAGAAAGCCTGATTGATATTGATGAATAGAGCGAATCCACTGCAATTGATCTCCTTTACAATCAAATCTTTTAAAGAAAAAACTAAACTAAAATTATAAAAACCTAAAAAAGTAAAAGAACAAATCTAAACCTAAAGAAAGAATCTAAGCTAATGGAATGGTGTCTATAACGTGTGTCAGAGAGGTCTATTTTTAGCCTCCAGGTAGTCATCGTCCGTAGCCCTAGGGTAGTTGATGTTCCCGAGCTTTAGGTTTGATTGTCCAGATTAAAATGTCTCTGCTTCGTGTTTTAATCTTGTCACAAATTCGATGATGTGACACACCAGGACCTATGTTGCCGCGTAGCAACCAACATGTCCCTCTATAACCATCTTCAGAGGTATGTCGCGACACCCTTAGCTTGTGTCTTGACATTGAAGGCAGTTTCTCACTGTCTCTATTTTGCTCTCTATGTTGCGACATCGGATCCCCCATATTGTGACATAGCATCCAATATTGACCCGAAATGCCCTCTAATGGTCTCCTGCACACTCACAAAGTATGTTAGCTCTCCCTTAGGCCTCATTCGACCTTTAAGTTTAATAAAAGACTCGATGTGCACATTTTATTGAATGTAAACAAAACTAAAGAAACTAAATAAAAATATAATAAAAATGATTGTATTCAAGCTCCTTAAATGTAAAAAATAGTTTAATCTGCTACATCAAATTATGTTAGATCAAACGCCCCACACATAAATCATTGCTTATCCTAAAGCAACACAAATAAAGATTACAAAATGAAAGTGATGACCCTTGAGCAAGTATAGTACAAGTAATGATTTCAGAGCATATGACTTAGGCATTTCATGTTTACTAACAATTTCAACATGATGAGTAGTTGACTTACCACTTTTGATCACAAACATCTAAGTTCAGTATGTTACAAATATACAAGTATTAAAGTTCTCACATCTAGGAATCCATCAACAAATTATACAAGTGCTTTAATTATCCGAGCATAATACAAATAGTCGTCTCTGTGAATGTTCAGTATGATGTCCATTCATGTATAAAGATATTTAGGTTACATAGGGCTTTTTGGCTTGTAACATTCTGAGGCTTAGGATAGGTATGAAATTCAAAAACAATAAGCATCAAAAGGTTACAAATACAAAAATAGTTTGACACATCATATTGATCTGTATTCTTCCCCCTTTAGTGAACCTTACCCGCTCATCGCCTTATTTCTTCTTCTCTCACCTTCTTTATCTCTCCAAATATAGGAAATCATAGCATGGCATAGTAACTACAGCTAGCCTACGAGTTTCGGTGCACTAATGAATGAATTTTCTCTATGGTTGTGACTTTGTCACTGTTCTTTTTCAATTTTTTTCCTCATCACTCAAGAATGCTTTTTGACTTTTCAGTTACTTTTTCTACTCATATGGAATTTTGTTTGGATTTTTCTTCTTATTTTGCACTTTCAGGGTAACCTATAATCCCCATATCACACTAATCTTTCCTATTTCACTCTTTTTTTTACAGCCTCAGCCATGATGTATTTACTTAACCCTTAATATGTATGGTCAAATGTCTATAATCATGCGGTATAGGACCAAAGAAAAAGGGCATCTATAAATTAACGTTTTCATGCTCGGGGTTTGTACTGCGGTTCATCAAGAAGTGTCAAAAGGCTCAAAATCAGTACTAAAGGTGAAGTATAAATAGGATAGTTTTTTAGCTCTAGGATGTGTTTCAAGAAGTGTCAAAAGCCTCAAAATTGGTACTAAAGGTGAAGTATAAATAGGATAGTTTTTTATCTCTTGGATGTGTTTTAAACAATGCCTTAGGTCATCCCTAAATATCTCAACATGTATAAATTTAATCAACCAAACAAACACAAATTCAACCATTTATCATTCATACTAGCATGCTCATTTCCTTATATTTTCTATATCACTTGGTACAAATGATAGCTTAATACCGATTTATAGTGTAACATATAGAACTCTAGTAATCTAATAATCAAAATTTTAAAATCACCTATCATCATGTCAAACTTATTCATAAACACAAGCCACCTATGTAGATGCTCTTAACCAATCACTTGTATTTCTACAAGCTCAAGCACACAAAAAACAAGAAAAATCAAAGAAAATGTAAAAATTTGAAGCAAAATTTCTATGTTACCCCTACACCTTAGTTGTCACATTGTCCGCAATGTGTAGCCCATTAAAAGATAAGGAAAGAAATTACCCAATTGATTGTGATCGTTGTAACTCCTATAGGTAGGTGCTTCATCCTTTGATCGTGTAAAGTTCGGATATGTTTTTGTCTCCTTTGTGTTGGGTTCCTACATAGAAAATTTAAACAGAATACACCATACTAAAATCTACTTATTAATCCTACTCCTACGAAGTCTAAATTAAAGTTATCCAAAAATTAATACAATTTTTTTACAAAATTAAAAATATTTCAATCATCCTTCTCATCATCGATCTCCTCATCTTAGGCCCAAACATGCACTTCTTCTTCTTGGTCCATATTTGTAGGCCGAAACATGCTAGGTGTATAATTGGGAACCCAAATATTGTTTTGCCTCGCAAACTCTTGAAAAATTGATCTTGATTCCTGCATCCACTGAACCATCCAATCTAACTTGGGATGACTATTCTCACCAACGTCTTGTTGAGCTCATGCCGAACTTTTTGACGAAGTGGGTGTAGGAGTCATTTCTTTTTGTCGCTTGTTCTTGTCTTTTACCTGTTTCGCCCACAGCTTGATGTATTGTTGGAACAAGATGTTCCTAAAACTGTTTCGAAATAGTTTCAACGACTAGTTAATGGATGTCATATGTACAGTTGCCTTTTTGTATAAAGCTGTCACTAGATGAGGAAAGAATACTCCCACGTTCTAGTTACTAATGCATCTTCTCATATTCTAGTGGATCCATTTGCCAACACAGACCTACTTTTTCTGCAAAATATCATAGAATAACACTGCTATAAAAGAATTAATGTTAGAAACATTAAAAGTAGGTACAATTCATGTGCAAATGAATTGAATCCACATCTTAGCTTTTGGAAACATAATTATTTGATTGAAAGATACTGGGATATTGGTACCTATGCAATACTTCTATTCACCCCTTCCCTCAATTAAAAAGCTTATAATATTATCCATATCCATGTCTCTAAAATATTCTAAGTTAGTTTCATCAATGAAATCATTATCATAGTATGGAACATTATAAAAGTAGCAAATTATTCTAGAGGTTACTTTCACCCCTTTCCTTCACGCAAGTACTGTATCTCATATATGACCTTCAGTATTTCTAGACTCGTGGTCCCATAGAGATGCATAAAACTCCTAGACAATAGGGACCATGACATTATCCTTCGAGATCGTCTAAAAATGTTCCCAACGATGATACCTGACCAAAGGCCAAATTTCTTTACACAAAATCATCGATGGATCAAATCCCTTCTCTTGACTGAATGTTTTTCCTTGAAGTTCATTGAAATACTTTTCAACATTCGAACTTGGAAAATTGGAGGGAGATTGAACCATCAATGGCTCCGTTTCAATTGTTCACCTAACTTTCCTATGAGGCATGATGTTTCAATCCTAATGACTTTCTAAATAAATGAGTTAATGGAACAATAAAAATTTTTAGTTTAGGAAAGCTTAACCTTGAATATATAGTCGATGTTCGTTTGAATAACTTGCTTGCCCATGATGTCCCCGTTCCTTGTTGCACCAAGTTTGTGAAAGGAAATTTGGGAAATTAGTGGTTTAAGGTTTAGGGGATGTTGAGAGATTAGAGAGAGTTTGAGGGGGTAAAGGTTTAAGAAGTGTTTTCATTAGGAGTAAATAGGAGTTTAGGTTATAAAATAGGGTTTTAAAGGTTTAAGAATCAGGTAAAATTAATGTTAAAGTCACCGGGTTGCACAATGGGTCGGTCAACCTTGCAGAGCATTGCAGCGATGTCACGACCTAGTAGGATACTGGTTTCGCAACATAGGGGTTCCGTGTCGCAACACATCTGCCAATTTAGAGATTCTCAGGGCCCGTCTACTATGTCCTGACTTGTTGTTGTGATGTCGCAACAATGACTCTATTCTGGCCCAAAACTCTATCTTAAAGATGTTTCTATCTAAGGATAAACCTACATCAAATAAAACTTAGAATCTAAACTATGTGGTTAGTTCAGTATACAGTAATTTACAAATAGAAATTTACAAATTTTAAGTTATATTTCCAAATTTATCTAGTAGAATTTTCAATTCACCCGTGGACAATTTTTTTGTTCTATCAATATTGGTTCACTGTACGTCGTGCCATTCTACATTTGCTCATTTGTCCCGTTCCTTGAACCTATTTATTCTTTCTGTATTATAAAAGGAAACATTTCCCTTTAATTGGGAACGTCATAAATAGATGATTTTTTTCAATGCTTCCCTAATTCCCTCATATTTTCCTCATTAAGTTGATAGCCACATTTGAAGGCTTCAGTCTTACCAATAATTTTCATTGTCAACTCATTTTTCTCTAAATCAATGGTGGATATAGAAGTGTCTAGGAAAGGTCTTCCTAGTAAGATTGGTATCTCATGATCTTCCTCACAATCAAGTACTACAAAATCTGCATGATTAATAAAGCTTCGCACATTGACTAACACATCTTCTAGTACCCCCTTTGGGTGTATAGAAGACCTATTAGCCAATTTTAATTTTATTTGAGTTTCTTAAAGATTCCCTAACCTGAGTTTTTCAAAAATTGATAAAGGCGTCAAATTAATACTAGCTTCTAAATCGCATAGGGCTCTATTAAAGTGAATACTCCCTATTTCTATGGGAATGGTAAAACTGCCCGAGTCTTTCACTTTTTGTGGTACTTATCTGGATTTAATTACACTATAAGAAGCACTTAAATTAACATGTTTTCATACCTTTATTTTCTTACGCCTTGCCATAATCTCCTTTAAAAACTTGGCATACTTGGGAACCTTCGAAATTAAATTGATCAAAGGTAGGTTAACATTTAAGGTTTTAAATAGATTAAAAAAAATTAAAAATTCATCCTCGTCTTGTTTTTTTCTTTCTTCTAATCTTGATGGAAATGGGACCTTTATGATTTTCGCATCTTTAGGTGTCTTTTTTCCCGTCTCAGCTGCTGATGCATTCTTCTTATCTTGTTCAGGTCCGTCTTCCACTTCTAGAGACAACTCATAGAAGCTCCCTCCTTTCATCTATCTAAAGACAACAATCTCTCTCCCTAATTGGACTGCTTTACTAATCGAAAAAACCTTTTGTAAGAAGTTTCCAACAAGTTCGTCCCAAGTTGTGATGGATCCTAGGGCCTGCAAGTCTAGCCAAGAAAAGGTGCTATCAATCAGTGAAAAAGGGAACAACCTAAGATGAATAGCGTCATCAGTGACCCCGTTATACTTAAAAGTATCACAGAGTTGAAGAAATTGTTTCAAATGTTTATTAGGATCTTTTGTCATAGTGCCCCTAAACTGCAGATTATTTTGGATCATTTGTATCATTTCCAGTTTGATTTCAAAATTATTAGCTGTAATTGTCAACCTCACTATACTTTCCTGAACCATATCTAAACTTGATAGGACAGAGTCCTGTAAAGTTCTCATTCTGAGCCATTTGCATGCTTCCAGGTAACTGTTGTGCTGGTGGGTCTCTTAGGGCTTTATTATTAGTGTCGCGAAACAATGGATTGTCACGTGGTACGTTAACTACATCTGATGGTGGTAAATCTTGCATTTGATGCTACTGCTATTGTTGTCGACGATTCTTTCAACTATTTTCTAGATCTGTGGCTATTACAATAGGTGTGCCTCTACTGCGAGTCATACACCAAACCTAGAGAGAAAAGATTAGTAATATTAAAAAAACTGAACTCGTATCAATAGCTTAAAAATTTCTTAATTATTCATTAGGAATGTGAAAATTAAGATCAATCTAGTGATGTTGCCTCCTTGGTAGTGGTGCCAACAACTTGACCGCCTCTAGACGTACTAAAGTCCAGAGTGTGAATACTGCAATAAGATTAAGAGTTATGAGGCAGTCTCCGCAAGTATACGGGTTGAGTTGTAATATAGGTTTTACAACGAAGTAGGTGAGTACTCCGAGGATCATACCCTAGGGAGGCGAGTACTAAATCAATCTTGACCTAAACAATTAATGATCTAATTAATACTTTAAGTTAGTTATAGTATGTAGGGGTGAGCGATCGATCAAATCAAATGAAAAAATTTCGAGTTAATCGAGTTGACGAATCCTATTTTATCATCGAAACTCGATTTGAAATTTTCTTGAATCGAGTCGAGTGATCGAATCGAACATATTTGTTTGAGTTAAATTTAAAAAAAATGATTTTGAGTCCTTGTAATCACTGTCACCTAACATAATCAAATTTACCCACCGTAATCAAATTTGTTATTAACTTTCATCCCCTCATAATTTATTTATTAATCTTTTATATACATGTTAGCTTCTTTGCTAGCTAAGTTGCTTCAATTATCTTCTGATTCCTGTCACTATGTATTTTGAAATTAAAAAATATATTAAATGTAAAAAATGTGATTTTTTAATAAAATTTATCTTAAAGATAAAATGTAAAATTGATACCAATGTAAAATTTTAACACTAATATTTTATAGCATCATCAATAATTCCATTTTAACATAAAAAAATTATAAAGATTCAATACGATTAAACAATTCAATAATATAAATAGTATAAAATGTGAAATTTAATTTAATAATATAAATAGTAGATATAGATAAAATTATTACTATTTAGGTTTAGGAATTTTCTTTTTTGATGATATTAAATTTTTATTTGGGGGTAAAAGGTGAAAGGTAAAAATTTAGGGGAAAAATAAAAAGTTTTGGGGGTTGAGGGAGTAAAATTTTGGGGGATATTAAAAAAATATTGAGGGGATGGGTTTGGGGTAGAAAGGGGTGGGATGGGATGGGAGTAAAAGTTTTGGGGAAAATGAAAAATTTTGGGGGTTGAGGGAGTAAAATTTGGGGGGAAATAAATGGGGAAGTAAAATTTTTGGAGGGAAATATTCAAAAAAAATTAGAGAGGGCGAATGGGTTTGGGGTAAAGGTGTTTATGAATTGACAATACTAATTTTGGGTTAATTCTCACCTTGATAACTTCTCAGGGCTATCAGGCCTAGGGTTTATTTCACATTCTTCCTTTTCCAGGCAGTTGACCTATTGAGTAACCCTACAAAAAAATTAAGAGGTTATGCCTCCACTCTCTAATTCTTCATAGAAGGATTAGTTCCTCATGGCGTTCATAAACAACATAGAAAGAATGGAATAATTAATCATAGGGAATGAATTGAAATCAAGAGTTTAAGAAAGCCTAATTGATATTCATGAATAGAGCGAATCCACTGAAATTGATCTCCTTTACAATTAGATCTCTTGAAGAAAACAAATAAACTAAAACTATAAAAACCTAAGAAAGTTAGAGAACAAATCTAAACCTAAAGAAAGAATCTAAGCTAATGGAATGGTGTCTATAATGTGTGCCAAAAAGGTCTATTTGTAGCCTTCAGGTAGCCGACATTCATATCCCTAGGGTAGCTAATGTTCCCCAGCTTTAGGTTCGATTGTACAAACCAAATGCCTCTGCTTCATGTTTTAATCTTGTCACAAATTTGATTTCGCGACACACCAGGACCTGTGGCACAACGTAGCAACCAACATGTCCCTATGTAGCCATCTTTAAAGGTATGTCGTGACACTCTCAGCCTATGTCGCAACATTGAAGGTAATTTCTCACTCTCTCTATTCTGCTCGCTATGTTGCAACATCGGATCCCCCATGCTGCGACATAGCATCTAGTATTGACCGGAAATGCCTCTAATGGTCTCCTGTACACTCACAAAGTATGTTAGCTCTCCCTTAGGCCTCATTCATCCTTTAAGTTTAATAAAAGACTCGATGGGCACATTTTATTGAATGTAAACAAAACTAGAGAAATTGAATTAAAACATAATGAAAGTTCTTGTATACAAGCTCCTTAAATGTAAAAACTTATTTAATCTTCTACACTGAATTATGGTGATCAGTTGTAACATTAGGTTTTGTGCAAGTGCACACAGTCGTTATCAAGTAATAAGTAAGTATCGAGTTATCGTCTCCACAGGGATTGTATTTGTGCTAAGTCACTTAATTTTTAAAATTATATTAACAATTTGGTAAATAAAAAACACAATATAGTTTGAGAAGTGATGATTTAAACTAAATACAATGATCCCTAATGAAAATTATCCTAAGTATGCAAATTATATGAATGAAAGAGATTTTAGTAAAATTAAACACAATTTGCAACAATTATAACATAAATAAACTAGGACAATTACTTTAATTAAACTCAATTTATTATCAACAAGCTTAATAACATTCGGAAAAACATTCCATAGCAACTCGATCTTTCATGAGTTTGGAAACCATATTAGGTCCTTTCGGAATCCTTTACTTAGTAAATACGCATTTTACTGATCCTTATTTACTAAGGGTTTCTTAGCATTCGTGTGAGGTAACAGGGACGTGTTAGGTTTGAAACAATTTAATCACACAAATCTAAAAACTATGCAGATAACACAGCTTGGTTAAAGTTGTTATGCAACCTACAATTTCATCGGGTTAGGATCTAAATTGAGCATCCACATTTCAATTATGCGACCATTAGCCGTCGTTTGGTTAGGATCACTCAGCTAATTCAGGTGCATTTCAATCATGTATGAATGAAATACAGACTTGATTTTAATTGAAAACATGATCGATTGAGGCACAAACATTACAAGCATGAATCAAATAAATATTATTTAATCAAAATAATCATACTAGCTTAAATAAATTTAAGCTATCATTGTTGTAAACAAGAACAAAGAACACATAGCAAACATCTTTAAATTAAATTTAAAGAAAAGAAAGATTAAACCCAATTCAAAGTGGCTGTCACCCAAGACTCTTACTGGCGAGGCTCTTTCGCGTCTTTGCGTTGCTTCTTTGCTGATGGCTCTCTAAGGTGGCCGACCAAGGGTTCTTTAAGAGGCTTAATTGCTAAAATCCTTATGCAAGGATAATGAAGGGGAAAGATAGCTAAAAGAGTTGAGAGAATGATGAATGAGTGAGAGATGATTGAAACAGTGAGAAATGAGATCTTAATTAAAGGTGAGGCAAGGGAGCTAGTTTGCTAAAAAAAGGAGTGTCAATCCTTTGAAACTTCCTCCAAGAGTGGCCGACCATGAATTGAGGAAATGTGGCTTATTTTTCCTTGATTTTTGGTCAATTTGAATGCCACAACAACTGAGGACTAAGACTCGGTCACCAGCAAATCTTCGGGAAAATCTCTGATTTGTTTAAATCTTCAAGGACCTTGTGTAATTAAACCAAAAATTGATTTATGGTCAGCCATGTGCAGCCAAAAATTGGGTTGACTTGGTCCCCAATTTGGACGGTTTTGCAATAAGAAGAAAACTGTCGAACCTGTCCAAAAAAAATAAATAGTTTAGAAGACCAAATAATATAATTTAACCACTTTAATTAATCAATTTACTTACTTAATTAAAACCCAATTTATTAATGAAATATTAAAAATGAATTATTAAATATAATTTTATATTTTATTATTTAATTTAATCATGCATTGCCCACTTTATAGCTTAAAAATATAATATGCTCAATTTAATATAAAGTAAGTCATTTTATGCATAAAAACTATATAATAAAGATAAAATCACATTTTAATAATTTCTATGTCCTAAATTCATATTTTCGATTATTTCACTAATTTATTAAACAATTACTTGGTTTTAACAACAAATTTAAGTAAAAACGTGATGAATTATATAGGAAAAATCCTATATATTTTTCAGTTTACAAACCCCCAAACTTAAATCATTGCTCGTCCCGAGCAATGGTCATGTACAGCACAAGGTCTTGCTAAGGCAAATTTTTCTAAGAGTGTAAGTAGCATCAATCTTTGTCTCATAATCATGCATCAATAAATTCATGCTTATAGACCTTCTTTAATTACAAGTAACTCATATACAAACATTCTGAAAATTTTATTCTAAGTTTCAAGATATGCCAACATGAATCATAGTTTGCATGTATGTCACAACCATAGATAATATTCTCCATTCAACACAATTTCTCATCAATCAAGCAAAACAATCATAAGGCATATTTATGATCTTCATATGTTGGACTTAATACTTTCTCTCCACTAATGTAGGTGACATAATTACCAAATCAATAGGTCTTTTATAAGGTTGTAATGGGGCTCAGTTAAAGGTGGGGATTTTAAGAGATGGGACATTTCGGTTTCAAAATCTTAACCTTTAACTTGTCTTGGATTTCTCAAAATTCAACCTTTTTCTTCAAGTGAACCTGTGGAACTCCCCCAAACTTATTTTGAACTCATACTCATACATTTTCTTTTTCGAGACTGAGCAAATTTTTCTTCACTCTTTCTTTATTTTGTTGTTGTTGTTGTTGTTGTTGTTGTTGTTGTTGTTGTTGTTGTTTTAAGCATGAGCACATACATCTTTATGAAAATTTCCTCAAATGTTGATTCCCAAGACAACTTTAGTTAAGATAGGTGCACAAAATTATGATAATTTTAAAAAGATGGTACTGGCTTATAATGTAGGTTTATTACAATGAACAGGCCTTTAAGCTCAAAATTATAGTTTCAAGGGTCTAATATCATAAGGTGGTCTTGAAAAGGCTCAAACGATCCAAAGAAAAATGGTGCCTATGTCATTAGATTTTTATGTCTCCTAGGATTTTGCCTCAAGAAAGTTACTAAGTCAATTCTAAAGTTATAAACCTTCATGCATGTCTAATCTCAAGAGAAACTAAGTTTTCATGGCAAACATTACCTAAGACTAAGATCATAAAAACATTCCATTTTTCATGATAACATACAATCACATAGATAAAATCATTATTCATGCTTGCATACAAGCTATCTTATTAAAAAGAATTTCTCTAAACATTCATTTATTAAGACATACTTATGAAAGAATGATTTGAACCATACTTGAAAATTTTAAAAATTTCGAGCAATTATTTGTCTTACCCCCTTTAAAAAGAAGCAATGTCCTCATTGCAAAAACAACGTAATGAATGAAAACTGAACACCAGGTAAGGTTGTAAAGAAAGAAATGTGAGTCATTAAGACTGCTTAAATACCAAGTCTTTCCTAATAACCCAATCCGAGACATGTTAATTCCCATTGACACATCACTTAGTCTTTTTCTTTCTAAAGAAGTATTTATTCATGCTTGCTATGTTTTATTTTGCAAAAATTAAACCCTAATTACTAAAGAAATAAATTCCTAAAGACCTAAAAACAATTAAATAAATAACTAGACACGAATCCCCCTTTTTTTTCTCACTTATTCCCCTTGTCTTCTTCAGCTCCATCTTCACTTGCATCGTCAGTCTCTTTCGTCCATGTCTCAAAGATAGCATCTGGGAACTCAGGAACAAAAGTATTAGAGATATTCTTAAAAGTGTTTTAAATTGAATCATCTCTAATTTTTGCATATTTCCAGTAAGTTTGTTGTTGATTGTGCATGAACTTGCACATATCCATCAAAATTGATAACTCTGATTTCCTTAAAGTACTTGCAGAAGTCAGCATGGGAGTTGTATATTCAGGTTCAACACTTAGCTTGACTGGTTCTTCTTCTGGCTCAACCCTAGGTTCAGGGTTTTCAGCTCCTTCAGCTGGTTGAGGACTGTTTAGTTCCTTATCAGATTCTTTTTCTTCAGTGTCTGAAACTGAATCAGCTTCAGTTTCTATTTTATTTGTTGACTCTTCGGTTTTTGGCTCAGTTGGTTCCTCTTGCTCACCTTGGTTCAACTCATGCACTCTTTCTATCAACCTTTCAAGATCATGACTTGTAATACACACTTAAACATACTACCCCTTCAGATTTGCTTATGTTTTAACACGAGCCCTTAAGCAAAGTGAAGTGATTAATGATAGGAAATAAACACTTCCTGCCTTCTTTCTAGCACAATCATGAATCTCCTTGAGGATAATTTTCCCAACATTAATGTATTTTTCTGTCAAGATTGCATATAACAAAAGCATCCGTTCCATCGAGATGGTGGAACTGTGTGAGATAGGCATAAAACTGTAGCAAACAAAATAAAACCATACCTTTGCTACTGGTTTTAAGTATTCTCTTCGACAAGAATGACTCCCATACTTTCTTATAATCTATTGGGATCCCGGATTTGTCACAACATCAAGCACTTGTTGAAGAAAATCCCAATTTATATTGCTCATCATAGGGTAGTACTCATCTTCTTCAACATTAGGTAAATTAAACAAATCATTTATGGACTTAGAAGTAAGATGTACCTTTTTCTTTCGAACAATGACTTAGTAGCATCTTGCATAGTCAAACTAGCATAGATTTCTCGAACTAGTTCATCATCGGGAAGTGAACGAGCATCACGTAATCATTCCCATTTGAGAGCATTGATTATCTTTCTAATCGGCACAGGAACAACCATCACATCATTGCTCTTCAGGTTAAAACCTTTTTCCGGCATCATAGGTTAATGCTTGAAAATTGAATCAAACTGCTCTTTCACTTCTTCATCAACCACAATCGAGTTTTCAGGAGTAGTCTTTGACGATCTAGTACTTTTGCGAGACATGGTATTTTCCCAAAAATTCAGTAGAGTTTCTGCACAAGAGAGAAAAGAGAAATCGGCAAAGTAGGTATAACTTACTAACAAAAATCTTACGACAGCAAGGATGATGCGGAAACAATCTCTTTGCGGCAGCAATAGGGAATTTCAGCAAAAAGAAGAAAAGAACTAGGGTTTCTTTCAGGATTTGAGGTTGATGGTACAAAAATGAGGTTTAAGGATTTTTAGGGTGTAAGCAAATTGCTTTGAGGGATATAAAAATTAGTAGAATGAAGAGGGGTTTATATAGGGAAAAATTAGGGCAACATGTAGCAAAAATTTAGCTACATTAAAGTTACTTGGGCGGCAAGTAATAGGTGTGACGGCAAGGCATAGATTTTTTTTTCCTCCTTTTTGCTGTCTTGGGCCTCAAACACAGACTGTGTCTTAAAAAAAACTCATTAGTACTTGGGCCAAATTTGACCCCCTTTATTAACATAAAATTTAAAAATTTAAACTGAACAAAATGAAACTTAAAAATTTTAATTAGAAAATTTCTTCTTAACAAATTACATTAAATTAATTCCCAGGAAAGGCTGAAGGGGTCACAGCGGTCCCGCTTAAGTTCCAATCCCCTTAGACAGAATTAATTAAATGTAATAAATTAAGAAAATAAGTTCTAATTATTTATTTATTTACACAATGAGTCCATGAAAAATTAAGAGTCTGTTAAGATGAGTGAGGATTCAATTCGCTAATTTTCACCATCCCAGTAGTGTTTGAGACGTTGACCATTAACATTAAACATACCTCCATAATTGTCGTATAATTCAATAGTTCCGTAAGGATAACCTTGGTAGATGGTATAGGTTCCTTTCCATCGGGATTTCAGCTTCCCATGAAATAACTTCAGCCTTGAATTAAACAACAACACCTTCTGACCTTCTTTAAACTCGCGAGGTCGTATATGACTATCATGCCATCTCTTTGATCTTTCCTTACACATTTTGGAATTCTCATAGGAAAACAACCTCAGCTCTTCCTACTCATCCAATTGTAACATCCTTCTCTCACCGGGTTGCTTAATATCAAAATTGAACTGCTTCAAAGCCTAGTGAGCTTTATTCTCCAATTCTAACGACAAATGACATGTCTTTGCAAAGACTAACCGAAAAGGAGTCATTCCTAACGGAGTCTTAAATGTTGTTCGATAAGCCCATAATGCATCGTCGAGCCTTCGAGACCAATCTTTTCTGCTAGGGCGTACTACCTTTCAAGGATACCTTTGATTTCACGGTTCACTCTTTCAACTTGCCCATTGGACTAAGGGTGATAGGCAGTAGCAATCTTGTGCTTCACATCATATTTGTCAAGCAACCACTTAAGCCATTTGTTCACAAAGTGAGAACCTTCATCACTAATAATAGCTCTTGGTGTCCTAAATCATGTAAACACATGCTTATGTAGGAATCGCATAACTACCTTAGGATCTAACATCTTATCCAAAAAATGGTCCTTCCGAGTGGCTTTCAACTTTCTGTAATCAATATAGATTCTCCAACCGATAACAGTTCTTGTTGGAATTAACTCGTTACGCTCATTTTCAACAATCGTGATTCCACCTTTCTTCGGCATACACTGCACCAAACTTACCCACGAACTATCTGAAATAGGATAGATGATTCCCGTATCTAACCATTTGATCACTTCTTTTCTCACAACTTCTTCCATAATAGGATTGAGCCTCTTTTTCCCATCAATCTGAGCTCTTTCACCTTTCTTTAAAAAAATTTTGTGCATGTAAAAAGAAGGGCTTATACCTCGAATATCAGCTATGGTCCAACCAATTGCTTTCTTAAATTTCTTTAGAACAGCAATTAGTTGCTCCTCTTGATCTTTCATTAGTTCTACTGAAATAATAACAGGCAAAGTAGAACAGTCACCTAAATAAACATATTTCATATGGGAAGGAAGTACCTTTAGTTCGAGTTTAGGTGGTTCTCCAAGGTGGCTGACCGAGGGTTCTTTAAGAGGCTTAATTGCTAAAATCCTTATGCAAGGATGATGAAGGGGAAAGATAGTTAAAAGAATTGAGAGAATGATGAATGAGTAAGAGATGATGGGATGAGGGATGATTGAAAAAGTGAGAAATAAGCTCTTATTTATAAGTGAGGCAAGGGAGCTAATTTGCTAAAAATAGGAGTGTCTATCCTTTGAAACTTCCTCCAAGAGTGGTCAGCCATGAATTGAGGAAATGTTTCTAATTTTTCCTTTATTTTTGGTCAATTTGAATGCCACAACAACTGAGGACTAAGACTCGGTCACTAGCAAATCTTCGGGAAAATCTCTGATTTATTTCAATCTTCAAGGACCTTGTGTAATTAAACCAAAAATTGATTTATGGTCAGCCATGTGTAGCCAAAAATTGGGTTGACTTGGTCCCCAATTTGGACGGTTTTGCAATTAGGAGAAAACTTTCAGACCTGTCCAAAAATAGTAGATAGTTTAGAAGACCAAATAATATAATTTAACCACTTTAATTAATCAATTTACTTACTTAATTAAAATCCAATTTATTAATGAAATATTAAAAATGAATTATTAAATATAACTTTATATTTTACTATTTAATTTAATCATGCATGGCCCACTTTATAGCTTAAAAATATAATATGCTCAATTTAATATAAAATAAGTCATTTTATGCATGAAAACTATATAATAAAGTATAAAATCACATTTTAATAATTTCTATGTCCTAATTTCATATTTTCGCATATTTCATTAATTTATTAAATAATTACTTGGTTTTAACAACAAATTTAAGTAAAAAGGTGATGAATTATATAGGAAAAATCCTATATATTTTTCAGTTTACATCAGTCATCCTCAAAACCTGAAGTGGTTAAGACTTGACCTCTTGTCGTGCCACAATTTGTAAGGATTTTTAGGTGTAATCTTAGTTGGTATATTATTTAGGATGTAGCAAGTCGCTTGTAATGCATATCCCTAAAAAGATATCGGCGGTTGGGAATAACTCAACATATAACAAACCATGTCTAGAAAAGTTCTCTTCCTTCTCTTTTCCACGAAAATTTGTTATGGAGTACCCCACGCGATTAACTAAGAAAATATCTTAACCTCTATAAGGTATCCTAAGCACTCATTTGATAAATATTTACCACCTCATTCAGTCCAAAGTGTCTTTATGGGTAAACTTAATTGTTTCTCCACTTCAATATAAAACTCTTGGAATTTATCAAAAGTTTTGCTCTTGCGATGCATTAGGTTTACATGCCTATATAGAAAATATTCATCAATAAAGGATATGTAATTATCTTAACCACCTCACACACTAACGTTTATGGGACCAAAAATGTCAATATGTACTAGTTCTAAGGGTTGAAAGACCCTTGTACCATGGGAATTAAAAGTTCACTTGGTCATTTCACCTTACTAGCAAGATTCACATTGTGAAAGATGCATTTCCTTAAGAAATCTTAAGGTTCCTTCTTTCACAAGCCTAGTTATTTTATCTTGGTTAATATGGCTCAGTCTTAAATGCCAAAGGTATGCCTTATTCGAGTGAGAAGTTTTGAGTTTCTTATTACGAGTTCAGTTTCTAGCACTGGGTACATATTTAGTTTGATAAAATAAAGATTATTTTGCATCCACCCATTATAGATAAGAGACCAATTTTTATAAATTGCAATGCCATTATTGAAAGTCACAGTAAAGTCGTTTTTAAATAAGCATGCAACTGAGATTAAATTTCTCTTGAAGTTCGATACATACAAAAATTGTTGGGTCTAGTGTCCTTAGTGTAGTGATTAAATCTATATAATTTGTATTTTTTAAATACATTATTTTAAATAAAACTCTATGTGTGACATCCCAAACCCGGTCGGGACGGTCCGACCTGAATTTCAAACATCACATTAGCCACCAAAGTGACTCTCCATTTAAAACTTTATGAACCACACCAACCAACCATACACATCACACATTTGTAGAATATTTCATATAAGAAATTAGATCTAAGTGCAAGATTTTCTAAATTAATCATTTATTTCACACAATTAGAAGGAATAGGGCATACCATAATACTCAGCAGTTTCCCTTAGTTGTAAAAATTTATTAGTTCATGTAATTATCATCACATTAAACAAGTAATTAAACCATCCAGATTAGCAATCAAGCAAGCAATTATAACATTAAAAAAATCCCAAATTTAAATAGTCTGTAATGTCTATTTACAACCCGTTGAAAATTTTATATAAAAAGTCTTAGTCTAATTCTAATAATAAAACCTTGAAACGACCCACATTGTCTTCACTTCTGAGTTTAAAATCTCAACACACATACTCTAAAAAAATGTCTTGCGATGGATCTCAATTTGCCACCCTCCTCGCTAACCCGCGAACTATTTATATGCAAGGTAAAGTAAGGAGTGTGAGCTTGGAGAAGCTTAGTGAGTACACATGGATACAACACAAATATACACACCAGACATGTTAGTATTTAAGCATACTTTAAAAATTTACATATAACACAAATTACATACTCAACACAGTGATATATTGGCAATTTGTGAATATGAAACATAGTCAAATTATATACTCATCGAATAAATGGGTTTCTAAAACACACCACATGACTTATAAAGTCATACACTATCTCTATGTAAGTGTAGCACATATACTCACACTCTCCAAACACACCACGCTATCTATAATGAATGAAGCTATGCTCGACATTCCCTTATCTCTCCAATGCTATCTCTGAGCCACAATGCCAAACACATAATAAAAGGGTAAGTACTCACAATCCTATGGAATGCCAATGATATCCAATGGTGTCAAGTGTTCACATTGCCAACATATCTAATTAATCACACTTTATTACACAATATAATTGGCTCACACTACTGTCGAGCTTGCATTTAGCATTTCACAATAATATAATTTTGCACTAATCAAAACTTGTAATATCATAAAACTCATAATTCACTTATGAGTTCATGCATGCATAAGTGTGCACTATCAATAGAATTCGCATATTATAAAAGTTTGCATTATATTTTTTTTACTTTTATGTCCATTCGCAAGTACTACATAACCATATACGAATATTTATTACAAATATGTACATACCTATTTAGTGGCTTTTGTCACATCAACTTTAGCATACATTAAAAGTCTTATATACATTTATAATATTAGATAATACAAAACCTATAATCGTTTATATATTATATTGATAAATGCCAAAAGTAACATGTTTTAATCTCATTCTTAATGTGTTTTTGTATGATTATTCAATTTAAAATGATGAATTTTATCCTCCTAATCCTTTAAATTCATGTTTTTATACTTAGGAGAGAATTTGGGAGCAAAAGAAGTGAAAAACGAGTGAAAATAAAAAAATCAAAGCAAGTTTCAGGAGCTACATGGGCTGGGCCATTCCATATGGGCTAGACACATGGCCGTGTGAGCCACGCCACACTTTCATGTGCCAGGCCGTGTCAAAATCACAAATTACACTCCAAACACACAGAAAAAACACAATTTTTAGGTTTTTTTGGGCATTCTAAGACCTATATATGACAAAGATAAGAAGATGGGAGTGAGCCATCATAGAATATTCAAGAAAACAACTCAAAAAAATACCATTGAAGCTAACTCTGAAGTAGATTTCCATTAAGATTGAAGATATCCTTTTGATTTTTTTGAAGTTTGTTATGAGTTTTTTTTTTGTTTCTTGTGGTTATACTATCTTTGAGATGCTTTTAATTGCTATCATGAACTAATTTTCCAAATACCTAGGGAGATGTACCCTAAGATGGATTATGTTATTTAATTTATGTTTTACGCAATAAATACTTGGATCTTATTCTCAATTAAGTGTGCTTAATTCTTGGTTTGATATTTTTAGACTATTAATCCATGTTCGATGTGATTAAATTAAAGGAGGAATAAACCCTGTTTAAGAGTAGATCTAGCGTAATTGAGTAGAGTTGCATGCAATCCTAGAAATAGGACGATATAAACCGACCGGATCAGAGTCAAATTTAATATGGAGACCCATTGATTGAGCTAACGTGATAGTATGGGTTTTAATTAGAAAAAAATTTCAATTAATCAACCTAAAGTCAGTTGCTCTTATTCTTAAAAGAGATATTAGCAATTTAAGGATTTCTACGGATCAAGATACTAAGCGGAGAAATTGTTTAATTCAGATTGATAATGATAGGTGAAATCTAGGTAGATTCTTTCCTGGGTATTGTTTCGCTTCTTGGTTGTTAATTGTTTGTTTTCCTAATCCATTCTTAATCATGTTCTTTAGTTAATTAATTTAGTTAATTTTAGTTTTAATCAATCTCTCCAATTTATTAGTTAAATAATAGAAAAACAGTAATTACTAGTACTTTTAGTCTTCGTGGGAATGATATCTTTGCTCACTGTAGCTATACTATTAATTGATAGGTGCACTTGTCTTAGTCAAATTTTTAGTTATTTTATGACTGCATTATATATAATAAAACTCATACATATATATTATGTATAGCAAAACCACGCATATATATGTAGTATGTATGTTCAAACCCACACAAATATATTATACATATAACACCCATGCACGTAAATATAAATTTTATATATAACACCCATGCACACATATATATTATTATATATATAACACCAAAACCCATATATATTATATATAAATAACAAAACCCCTATACATATATATTATATATATACACATACCTTTTAAATTTGCACAACATGGATACTCAACAATTCAAACAAAATTGAAAAAATTTGCACAAGGAAAAAGTCGAGGTTCGCATACCATAAGTGGGGGCTCGTAAGCCTCACTTCGACTCTCTATATCTTGTAATTCATGCTAAAATACAGCATACAAATGCACTCACCTGTAGCTCACCATAGCTTGTTGAACTAGACAACTTTATGCTTGTCTTTATCCCGATTTATTGAGGCTCCACCAACATTTTCGACTTCGCACAAAAATATACATATTACTAAGCATTCAAAAATAATCTAATTTATCTCTTTGTGTTCATACAACAGCTCTCCACTCACACATACTTATTCGACTTATTTCGTACAATCTATTTCACTTAATTTCTTCTTTTTAACTTAAGTAAATCCTTAATTTCTATCTCCTAACCCCCTAATTAAGGTTTAATTATAGATCTAGATCTTTAACTTTGCTCAATTTATTTAATTAATATTTTTTTAGAAAAACATTGTCCATCCTTGTTCTCAAAAGAAAATCATTTAATTCATGCAATTATTTAAAGATATTGATAAACTGAATTTGTATACCTCTTAATCTCGTCAAAATATACTAAAAATCATTTTAAAAACACCTCTTAGCTCTTTATTATGAGATTCACCATTTTTATGCAAAAGATAACTTTAAAACCATGAATCTTTAATTTTCTTACTTAGATCTTTGAAAATTCAAATTAAAAACACCTAATAAAAATTTAATACATAAGAAAATAATATATTTACTTTTAATTTGAAAACCGCCACGAATTTGCACCATTGAGCCAAAACGAGCTAAGTTTAAGTGAGAATTTGGAGAAGAAATATTAATTTTCTTGCAAAATTGAAAGAATAGAAAGTGTTTGGATGCCAAGAAAATATAGAAGATGCAGAAATTTTTGAGAGAAAATTTTTCAATCTAGATCTAACAAATTTTTTAAATGAAAAAGCATGGAGGGAAATTGGGAAGGCAAGTGGCTTTTATAGCCAAATAATTTTTTTAAAATTGGGCTATTTACCCTCTAAGTCCTCTCCAATTTCTCTCTTGTTCTAATAACTCCCTTTTTAACAACTAGTCTTAATTTACATTTAACCACTATTCCAAAATAGTCTCTATTAAATTTTACTAATGCCCCAATTACTAATACCATTATTAATTTTTCTAATTATTATTATTATTTTTACTATTATTAACTAATTATTTATTTTATCCTATTTCAGCTTTTAAGACGCAAAACTCTATTTTTCTCTTGAGACCACAATCTGATGCCAATTTTTACTAACCTGGTTTTGGGATGTGACACTATCATTATTAATATTTTTTGTATTTTGTCTTGAATGATTTTTTGTCACGCAAATCAAAATAAAAGCAAATGTTGGCTTATTTATTATCTAACGTTTAGACTAATACTAAGCAATTTATATGGAAGGATCGTAGTGTGATAAGACATCTTATATTAATAGATAATTTAAACATAATCTTAGTCTGAAATTGAGCAACAGTAAGTGAATAATAAATAGTCAAAGGTGTCAAACAAATATACTAAATCTTATAACTCTCATGAATAGGAATATAGATAGGATAATATTGACTTCTCTTGTTTAATTTTATCTATTTGTATTGTAGGATAAGTATGATAATTAAGTTATCAACAACATATATCAATATTTACATTTAAAAAAAACAATACTCTATCAACGTAACTATTTGCATACTTCAGGCTAATCTTAAAATCTTCCTCTTAGACAAAAACTTTACCAAGCCTATTGATTTTTTTTTCCTTTTAAGATAGGGACTAATTATATTTGATCTTGGACTCTTCAAAAAAGTGCAACATATGTTCTTAATTAATCTAGGACTTCTCTCAACTTTATATTGATTTCTAAGAGTCATGTTTCAACTAACACTTTACAATGTGGTTGAATAAACTTAATTCCTTATAAGTCTTTATACTACACCAAAACAGGCTTTTAGCGGCGTTTTTAGCGGCGTTTGGATAAAAAACAATGCTAAAGATCGAGTATTAGCGGCGCTTTTTGGAAAACGCTGCTAAAGATCTAGCATTAGCAGCGCATTATGGAAAACGCCGCTAAAAATAAGCATTAGCGACGTTTTCCAGAAAGCACCGCTAAAAACCTAATCCCAACGACACTTCTGAGCTTTCGGGGATTTAGCGGCGTTTTTAATAAAGCGCCGCTAATGCTCAGGGATTTAGTGGCATTTTTGGAAAAGCGCCGCTAATGCTCAGGGATTTAGCGGCGTTTTTGGAAAAGTGCCGCTAATGCTTAGGGTTATAGCGGCGTTTTTGAGAAAGCGCCGCTAGTGCTCGGGGTTTAGCGGCGTTTTCTAAAAAGCGCCGCTAATGCTTAGGGATTTAAAATAAGTTAAAATATTTGTTAAAAATGGAAAAAATTAAAATACTATTATTTAAAATAATTTTAAAGTTTTTTGGGTACATTACTGATTTTTTTAATTTATATATTAAATAATTTCTTATATAATCGTAAAAGAGATAGTATTAATTTTAAAATATTGAATTAATTATCACTGTAGTTTAGGGTTTTTGGTTTAGGGTATATGATTTAGAGTTTAAGGTTTAGATGTTACCATTTTAAGGTTTATGGATTATGGGTTTAGGGGTTATGGTTTATTAGTTTGATATTTTGAAATTTAAAAAAAAAAACTTCATTTGGTAGACATGTAACAAAGAAATTTACAAAAAAAATGTAATAGAAGAATTAAATTCATTAAAATAAAAATAAGGGTAAACTACACCCAATGTCACTATACAATTAGTGGATTTACATTTTGATCACTCAACTGCAAAAAGTTACAAAATAACCACTTAACTATTTGAAAGTTTTCATGCAAATCACTAGAGTATTAAGTTTTTTCCTTTATAAAGTCCAGCTAGTGAGTTCCAAGTAATGATTTGATAATTAGTATGGTGGATCAATAACCATTGTCAAGTAGAAGAATATACCTTAGATCCAAGTTGATCTGACAGTTGGTGTCAGAGATCAAAGAAAAAGTTGGTTGGATATTGGTTTGCAGGTTCGTAATGTTCAAAGCTGTTTCACGAAAAAATTGAATTGTAGAAAAGGAGAAGAAGATTGGTACAGGTGGCGCAAACAAAGAAGGCTATACAATAATGATTTTCAATCTCAGTGTTCTTTTTATAACTTCATTGCTTGTCTTATAGCAACAGATAGTAATTCAGGATCAATTAAAGCTTCAACGAAGATATTGAGCTACAATGTTTGGTTTAGGGAAGATTTAGAGGTTCACAAGAGGATGAAAGCTATTGGTGACCTTATTCAACTTCATTCCCCTGATATCATTTATTTTCAAGAGGTTACTCTGATGGTTTAGGGATTATGGATTATGGTTTATGGTTTAAAGGCTGGGGTTTAAGGGTTAGGGGCTAGGGGTTAAAGGTTAAGGGTTAGGGGTTAGGGGTTTATGTTTTATAATTTAGGGTTTAAGGGATAGGGGTTAAGGGTTTATGTTTTAGATTAATTAGTGTTTTTTAATTTATATATTAAATAATTTCTTATATAATTGCAAAAGAGATAATATTAATTTTAATATATTAACATTATGATTATAGTTTAAATTATTTAAGAGATAATAGATAAACTTTATATATATATTAAATGGTTTAGGATTTAAGGTTTACTTGATATTTGTTAAATGGTGAAATTTTATATAATTAATTAATTCTTTTATATTTAAAAATATTTAATATAAACCATTTGATGTATTTAAATATTAGATTTTAAAAAATTGATAAACAAATAAAAAAAAGGTAACAGATTGATATGGATAAGTAATTATCTATTTTGGATAGGACCAAATTATAACAAATAAAAATGAAATACAAAAACTAAAAATTATAATTTTATCTAATTCTTTTAAATATTACTTAAAATTTAAAAAATTATTTATTTAAAATTTATATGAAATATTTAATTAAAATTTAATATAAAAATTGTAAAAAAGTTTAGCGTTAACGGCGTTTATAAAAAAAACGCCACAAAAAGTATACAATAACAATATTTTTGGTCCAAGCGCCGTTAAAAGTCGAGCAATAGTGGCATTGTTTTTCAAAACGCCACAAATATTTTTTGCGAAACAACCTCGTTTTGTATTTATATTTTTTTATCCCAAAATTTCAAATGAAATATTTTCTTTTTTTCCCCTATTTCCCAAAATTGATTCCCCCCACCCTCAGAAATCCCGCCTGAAATCTCTTCTTCTTTTTTCCCCATTTTATTTTTTCCCAAACCATATTGTTGCAAACTCGTAAGAATATTCAAAAGAAATTGAAGATAAGAGGATACAGCTTGAAAAAAGATGGTCTTGATGAGATTCTCTCCTTCGTCAATCACTTCCAAGATGCTGAAGATGAGACTATTGATCTCCTCCTCGACTAGCATGATCACCAATCCTGTAATTTGATTTATTTATGCTTTTCTAGGGTTTTCCTTATTTTTTTAATATTCTATTAGTATTTTTTTTAATTGTAAGCAGTGAATTCTTCCATAATCGACAAGGAGGCGGTGCACCAAGTAGTCAGTCTTCTACTGGATGCTGAAGCAGCTGAGGGGAAGATCTGTTTGAATATGCAGATGTAATTCTTGCAAAAATCTCCTTGTTGGAAATCCAGAGACTTAATTCGTTACGGAACACTTTGATAATTAGTAAAAGCAAGTAAGGAGGGAAAGACTGATGCTGGCTCTTTTTGTTTCTGACCACCTAAAATTTCATCCATGATCTTCAGTCAACGTTTGTCTCTATGTCTATACACCACTGTGTTACAATCTCCTTGGATAGTATTATTTTTATAAAAAAAGGTATTGCAATCCTTATAACATTCATTCTATGGCTTCCTGTCTAATATGTTGGTCAGTTTCCTTTCTTTAGATCATGATTTATGAATGAAAAGTAATTCATTCTTGTTGAGGTGTGCTGATTTTCAGTGTTTGTTTACAGACCATGGTTTTGATGTATGGGGCATCAGCTAATTTGAATGTAAAGAAAATGGATCAACACAAGAAGTTTAAGACTTGTACTGGAGTTCTATTGGAGGTCTTGTAGATTCATTGATTTTAGATGATAAGAGCTGGACGCTGCTTGTAGAAGCTGCAGTTGAGAATGTTGATTATTTTCTGGCTGATATTCTATCATTCTTACGATGAGAAGTCTGTTCCTGTCAGTATCATACATTTCATGCTACAGTCTAGCAGTAAACCATATATGCAAGCTAGTGATCAAGCCTATGTCAGTACTGTAGACACCTCTATTTGGAGGTTGCTAGAACTACATTGACAAATTGTTGATTTTCATTTGCTACAACTGTAAGAATGGAAAGGTTTGTTTCTTGCACTGCATTTAATATTGGTTAAATTTGTCAAGTTGTCATTTGAAGCTTGCATTTCTTTGTCACTATATATTTCTACTTTCTCTTTTGTCACTTAGGTATATAATTTCGGAGGAGCTTGGAGATGGTACCTGTGGTAGTGTGTTCAAAGCCTTCAATATAGAAACGTTTGAGATTGTAAGGAACTTGATCCAGTAGTTGCTTTTTTTATCTTTCTATTTACATAACTACATGATTTATTTTATTTATCATTAAGATATGTTCTTTTCATTTGTTCCTCATGTATGGTAGAACTTAATTCAATGATTAATATTATATACTTTGCTACAGTTAAAAAAATTCCTTTGACATGTAGGAAATTCAACTTAAGTCTTGTACCTCACCTATTTAAGTTAATTTAATGATTAATGTTGTATGCTTAGCTTCACTTAGAAGTTTTCTTTTAACATGAGGAAAGTTAGCACAAGTCTTATCTGATGATTGAAATGACCTCAATGCCTTGGAGATAGCAAATCATGAATATAGGATCAATTTTGAAGTCACTTTCTGAACCATTATGTGAATTCTTTGTTTTTAATTGGTCAGTCTTTCATGTACCTGCTGCTAATTTCTAGAGGTTACTTTAAAGCTTATATATGATTTCCTGTATACCTTTTTCTATATGTATATACATTTGAAATGAGATCCTGTTCAATTTTAACAATACAGTTTATGGTTGGACAGCTATCCTCTTTCTCTGCCTTATATTTGTCTTATTTTTATGTGTTGAAACTGCTTTGATCTTTCTTTTTATTTTATATTAGACAGAGAAAGCATTTCTCAAACAACCCAAGGTGTTTTTAAGGTGAACTAGCTTCTTCCTTTGTTATATATGTTTTACTTTGTTGCTAATTCATCTTACTCAGACCATTGTTATAGAATGTGAAAAGCCAATGAAGCAAGGAGTTCTCACTCCTAGACATGTTCGTCTTTTGCTTCACAGAGGTCTGTGGACTCTGAAATATTTTTCAGAGGTATTAATTTTCTCTTTTTCTTTTCTTCTTCGCTGAGTTTTTGAATTCTTCCTATCTTTTCTTTTCTATGAATCTGATGGAATGCAAGTGTTATTGGTCATGTACTTACGATTAGAAATATTTCTTGTGAATTGGATATTGAGGTGATTTTTCTCTGGTTTTTATAGCTGAAAGTTTGGATTTAATTGGAATTAGGGTTTTTTCTTTTAATCTTAAAATAATTTTTAGTTAAAGAAAATCAGTATTTCATTTGTTAAGGAAGATTTTTTATGTTTAAATTTGGAATAGGATTTTCAAATTCTAGTTATTAAAGGCCATGACTCTATTTTTTTTTTGCTTGATTCTTGTTATTCATGGTTTTAAAATAAATCTTATTTTTTTTAATTTTCAGTGTGTGGTTTTTCTTTAATCTTAAGTTTCCTCTCGGGTTTAATCTCAAAATCCTTGAAATTCATTTGGTTTCTGGGTGAATTTCTATATGTAAATTCTCCCGTTGCCTTGTAAATTCAGAATCTTTTTTATTTGTATGATTTAGGAACTCTGATTGCTGTTACTGTATTTGTATGATTTAGGAACTCTGATTTATACTTGATTAATGGTAGCTCGTTCAATTATTAAATAATTTCATAGGGAACTCTGGTTGGAACCTGGACACATCAAATTACAAGTTTACAAGTTTGTTTCTAGTAGCACATGTGGATAATATAATTGCCTTAATTAAGTTCATCCACTTATAAAACCTTTGTATGGGTTGCTTCTCTCTCTTTTCCCTCCCAGCTTGTGACTTGCAGTCTGTTTTGCCTACAAGAACATCTCTTTATATTCTATAACAAATTGCTCACATTAATATTTTGATATTTTTTTGGTGATGATTACAGGCTATTTATTATCTGGAAAAGGGGGAATCTGTTTTTGTGGCGGCACATACATCTGCTGGAAAGACAGTTGTAGCAGAATATGCATTTGCTTTGGCATCAAAATTACGTTAGTTATTTTGGTTTTTTGCTTGTAAATCTATAGATGTTTTGATTTTTTGTTAGCTGGAGATGTGACAAATTGCTCACATTGATTAAAAACCTCAGGTCATATCTTTTTTATTTTCAAGTTTCTGAAGTTCTATGCCGAATTTGGTTTAGTTTCAAGATTTTTTATAAGTTTTCATGTCCTGCAGCATTGCACTAAAGCTGTGTATACTGCTCCAATTAAAACATTCAGCAACCAGAAGTATAGAGATTTCTGTGGGAAGTTTGATGTTGGCCTTCTCACAGGTGATGTTAGTTTGAGACCAAGGGCTTCTTGTCTCATCATGACAACTGAATTATTAAGGTCAATGCTTTATCGAGGTGCATATATTATTCGCGATATTGAATGGGTGAAGGGGTTGCTTTTTGTAGCATTACTTTACATAGTAGTTTCATTACTTTTTCTGCTGAACGCTCTTGTTAGTTCTTTTCTCTGATTTGTGAACATGATATTTAAGATGTTTCTTTCTATTGTGACTATATGAATATAGGTTATATTTGATGAGGTGCACTATGTGAATGATGTTGAAAGATGAGGTGCACATTTATTACCTTGCAATGTGTATAGTCATAGGCAGGTTCAACTAGTCAGTTTGTTTCTCATATGCATTATTTATTTTAGTTTTGATTCTAAATTTTTATTTTTACTTTAATATTTACGACAACTTGAGTTCTAACTTTTAGATTTTAATTGTGTTATTAATTTATTATTTTAAATTCTAAAACTAAATTCATTAATTTTTATATTTAGTTTTAAGTTAAAATTTTCATAGAAAATTTAATTTAAATAATATTTTTTATTTATCCTTGAAAGTATATTTAAAGTTCAAATTTAAAAAATAAAACATAATATAATATTTATCATAAAAATAAATATTATTTGATTAAAATAATTTTTTTAAATGTTATATTTTTGGTGGCGTTTTTGCGAGAAGCGTCGCTAAAGGTTTGTTCTACAGCGGCATTTGTGGGAAAAGCGCCGCTAAAGGTATCAAGCTATAGCGGTGTTTGTGGAAAAAGCGCCGCTAAATGTTTTGATCTATAGTGGCGTTTGTGGAAAAAGTGCCGCTAAAGGTCCTGATCTATAGCGGCGTTTGTGCAAAAGCGCCGCTAAAGGTCCTGATCTATAGCGGTGTTTGTGGAAAAAGCGCCGCTAAAGATCATGATTTATAGCGGCGTTTATTTCTAAAAATACCCCTAACGTTTGCGACGTTGACAATAGCGGCATTTTTTGCGGCGCTTTCAAAAACGCCGCAAATACTTTTAGCGGCGTTTAAAAAATGCCGTTAAAAGTCTATTTTGGTGTAGTAAAATGATAATTAAAATGATAAGGATAAGCTAGAAGTAAAAAGAAAAATACAAAGACTACCTACAACAGGTGGTTTGTTATGTGTAAACCTGCTAAAACATAATGGGACGCACACTACATTGGGTGTTTGATAACCTGGAGAAAAATCAAACTAAAGGAAGTAGCACTACTTCTGTCAGATGTTTACCAAAGACGATCACACCAATTACAAATTTGAATCATTATAATATGGTAAAGAGATGTTAAATCCTCTCTTTTTCTTATTAAACTTGATTTCCAGCTTATGGAGAAGCCAATTTCTTTTTATTAAAAGGTCCAAAAGTATTACAGTTGGGCACTACACTAGATTTCGTTTTTAACCTAACCTTCCCTCCCGTTCATTAATTTTAGCTGTCTAAACAAAAATAAATGTACCCTTACCTTTGTTTAACTCCCCTCCTTTCATTAATTATTATTATTATTTATTCAAACCAAAGGTAAAAAGGATTACTGAATCATTCCTCAGTTAAAACTTGTATTTCTGCTATATATAAAGATTTTGATTGAGTTGGTGTCACCTATAATTAGGTCTCAACTTATTTATTAAATTACTAAAAAACTTTTATTTAACAAAATCATAATTATTAATTTAAGGGTAAATTTATCTTTTTATACAAAATCCAAATTAAAATCAATGCTTGTGATAGGATCCAGACCAAAAATACTAAACATACACTCTCCCAATTTTACCATTTCAACTAATGTATCATTTGGTTATCATGTTAGTAGTAAATAAATATGTTACATAACACTCTCCCAAAATTACATAATGTTAGTGTCACTCATAACCAGGTCTCAATTTAGTTATTAAATTATGAAAAGGCTTTTATTTAACAAAGTAATGAATATTAATTTAAGTGTATTATATCCTTTTATATAAAAAAGGGTAAATATCATAACTATATATGATTTTTGATTTAGTACGATTTTATAGATGAAATTTGAATTTGATTCAATTTAACAACATTATCGAATAAACATCATTTTACATTGGCATATTACATACAAAAATAATTATATTAATCCAATATGAAAATAAATATATGTATTCATTTATTTAAATGTGTACAATTGAGTCAAAATTAAAGTTTCTTGCACACATATGAACCAAAATTCAAGTTTCATGTATATAATTGCACCAAATCAAAGTTCATATATCAAACTGTACATTGGACCAAAGTTCATGCATAAATTTGATATTTATCCCTATATAAAATCCAAAAAAAATCATGCTTATGTTGTGATTTAGACATAAAACACCAAACATATACTCTCCCAATTTTACCATTTCAACTAAATAAATATTTGCTTTTCATGTCTATTCTTATTAAATATATTACATAATTGTTTTTCTCCCGTATCATGGGTCTGCCATAATTTTAATAATGTCGTTGGTTGAGTTTGTGTATAAGTCAATTCGATACCAACTCAAGAAAAATGGCAATATCACGATAAACAATTTGAGTGCATATAATATTCTTAATATAATGTATTTACCTATTTAAATTTCCTTTTACTCACAATTTAAACTACTTTTTTATTTTAATTTATTACCTATTGCATATTTATTGTCATTACTTTCAAACATTACATTTCATTATTTATTATATGATATTTATAAACGCACACCATGTAACTCCCCAAACTCTGCCTAGACATTATGTTCAACTCTAGAGTTGTTACGTAACATGATTGAAACTTTATTTTTTGAGTAAATGAAAATCGTCATAAACTTTCAAAATCCCGATTTTATTCAAAACCATTTCTTATTGTTCTATTACCAAAAATGTTGTTTTGTTTATATTTTCTAGAACTTAAAAATTTCGCAGCAGAAGACTCCTTAAACAGTAATATTTGAGAAACACAGTTCATTGTTTGAAAACCTTTAATTTGGTAGAGATGCGAATTTTGTCGACTAAAACATTTGTGCAGTATTAAGCAAAATACGAGAATAAGTTTAAAAATCCAAATAGTTCAGAAAGTCCAAAAATTTACCGAACCAAAATACCAAAATTTAAATAAATCAATTTAAATAAGTTATGACATTAACCAAGCTCCCGTTTGCACCGACTGCCTAAGTCTGAAGATTACTTGAAAATAATAGTCAAACAAAGATTGAGTTTTTGAAACTCAGAGTATATCAAAAACTTAAAGCAGTTAAATGCATATTAGACATATTATCATAAACAAATTTATAATAGAATAGAACGGATACGACAAATAATCCTACCCCCAACTGCTACATACCATCTTCGACCATCCCAACACACCATGTAAAGCTCAAAATCTGCCCAGGCCCAACAGTCCAATTACAAAAAATAATAAACCCAATTTAAACCCAAACAAATCAAAACCCTAAGGCCCAATTAGCCCAAAATCTAAAACATTTTTCAACAAAATTTTAGCAGCAAATCCTAGGGTGTCGCATGCTGCTACCCCAGTTCGTTTCGCCTCCTCACGCCTGCTTCCACTGCCGCACGCCATCGTCACGCCTCTCTGACACTTGCAGAGAAAAGTAAATGCAAGGCAACAGAAGAATCTGGCGAAATAAAGAGCAAAAAAACAAAAAAAAAATGGAACGGTTGTAATATGGCTATAAAAGCTGAAATATCCTCTTGTAAATTTTTTACGAACACAAATCAATCAATCGAAACTCAGAAAACGAATTCAAAAGGTTGATTTTAAACTGTTCTCTGTTTTTCTTTTGATTTTTTTATTTACTTGTTTTTTCTTTTTTTCTTTCAAATCTATTTTAAAATAATTAACAGAGAAAAAAAAAAGAAAAGAGTTACCTGAATTGGCCTCTGAATCCATCATCGTCATCGGCCCTTCGCCGTCGCCGGGCGCGGATTAAGGAGGGGGCAGAGGCTTTTTGTTTTCTCCTCGTTTCCCCGTTTCGGGGCCTTGGTCTCTGAACGCGCTCCAAAGCGCTGGTAGGAGACGCCCTCGCATGGCTCCAGCCACCGGGAGGTGGGGAAGCGTGACGGCGGTGGGGTTCCTAACCTTGGAACCCTAGCAGAGAAAAGGGATTCTCTCTTTTATTTTTATTTTTTTATTTTTGTGTTCTTTGCAGCAAAATGAAACTACAGAAAAAAGTTTTTTAAGGCTTTATGGTGAATTTAAAACGGCACCGTTTGAAGGAAGGAGGCCTGTGCATTCTTGCCCTAATGGGTAATTTGCGCCTTTGGTCCCTCCAGTTCTGCGGCTCATTCAATGCAGCCTTTTATTTCACTTAATTTCGGCCACAAAATTTTTCATCTGTTCCGATCTAGTCCTGCGCAAAATGATGCACATGAGGACTGGGGAATATTTCTCATGTAGTCCCTCGTGCTTTGAGCGCGCTTCATTTCAGTCCCTTGACACCCTGTTTTACTTATTTGCAAATTTGGCCCTAAATTTTTAGCCCGATTTCAATTTGATCCTTGGCCTATTGAACCTCATTTTTTATTTTATGTATTTATTTTAAAAAAAAGAAAAATCTGTTTTATTTTAATATTTTATTTAATATTATTTACTTATTTATTTTCAATTTTTTGGTCAACCTGCATTAGTTCATATTCTATTTATTATTCTTTTTTATATGTATTAGTTTGTGTATTTTATATATGCCATTATTATTACTATCATTTCATTATCTAATTACTTGCTAATCTTTAAATTTTTTTTAAATGTTGGATTCCTTGATATCATCTTTATTGTAGTTTATTATTGTTGTTGTTGTTAGGTATGTCATTCATATTGTTGTTATTATTATTACTTGTGTTATCGTTAGCATTATCCTTATTATTGTTCGGGTTCGTTAACCTTGTGATTCATGGGTGACAATGTTATGCATGTTACATTTTATTATGTACATTATGTCATGGCTATTTCAAATGTATGTCGCACTATTGTATTTAGCCACGTATAACTCCTTTTACGTATTAAACGATTTCTCTAAAAACTAATAAATTAAACGTGTATTTGTTTTTACATTTCGCTATCCTTTTACCCAAATTCGAAACAAATTTCAAAATAAGGCAATATTTTACATTTTGGAAATTCAAGAAATTGTACCCTAACTTACTGGGTCTCGATTTTCTCGTTAAACCTAAATTAGCAAAATATCCTTTTAAATTTCTAAAAGCATAAAATTTCAAAAATAAAGGTAATATTCTATATTTAGAAAATTCAAGAAATCGTACCGTAACTTACTAGGCTTCGATTTTTCTCGTTGATTCTAAGTAATCGAGTATCCTTTTAAAATTGAAAAGGTTTAAATAAAAAATAAAAAGGCAAGCTTACTCTCAAAATACGAGGTGTCGTGTCCCAACTTACTGGATGTGACATCTTGTTACTTCGAGATAAGGAAGCATTTTTCATTTTTTATAACACAATAAAGAGGGATCGTATTTTTAAATTCTTTTCGAGTTTTTAATCTTTGACACTAATACATTAAATAATCAACTAGGTACCAATTTTGGGCGTATCGAGGGTGCTAATCCTTCCTCGTGCGTAACCGACTCCCGAACCTGTTTTTCTAAATTTCGTGGACCAAAATCGTTGTTTTAATAAAATCAAATCGTTTATTAAAAATAACCACTTTTCGAGGTGATCCGATCACACCTAGATCAAAAAGGATTTGTGGCGACTCCCATTTTCGTTTTCATTTTTAAAAATCCAAGTCGGCCCCGTTTTATCAAAAAATGGTGACAGTAGCTTGGCGACTCTACTAGGGATTTAAAAAGAGAGTCAAGCCATGTGTTGATTATTTTTTGTCTTTTCGTCGAAATTTGAAAATTCGATTTAAATTTACGATCCTCTCATTGCATTTCCTATATTTTGAGTTATATTCTGTATTTTATTTTTATATCTCCGCACATTGCATTACATGACCGTTGGTCACACCTTTTTAAGTGGGAGTGAGAAACTAGTCCTTCGTGAGGTTTTCACTTCCGTGCAGGATAGTAGATCGCTTTCGGGATACATCCGTACATATGTCTTCGTGAGATTTTCATCTCCGTGAAGCCATAGGGAAATGTATTCCCCTGAACTGAACTCGGTCCGTATGAGCCTATAATGGGTGAGGATCGAGGAATCTGCTGGTTCTGGTACCTCGAATTTAGAACCAAACCGCATATAATGAGCCCTAGAAGCCTACCCTAGGTAGAACCACCTTGAACCTTAGTAGTTTCCTGAATAGTAGCTTTAATTATTAATTCTTGTATACTTTGAATTTTAGTTTATTGTTATACCGACTTGCTTTGCTTTTAACTTGATTGTGATTGCATGACATTTTCATCATAAAAGAGGTGTTGATTCGCGTTCAGTATTTAAATAGAGAGCTCAACATGGAAAGGGAGTTTCTTGGTAAAGTGGAAGATAATGCGGCCGTCCGAGTTTGGCCCGAAAAAGTTCAGCAAGAAAAGGGTGATAGCCTCATAGAAGGATACGTGCCAGAGCTATGGGACTTCACTTGAATCAGTTTAACTCAAAACAACCTACAAGAATTGAAGAAATTTTGGGACCAGTGGGGTGATGAGATCAGACAGCTCCTCTACAGTAACTATGGTGATTTGCCTTACCTACTCGATGTAAAGGTAGACAAACACTTGTTTCGAGCCCTCGTGCAGTATTGGAATCCCGCCTACAGTTGTTTCACGTTTGGGAAAGTAGATTTGGTACCCACGATAAAAGAATATACGACCATGCTACGATGTCCGAGGATCCAAGTTGATAGGGCCTATTCGATAGCAGCATATGTCCCGGCATTCTTGAAGAAATTAATGACTATTACAGGGATGAGCGAGCAATAGGTTGCAGCCCGGATTAAGCAAAAGAGAGACAACAAGTGCATGCCTTGGAAAAATCTGCGAGATCTGATCTTGGCACATCCGGATGTGAGAAAAAAGGTTGATATTTTCGCTTTGAGCATTTATGGTTTGGTCATTTTCCCCAAGGCGTTAGGGCATGTGGACGAAGCAGTTTCAGATTTGTTTGACAGGCTTGACAAGAGGGTTACACCAGTCCTAGCAATTTTGGCTGAAACCTTCAAATCTCTAAATGTGTGTCGAAGAGCGGGTGAAGGAAGGTTCGTCAGATGCGCGCAAGTGTTATTGGTATTGTTTCATAGTCACTTTTGGAAAGTAGAGAAGGTCTCCTATCCAGTTTTCTCAGAAAAGTACTCCCCATTAAAAGAGCTAGTGGCTATACAAAGACGAAACGATGTCACGGAGGAGAAATGGTTGGTGATTCTCCAAAACCTTCAAGAGGAGGATGTCGAGTGGAGAGCCCTATTGATGTTCCCTAATGAAATTTTTTATCGGTGTGGAGAGTTCGATTCGATTCCTTTGCTCATAATTTGGGGAGCCGTTGGATACGCTCCTTTGCTAGTCTTAAGGCAGTACAGATCTAAATAGTTCATACCGGCGACACAAGGGTTGGCTCGGTGAGAATTTTCATTCAAAGAAGATAATTACAAGAAGAAGGTTCGTGAAATTTCAAATGCCTAGAACCAAACCCACAGAATGAAGATACTTGCTGTAAACCCAATGACAACTCCTGAGTATAATTTGTGGTGGGGAAGAAGAATCAATGATAACATACCCGCATCAAGCCAAGAAGATGTTCGACCGATAGAAGAGCATCTACAAGTGGTTTCGTCAGAACTAGAGATCATTAAACAAGACTTTGAAAGGAGAAGTTCTGAGCTGGGTAAGAAAATTGAGCAACAAGAAGAGGAAAAGATGCGTTTGGGATTAGATGTCGATATTCACAAGCTGGAAGCTGAAAAATTAAGGAAATGGAAGACCAAGGCTAAAGAAGATTTAGATAGTCTAAAAATGGATTATAAGAAGTTACGTTTGTCGATAAGAACTGCGGGTCTGGGAAAAACATCGGAGCAATGGCGACAGGAGATCAAAGAAGAAAGGACCAAGGCTGATCAGTGGGAGAAGAAATTTCATGACGCCCGAGCTCGAGAGATCACTTTGGAGAAAAGCTTGTTAGAATGTCAGAATGAAGAAGCAAGGTTAAAAGCCCGGTAACAGAGTTAGAAAATTCACTTCACCTGCACCGTAGTCGCAACTCTCTGATCGAATTGAGAGTAAGTTTAAGTAAGATCGAAGAACTAAAGGGAAGGATAAGAGAGCTCGAAGACGCATTGCAAGATTCTGAGCTGCGAGTGGAGCTTCTAGAGAGGAGTAATGAGCAATAGAAAGAGCATTTCCATCATTCTCAAAGTCAGATTAGAGATAGAGATTACATTATGGGCGAAGCCGTGACTCAAATACGAGAAGTAGCGGATCATCTACAAACCCTAGCAGTTCAGGCTGATGTATTGAGTTTAAATTATGAATCTGAATCAAACCGAGGTCGAGAGTTAGCTCGGCTCCTGAGGAGTGTTAAGGCTTTGAGTATAAAGGCGAAGCCGTATATGTAGTCCATTTTATGTAAAGAAATTTGTTTTCTAAATCGAGTTCTTCTAATGAAATTGAATTAGAATCAATGCCTCTTTTGCATTCATGCATCTACATTACATTACATTACATGCATTAAGTTTCATAAAAGGACCCTAATAAATTAAAATTATGACAGTTACCCTAGAAACCAACAAAAATCCATCAATCAAATATCACTACGGTACTCGTCGCCAAACGAAAGCAATGGATCAGAGGTTAGAAAGATTGGAACAATTACAAAAGGAGATGCAAGATCAGATGCAGGAACGACTGGATAAAATCCAGCAAGACATGCAAGAATCCCAGAACACTATGATGAACCAATTAAAACAGTTATTGGCTGGAGGGAACGATAAAGGAAAAAGCCCTATAGTTGATGCTGGGGAGGATCACGATGACCCTGCTTATCCTCCAGGTTTTACCCCAACTAACATCCAAGCACAACCAGAGGTGTACCCACAGAGGGTACCTGTTACCATTAGACCTCAATATCTGGCTGGTGCCTTGGTACCAGTGCATTTTCAAACGGGCTTGGGTTCTAATCCCGGGGATAACCCTACCAATCCTGTGGTCCCGGATCTCGATGACGTGGTAGAAATAGAAAAGGAAAGAATGGACCTGCCAAAACAACTGGAGGACCGATGTAGATGGCTAGAGGAAAAGTTTAGAGCCATGGAGAACACCGACTATCATTGTGGAGTTGACGCCAAGGATCTGAGCTTGGTCCCTGATTTAGTACTCCCACCTAAGTTCAAGATGCCGGAGCTCGAAAAATATAACGAGACTAGTTGTCCTGAAGCTCATATAACTATGTTCTATCAAAGAATGACAGGATACATCAACAATGATCAGTTGTTAATCCACTGCTTCCAGGACAGTTTGATCAGGTCTGCAGCCAAGTGGTACAACCAACTGAGTCGTGCTAAAGTTAGTTCATGGAGAAACTTGGTGCAAGCTTTTATGAAGCAATACAATCATGTGACAGACATAACACCCGATCTAATTACATTACAGAATATGGCAAAAAAGCCTAGCAAGAGTTTCAGGTAATACGCCCAACGGTGGAGGGAGGTGGCAACACAAGTCCAACCACCCCTTTTGGAAAAAGAGGTCACCATGCTTTTTATTAATACCTTGAAAGCCTCATTCATCAACCACATGTTGGGGAGTGCTACCAAGAGCTTATCGGATATGGTAATGTCTGGTGAAATGATTGAAAATGCAATAAGAAGCGGTAAAATAGACACGGGGGAAAGCTCCAAAAGACCAGCCCCGAGGAAAAAAGAAAGCGAGGTAAACAACGTAAGCACATGTAGCAAGAGTTATTCGAAACCAATTACTGTTGGCCCTCCAAGAACGGTAGCCACTAGTCACCAAGGTCCCTCAAGGCAGGAGCCCAACACAAGGCCTAACATAGAGAGACTTCAATTCACGCTCATTCCAATAACATACAAGGAACTGTAATAGAAGTTATTTGATGCACACATAGTATCTCCATTTTATCTAAAACCCATGCAACCTCCATACCCCAAATGGTATGACATAAATGCCCAATGTGAATACTATGCAGGGATACCAGGACACTCAATTGAAAATTGTACTGGGTTTAAATGGGCGGTGGAAAGATTCATTAAGATGGGAATTGTAAAGTTTAACAACCCATCAGGACCAGACGTGGCAGGGAATCTGTTACCCAATCATTCTGATAAAGGGGTAAACGTGATAATCGAGGGTGGGAGAAAGAGAATTAAGGTCGACATTGCAGAGATAAAAAACCCCACTGAGTTCTGTTTGGAGACAAATGATAGAGGGAGGTCTCATCAAATAAGATTTAAAGGAAAGGCCCGAAGGAACGAGGACGTACTGTGAGTTTCATGCCGAAAAGGGCCATGACATCCAAAAATGCGCCGAGTTCAGAATCATGGTACAAAATCTGATGAACAACAAAGAGATGGAATTTTATGAAGAGATCAAAGGACTAAAAGAAGGAGAAGTCTATGCCTCAAGGGAAGGACATACGGGAAAGGCCCAAAATCACCCAGTGGTGATTATTTCGAGGCCAAAGAGCACAGGATCTGGAATACAAATGGCGCCAAGGGTCGTAATCCAAAAACTGATATCATTTTCTTACAAGGATAGTAAAAGAGTTCATTGGAATTATGACTGCAACGTGACAATCCCGGGAGAGGAGAACCCGGTAAACGCTTCAGAAAAGGGTAGTGATGTAGGCTTCTATACTCGTAGTGGAAAACGCTACGATCCAGGAAATGCAAGAGTGGGGTCCATAAAAGGAAAAGCCTTAGCAATTGACGCAAAGACGGCCAGAATTGAATCGCATGTTAACAAACCAGTGACTGAGAATGAGGCTAGAAAATTTTTAAAATTCCTAAAGCATAGCGAGTACGCGTAGTGGAACAACTGCATAAGCAACCGGCTCGCATCTCAGTGCTCGAGCTACTTCTAAGTTCAGAGACACATCGTAATGCGTTGATAAAAGGGCTAAATGAGACTTATGTTGCTAACGATATCTCAGTGAACAAGTTGGATCGCCTGGTTAACAATATAAGTGCCGACAACTTCATCTTCTTCAATGATGATGAGATCCCGCTAGGTGGTATGGGATCTACCAAGGCCCTGCACATCACTACCTGTTGCAATGGGTACATACTACCGGGGGTACTCATTGACAATGGATCAGTACTGAATGTTTTACCCCTGTCCACGTTAAACAGGCTGCCTGTGGACAGTTCTCACATGAAATCATGCCAAAATATAGTGAGACCATTTGATGGTACTGAGAGGAAAGTGATGGGAAGAATCGAGATACCTCTCTCGATTGGTCCAAATACATACGAGGTGGATTTTTTGGTAATGGATATCAAACCATCTTACAATTGCCTATTGGGGAGGCCTTGGATCCATTCTGTAGGGGCTGTACCGTCGTCACTTCACCAAAAGTTAAAATTGGTAATAGAGGGCCGATTAGTAACTATAGGTGCAGAAGAAGACATCATTACATCAGTTACCAATGACACGCCATATATAGAGGCCGATAGTGAAATGATAGAATGTTCATTCCAATCATTGGAATTCGTAAACGTAACATTTATCATCAAGGGGAGCAAAATTCCAACGCCTAAAATATCCAAAGCTACGACAATGAGTTTGCAACTAACAATGGGAAAGGGAGCGTTGCCTGGAAGAGGAATTGGAAAATACCTCCAGGGATGGGTCGAAGTACCGATCTTGGTTAACAAACAGGACCGTTGTGGTTTGGGGTATAAGCTTGACGCAAGGGAAAGGAAGAAGGAATTGGAGAAAAAGCGAGAGAAAAGAAGAGCACGTTTGAGCGGGATGGAAACCAAATGGGAACCAGTAACCTTTCTCCATATATCTAAGACATTTGTTTCAAGCAGAATTGTCTACCCCGAAGGAAAGAATGAAGTTACAGAAGGAAGGACTAGAAGGTTGGACATTAATACCATATATGAAGAGGAAAGGGTGGAAAGAAATTTATCGGGCATTCACCCTTACGAACCTGGAAGTGTTCTGAACAACTGGACTGTAGAAGAGATCCCTGTAACATTTAGAACTAATTTAGAGTAATATTCAGAACACTTGTTGCCCTAAGCTTGGGGGTAATAAGATTCTTTTGTAAAAGGCACATGTCTAAAATCTCATTTCAATGAAAACTTATCATCTAGTCTCACCTTGAGCAAATATTCTTTCATTCTTTTCATTCCATTTATAATCATAATATGCATACAAGTATTCTTAGATTCTTTTTATTTGGGCCTCCCTTTGTCCCAATAACAGGTCTTCAGATATCAACAAGATGAGCGACGCTGTTACTAACTTAGAGTCCCTATTTGAACAAGACATGAGTAAGGATGATCCTCAGGATTTTGAAGATGACCAAGACAGCGTTTTATCTCCGGATTTGTTAAGAATGGTGGAGGAAGAAGAAAAACAAATCCTACCCTATAAGGAATCAGTAGAAGTCGTGAGCTTAGAAGAGGGAAGGAAGGTAAAGATTGGCGCTGGCATTACCAAGGAAACAAGACGAGACCTCGTTGAGTTACTTCAAGAGTTTAAAGATGTCTTCGCATGGTCCTATCAAGATATGCCCGGGTTAAGTACTGATATCGTGGTACACCGACTGCCTATAAAGGAAGAATGTAAACCAGTTCAACAAAAGTTCCGAAGGATGAGGCTTGATGTATTACTAAAAATAAAAGAAGAAGTTAAGAAGCAGTTTGATGCTGGTTTCTTACATGTGGTCAAGTATTTAGAATGGGTAGCCAATATAGTCCCTGTTCCTAAGAAAGATGGAAAGGTGCAAATGTGTGTGGACTACCGGGATTTGAACAAGGCCAGTCCCAAAGATAATTTCCCATTGCCCTATATCGATACCTTAGTGGACAACACGGCCGAATACTCACTGTTCTCTTTCATGGATGGTTTCTCCGGGTACAACCAAATTAAGATGCATTCTGAAGACATGGAGAAAACCACCTTCGTAACGATGTGGGGGACGTTTTGCTACAAGGTGATGCCTTTTGGATTAAAAATGTGGGAGCAACGTATCAGAGAGCCATGGTAACATTATTCCATGATATGATGCATAAAGAGATAGAATTCTATGTCGATGACATGATCGTAAAATCCAGAACAGAAGGGGAACACGTGCAAGTTCTGAGAAAACTATTTCTAAGGTTAAGGAAGTTCCAGCTAAAACTTAACCCAGCCAAGTGTACTTTCGGGGCTAGATCAGGAAAGTTGTTAGGATTCTTAGTCAGCGAAAGGGGAATTGAAATTGACCCAGACAAAGTTAAAGCCATACAAGGATTACCTCCGCCGAGTACTCAAAAAGAAGTTCGAGGTTTTCTAGGAAGACTAAATTACATCGCTCGATTCATTTCACAGTTAACTGAGAAATGTGATCCCATCTTTCGTCTTCTTAGGAAACACAATCCAGGTGTATGGGATGAGGAGTGCCGGAAACCTTTTGAAAAAGTTAAACATTACCTGTCCAACGTCCCAGTGCTGATGCCACCTTTCCCGGACAAGCCATTGATACTATACTTGACATTATTCTAAAATTCTATGGGGTGTGTGCTCGGCCAACATGATGAGTCAGGACGAAAAGAAAGAGCAATCTACTATCTCAGCAAGAAGTTCACTGAATGTGAAACGAGATACTCGCCAATTGAAAACTTATGATGCGCCTTGGTCTGGACTACTCGGAGATTGAGGCAATACATGTTATACCATACGACTTGGTTAATCTCAAAGTTGGACCCTCTGAAATACATGATGGAGTCAACTGCTCTAAACGGAAGGATGGCCCGGTGGCAAATTCTACTGTCTGAATTTGACATAGTTTATGTGAATCAAAAGGCCGTAAAAGGAAGCACAATAGCGAACTTTTTAGCTAGCAGAGCCTGGGAAGATTGTGAGCCTTTGAACTTCGATTTCCCAAATGAGGATCTTATGTATGTGGCAACTGCTGAAGCAAATACACAAGAAGGCAATGCTTGGAAATTAAATTTTGATGGAGCCTCAAATGCTGTGGGTAATGGGGTCGGGGCAGTCTTAGTATTTCCAGACGGTGATCATTATCCGTTCACTAGCAAATTAGATTTTGACTGCACAAATAACATGGCGGAGTATGAAGCATGTATCATGGGAATCCGTACGGCTATTGAGTGCAGGATCAAGGTGCTTGAGGTATATGGGGATTCTGCATTAGTAATTTATCAGCTCAATGGCGAACGGGAAACAAGAGACCCCAATTTGATTAGTTATAGAAAGCTAGTCCTAGAATTAATTAAGGAATTTGATGACATCACTTTTTGTATCTCTCACGAGATGAGAATCAGATGGCCGACGCTCTGGCTACTTTGGCCTCTATGATTAAAGTAAATAAACAAGAGGATGTGAAGCCTATCCAAATGAGCATTTATGAGGTTCCAGCCCACTGTTGTAACGTTGACAGAGAAGAAAGAAAAGACGACCACCCTTGGTATCAAAACATATTGCGATACGTGAAAAATCACGAATACCTAGACCAAGCAACTGAGAATGACAAGAGAACGTTGAGGAGGCTGGCTAGTGACTACGTCTTTGATGGCTTGTACAAAAGAGGAAAGAATCAGGTGCTGTTAAGATGTGTGGATGCTGTGGAGGCCAAGCAGATCTTGGAAGAAGTTCATGATGGTGTTTGTGGAACACACGCTAATGGTTTTACAATGGCTAGGAAAATCATAAGATTCGGATATTATTGGTCCACCATGGAATGAGACTGCATCAAGTATGCTAAGAAGTGCCATAAATGCCAAATTTACAGAGACAAAATTCATGTGCCTCCCTCACCTCTTCACGTCATGACTTCTCCATGGCCTTTCTCCATGTGGGGCATGGACATCATTGGGCTGATATCACCGAAGGCTTCAAATGGACATTGTTTCATCTTTGTAGTAATTGAATACTTTACTAAGTGGGTAGAAGCTACTTCTTATGCCAACGTCACCAAATCAACAGTCAGTAAATTTCTAAAGAATGAGATCATATGTCGGTATGGGATGCCCGAAAGAACTATATCTGACACCGCATTGAACTTGAACAACAGCACGATAGCGGAGGTTTATAGTCAATTCAAGATCAAGCACCACAACTCATCGCCATATCGTCCAAAAATGAACGGCGCGGTGGAGGCAGCCAATAAAAATATCAAGAAGATTGTGGGGAAGATGACTGAGACCTATAGAGATTGGCACGAGAAGTTACCATTCGCCCTCTATGCTTATCGTACGTCTGTCAGGACTTCTATTGGGGCAACACCATTCTCTTTGGTTTATGGAATGGAGGCGGTGCTACCAATTGAGGATGAAATTCCCTCTCTCCGAGTTTTGTCAGAATTAAAGTTAGACGAAGTAGAATGGGTCCAATCCCGATATGATCAGCTGAACTTGATTGAAGGAAAGAGGTTAAGAGCTATCCGTCATGGTCAAATGTACCAGAAACAAATGATACGAGCGTTAATTTTGACTGAAATGGATGGCAAAAGCTTGCTCAATCCTGTGAATTCGGATTCAGTGAAGAAGTACTTCGTCTAAAAAAAAGGAGAGGCCAAGGCAAAAACCCGCAAAGGGCGCTTTGAGACCAAAGGGTTTTTGAATTGAAAACCCAGGAATGGGCAGTTCAAATTTTGATCGAAGGAGGGGCATGTGGTAGTCTTGTCCTCTTTGAATTAGCAAAAAGGGGATATGCTACATCTTGGGGCATCAACAAAATCTTCTAGAACTTCTAGACACATATCAAGTTCAAAAAGGGCCAGCAAGAAGTTTATACGGAGAAGCTCATGCCGCGATATCTGGGACACTTGTTTTCATCTTAGTCATTTTTGTATCTTAGCAAAATTTGCTATCTTGACTAATTTGTTCATTTAGAGTTTTGCTCTCAATAAAATTCTATCTTATCCATTGTGATAATCTTTTTCGTCTTATTCATCTCGTATCTTAGCAAAATTTGCTACCTCGATTGATTTGTTTGTTTAAAGCTTTACTCTCAACAAAATTTCATCTTGTCCATATTGATAATCTTTTTCAAGCATTTTTCATTGAAATAACGATTAATGGACTGACAATATTCAAGCAGAAGGAGTTCTGCTTATTACTCTGAAAGCTTCTAAATAGTACGAGGACTTGAAACAGGGCTATTGTTTAGAACTAACCGACTTAAGGGTTAGAAGCATTGGAGAAAGAATAGTCTAAATTGCGACAATTTCTTTGGTTTTTCTGTCAAAGATACCAGCTGAACAAGCATCAGTGATAGAACCTTGACGAACAACGAGTAATGACAACCTAAACAGTAAAAGATGATCATTCTCGAAAAATGACATTCTGCATTCATACAAATATCATTCAAATCAAATATCATTCATACACATCTAGTTAGGAGCATTTGATTCATTCTAATCATAACATCCTAAACACTAGGCATAAATAGGTCCATGAAATGGATTTTGCAGGTCATGTTCCCCAAAGAACAGATCAAAGAAACAGATCCTCTACCCCTGAAGTTACACTGGGATGGATTAAAGTCATTAAAACAGATCTTGTCTTCATGTATTGGCGTGAAGTAGATCAAAGATAGCAGGTCTTGTCTTCCTATATTGGTAGGAAGTGGATCGAAGATGCAGATCTTGTCTTCTTATATTGGTAGGAAGTGGATCGAAGATGTAGATCTTGCTTTCCCATATTGGTGGCAGAGTAGATCGAAGAAAGCAGATCTTGTCTTCCTGTGTTGGCAGTAAAATAGATTAAAGATAGCAGGTCCTGTCTTCTTATATTGGTAGGAAGTGGATCGAAGATGCAGATCTTGTCTTCCCATACTAGTGGCGAAGTAGATCGAAGAAAATAGATCTTATCTCTCTGAAGTTGCAGTAGAGAAGATCTTATCAAACATTATCTCTCTGGCGATACAGTGGAACAGATTGAAGCTACAACGGCGAATCTTGCTTCCCCGACATTGCAATTAAAAAGATTGAAGTCGCGATGGTGCATTGTACTTCCCTGGCGATGCAGTGGATCATATTGAAGCTACGACGACGAATCTTGCTTCCCTGACATTGCAATTAAAAAGATTGAAGCCGTAACAGCGAATCTCACTTTTCTAGCAGTAGTGGAGCAGATCGCATCAAGTCTTATCTCCCTAAGCAGTAATGGAGCAGACAAAAAAAAACCAATCCTATCTCCCTGAAGTTGCAGTGGAGCGGATTAAAACCACAGACCTTATCTCCTTGAAATTGCAATGGAGCAGGTTGAAGATACAAGTCTTATCTCCCTGAAGTTGCAGTGGAGCAGACTAAAACCACAAATCTCATCCCCATGGAGTTACAGCAGAGTGGATCGAAGCAACAAGGCGCAGTGGATTGGAGCAGTACAAAGAAGTCAAGACTCGACGGGACCGGGCAATTTTGGCCTTTCTTAAAAGTCTTTGCTTTATTCCCGTTGCACGACAATGAGCAAAGAGGGGCAGCTGTAAAGCCCAAAATCTGTCCAGGCCCAACAGTCCAATTACAAAAAATAATAAACCCAATTTAAACCCAAACAAATCAAAACCCTAAGGCCCAATTAGCCCAAAATCTAAAACATTTTTCAGCAAAATTTCAGCAGCAAATCCTAGGGCACTGCATGCTGCTACCCCAGTGTCATTTCGTCTCCTCACGCCTGCTTCCACCACCGCACGCCATCATCACGCCTCTCTGACACTTGCAGAAAAAGTAAATGCAAGGCAACAGAAGAATCTGGCGAAATAAAGAGCAAAAAAAGGAAAAGGAACGGTTGTAAAATGGCTATAAAAGCTGAAATATCCTCTTGTAAATTTTTTACGAACACAAATCAATCAATTGAAACTTAGAAACCGAATTCAAAAGGTTGATTTTAAACTGTTCTTTGTTTTTCTTTTGATTTTTTGTATTTACTTGTTTTTTCTTTTTTCCTTTCAAATCTATTTTAAAATAATTAATAAAGAAAAAAAAAAAAAGAGTTACCTGAATCGGCCTCTGAATCTGTCATCGTCATCGGCCCTTCGCCGTCGCCGGACGCGGATTAATGAGGGGGTAGAGGCTTTTCGTTTTCTCCTTGTTTCCCCGTTTCGGGGCCTTGGTCTCTGAACGTGCTCCAAAGCGCTGGTGGGAGACGCCCTCGCATGGCTCCGACCACTGGGCGGTGGGGGAGGCGTAATGGCGGCGGGGTTCCTAGCCTTGGAACCCTAGCAGAGAAATGGGATTCTCCCTTTTATTTTTATTTTTATTTTATTTTTGTGTTCTTTGCAGCAAAATAAAACTACAGAAAAAAGTTTTTTAAGGCTTTATGGTGAATTTAAAACGACGTCGTTTGATGGAAGGAGGCCTGCGCATTCTTGCCCTATTGGGTAATTTGCGCCTTTGGTCCCTCCAGTTCTGCGGCTCATTCAATGCAGCCTTTTATTTCACTTAATTTCGACCACAAAATTTTGTGTCAGTTCCGATCTAGTCCTGCGCAAAACGATGCGCATGAGGATTGGGGAATATTTCCCATGTAGTCCCTCGTGCTTTGAGCGCGCTTCATTTCAGTCCTTTGACACCCTGTTTTACTTATTTGCAAATTTGGCCCTAAATTTTTTTCCCGATTTCAATTTGATCCTCGGCCTATTGAACCTCATTTTTTATTTTATGTATTTATTTTACAAAAAGAAAATCAGTTTTATTTAATATTTTATTTAATATTATTTACTTATTTATTTTCAATTTTTTGGTCAACCTGCATTAGTTCATATTCTGTTTATTATTCTTTTTTATATGAATTAGTTTGTGTATTTTATATATGTCATTATTATTACTATCATTTCATTATCTAATTACTTCCTAATCTTCAAATTTTTTTAAAATGTTGGATTCCTTGATATCATCTTGATTGTAGTTTATTATTATTGTTGTTGTTAGGTATGTCATTCATATTGTTGTTATTATTATTACTTGTGTTATCGTTAGCATTATCCTTATTATTGTTCGTGTTCGTTAACCTTGTGATTCATGGGTGACAATGTTACGCATGTTACATTTTATTATGTACATTATGTCATGGCTATTTCAAATGTATGTCGCACTATTGTATTTAGCCACGTATAACTCCTTTTACATATTAAACGATTTCTCTAAAAACCAATGAATTAAACGTGTGTTTATTTTTACATTTCGCTATCCTTTTACCCAAATTCGAAACAAAATTCAAAATAAGGCAATATTTTGCATTTTAGAAATTCGAGAAATTGTACCCTAACTTACTGGGTCTCGATTTTCTCGTTAAACCTAAATTAGCAAAATATCCTTTTAAATTTCTTAAAGCATAAAATTTTAAAAATAAAGGTAATATTCTATATTTAGAAAATTCGAGAAATCGTGCCCTAACTTACTGGGCTTCGATTTTTCTCGTTGATTCTAAGTAACCCAATATCTTTTTAAAATTGAAAAGGTTTAAATAAAAAATAAAAAGGCAAGCTTACTCTAAAAAATACGAGGTGTCGTGTCCCAATTTACTGGATGTGACATCTTGTTACTTTGGGATAAGGAAGCATTTTCCATTTTTTATAACACAATAAAGAGGGATCGTATTTTTAAATTCTTTTCGAGTTTTTAATCTTCGACACTAAGACATTAAATAATCAACTAGGTACCAATTTTAGGCGTATCGAGGGTGCTAATCCTTCCTCGTGCGTAACCGACTCCCGAACCTATTTTTCTAAATTTCGTGGACCAAAATCGTTTTTTAATAAAATCAAATCGTTTATTAAAAATAACCACTTTTCGAGGTGATCCGATCACACCTAGATCAAAAAGGATTGCTTGCGACTCCCATTTTCGTTTTCATTTTTAAAAATCCAAGTCGGCCCCGTTTTATCAAAAAAATGGTGCCAACACACCATATAGGTATAAAACACTCATTTATCCCTACACACCACTTAGTGTCAATAGGACACTTTACAGAATAGTTGCAACTAAGCTGCCGGATCAATAGGCGAATTATCGCATATTTACAGAACCACTTCCTGCACATGTTATTTACAACCCAACCCAGATGCAGATAACGAAAATAATAAATGTCATACATATTGAAAGCAGGAATTATAGATGCTATAGTTTTACATGCACGACATATCAGATACACATCATATACTTAACATCAATTTTCGGGTTTATTTATCAGTCGGCAACTTAATTACTCTTACTGATAGCAAAAACTATACTAACAGATGTCCAAATTTCATGTTATACAATACATTTACTCATATACCGAACCTACAGAAGGCCCACAGTCGATTCGGACTTCGCATACCCTAGGGAAAATTTTAGAATTTTCGGTGCACAAGCCCATGTGGCCGACACGGCCCAAATGGCCAGCTTGTATGGCCCACACTGCCGAAATAGCCCATACCATGTGCCACACACGGTCCAGCACACGGTCTGTCACATGGCCGTGTGGCGTTGATAGTGAACTTTTTCGGCTTTCGTTGATTGCATTTTTTTGTGTTTTTGATATACACCTGGGTATTTTCTGATGTTGATTCAAATACGAGTAATCTCTGAACCTAAATTGACAATTAACCCATCCAATTTCAATAATTATTCGCGAAATCGTAACTAATAATCGACCCCAATCAAACTAAAACAACCATTCATAACACATCCACACACTTATCGATGAACGAACGGCTACTACAAAAATTCTAAATTGCTGGAGAGTCACCCACTGCCTCTTGTACTACTCCTAAAGAAACGCATTAGAATTAATACAATATCACTAAACCGATTTAACGTAACCCAACTTCCAACACAACTACAAATAGCGCATAATATACTGAACTTAAACATCTTACTCTTGGATTTGCAGTCAAAGGATCACAAACATTGCTTCAAGAATTAACAGCAACCAAACCATTAAAGAAAATTCCCAAAACAAGAAACAAAAGAACAAAAGAAAAGATAAATGCAAAATGCAAATTTTGAAATTGAAATTTGCGACGTGGGTTAAGGAAATAACAGAAGTGATAAACGTGGGTTTTGATTTTTAATAAAAAAAATAAAACAAAAATAAAAATGGAATTTATTGAAAAAGGAAAGGATAAAAACAACATATATTAAATACTTTGTTTTATTTTTTATTTTTAAAAAACCCAAAAGATAAAACCTTATATATTTATTACTTGATATTATTATTATTATTTTAAAACAAACTCATTTAAGATCAACTCCAAAATTTTTGACAACAAAACATATTTTATTTTAAATCAAATAGGCCTAGGAACAAAAACGATTGAATTTTGAGATTTGAACCCAAAACCCTAAACACATAATTAAAGTCCTTAATTATTGAAACAGATACTTGCTAATGATAAAATCTAACAAACCACGAATACTAATTTTGGGGCGTTACAACTCCCCCCACAAAAGAAATTTTAACCCCGAAATTTACCTGATTCAAGCAAATGAGGATATTGCTGACAAATCGAGTCTTCAAGTACCCACGTGGCTTCCTCTGTGCCAAGATTCCGCCACAGAACCTTTACCAAAGGAATAGATTTCCTCCTCAAAACTTTAACGTCTCGATCCAAAATCTAAACCAGCTCCTCCTCAAACGACAAATCCGGTCTAACCTTAATCTCCTCAACATAAACAATATGAGATGGGTCAGACCGATATCGCCTCAACATAGAGACGTGCAACACATCATGAATATGGTCCAACTCTAGAGGCAGATCCACTGATAAGCAATCAGACCCACACGTTTCAAAATCCAATACGGCCCAATGAACCTAGGCTCAAGTTGCCCTTATGTCTAAATCATAGAACCTTCTTCCATGGGGACACCTTAAGGAAAACATAATCACCAACAGAAGACTCGATGTCCCTCCTTTTCAGATTCGCATAAGACTTTTGTCTATTAGAAGCCACCTTAAGACGATCCCGAATTAGTCTAACTTTATCCTCAGTCTTAGAAACCAACTCAGGACCCAAAACTAGTTGCTCACCTAAATTAGTCTAACACAATGGAGTACAACACTTACGACCATACAGAGCCTCATAAAGTGCCATCTAGATACTGGACTGGAAACTATTATTGTAGGCGAACCTGGCTAACAACAGAAACTCCTCTCAACTACCTCAAAAAGCGATCACACAACTCCAAATCATATCCTTTCATATCTGAATCACCCTCTCGAATTGACCATCTGTCTAAGGATGGAACGTAGTACTGAAGTTTAATCTTGAACCCAAAGCCTCATGAAGCTTCCTCAAATCTGGAATTGAAAGAAGGATCTCTATCAGAAATAATCAAGATCGAAACCCCATGAAGTCTCACAATTTCAAAAACATATAACTTGGTCAATTTCTGAAAAGAGTAGTCTGTCCTAACAGGAATGAAATGGGCAGACTTGGTCAACCAATCACGATGACCCATACAGAATCCTTCTTAGTGGGTATCAAGGGCAACCCACTAACAAAGCCCATAGTCACACATTCTCATTTCCATAAGGGAATCTTAACAAGTTGAAGTAAACCCAAAGCCAACTGTTGTTCAGCCTTAACTTGATGGCACGTCGAACATCGAGAAACAAAATTCATTACCTCCTTTTTTCAAACTAGGCCATCAGTACAACTCACAAAGATCTTGATACATCTTTTTCCTCCGAGATGCATAGCATAGAGGCTACTATGTGCTTCCCGCAAAATGGACTGCCTCAAATCAAAATCTTTAGGCACACAAATCCATTCTCGAAAACATAGAACCCCACCACTATTTAGCCCAAAATCAGAAGTACTATCATCCTAAATCAGACAAAATCGCAGTACCAAAGAATCATCCCCCAACTACTTAACCCGAATCTGCTCAATCCAAGTCGACTTAACCTGCAGCTCGGCTAATAGACTATCATCCTTAAACAAACTTAGGTGAGCAAATATCGCCCTCAAATCAAACATCGCTCTATGACTAAGAGCATCGGCCACCACATTAGCCTTACCGAGATGATACTTAATAGTGCAGTCGTAATCCTTAAGAAAATCAATCCATCTACATTGCCTAAGGTTTAACTCTTTTTTAGTAAAGAGATACTTGAGGTTTTTGTGAACGGTGTAAATGATACACCTCTCACCATACAAATAATGGATCTAAATTTTTAAGGCGAAAACAACTGCAGCCAACTCAATATCGTGTGTAGGATAGTTGCCTTTGTGTGACTTAAGCTGTCGGGATGAATAAGCTACAACCTTATTGTCTTGCATCAAAACACAACCCAAACTGACGTGCGAGGCATCACTGTAAACCACGAATTCCTTTCCAAATTTAGGTTGTATCAAAACAAAAGCGTGACTCAAAACAGATTTGAGCTTCTCAAAGCTCAATTATTGTTCATTAGTCCAGACAAACGGGGCATTCTTACACAACAACTTAGTCAAAGGAGTTGCGATAAGTGAGAACCCCTCGACAAATCTTCGATAATAAATCGCTAGCCCAAGGTAACTACGGATCTCAGAAACATTCCTAGGTTGTTTCCATTCAAGCACAGCATCGATTTTCTTAGGATCAACTCGAATCCCCTCAGCAGAAACCACATGACCTAGAAAAGTTATCTCCCTCAACCAGAATTTGCATTTGCTCAACTTAGCGTAGAGTTGTTTCTCTCTGAGTATCTGAAGAACTACTCTAATATGCTCATCATGATCATCTTCGATCTTAGAGTATACCAGAATGTTATCCATGAAGACCATAATGAACTAATCCAAATACGGTTAAAAAACCCGGTTCATAAGATCCATGAATGTAGCTAGAGCATTCATCAAATTAAAGGTCATGACTAAGAACTCATAGTGCCCACAACGAGTCCTAGAAGCAGTCCTATGAACATCGACCTCCTTAACCTTAAACTGATGGTACCCAGAATGAAGATCTATCTTAGAGAACACAGAATCCCCACGAAACTGATTGAACAAATCATCAATCCTCAGAAGCGGGTACTTGTTCTTTATCATCAATTTGTTCAGCTAACTGTAATCTATACACATCCTCATAGTACCATATTTCTTCTTCACAAACAGAATTGGTGCCCCCCACGGAGACACACTAGGACGAATGAACCCTCGATCAAAGAGTTTTTAAAGCTGAGCCTTTAAATCTATAAGCTCCTTTGGTGTCATACAGTAGGGAAAAATAGACACCGGAGTAGTTCCCGATAGAAGCTCGATACTGAACTCAACCTCTCAAATCGGAGGCAAACCCGACAACTCCTCAGGAAAAATATCTGGAAACTCCTTAACCATTCAAATGCCCCCAACAGACGAACCCACAGAAGTTGAGTCACTTACAAAAGCCAAATACGCTTCACACCCCTTACGAACCACCTTTTCAGCCATAAGAGCGAAGATCACATTGGATAAGTAATCCCAATACTCACTGATCAAAAATACTTCTATGCCATTTGTAAATTTTAAAGCCACCCTTTTAGTAGCACAGTCCAAACTGATCCAATACTCCACGAGCCAGTCCATTCCCAAAATCAGATCGAATTCCCCAAATGGTAGCTCCATCAGATTAGCTAGAAACACAACCCCTTGTATCTCTAATGGTAAGTTCCTATAAAGTTTATTAACCCGAACTAATTGACCCAACAGACTAAGTACAGTAATCTTTCCAGAAATGCTCTCAACAAAAATCTCCAAGTTTACAGAAATAGAACTAGCTACATAAGAATGTATTGATCCTACATCTATCAATGCAAAATAGGGAGTAGTATGAATAAAGAACGTACCGACAATAACATCTCTGGCGTCTCTGTCCTCATGTCATCTAGTAGCATATACCAATGTAGGCTGCCACGCCTCAGTCTGATTAGCACCCTACCCTGTGCTCTCTGACCTCTGCCCATACCATTACCACCCCTAATCGAACCACGGCCCCCAGGCAGTTGTTGAACTGGCCGTTAAGGTTGAACAAATCCAGGAGCTGGAGCTAGCATCTGATTAGAATGCTATGGACAATCCCTAATGTGGTGCTCCATCGACCCACATCGTAGACACACTCCCGACCTCCTCTAACATTCCCCCGGGTGATGTTACCACAATCTCTACATAGTTGAACCATGATAGGTGCAGTTGGAACCTCAACCCTAGAAGGCCCATCAGATCTGGCCCATTTTTTAGGCCTCTTAATAGAATTAGAGGACTCCAAATCCCTCCTATTCTTGCCCCACTCACATACATTATTTTCGTGCTCAATGCACTTAACTTCCTTAGCAATTTTCGCCTTGTCCACCAAGACGACAAATATCCGCTCCCTCTGCGGAGCTATCAGAACCTTCGTATTATCCCTAAATCCTTCCTCAAAGCGAATGAACTTTTCATATTCAGTTGATACCATCCCACGAGCATATCGGCTCAACCTTAAAAATCCAGCCTCGTATTCGGCCACAGTTCTATCTCCTTGGGTAATGCTCATAAACTCACATCTACGAGCATCTACATAATTCCTCCCACATATTTACTCTGGAAAGCGCTTTTGAAGTGTTTCCAAGTAATCTGATCCAGTTGACTACCCTCCTCAACCGTCAACCACCACTAATATGCCTCATCGCAAAGTAAAGATACTGTACCCATCAATTTCGACTCAATGGTGCAGTCTATGTCATTCACAATCCTCTCTATGGCCTCCAACCAATATTCGGCCATAACCGGGGGGACTCTAGTGATACCCCTAAACAACTCAACGCCATTAGAATGGAGTCGTTCAGTTACCGACCCATGACTCCCAGAACTAGAATGAGTCTCAACGACCCTCTCAAAAATTTTAAGCATGGCTTGGGACAATGCGTCATCCCTAGTCGAGCGACTTTGAGACCCAATCTTAGCAGTAGGTGTAGCTGGTGTCTCACTCGTATCCAGATTGGGCATACTATCCATCGAGGATGACTCAGCTCGAGCCCTTTTACGGCGCCTGTCGCGCTTACGAGTACAACGACCATGAGTTCCACGTGCACTTATAGTTCGTTTAACTATATTATAAAGTTTTATGTATTAGTTCAGATGTTTCATTAACAGACATTTTATGCTCTAAATATTATCAGAAGAATTTATTGAGTTTCATTTTAGTCTAACTATTTTAGAGTAGTTCTAATGGTTTCAGAGATTTCTAAACTAAGATTTTAACTAAGTCAGAAGTACTTGCAGGAGCGGTATTTCACAGATTTTGTTTCAAATTAATGCAGAAGTATACCTTACTCAGAAAATAATTTTCACAAAAATTTTGATCCTAAATTTCACAGCCCGAGTTTTACAATATGGCTTTGATACCACTAAATGTAACACCCAAAACACAGCCTAGACAGTATGGCCAACTCTGGAGTTGTTACTTAACATGATTGAAATTTTGGTTTTTGAGTAAATAGAAAATCGTCATAAACTTTCAAAATTCCGGTTTTATTCAAAATCATTTCTTAGTGTTCTATTACCAAAAATGTTGTTTTGTTTATATTTTCTAGAACTTATAATTTTCGCACCGGGAGACTCCTTAAATAGGAATATTTGAGAAACACGATTCATTGTTTGAAAACCTTTAATTTGGTAGATATGCGAATTTCGTCGACTAAAACATTTGCGCAGTACTAAGCAAAATAAGAGAATAATTTTAAAAATCCAAATAGTCCAAAAAGTCTAGAGAGTCTAAAAATTTACTGAACCAAAATACCAAAATTTAAATAAATCAATTTAAATAAGTTATGACATTAACCGAGCTCCCGTTTACACCGACCCGCCTAAGTCTGAAGATTACCTGAAAATATCAGTCAAACAAAGAGTGAGTTTTGAAACTTAGCGTATATCAAATAACTTAAAGTAGTTAAAAGCATATTAGACATATTATTAGAAACGGATTTATAACAGGAATTATACATGCTATAGTTTTACATGCACGACATATCAGATACACATCATATACTTAACATCAATTTTCGGGTTTATTTATCAGTCGGCAACTTAATTACTCTTACAGATAGCAAAAACTATACTAACATATGTCCAGATTGCATGTTATACAGTACATTTACTTACATACCGACCCTACAGAAGGCCCACGGTCGATTGGGACCTCGCGTAAGACTATAGGTAAAATTTCAGAATTTTGGGCCCACACAACCCAAATGGCCAGCTCCTGCGGCCCACACGACCCACACACACTCGTGTAGCTCACACGACCCAAATAGCCTTGTGTGTCACAAATGGTCCAGCACACGGTCTGTCACACGGTCGTGTCGCATCGACAGCGAACTTTTTTGACTTTCGCCGATTGCTTTTTTTTGTGTTTTCAATACACTCATTGGTATTTTCTGATGCTGATGCAAACACGAGTAATCTCAGAACCTAAATCGTAACTAATAATCGACCCCAATCAAACTAAAACAACCCTTCATAACACATCCACACACTTACTGATGGATGAACAACTACTACGCAAATTCTAAATCGTTGGAGGGTCACCCACTACCTCTTGTACTACTCCTAAAAAAATGCATTAGAATTAATACAATATCACTAAACTGATTTAATGCAACCCAACGTCCAACACAACTACAAATAGCGCATAACATACTGAACTTAAACACCTTACCCTTGGATTTGCAGTCAAAGGATATCAAACTGTTGCTTTAAGAATTAACAGCAGCACAAATGATTAAAAAAAATTCCCAAAACAAGAAACGAAAGAATAGAAGAAAAGATAAAGGCAAAAGGCAAATTTTGGAATTGAAATTTGCTGCGTGGGTTAGGGAAATAACAGAAGTGATAAACGTGACTTTTGGTTTTTAATATAAATAAATAAAACAAAAAAAATGGAATTTATTTAAAAAGGAAAGGATAAACACAACAAATATTAAATACTTTGTTTTATTTATTTATAAAACAAAACCCAAAAGATAAAGCATTATATATTAATTACTTGATTTTATTATTATTTTTTTATAACAAACTCATTTAAAATCAACTCCAAAATTTTTGATAAAAAAACATATTTTATTTTAAACTAGGAACAAAAACAATTGAATTTTTAGATCTAACAAACCACGAATACTAATTTTGGGGCGTTACACTCTAGTGTTCTACATATGTAGTGTCCACATATTTTTAGTATTGATAGTGTTGTTAATTAAGTTGGTATCATAAGTAAACTAGATACCAACAAAAGAAAAATTACAATACTATGATAAACAATTTGAGTGCATTTAATATTCTTAATCTAATGTATTTACCTATTTAACTTTTTTACTCATAATTCAAACTAACTTTTTATTTTAGTTTAATACATATTACATATGTGTTAATAATATTAGTTTCCAGAGGAATAGAAGGGGCAAGCAAAGATCTTGGCCCCTTGGGTGAAAATTATTATTATATAAGGTCCTCCAATAAGTAGATATTAAATTTAAGCATTTTAAACCTTTAATTAAATAAAAAAATTTAAATTTTGACCCCTTTAAAAGAATAAATAATTTAATTTAAGTATTTTCAACACAATATATTCCTAACTTTACCTTATTAATTTCAAACTTTATATTTCATTATTTATTACTTAGTCCAAACTTATAATCTAAATAGTGATTTAATTAAATTAAATGTTATTCAACAAAGATGACATTGTCTCAATATGCTAATAGTTTACAGAGGCAAATAATTACAGAGGAAAGGGATTCTACATATGTTTAGTTGCATCCAATTCTCACAGTTATTTAACATGAGAGGAATCAGATGTAGTAAGCTCTACATTCATATTTGAAATTGCTTTGGCAAAATACGCCTTTGCTTCGGCTCTCTTAATCTGCCAACAAAAATTAGTAAGACACAGAATTCGTCTTGCTAACTTATCTGTTTCATTTTGTATCTCTTTTTCAATAATTTAATGTTTCTTTTTCTTATAATTACTCACCTTAAATGTAGGAGTAAGGAGACCATTTTCCATGGTAAAGGGTTCGAGCACCAACGTCACGGATTTTGCAAATTCGAAGCCTCTCAACTGTTCCAAAATCGAGCAATTCAAAATTCAAGGCTTTAGTGAAGAAGTAAATGAAAAATTATTGAAGTAAACAAGGAATTATGAACAAGTATTTGCCTGAGCATCTCTTCCAACGGCATCCATCTCAGCCTGTACGGCAGCTCTTGCCCTTGGGTCATTGCACAACTGTTCTAAATCTTTGTACTGCGATTAACCATTGGAATATAACAATTAGCCCTTTTAATGTTGTTTCATGTCATACCTGTGTCCATAAAATAGATCACCTTAATGCCTTGAGATGAAGCCCATGCTTTAAGAGCATCTTGGTCCACCGACACAATTGCTACTAATGAAGAATTAAGGCTGTCTCCTACGAAGCAAAAATTAATTGCAGTGTCAGCAGCTACCAAAAAAAAGAATAATAGGAAATTACAAACAAACCTCATTATCTTACCATATATAAAACATTGGGCTATAAATTTGCATTTAGCATATACATTTTCAATCTTTTCCGGAGCTATGTACTCTCCCTGAGCCAGCTTAAAAATGTTCTTCTTCCTGTACCAATTCACACATTTTCCAGTAAGATATACAATTCAATTCAGGTAGCAGTTTATTTATATAAACGTGTTTGCAGTTTGAGAATAAGGTAAGGGATTGCATATGCAAAGGTTGGAACCTACTAGATGTCACCTTTTAATGATAACCCTTTACAGCATGAACCAACTAGGTTGAAACCAAAGCTTCCAGTTATTTCCTGGACTGGTTGTTTTCTCTTAAGACTCGGTATCTAGTAGTCACATTAACCTCCTATTATATTGGAGCCGAACCGAGTTAAACTCTAAATGGAAAACCTCTTAGGTATCTAGTTTCTCTAGTTACAATACTAAAAATCAAGATTTTACGAAAGCGAAATTCCTAACAACTCGGTCCAATAGGCGTTTTAACATTTAAGTAATGAGCACATCATTTTAGAGTATACCTATCAATAATCTTTAGACGGCCACCAGTATGCCATAGCCCTATATCTCCGGTATGAAGCCATCCATCTTCATCAAGTACTTCTCTCCTGTTCAAAAACTCGTACATTTTTAGACACATTCAAACTTCTGTTCATGAAAGTTTCAACTGTCAACAAGAACCCCAAAAGAAAAAAGAAAAAGTGGGATCCACATGTGTGTAGCCTACGTTTGCATTTCATCTTTGTAATATCCTTGGAAAACAATTGGACCCCTAACACAGATTTCTCCACGAGGATAAGGCTGGTCATCTGATGTGTAGTTCATTTCTGGGACGTCCACAAGCTTTATTTCTGGAATAACATGGATAATGTATGAACTTAATACCAATATATATATATACAAGAATAGACCAATAACCTATGTACTTGAATTCATGTGTGAATGTCAGATATTCGTTCTTTTTCATGTATTTTGAAAGGTCTTTTGACATTATATTTCCACATAAATGTCGAACATAAATACTTTTATAAAAAAAAAAGTGCAAAGCAGCTACTCACCACAAGCTGGATTAGGAGAGCCAACATGGCCAGAAAGAATATCACCCTCATCCATGCAACTTATGACACATGATGTCTCGGTCATTCCATAACCTTCAATTATATGACCACCAAAGCATCTGCAGATTCATGACCATTTTAGAGAACGGCCACAAAGCAATGCTACAGCCAAATTTTTGAAGGTAGAATTGCAATTGTTGTACATACACGTCCATCTGTATATTTTAATAGTTTGGTCTAAATGTAGTTATCCAGATGTATTGATTATAATCGTCATAGTCCTGCTTCATTGATATTCACAATCGATATTTATCATAATTGACTGTAAACATAAGGAAACCAAAAACATACATCTTCAAGAAGTCCATGACATCAGGAGACAAGGGTGAAGCACCGGAAGCCATAAAACGAACACGTCCTCCAAGTCTAGCTTTTATTTTGTTGAATACCAATCTGTCCCATATGGGAGAAGGACTCTTTCCTGAATAACAGATTATATACATATCAATATAGTAAAGTGATAACAAAGGGCATCTTCTTTTAGCAATATATATGGACTTCTTTTATCAATTTTGACTCATTTTTTTCTAGCTAAATTTAATGTCAACATTTTAAAGAAGTTGAATTTAACCATCTTTTAAAAAAAGTTAAATTATTATTTTTAACTAAATATGATAAGCTGCACAGTAATCTATATGTACTTTATACTTTTTTTAATGTTTTTATAATTTTTAAATTATTTATTGATGTGACGTATAAGACATAAAATTTAATATTTTAGTCAACATTTTCATTAAAAAATGGTACAAGTCCTTTTAAAAAATTAATGGTCAAAATTAATTAAAATAAGAATAACAACCAAATTTATCATTATGTCCTTAAAATATTGGTATAAATGTTATGAGAATATATAGCCGAACTATTTGTATCTATTTATACTTATATTAAGTCATTTGTTGAGTTGGTGTCATAGTATATAAAATCTTTTACTGAGTTGGTGTCGCGGGTCAATGGACATCAACTCAATTATGAAATTATTAAATTATCCTCACATATAAAAATTAAATTATATTTTTATGAGAATGACTTTATTTTTTAATATAATATATCAATAAAAACTTCTTCATATTAAAATTTTAATCCAAAATACCATACATAATAAATAAAGTTACAATACTGTTATAACTAAAGCAAAAATTAATTTTTATATGACAATTTAATAAATACATTTATTACAGTGTATGTTATGAGAATATATATTAATTTTTATATGACAATTTAATAAATACATTTATTACAGTGTATGTTATGAGAATATATATATTTTTTAGCTGAAGTTTAAATAATTGTTTAATTTAATACTAAAAAGAAAAATATAATGATGCAATCAAGTCTTTACCATTCATCATACCAAAGAAAAAGTCTTTACCATTCATTATTGCTTGCTTCTTAGAGTTGTAGGCAGCATTAAAAAGCCTCTCCTTCAGGGTACCCGATTCCTTCACAGCGTTCAGAATACTGCACATGGGAAGAATTTCAAATATTATTTAATTTAAAAAATCAGTGGTAACCAACTTCAAAAATGTAGGACCCCTAAAGATCAATTAAATTAGTTGAACTAAGAATTCATACATCAACTTTCATACATATTAAGCAATCAGAACCTTTCAAACCGAATAAGATTAAATCCAACCCAAAATATTGTAAATTTTATATTAGAGTTTGTACTATTTAGTGAAATACATATTTTATATTATATATTTTTTATATTTAATATTTAAATTATTTTAAATATAAATAAACTTATCAAACTTGATCTAAGTAACCTAAATCTAAATTTGAGCCAACTCAATTTTATTATAAAAAATTAATAACCCAAATTCTAAAATGACGTTAACCATACAAGATCTAAAGCTGGAACAACACAAATAGTGCAAAATAATTTTAATTTAACTGTCAAACTTAAATGACAAAACACATTAACTCCAAATAATTTGACACGAAAAGTTAAACTAATAAACTCAAATGGCTCAAATCTGAATTAACCTCAACTTAAAATAATATAACCTAAACTTATTCGACTTACCTAAATAAAATATATAGAAAAATTTAATTTAAATTAACCGAGTTTAATCCAGTCCAAATTTAATCCGCTTAATTAACTTATCAAAATACAACCAACCGAGTAAACCGGTTTTACCAACAATCGAAATTATAAAATATTTAATCTCCAATGTCATTCTTTAAACACTGGCCATAACGAACTTAATAATCTGATTTAGTACCCTGCATAAATTCTGTTATACAGCCTAGGGACGCTGCAGAATAAGGTAGGTCGTAGAGAAGCCAGATCATCCATCAATCTCATGTTATCCTACATTTAAAGATCCAGAACCACCAATAAGTCAGACTATAGTATAACTTGAGAATATAATTAGAATATGAAAAAAATATCATCAAGATTTTTTTATTAAAATTCGAATTGTATTTTATTTTTTTACTCAAAAATGAGTAAATTAATCTTTATAGGATAGATCAGAGAGTAAATTGATCATTCTGTTAAAAATTTTATTTATTTCTATTGTTAAAAATTAGTCTCTATACATTAACGTGAGGTATACGTAGCACGCCATATGTCATTATTTGGTTATTCTTCCAATGATGTCAATTATTAACAGTACAAATAAATAAAATTTTTAATAGAAAAAATCAATTTACTCTTTAAGCTAACAAACAATGACTAATTTGCTCTGTTTTTTAGTAGAGGGAACAAAATGTAACCTAACTCCTAATATAGGGGCATTCATAGTATTTTTACCTAAAAAAACACAATATAAATGATCAAATAAATTAAAATTTATTTAGCATAAATCGTAAACATGGTAATGGTACAATAAAATACACTAATAAAACATGATTACGAGGTGTGAAGGTTTAGGATCATACCCCCTGGTAGAATCCAACTGCAACTCCATAATGAGCTAAATTGATCTGATTAAATCGTTCGAAAATGTGTGCCAAAGGAAGATACGATATGTAACTGAAGAAACCACAAATAAATATTTCCAGCAACACAAGTGAATATGTAAACATCATTTGAAAACAATGGAACTTACACGTCTGTGGGGTTAAATTTTACAGTTAAGGAGAAGCCGGCAGCATTTGCAATCAAGTTTCCATGTGTCAACACGACTCCCTTGCCAAAATTAATAAGATTACTTAGATACTAATGCTTGTTAGTCCAAGATGCCCCAACCTGACTCGACTCCAAAATAGTTGGGCCAAATACAGGGGTCGGTTAATTAGAAAAGATCTGTTAAATTTCACAGGGAAAAGATAATGTTACCTTTGGCGTTCCTGTTGTACCACTGGTGTAGCAAATGGTAGCAATGTCGTCTGGTTTTGGTTGGCAAAAAGGCTGAAGGTAACTACGGCCCTAAAGGAGCCATATTTACATGAAAAACAATTATAGCAGACACCAAAATCAGGAGAAATGTGTTCATTGACAAAGTAGACATGGATCTTATGCTACACCAAAATTACCTGATTTAATAATCTTGAATATGTCACAATCTGAATGCCAGTTGATGATGGCAATGAAGGCACTTCATTTTCCATTCCTCCAACCACCTGCAGATAAAAGAAGCACATATTATACTCTTGAAAGAACGGCAAATGAGTATGTACATTTGTTGCTCCCATGAAGTTCGCATATCCAGAAAATCATGTCCGGCACATCACCGATCACGTGAGATTCCAATCAGTATGTACTCTTCCAACACTAACAACTATAAAACCTTAATCTCTTCGCCTTTCGATCCTCCATACTCCATACTCAGATTATTTGGAAAGACGAAAGTTAAGGTTTGGCAAGAAAGATGAGGCAAGTTTATACCACAATCAAACGAACAGATGGAATCTCGGACAAAATGCTCAGCAACTGCAAATTCCAAGTAGAAAGATGGATTAATACTGATTGAATTTTCAAACTAAATCTCTTTCATGTGGGAACATTTTCGAAATATATATAGCTATACAATAGTTGCAGATGTGAAGTTATAAGTAACCAAAAGTTATATCACTTGATCATTAACAAAGAGTTATTATCACTTCATAGTAATGAGTTATGTATCTGAAACTCAAAAATTATATCACTTAATTATTAACAATGAATTATGATTATTCAAGGAGACATATGTTGAATAATTATGTTTATTGTTAAAAGATGCAACTAAACATTTAGATAGTTGTGTTCATTAGAACACCTATAAATAAGAGTCAAATTTCATTTGTTTGACACATCAAAAGTTTCTTTCTACTCTCCTCCATCGTCTAGTATTCCTAAATTGTTCTATAAAGAACCATTAAAGAAGTTTTTTATAGAAATTGATATCATTGCTATACTTTGCTTAATACTTAGTGGATTATTAGGCAATTATTAGGTTCCTCGATGATACAATGAAACCTAATAATTGCCTAATAATCGAGAAACCTAATAATTGCCTAATAATCCACTAACTCTTTTGCATACTAAAATACAGGTGAAGGTCAATAGAACCTTAAAGAAAATGACATTGATACACAAACGTCTTGAATCATTCATTAATTTCTCATAAATTTAATTTTATCCCCACGTTCCAACAATTTTAAGATTCTATTTTTGTAATTTATGATAAATTAAAAAATGTTTTTGTTCATTGTGCATTCACATACCACTACAATCATGATACTACAAGAATGACTATTAGTAATGAGACAACTTTTTAGAAGAATCTTTCTAGCAGCAAGAGGTACATCAAATTTTTTGGTTTAGAATTGTTGCATGAATTAAATTTTATGACTATGTTTTACTGAGATTAATTATATTATTCAAAAAGTATAAGTGTCTCATGGATTAATTTTTCAAAAATTCAAATAATAGTTTATTATATACATGATATTTTACATACATAGTTATGATTGATACATAATTATATAAAATATATTATATATCATGCAAGAAAGAAGAAAGAAAGGAAGTTAATAAAACTTTTGAGCAAAAGGAAGGAAATGATTTTTCGGTTGGCACCTTATGCCAAAAACATATGCTTGTTCACTGATTTCAAATATAAATAATCATGTCTATTTGGTAAAATTCCAAACATAAAAAATTACGACTTTTCGAAAAGGCACTTATGTACTTATTGGTACATTATATACAGATGTTTGGTTGGAGTTGAATTAATTTAATTCATTCCATCTAATTTCTCCAATTTGTGAGCCAAACTTTTTAGTGCAAAAGTATTCTTTCTCTTTCATATATATTTAACTTGATATATGATAGTAATTGTTTATTCAAGTCAAGATATTAGTAACTAGCATTTGGATGTTATTCATGAGACATTATTTAAGTGCATTAATTGATAAATGATACACTAAATTAAAATTTATCATATAAATGAACATATAATATGAATCATCTTGGTTGATTTAAAATAATCATAACCTAAATGATTTTATATATGATTGCACATTTTTTAATCTATGTTATAAAGTTTGTACTAGAATTGATTTTGACAATAAATGAAATAAGTCCTGCGCAATTTGCATGATTAAATTTTCTTGTCAAGTAGAATAGTGGAAATATTGGCTTATATAAAGATAATCATTTTGGTATGAAATATTCTATTAAGAATGTGAAAGTGAATGTAATAATTATATATTTGAAATCGTGATCATGTTGTGCATATTTATGATGGTGTATAAACTCATGATTCTATAAAGTTTTGAGATGCAATAAATTTTGAAATTTAATTTGAAAACTATGAATCAAAGATCTCGTGAGTATGAAAATAGCAATATGAATGCTACTTGACTCATTTAGGCGATGGCATGATTTTGATCATAGTTAAAAAATAATTAATAATGTTCATGGTGAAGGGTTAATAAATGTGTGATTTTATAGTCACTTGATTGGACAATTTATATTCATTTAATGACTATATGTTACACCCTTGTGTGTGTATATATATATATGGTGTGTTGAGAAAAATAATGATATTTGACTATGAATTTAAAAAAAAAAAGTTGTCATGTATTTAAAAGGAAGCTATGACAAATAGCAAATATATTGTCTAATTTCATCTAGGGATTTGAGGCTTCTTTACAACAACTTACTTGGTGAAAAAGACATGATGTATGATTTCATATATTTGGCAATTGTGAATTTAATTATCAAAAAATAAATAAAATAGCCAAATATGAAACCATCATGATAAGAAAAGATAATGAGATCATTGTAATTTGATAATAGTAGAAATGATATCCTTAATAGCATTCTTTTACGAAAAAATAGATAATTGAACATGGTGGAGATGTTAGTCTTGTGAACTTTCAAGACACAAGTAAATATAAAGTTTCACCATATGGTATAAATTATTAATATAGCTATGTTGGAAAGTTGAAAATTTAAGGATGAGATACAAACCCGTAATATTTGAGTCACCCATGAAGAAAACTCAACTCAATGCTTGATATAACGTCAAGTCTTGAGTCCAATGAAACAAAGTACATCATCAATATGTGACTACTAGCACTATAAAAGAAATATAATATCATCCAAGAGTGAAAAGTGCTAGGTACCCGTAATAATAGGGAAATGATGAGTACTATACTCTTAATAAATCCATAACATAAATATGTTAAAGTGTTATAATTATAAGAACACTCTTGATAAAATCTACCTATGTGAATAAAAGTGTGACTGTTTTTAGGATCTCAAGAGCTTGAATCTAACAGCACTCATGAAAAAAGGTTATAGACTCATAGCCAAAATAGTGTCCCTAGATATTGTGCATTGATTGATTTTGAAATCATTGTGTGAGATGTATTCAGTTAATCAAATGGAATAGTTGGTTCAAGCTTAGCCTACCATGCAATTTCGATTAACTTTAACATGTTTTTACTAAGTGGAGGTTCTATCGTAAGACGCATTCATTTATGCAATTGATTTCCAAGATTATCAAAATCTAGAATATTTTGAAAATTGAAGGAGATTGTTAGAACATTTTCAAAATATATCGTTTCATTATTAACCAAAAGTTATCATATTTCATAATTATGAGTAATGTCTCTTGAATTCAAAAATTATATCACTTGATTATTAACAATGAATCATGATTATTAAATGAGATCTATATTGAATTATTATGTTTATTGTTAAAAGATGTGATTATCCGTTTAGATATTTGTATTTCTGCGAAAAGACATGAGAACTCCTATAAATAGGAGTCAAATTTTATTTGTTTGACACATCAAATTTTTTTTTTCTATTCTCTTACAGACTAAAATAATATAAGTGGGGGCGAATAGAACCTTAAAGTGGCTTTAATACATGCTTTGAAGCCTTCGTTAATTTCTTATAAGTTTATTTTTATCCTAAAGAACCAACATTTCAAATCATGCATGCACCATTTAAGGGTTGAACTTACAGGATTCAAAGTCTGAGGCACGCAAAATACGGCTTTTAGTTCCGCGTGATTTATGATGTACTTGACAGCATCTGGACCTGCAGAGAAACATGATTTTCGACATAGCATCTTAGCAGTAGGCCAAGTTGGACAAACATTAATCGAAAAGGAAAGCATTTGGGGCAGTGGCAAACCTAGAGTGTCATATAAAGGAACTGATATAAGGGAATACGCAGAGCAAGCATGATCAGCAATGATCCATTCTGGTCTATTGATGAAATATAATCCAATACAAGAGCCCTGTCATTATAAAAGCAAAACTTGAGGTGTTAGTGTCGGATACAGATATGTTCAGATTTTTTTATGTTTTTTCATGTGTGTCAAAGGTCAGAGAGAGATACTTCAAGAAATGATGAACGAGTTTGACTGACAGAGTGATGCACATATGTTCACCTGGTAATATAAACATATAATTATTACTGAAAAACCACTCTACCTTTAGTATTCCATGATGTATTAGGCCGCAACCAATGGCTGTTCGAGCTGTTGCAGCTTCTCGGTATGTCATCCACTTATACCTTGATGAATAGAACATAAAAATGAAAGGCAGTGAATGAACTTTGACAACAAAATGTGACCTTCATTTTGTCAAAAGGAAACATACTCTCCAACCGTTCCATCGACTCGAATTCTTGTACCGAGATAATTGTTATCTCCGAAGAAATCAACGGTGAGTCTAAATAATAAAAAAAATCAGTAAGTGAAGAAACCATCGGATGTACTTCAAAATGAAATTGATGATAAAGCATTGATGCATTGGACAATAGCCACACACTATCTAAAAGAAGATGCTTACAAAAAATTGTCGTGCAATGTACCAATATCAGGATGATCGGGAAATCGCGATACTAGCTTCAACGGAGAGCGAGCAGATCTGCCATAAGGCATAAAGTTGAAAAATAAGACAACAGCCGAACAAAGATGGGATAAGGCAGAGACCAAAAAGAAGAATAAAGGATAGTAGCAGAGTGTTACCTGTATACATTCCATTTTCCTGTCTGCAATTTCTCTGGCAGCACAACACTGTAATTCTGTTCTGCTCAAAGATCAATTTCAATATCAATATGAACATATGTTAGTTAATCACAGAAAAAATTAGCAATAGATGGCAGCTTCTGAATGATAAATCAGATGAATTGGCTATCAGCTGCTAACATCTCTTCCTCTGCCTCAAAATACATGGTCACTTCCTACAAACAAGCTCATTTTCACATAAACATGCAACCATTACTTCAAATTCAAACTCAAACTATTGTTTTACCCTCTAGAATTAGTTCAAGAAAGACACCAGTAACCCTTCAAACCAATTATTATTTCCCCTGCGACCGATCTGCAACAATGATCGAAATACTTATGATACAAATTAAATCCAACCAAAATACTTATTGGTCTCTATCTGAAATACGGTCCTCAAAATTCTACGATCGAAAGGTCTTAATGAACTGTCAAGTTTATGCTTCTTATGCATAATTGCCAGATTTTATTTTAAGAAGAATCTTTTCCAGTTTCTACATCATAATAAGATAGACCAATGAAAAAAGAACAATCAATCAAGACCATCCCAGACCCAGGATATACATTTATAGTACTGATAAAAAGATGTTACTTTTTTAATGGAAGGGAATATTAAGCCTAAAGCAACCTCCCAAAGCAGAGAAAGCAATTTTCATCTGAAACGTACCAGAGAGGAACTCAGCAGCGGTTGGGGAAGAGCGGAGGTGGGAATGAGAAAAGGCGGATTCAACGGCTGAAACAAGGTGGGCATGAATGGTGTTAAGTCGACGTTGAGCTGTGGTGGAATCCATTGAGGTGAATTCTTTCCCTTTTTGGTTCCCGTTTTCTGGTATGGCGCGTTTGGATTTTAATGATGACATTATAAGAGTTCGTTACGGTTTTTAGATAAGAGCTATCCTTTTGCGTTTCCTACTTATCGATCTGAAACGGAATGAAAGAAAGATGACTCAAATGAATAAAGAATGGAAAGGGACAATTTTGTCTTTATATTGCGTCTAATTTTCATCATCTAGATTTATCACTAACCAAGTTCTAACTCAGTTGTAACATATTTTAATGATTATGTCTTCTAGTAGTGAAAAGGCGACACCCATAGTATCAGCTAGCAGCAAGTCAAGAATACATTGTGGCAGCCGATCAAACACACAAAGCCCCAATCAATCGGCAACAGAATTCTTCTCCCTTGGTACTACTCAAGAGTCCATGGCCACTCGCTACCCAAGGCATCCTAATTAGCTTCAACCAAAGAGACATTTAATTTTGTTTACAAAGATGTTATTTCTTTTCACTTACATTATAATTGTGTTACAATATAGTGATTATTATTATCTTCATTCATATCATAATTGCATTCATGATTCTTATTTTCGATACTTGAATCTAAAACATTATTAACAAAAAAAAAACATAACATTTTAATTTTATTATTGAATATAACAAAATATAACAAACTTATAGATAAATGCTACCAACTTTATTTAAATATAATTAGATACTATTTATAATATTATATTTTTTCTCTCACAAAATCTTAAAATTTAAATCTTTAAACTCTAGAAATAATAAAATAATGATTATAATTAACATTTAATTCTATTTAAATAAAATTATTAGCATTTATAATTCTTTCACTTTTTTTTATTTAATTCAATGATGCAGTTATGTTTTAGAATTTTGTTCATTAATAGCACATTAGATTTATGTAGTAATGATGCATCAAATATTATTCTTTTAATATAATAAATTTATTTATACAAATTTTAATATATATTTATTGTATCTATATTATCATTTAAACTCTTAATTAAGTTGGTATCATGAATTAACTTAAAATATCAACTTAATTAAAATATAACTAAAAATAATCTTACTTTTCACAAAATAAAATACATTATTATGAAAGTATTTTTTTATTTTTATATAAAAACTAATATATGGTAATATTTGACCATAAAAATACTTAAATTTTAAATCTTCAATTTTACAATTTTAACCAACTTTGGATACTTTTTAAATAGTATTTTACATAGTTTTATAAAAATCATGTCAAATGTCCCAGTTGTCAGTTATTTATTGCATGTTTGGTGTCAGCACTATAAATGCTTCTTGTCTTCACGTCCAAATGTTGATAAGTAGAAAGCTTGTGAACTTGGCTTCCTTTTTAGTGTCCATGTTTAATTTTCATTCAAGTTAGGTTGGCGTGATAAAGGTTTAATTTCGTCCTTAATCTTTGCGTTTGCTGTTATAAGAGGAATTTTACTCTGAAACTAGTTAGCTTTGTACAATGTTATATACAATTAATACCATTGCTTCATTTACACTCATTTAGTTTTTAATTGATTATATATATATATGTATGATCTTGATAAAAAATACTTAAAATTTTATATACCAAATAACTAATAAATCAACATTTTTAATATACTTGATTGAGTTACAGTTGAGTTCTCAATAATAAGAAATGAATTTTATTGAAAAAAAAATTAAATTATGGGTAAATTTAGACATAGTTGAATTATAGAAATATGTTTAAAAAAATTGAGAAAATATGTTACTTTTTTAAAATTTATCGATTTGTGCTATTTTTAGACGGGGAAAGGAAAACGTGTCTTGTAGTGGTAACTTTTCCAATGACTAAAAGGAATCCAACAACCATAAATTTTCCTATATAAACTCCTCTAAACTTCATTCTCTTTTTTTAAATTTTATTCTCTTCGATCTTATTTTATTCCTTATAATTTTTAAATGACAGATCAACTTATTCGTTCGAATGACAAGCATATCTCTAACGTTCAATTACAAATGGTAAGAAAATATTACTAAATTATTTAATTTTAAATAGTTAATTATTATGCTAATTAGATTATTAATTAGTGTACAATTACACTCGAAGAAGTTAGTTTACAACTCGATCTTCCGGTTGAAGAGGACATTGTTACAGGGCCAGTGATTAGTGCCAATTGGAGTGCAACATGCGAGCAACTACTAAGAAATGTGCCAGACAAGTTTAAGGGTAGCCGGATCGAGATGAGATGGTTGGAGGACAACTTCAAAACTATCTACGCTTCCTCGAGTGACGTTGAAAAAGAACAATTCGCGTGCACATTTATCTTGAGGTTGATCAGAGGTCTACTAATGCCAGATAAATCTTGCAATCTTGTACATTTATGGTGGCTACTACTACTAGCCGACTTGAAGAAGCAAGATGACTTAGTTGGGGATTAGCGATGACGATATTGTACCGAGAAATGTGTCAAGCAACGATACCAACTAAAGTTAAAATCGCTAGTTACATGCTCCTTCTTCAATCATGGGCATATTATCGACTACCATTTTTATGCCCTCGAGTGGAACTCCTTTACAAACCCATTTGTAATATGGTAAAATTCATTTGATAATATCATTATCTTTTTTATTTTTCATTGTTGTAATTTTGAAATAGCATATTATTTGAATAGGTGGAATAACCCCGCTAGACATAGTGGTATACCGACCGAGCTTGAGGATATCCAACTAGCTTTAGATCAACAAATCGAAGAGGAGGTTAGTTTATGAATTTCAAAGTTATCAGTTTTTTATTTCAATATTTGAAATTAAATATTAGGCACGTACTAAAATTTATAAATTCGTACTACAATTTGTATGGATGCCATATGTGAATTCGCGAATTTAAGAATACATTTCGGCCGAATTTTTTGCCAATCACAACATCTGGCACGTGAAAGTGTCATTAGCTATTTTTGCAACGGTAGAGATGCATGAATTTGATCGAGTGATACGACAGTTCGGGTTTATACAATGTATTCCATTGCCATCCTAGGAGCTCGATGACCTGGACAAGATTAATATGCGGGGGAGACTTGAGGAAGATTGACCAACATTCCATAAAAATTATATCGAGATTTGGCAGCGTAGGTACGATTACTTGCCAACGTGTAAACCATTTCTCACATTGTACTTGCAACCTCCCAATCAATATGGTTCATAAATTTTTCATTCTAGCCCAGTTTATTTGACACAAGCATCACAACACGCACAATTTTCCCCTGCATCAACAATTTTAGCTCTAGTTTATTTTACACAAGTACCACAACACGTACAACCATTCCTTGCATCAACATCTTCAACACAATCAAATTTCCAAATATTATATGTGCGTTCAAGTTTGTAAACTTCGTCAATGTAGGTCATGCAATCTACATGGTTTGAGGCACATGCCACAATTGCATTTGTGCATGGATAACGAAGTGCTTGAAATCTCTTACAATCATAGGTCATTTGTCTCAAGTCTACGAGGTATACTCCACCAATAACTCTTCGATCGGGTCTATAGGGTTGCTAAAATACTAGATTTGGTAGCGAGTGACACACTAAAGTCGCTGAGTTCATGATTTCTACATTTTCCTCAATATCTTTCAGCACTGACTCACACCAAACATGACTACCCTTTATCTTTCCCGCGTATGTCCCAGTCCGCTTTAGAAATAAGGTTGCTAATCGAAAATACATTTTCTTGACCACCGAGGTTACCAATGAATGACGTATCCCTTTCAGTATAGAATTAATGTATTCCGCTAGGTTCGTAGTCATATGCATGTATCATAGTCCTTCGTGTACGACTAGATCCACTACTTTTTTGGTATCCCATCAAGGTACTTCGTACCCAGTCGATTTATAGCTCGTATTCTCTCTAGTATTTCATAGAATAGATGCTGGACGAGCTCGTACATTGTCAATAACAATCAATATTGCATTCAAGAAAAGTAACCCAAATGTATATGATAAAGTATTATACAGGAAAGAAATTCTATGCACAACGTACCCATGTTATCGGCCTGTGTAGTTAGACCCTATATGATGTAAACAATACCTATGTTGTGCACGATCCCATAAGCTTGAACATCGATCAAATGCAGCCTGTATTCCAGTGCCCTTATCAGAAATTATGCATACATTGGGTTACAGCACAACATGCCTTCTCAGGTTAATTAAGAATAAATCTCAATCATCCCCGGATTCTTCGGGAGTTATTGCAAAAGCTATTGACAGGATTCTTCAATTATCATCCTATGTAATAGCTAATAACAACTTATGGTTGTATCTTCCATATAAAAATGTGCCATCAATTTGGACAAATGGCTTATAATACCGGAATATAGTTATGCATTGCTTGAAATTCTAAAAAAAAGGTGGAAAAATATTTTTCCAAGGACCAAGGGATTGTCATAATACGCAGGCTCCATTTTCAACTTAGTTACAGAACCTTATACGTACCGCTTTAGTACCTGACACCATTGCCACAATTCATTGTAGGATTTCTCCCACCCGCTATGCATGTACTCTAATGCCATTTGTTTTTCCAACCATGCTTTGTGGATGGACACGGTGTAATCAAAATCACTACAGATGTGTGCGATCAAAATTGGGACTAGAATCCTAGTACTCACTTTGACTAAGGGTAATATAAAGTTAGATATTATGTCTAAATCTAATTTTGGATGGTCGTTTGACATGCTTGAAAAATAATCAATTGGTGATAACTCTTGAAAAGAGTTATATTTCATGCCTTTAAACTTAGTTAATTGCCTATATTTAAGTGATTTTAGTTGTATTTTAGGATATTGCATTAGTATTTTTAGAGCATTGCATTAAAGAGCTTGGATTGTGCTTAAGTGCTATTACATGTTACTTTTAATTGCCTATTGGAAGGGCTTGTTTGGTGGTTAATTGACAGGTGTAAAGTGTAGGAGGAGTAGAGGGCTGAAGGTTTGACGTCACAAAATTCAGGTAGTTTGCCAACAAAAATGTTATGGCAATACCTGGAAGATGCTTAGTCAGCACTTAATGCGTACCGTTCTTAGCCCTATTTGTACTTGTAATAGAAAAATCCACTTGAAAAGAGAAATGATTATGGGCTGATGGACCTACCTAAAAGGTCAAACCTATAAAAGCCAAAAGAGAAACCCTAGAAAGGGGTATTTTTCTCGAATAGAAGAAAAAGAGGAGCAGGTTTTGACAGGAAATGAGGGAAGGATCAAGAAGGAAGGCAGCTGAAGAAGGAGAAGACTTCATCATCTTTGGCAGCTACAAGATATTGTGTTGCTGGTGTTGAAAGATGAATAGGTGAAAGCCAACATCTCAGAATTTCTCCTTTGATTCTTATTGTATTTCCTTTAGAACTTAATTATAAAAGATGATGTTGATTACTACATTAAACTTGAACCTGATTTACCCAACTATGAGCTAAATCTCTTAAGCTTGGGATTGTTTAGCTGAACCCTTTAATTTATATTAATATTCACAATTTAAGTTATAATTATTCTATTGTTTTATTTAATGGTATTTCATGCTTATTACAGGCTGTGTATTGACGAATATGCAGCAAGTTATTAAGATAACTTAATGCCAACAGGGTTAGGTTATTTGGATAGGCATTGGATAATATGAGTAAATGAAAAATTATTTATTCGCAGCAACCTCTAAATTTGTTTCTATTATTTTATTCAATGGTATTCCATGCTTATTACAGGTTGTGTATTAACGAATATGCAGCAAGTTATTAAGATAACTTAAAGCCAACAGGGTTAGGTTATTTGGATAAGCATTGCCTAATTCGAAAGAGGGTAGAAAAGATTAGTGGCAACTGAACTAAAGTTTATAGACATATAGTACCTTAGAGAGTGTAGCCCAAGATTTGTTGTTGAGAGAAGCAAACTACTGTAGAAACATATCAAGTAGTAGAATGTTCAAGACTTTGCTGTGGCATTAATATTTAGAGAAGGTAGATGCATTAGTAATCCCAGCTGTCCTAATCAAGATTGCTTTGTTTAATTTTTTTGTGTTGCACATTTTATACATCACCATTATCTCATTTTGACACTACATTCTCACTGTTATTTTGGTTCAGTATTAATCTAGCATAACTCTTATAACTCGACCAAATTATACCATTTTAATCCCTGTGGAGATAATCTCACTCATCACTTTATTATTTGTTCAACGTGTATACTTGCACAATTCACACATCATATTCACAAGCGACAATTGGGTCACCATATGTAACAGAATGCTGAAAAAAAAGGTCAATATTTGAGTCAATGTTGTTAACCATAATACATACCAGCTACAACATATATATGTGGCACGATAAACTTTCTGATCATCTAGAATGCTGACTTCTTTCTCACAAATGCCATGATTTACATAGACATCTTATTCTACACTCCACACTTCGCCTCATATTTCTCGGATCAGGAGCATATAATAGTGAAATTGACGCCAGTTGTATGCTATATCGCTTGATTGTAGCTACAAAAGCATATTTGGAGTCAAATTCCATCCCAACCTCTAAATGGCTAAAACTTGTTGATGAAGTCATATACCTTGGTCTTCTATGAGGGAGGTCTAGGAATTCTGAACCACCTTTAGCAGTAAGATCGAGTTTATGTATGTGGGGTAGGGGTTTGTACACCGTGAAACCCGGGTCATCCTATCCAGCGATGTCCTAAGCTTGATCGTCATATCTATCGTCTTTTGATTCAGTGGGAATGGGATTTGATTATGAAATTACTGCAAATTTTACACTATTCAGTCCAGCTCCCTCAATTGGGTCATTATCTATTTTTTACCCCTCTTCGTCCTCTTGTCCCTCTTCGTTACCAACGACGATTTCTTTTGCCTTTTGGTTGTATGTGCCTCATCGATTGAGGTTGTTGAAAGTAGATCATTCATTCTTGTAAATCTAATATCAATCCCAAAATCACTTTTGTTTGGCCCACCCTAGTAACTTGATGGCGTACCCGTATGAGTGTTACCAGTGTTGAGCATAGGCGTGCCGAAGTTGAAATCAAAGGCACTAATAGAATGTCGTGCTGGTGTGTCGTAGGCCCGGTGACTAAATACGCCCAACTGTCCCCCGAATTTGAAATCAATGGGTGAAACTGATGCATGCCTTACAATTGATGTCGATTTCGTAGTGTCTTGGTATGAGCTTTGTAGCAATGTTGTGAACCCATCGCACAACCGTGATGTCAGACTTTTTACTTCTTGATCTGGTGTGGAATCTGACAGATACGATGTAATCGAGCTTGAGCCACCTTTGTCCTCTTCGATAAAGTAAAAAATGACATATCTAATGGGGTTAAATGACATTAGATATCTACATTTCATGCTCAAAATTCTTCTTCGAATCCCCACTTTGAGCCTAATCCTTATCCGAAGCTCTTTTGACGTTATGCTTTGATTGAATGCCAGGTCTTCAGATTGCGCTAATACAAAAATGAGTCCAATTTTGATGACACAAATTTGACCATTGTAATAGACAATAGCTCTGACTCATTTGCTCATCTTGAACCAAATAGCCTGCTCCACATGTTTAAAATCGAGAAAGTAGTAAAAAAAATATAGTTCTCATCACCCAAATCTCTAAACCTACACGTAATTTAACGAATTACATTTGCTTCGACAACATCGTAGGAACGAAATTCAAGTTTTCACAACAATGCCAATAACTCTTAATGCTAAGTATCCTTAAGATCAACAATCTGTTTCACAGTTTCATATGGAAAATCCAGGGGTTGTATTGAGTTTATTTTATAAAGCTCTTACCTTGACGTACATGAAATGATTCCAGCAAAAACACATGCCCCGGGCATCACGAGTTTTTGAGGTATGCACTTAAAGTTGAAATTTATGGGGGATAAAATGCTCCTTCGTAGCGGCATTTTTCAGTACCAAGACAGGACATTCAAATTTATCCCGGGAATCCTGAGTTGTAGGAACTTAGAGGTAAAAACAATCAAGCTAGGTGGGGGTTGAAACGCCTAGAGAGAAAATGCCCCTTGCTGGAAGCGTTTTCACTGCCATGTCAGGTGAAAACGCCCTACAGAGAGCATTTTTTCTATGGCCATTTCAAGATTCCTTCTACCTCTTAAGCCTTGCAACCCGGGATTCCCAAGATAAAAAAATTCCCTTTTTTTAACCCGCTCCATCCCCTATATAAATGCGCGTTCTCATCATTTACTCATACATATCCCAGTCTCATTTAAATTATTTTTTTTTCTTTTTCTTGCATGTTAAAATTTTTGGGTTTAAAGATTTATTTCTCTCTCACTTTAAGGTAGACATAGTCATAGTTTTAAGTTGTATTTGGGTTCATGTTGATGTTGTCGAACTCGACAACCTACAAATTTCACCTGTCGTGTAAGTATGGAGCCATCACTTGAGAAATCGAGATTCCTTTGCAACGCATAAACCAAGTTGACGATGATGATACCGTTTCAGGTTGAAGTGTAACTAGGGCTTCAAGTTTACAAAGATTATGCTACCAAAGGATGAAGCATAACCAGGGTCATAGTTGACGGTGGTTATATGGGAACGACAACGAGTTTTTCCTCATCAAAGGAGGGTACTTTGGAAAATCCATACACAAATTTGAGGAAGAAAACCACAGAGGCCTTCAAGTATAATCAAGTAATTTGTTTTATCCATCTCCACCAAAGATAGTGACCTTTTTACTAAAACCTGTTACACTTCAATTCTGTCATAGGTTATAGTAACAAGGTCACTACATTTGGTGGAGATGAGTAAAACAAATTACTTGATTATACTGAAATGCCACTGCATTTTTCTTCCTTGTACTTGTGTATGAGTTTTATAAAGCATCCTCTTCTGATGAGAAAAACTTGTTGTCGTGCTCGCATAACCACTATCAATTACGACCCCATTTATGCTCTATCATTTGACAGTATAACCTTTGTAAACTTTAAGCCCTAGTTACACTTCAACCCAAGACTGTATAATCACTGTCAATTGGGACCTTGAGTTGCAACGCGATTCGACTTCTTAGGTGATGACTTCATACTCATATGGCAGATGAACTGTGTAGGTCACCCAGCTCCATACACCACCGTAATTTCAAACATTCTTTAAAACCATAACAATATCTATCTCAAACATCGACAAAAATAAATCTACAAACTTTTAATTTCTAACTGCAAAAAATAAAAAAAATGCAAAATTAAAACACATTATAAGATGTCTTTTTCTTTCACTCTCCAAAAACAATGTAAATAGGTAAATTTAAAAAAATCGTACTTTCTCAAAATTTTTTAACATATTTCTACAATTCGGACTTTACATATTGTATTAAAAAATATTTTTTATTGTAGTTAGAAAATTGGCATGCGCAAATTATACCATGGATGCTTTTTTGTCCCTTCCTAGAAAAAGACAAACTGACTTCGAATAAGCAAAGTGTTCCGTCCGATAATATTTTTATTATTATTTTTTATGTTGCATTTTATTTTATTTTATTGTGTAAATTAGTATATATATATCTGTGTATATATATATATCAGGTGATTTATCATTGTCTCACTGATCTCTTCCACCACTATGTTCTCGATTTTTTAAATTTCTCATGTTTTCAACGTTTCCAAAATGGCGGCAACACTACTAAATCTAACTTCTTCAACTTATTTCTAACTAATGTTCAAAAAATGAGATTGTATGACTTTAATTTCAGATTAATGGGACAATTTAACTTCTTATATTTTATGTTAAAATTATTTATTTGGTATAAGATAAGAATTTTATAGGTTATTAATTTTCAATTCAAATCGATGTGATTCACTAATTTGATACAATTTTGTGAGTTTGCATTTTAAAGTAAGGATAAATATTAAATTTATATATAAATTTTGATTTAATATGTAATTTGACAGATGGGTTTTAATTTAGTGCAATTATATATATGAAACTTGAATTGTGGTACATATGTATACATGAAATTTTAATTTTTGATTTACCTATATACATTTAAAGTAACAAATATATATATTTATTTTTATATTTAATTAATATAATTATTTGTGTATGTAATTTATTAAAGTAAAATGACGCTAATTCGATAATATTGTCAATGAATAGTGAAAATTGAATCAAATCAAAATTACATGTACAAAATTATACAAAATCAAAGTTCAAGTATGACATTATACATTGAATCAAAGTTCATGTAAATTTTTTTATATTTATCTCTCTTAAGTATGAAAAATTATATAAATGGAATTATGACTTTATGAAAAGGACATTTTTTTGCTTAAAGAGAATTGAGAGAGGGTTAAGGTGGTGTGTTTACTCCAATAAAGTTAAAAGCAACGATAGCAGTAAAATTAATTACTATAGCTGTGAGGTAAATATTTTTCATATATATTAATGCAACTTGTTTGTCTAGATACAGCTGATATTGCAACAAGAATACTGCATTTTTGTATTTCATATTTTTAAACTTATATTCATGCAACAAAAGTAGGATACATTTAGTATCCTTTGTAGAGGAAACTAGATTATATTAGAGTCTACGAAGATTTTCACGTCTAATAATTTATTACACATAAAAATGCGGAATTAAAATTTGATAGGTCCAATATGAAATCAATCTTGATTCACTGATATGAAATAAAATCACATGATGAAAATTATCCATTTTTCACTACTTCAAATTTGCTATCGTGTAGAGAGATTCAAATATTGCTTTGTTAGAAAACATATTTCTTTACTTTCGTGACTTTGATTTCGACCATATTTGAATGAAGATGCCATCCATTACCGCATTATAGGTTTTGAAAACCATTTACCTTCACGGGTAAACCTAAAATTCTTTTTAGAGGTGTCGAAATTAAATTATAATTTTTAATAGTTTAGATTTTTGTAATTTTTAGAGAGTTCAATTAAAATTATTTTCATTTTAGAGAGGTTAAAATAAAATTTTACATTAACTAATTTAAAATTTTTAAATTTTTAAAGAATTAGATAAACAATTTTTCATTAGACCGGGGCCTGCCAAGCACCCTAAATACGCCACTGTTTACCTCATGCTTTACAAATGACCTTGCGCCATTTACCCTTCATTTCCATGAGATGTAATGGCTAAATGGCATGAATTTTAATGGCCTAATGAAAAATGCTATTTTATTATTCTTGCCATGAACTATAAAGAAAAGAGTGAGAACCCAATTTACTCTTCCCTTTTGTTTTTGACAGTTTTTTTTCTCATATTATAATAAAAAAAACTTCACTTTAAATATTTATTCCCATGTTAACTGCCTTTGGCAGTTTTTATTTCTCTTCTAACTTCCCTTTGGAAGTTATTAAACGTGAATAAATATGTGCCTTTATGGGCATCATAATCATTTCTTACAATTTAGAATTTTCAAATATTAACTTCCGTTATATTCGGAGAATATTGAGATTTGCTTTTAAAGAGAATTAGCTTTATTCCTCATTTTAAGAATAATTGATATGGGCCACATTTCAATAGTTATAATTGGTCCTTTGGAGTCATATTGAAGTGTGATATCAAAGTTTATACGATGAAGGCTCGATGGTCCATGGAGCAAAGAGATTTGAGAGTGCAAAAATCCAATTCCTTGTGAGGAATATTTTCTTGACTACAAAGGGATTAAAATTGTTTTAACAGTTTATTTTAAGTTTTCGAGTGGAAAGGTTTATTTGGTGACTGTTAAGTACGATTCTTATTTCAGTTAAATTTGAGAAATAATCTTCTAGTTAAACTCTATTATTTGTTTCAATCAAACTCTGATTAGTTTAGATTATTTTAGTATTATTTGACCTATGAATTTAGCCTATAAATAGGCTTTTTACAACCTTAGAAAACACACCCATTAGAGATTAGAACTCATAATTTTAGAGAATTTTTTTGTGTTTACGTTTTGAGGGTTCTTTATTTTCGAGTTTTTCGGGGTTTAGTATTTTTTCTCCATCTTTTGTACTATTCGTTCTTTTGTCATTATAGTAAAATTATATTTGCCTATGGTTTTTTAATACTCTTTGGAGAGATTTTTCCACGTTAAATTTGTGTGTTCAATTTCTTAATTTCTTCCGCTATTTTTAATTGTTTGTTGCTTAATCGGATTGATCCCCAACAAGTGGTATCAAAGCTAATTCAATTTTCATAGATCAGCTCATTTAGAGATGGCAGCAACAAGGTTTGAAATTGAGAAGTTCGATGGTGAGACAAATTTCAATCTATGGCAAGTTCGGATGATGGTAATTCTAGTTCAATCCGGCTTGAAAAAGGTTGTTACCAGGGAAAAACCTGAGAATATAAATAAAACAGAATGAGAAGAGCTTGATGAAAAGGCTTTGTCTGCAATCCAGTTATGCCTTGTGAATACGGTATTGTAGGAGGTATTGATGGAAAAGACCTTATTTGCCTTGTGGAAAAGGTTAGAAACTCTTTATGCGACAAAGCCTCTAGCTAACCGTTTAGTGTTGAAACAACGTCTATTTACGTTTCGCATGAACGAAGGTAAGCTTCTTAGAGATCATATCAGTCAATTCTTTACCCTTTTAAATAATTTAAAGAACGTTAAGGTTCAGATTGACGATGAAGATCAAGCTATGCTATTATTGTGCTCTTTACCCCCTTCATACAAGTTTTTCTGGGAGACCCTGATTTATGGCAGAGACAAACTCTCATTTGAAGATGTGAAGGGTCATTTGTTGAGTAGAGACAAACTCAACAATGAGTTTGGTTTGGATAGCAAGGCAGATAGGCAAGCTTCCATTTTGGTAGCATCAAAGAAGAGAGACAAAAGGTGTCGCTATTGTAAGAAGTTAGATCACGTCAAAGCAGATTGTTATAAATTGTGAAATAAAAGGATTACTGAGAGTAACGAGGAAGATGTAGCTGGTGCTAATTTGGTCGACGAAAGTAGTGATGATTTCTTGTTAGTGTCAATGAGCGAAAACTCCAAGCTTACGTCATTGTGGATCCTAGACTCGGGATGTTTTTTCCACATGTGTCCCAATAGAGAATGGTTCTCTACTTATAGTTCGGTTGAAGGTGGAGTTGTGCGTATGGGAAACGGTTCATCTAGTAAGGTAATTGGTATTGGTACTATTAAAATTAAGATGCACAATGGAATGATTAGGACACTTTTAGATGTCAAGTATGAACCCGATTTACGAAAGAATCTCATCTCCTTGAGTATTTTAGACTCAAAATGATGCAGAATCAACATTGAGTCAAGCGACATTGAGGTATCTCATGGAGCTCTCATTTTGTTAAAAGGTAAAAGGACCGTCAGTCTTTATATTTTGGAAGGATCTACAATGACCAGTGAAATCGAACGTCCCTCATCCGTTACAGAGTCAAATTTAACTCGTTTAGAGTAGAGGCAACTTGGTCATAGGAGGGAAAAAGGTATGACAGTTTCGTTGAAGAGGGGTTCTCTTTTGGATGTAGGTTTTGAAAAGTCAAGGCACTATGTTCGTGAAAATCAGACCCAGGTTAGTTTTGATTTGGCAGTGTACAACTCGAAGGCTAGAAGTCTTCCAGTTTCTAAGCACAAATTCGACTCCATTAATTCCCTACATAGTTCAAGATAGGCTCATGGCAGGCTTTGGTAAAGATGGCGTTGTGGAAATATGAGTCAAGGTGGAGATTTGTTAAGTATGACTCCTATTTCAGTCAAATTTGAGAAATAATATTCTAGTTAAACTCTGTTTATTTGTTTCAATCAAAATCTGATTAGTTTAGATTATTTTATTATTATTTGACCTATGAATTTAGCTTATAAATATGCTCTTTTACAACCTTAGAAAACACACCCATTGGAGATTAGAACTCATAATACTTTTAAATATTTTTTTGTGTTTACGTTTTGAGGGTTCTTTGTTTTCGAGTTTTTCAGGGTTTAGTTTTTTTCTTTCTCCATCTTTTGTACTCTTCGTTCTTTTGCAATTATAGTAAAATTATCTTTGTCCATGATTTTTTATCCTCTTTGGAGGGGTTTTTTCACGTTAAATTTGTGTGTTCAATTTTTTAATTTCTTCCGCTATTTTTACTTGTTCGTTACTTAATCGGGTCGATCCCCAATAGTGACAAACTTCATTATAGAAGTAAAGGAATGATGTTGTAACAATCTAATAATTTGGTTTAGCTTAAATCATAGTTTGTACTAAGATTTTATGGTAGATTTTTTACTAGGCAATGCCTTGTAGATATAAGTTGTTGATGTAAACATCTTCATGTGTTCAATTTTACTTGTTTCTTTTTTTTTCTTCAAGTTATAATTGGACAAATGACTGCTTAACAACTTCAAGACTTACAATTGGTATTAAAGTTAAACATCATAAATAGTTGATGGAGATCTTGTTATTAGCTTTTGAAATATGGAGAATGTGAAGGAGTGAAGCTCAATGTCCAAACTCCTATTGCTTGATAGCACCAATTAATTATAATAGAATGTTCGTATGTGTACATTCATAAAGTCAATAAACAAAAAGACTTAGAAATCTATACTAGCAAGTTGGGCACCTAAACTACCAATACATATGGCACTAAAACCATGAAACCAAAAATCACTTAGTATGTTGATGAAGATAAAGCAACTCTAAGGCTTTCACTGTCATTTTCAATGACATGTATTGTTAGATTTTTTTTACCATTAGATTAGTAAATTTATCATATTTGATAATTTACTAAAAAAGTCAAATTGATTATCCATGGAAATAAACAAATGTCAACCATTAATCTCTATGTTGGATCCCCCTTTTTTTTATCAGGAAAAGCAAAATGTATAAGAAAATATTGGCTCCTAAGGTTTAACTAATATTAGGTTGCATTATATGGAAAAATTATAATGTAAGAAGACAAGTTAAATTAATAGTCAATCTATATCTCTTACAAGTCCAATTGGGGAGATAACTTGTCTTAGTTATTGAAGCTGGATTGACTCCCAGAAATATATACATATATGTGATTTTTTGGACTAACAATATTTGGATAGGACCCAAGCTAAATTTATCCTAGACCCATTTATGGATTTATTCACTTATGGCGCTCATGAAGCGACTTAACTAAATTCTAAGAAAGTGACAATCATGTGTGTATATCTCGTTTACTTTGATGTATTGAAAACCTGAGCTCTCATGGCAGTGGACCATAAGTTGGTACATTGGATACATGTATTGTGCGTACCATGAAATCAAGTACTATAGTGGAATTTATAGCTCGAATAAAGAGTAAATGATATCCTCTCATTGACATTGTATGGATTATGAAAATAGACTTGGTTAGGGGTAATTTGTCTAGGACAAATGGTTTTATCATTACTAATTTGAGTAATAATCATTTCATTGCAAAAGATACAATGGTGACCATGAGATAAAATATATCAAATTAGGTGAATGAATTTAACCTAAAAGAATCAAGGGTATCTTATAATGGTAACACACATACAACAAGGTCATTAAATGCTAAATACTTGTAGCTTTCGTAATGGTATCTAATAGGGAGATCATACATGGTACTTTAGTAGAATGACTCCGTTAGTGGAATGACTCCATAATAACTAAAAGCCATAACTTAATTACAAATTATTTAAGCCCTAATTATATATGTTTAGCCAATCCCTCCACTAGCTCAGCACAGGTCTTTAACGAATTGTGTTTAACATAAACACTTGTAAAGAACTTTTAGTGATTGAACACAGAGGAATGGTTCACTAGATTACTCATTATAGTAATAGGTATTTTCTCAGTTTAATGATTTGATTGATTTATGGTTAACTTAGTCATTTCAATATCTATTTGATTAGATTAGATAATGAATTTGAAGTGGAGTTAGATTTACTGATAATGTTATTTGATTATTTGGAATGGAATAAAATTATTTGAATAAAGTTACATGTAAAGGTCTGACTTTCAATGGTACTAGAAATTACGATTTTGGAACCCAATTTTCGTAACACAAGTTCGTAAATATAAAATATGAATATTTACGAAGTTACTATAAAAATATATTAAAAATTGGTTGAGTAATTTTGTTGAATTAATAGTTAATTAATTAGGGACTATGTCATACCCTATATTTTATTTATTTTATGGCGTTAGTTTATGACACAAGGAATTAAATGGTTTAATGGTTAAGTGTCTGATTTGTTTCTAAAAGGTCTCATGTTTAAACACCCACACTCCCACATTTTTATTTAATTTTTTTGACAAATACAGGTGGTCAACCCTCTTGTGCCGTCCACCTCACTTGCCTTGGGGGGAAAGATTCCTTTCCTTTTCTTTCTAGTCAACTTACCTTACTTAGCCTACTTTTCACTCCCATGATCCACTTTTGGTTCTTTTGTCCCCCTTATTGCCTTTTTCCCTCCCTTATCATACCTTGGCTGGCCATGCACCTAGACACACTTTTATTTTTATTTTTCTTTTCTCATATTTTCTCTCTTCCTCTCCTTTTAGCCGCCTTTCCTCATTGATCCTTCATTTTCTTCTATTTTCTTTTGTTTTCTCCACTCCTTCTCCTCATTTCTCCTCCATTCCACCACTTCTAAAGGCCACCAAACCACCACCTTACCACCACCACCGCCATCGACCACACTTAAATTCTCCGATGCTTTTTCTTTTCTCTTCCTATTCTCTGGCAAATCCTCCTCTCTAATAAACTCTCTGTGGGAAGTTGTTGAGCTCATTTTTCCTTCAATTTATTATTTTTCGAAATCCCAGATTTGTACACCCACTTTTGGAAGAGTATGATTGGACGAACGATTATAATTCAAGATTTGATCTCTTTCTTCAGAAGCTGTATACGGAGTCATTATCATCGGATTTGTGAAATCAGGTCTAGGGATTTACTCTGATTAAATATATGATATTATTGTAAATCGAGATAATATATACATGCGAGTATTAAATGATTATTTAAATAAATCTCTGAAAAGTTAGAAATGGTGAATATGTTAAATATTCATATGGATTGATAAAATCTGATAAAAAGGGGGATTCCAAGTAAGTACTTCCAAAACTTCGGAGATGTGATATCTTATATGTGATTATATGAATTTTCTGTTATACGTTATGTCTGTTTTCTTGATACCCATGTTATGTGATATATGGCAATTTTGTATATGCATATATTATAAACATGGCACCGATTTACTGATACTTTGATGCGCATGTTAAGTATGCCATTGTGTTAAACCGTAATGAGTTCTGAATCGAATGTAAAACATTCCTACTAAAAAATATGTTATATATGCCATATAACATGCATTGGGGTTGGGATAACGTTGTACGAGGAAAGATTTTGGTAGTTTAATAATTTGTAATTTTTGGTGGCTTGACTATTATATTTTATATATGACAGTATATATGCAGTATTTGGTGGCCTGTCCACATTATTGGTGTGTTATTGGATGGACGAGTACTGGAGAACTCATTATGATGTATAGAGGAGATGGGTAGGAACTATTCGGAAAAAGCGTGGCATTGACATCGTCATTATGCATTCTGATAAATTTGATTTTGTGGTTGTATATTTATATATATGTGATAAGTTAAATTGATGATGTTCTACATTAATTTCTGTTGATATGATTTGTAACCCCATTGGGCTTTAAAAAGCTCACCCCTTTAAGTTTCTGACTTTTCAGATAATAATCGAGGTTAGGATGGGCTCAGCTTATGGAGGTGCACTAGGAAACTTTAAGAAAATTTATTATATTTTGGTACTTGATATTTTGGGATTTGTTTTTATTTTTGTGGATTGTGGCTTGGGACTTACTTTTGGATTTTGGTTTTTTTGGATTGTTTCGCATGATTTGAATTTTTATACTATCACCTAAGACAATTTATGAAGTTGTTAAGTATAATTGGATTTTTTTATAATAATGTCAAACTCAACTCAACGATTGTATTCTCAAACTCAATATTTCATTTTAGAAACTCAACACTACCTACTTATTAAACTGAGATTTTACAAGATATATGAAACATATGTTTGCAAAATGATGAATGTGTTTTGTTATTTTTCTACTGCGACATTTACTTGAAATATGATGCTTTCTATAAACCGTCAATACTTGAGTTTTTCTAAAGGTAAACAACTTCAACAATACTTGGGTTTTTTTAAAGCAAATCAAAATGACGTTTGAAAATGATAACAATTATTAAAAAGAAAATAGTTAAAAAAATTTCTACGCCAACAACATGACTAATGTGATCTTTGAGATTTATCCATAACGTCTAGGCCAGGTTTAGGGTGTTACATTTATTGGTATCAAAGGCCGGTCCAAAACTCGAACCATGGTTTTTTTCGAAAATGCATGCATATTTGTGAAAAAGGGTATTTTGGGAAAATTCCATGCCATAGTTAAAACTCGCTTTTGAACTAAAATTTTATTTTGTTTTGAAAATTCAAAACCTTGAAACTAGCCCAAGATAAGTACTTCTGACTTATTGAATTTTTAAATTGTCTATAGATTGTGAAACTCTAGATTCTGAAAACTATAGATTCTGAAACTATAGTGACGAAACTTTTAGAACTGAAAACATTCTGAAACAATAATAAAAGCTCGTTTCTAATTATTAGATAAAACTTCATAAAACTTAGAAATCCGATAACAAAGATGGGTACTTAAGGCATTCAAACTCGGGGTATGAGAACTCGTAGAGAGCAGGGTCTGGGAACCCAAATTGATTCGTCTGTGTTGCAAGTGCGCACACTGGAATTTGTGACTGAACTTGAGCCAGTGGCTGACCAGGTTGAAAACACGCCTACTATTGAGGAGGATCATTAGGAGTCTGCTGACAATGTTATGTCGCAGACCATCCTTAGGGTGCTACAGCGTGTAGTTAGAACCCAAGGTGGATCTGGAAACCGTGGGACTACTGCGAAGAGGCTCCAATCTAAAAGAACCAAATTATTTAGGGGTGTTGCTAGGACAACCCCCACTATAGCAGATCATTGGTTAGAGACTACGGAAAGAATTTTGGATGACATAGAATGTATGTTAGAGCAGAATTTGAAGGGTACAGTATCACTGCTGAGAGATAAGGCTTACTACTGGTGGCAAGATGTTATGAAAGGTACCCAGGCTAAGAGACTGACTTGGGAATATTTTCTAGATGCTTTATAGAACAAATATATGGGTAAGCGTTACGTTAAGGCTCTTAGACAGGAGTTTATTGAGCTCAAACAGGGGGATAGATCTATGGCTGAATATAAGACTGAATTTCTGCCGCTGAGTCGCTATGCTTAGGGGATGGTTACGACTGAGTAAGATAGGTGCGTCAGATTTGAGAACGAGCTAAGATATGAATTGATTGTGCTAATGGCCCCTCATCATGAAAGGGTTTTAGAAACGTTAGTGGAGAAAACCAAGATAGTGGAGGGAGTGTAGCGTTTGGAACATGAAAAATAGGATAAAGCTAGAGTTCCTGCAAAGAGAGATGTCGGTCCTACTATCCAAGCTCCACGACCTTATAAGTGAGCCAAAGATAACCAACTTAGGTAGAATGTTGCTACTGCTATTAGTGGTGGGAGAGCCTAATATTGTACTACTTGTGGCAAGAGGCATCTAGGTGAATGCTGGAGTAGCTCAGGTACATGCCTTTAGATGTGGATCCTTGGATCATGAAATCAAGGATTGTCCACTCCGAAATGAATAGATGCAAGCACCGGTCCAAAAACAAGGTCAGAATCAGAGAGTTGGACAGTCGCCTCAAAGAGGTTAAGGTTCAAATGGGGGTGGTAATATTAGACAAAGACAAAGAGCTCAGGGTCAGGGTGCTAACCGAGCTGATGCTAGATAGCCTACACTAGTCTATACAACTAGATACAGAAAGGATCATGACGTAGCTGACGTCATAGCAGGTACATTTACTATTAATTTTGTACCATATTTTGCTTTGATTGATATTGGTTCAACCCACTCATATGCTTCACACTTAATGGCTGATAAATTAGGAATAGAAGTAAAGGAGACTATTAGTAATATGACTGTACTTAATCCCTTAAGAAATCTATTTTTGTGAAAAAAATCTATAAGTAGTGCCCGTTAGAGATATAAGGAGAGGTATTTATAGCGAACTTAATGGAATTACCTTTCAGTGAATTCGATTTTATTTTGGGAATGGATTGGTTGATTACACCAAGTTAGTTTGGACTACGCTACAAAGAGGGTTACTTTGAAAATTTTTGTTAGGAAAGAGATAGTAATAGTGGGAGAGCGTAGAGATTACTTATCTTAAGTGATCTCCACTCTTGTGGTTGAAAAGTTGGTACATAAAGGATGTGAAACATATTTGGCTTATATTCTAGCTATGGGTGTCAGTGAATCATCTGTTGAGAACATTCATACCGTGAGGGATTATCTCGATGCCTTTCTAGAGGAGTTACCTAGATTGCCTTTGGAGTGCGAGGTTGAATTTTTCATTGATTTATTGTTGGGAACAGCTCCGGTGTCCACCCCCTATATCGTATGACACCTAAAGAGCTAGTGGAAATTAAGATGCAGTTACAAGAACTTTTGGATCGTGGATTCATTAGACCGAGTATGTCACCATGGAGAGCTCATGTTTTATTTGTAAAGAAAAAGGATGGATTCATGAGACTCTGCATTGATTATCGGTAACTGAATAAGTTTACCATAAAGAACTGATACCTTTTGCCAAGGACTGATGATTTATACGATCATTTTAGGGGTCTAAAGGTGTTCTCAAAAATCAACCTAAAGTTCAGATACTATCAATTAAAAGTGAAAGGGATAGACGTTCCTAAGACCGTATTCAAGACTCAGTATGGTCATTATGAGTTCATTATGGACCTAATGAATCGGGTTTTTAACCCTATCTTGATCACTTTGTTATGGCATTCATTAACGACATCTTGATCTATTCCAAGTCTGAATAAGAACATGATGAACATTTGAAAGTGGTTTTACAAATTTCTCGAGAGAAATAGCTAAATGCCAAATTGAATAAGTGTGAGGTTTGGCTCTATGAAATGATGTTTCTAGGACACGTAATATCAGTTAAGGCTATCCGTGTTGACCCAAAGAAATTGAGGCTATCATGGTCCAGAAGAAATCTAAGAATGTCAATGAAATCTAAAGTTTCTTAGGACTGACCAGCTACTATAGGAGGTTTGTGGAAGGGTTTTCCTTGGTTGCAGCTCTGATAACCAAGCTAATGAGGAAACGTGCACCTTTCAAGTGGACTGAAGAGCAGCAAGAGAGTTTTGAAAAGCTTTAGTCTGTCTTGACTTAAGCGCTTGCTCTGATTCAGCCAGAGTGTGTGAATAATTATGTCATATACAGTTATACATCTCATATCGGTCTTGGTTGTATTCTGATGCAAGAAGGTAGGGTTTTGGTCTATGCCTCAAGATAGCTTAAGCCTCATGAGTGTAATTATCTAACCCATGATCTCGAACTTGCAGTTGTTGTTTTTGCCCTCAAGATTTGAAAGCACTATCTTTGTGATGAAAAGTGTATTATCTACACGGATCACAAGAGCCTTAAGTATCTCCTCACCCAAAAGAAGTTAAACTTGAGGTAGAGGAGATGGATTGAGTTGCTTATGAATTGCGATTGTACCATTGAATATCATCCAGGAAAGGCAAATTTTTTTACCGAGGCACTAATTAGGAAGTCGATGACCAATTTGAGAGACATGTTCGTAAAGGTGAGCTTTACAAATGATGGAGGTTTACTTGTAGAGTTGCAAGTGAGACCTACCCTAATGGATGAGATCCGATCGAAACAATCTGTTGGTGCATCTCTTGCACCTCGATTCAGGCAAGTTGAGGAAGGTACGACTATCGACTTTGGCCTTAATTCTGTTGGAGTTTTATGCTTTCATGGGAGTCACTGTGTGCCCGATAATCAAGAGTTGATGGTCTATACTTTGAGAAGCGAATAGTAGCCCTTATACTATGCATCTTGGAGGGAATAAGATGTACCAAGACTTGAGAGAATTGAAATGGTGGCAAGGGCTAAAGCATGATGTAACCGAGTATTTGAGTAAGTGTCTGATATGCCAACAAGTTAAGGTTGAGCATCAGTTCCCATCTGGTTTGTTACAATCTATTCAGATTCCCTAGTGGAAGTGGGAACGTGTGACCATGGATTTCGTTAGTGGGTTGCCTTTGGCACCTACTAAGAGGGATTTAGTCTGCGTTATAGTGGATCGACTGACTATGTTAGCACACTTTCTACATGTTCGTATTGATTATTCGTTACATAAGTTGGCAAGGTTTTACATTTCAGAGATTATAAGACATCATGGTGTGTCATTGTTCATCATTTCCGATTGAGATCTTCGGTTTACATCTCAATTTTGGAAAAAGTTACACGAGGCTTTGGAAACTCAATTAAACTTAATACAACTTTTCATCCACAGTCTGATGGGCAATCTGAACGAGTTATACAGCTTCTAAAGGACATGTTGAGAGTTTGTATGATTGACTTCAGTGGCAATTGGGAGGAACACCTGTCATTAGCCGAGTTTGTGTACAATAACAATTTTTAGTAGAGCATTCAGATGGCTCTTTATGAAGCACTGTATGGTTGCAAATGTCATACACCTCTATGTTGGACTGAGTTGGGGAAAAATAAAGTATTGGGTCCAAATTTGGTGTAAGAAATTGAGCATATGGTGAAACTAATTCAGGGTCGATTCAGAGCAACATCTGATCAAAAAAACCTTAGGCCAACTTGAGGCGGAGGGATATTGAGTTCAGTCTTGGAGATCATGTTTTGCTTAAGGTTTCACCATGGAAAAAAGTACTGAGGTTTGGACGCTAGGGCAAGCTGAGCTTGAGATTCATTTGACTTGATATAGTTCTTAAGAGGGCTAGACCAGAGGCTGATCAGTTAGAGTTGCCTTCAAACTGGACTGTATTCATGATATGTTTCATGCTTCTATGTTGAGGAGATATCATTCTGATCCATCTCACATGATCTCGATTGATGAGGTGGAGGTGAGACCTGATTTGTCATATGAGGAAGAACCTGTACAGATTTTGGACCAGAAGGTCAAAACATTGAAGAAAAAGCAAATTCCCCTAGTAAAAGTTTTATGGTAGAATCATGGTGTTAAGAGATCTACTTAGGAACCAGAGAAATCGATGCGTCACCTCTACCTTCATTTGTTTAGACCAGGTAAATTTCGAGCAAAAAGTTTATTTTAATGTGGTAGAGTTGTCCCACCTCATATTTTATTTATTTTATTGCATGAGTTTATGACACAAGGAATTAAATAACTTTGTGGTTAAGTGTGTGATTTGTTTCCAAAAGGTCTGATGTTCAAGCCCCCACACTCTTACATTTTTATTTATATTTTTTTGACAAATTCAAGTGGTCAACCCCCCTTATGCCGTCCACCTCACTTGCCTTGTGGGCAAGGATTCCTTTCTTTTTCTTTACAGTCAACTTACCTTACTTAGCCTTTTTTTCACTCCTATTATCAACTTTTGGTGCCTTTTCCCCCTATTGCCTTTTTGCCTCCCTTACCATACCTTGGTTGGCCATGCACCTAGACACACTTTTATTTTTAATTTTTAATTTCTTTCTCATATTTTCTCTACTCCTCTCCCTTTAGCCGCCCCTCCTCCTTACTACTCTCTTTTCCTTTGTTTTAACCACCCATTCCTTCATTTATCCTCCATTCTACCACCTCTAATGGCCACCAAACCACCATCGAACCACCGCTACCGTCACCACACTGTCATCACACCATCACCATGTTGTCGTCATTGACCACAATTAAATTTTCCAATTCTTCTTCTTTTCTCTTTCTCTTCTCTAGCTAATCTTCCTCTCTAATAAATTTTCTGTGGGAAGTTGTTGAGCCCCTTTTTCTTTCGATATTACTGTTTATCAAAATCCCGAATCTATACCCCCGCATTTGGAAGAGTGCGATTGGATGAATGATTATGATTCAAGATTTGATCCCTTCCTTTAGAAGTTGGAAACAAAGTCATTGTCATCAGATTTGTGAAATCAGGTGTGGGGGTTTACTTTGATAAAATATATGATATTATTTTAAATCGAGATAAAATATATATGTGAGTATTGAATAACTATTTAAATAAATATCTGAAAAGTGGAAATGGAAAATACGTTAAGTATTCATATAGATTGATAAAATCTGATAAAAAAGGAAGATTCCAAGTAAGTAATTCTGAAACTTCAGATCTGTGATATGTTGTATGTGATTATATAATTTTTCTGTTATACGTGATGTATGTTTTCCTAATACCCATGTTATGTGATATATGGCAATTTTGTATATGCATATATTATATATCTGGTGGTATATCTGTATTATCTGGTGGCTCGACCAAAATATTCTGTTTCTGGTAGCTTGATTGCAATATCTGATAGCTTTTCCACATTATTGGTGTATTATTAGATGGATGAGTTCTGGGAACTCATTATGGTTTGTAGATGAGATGGAAGAGATGGAACAAATGGGTAGGAATTGTTTTTTGAAAAATATGCATTGTTTTTGAAAAAGTATTGCATTGACATCGTCATTATGCATTTTGATAAATGTGATTCTATGGTTGTATATTTATGTATATATGTGATTTGTTAAATTGATGATGTTCTGCATTAATTTCTATTGATATGATTTCTAACCACACTAGGCTTTAAAAAGCTCACCCCTTTAAGTTTCTGACTTTTCAGATAATAATCGAGGTTAGGATGGGCTCAGCTTATGGAGGTGCACTCAGAAACTTTAAGAAAATTTATTATATTTTGGCACTTGATATTTTGGGATTTGTTTTTATTTCTGTGGACTGTGGCTTGGGACTTACTTCTAGATTTTTGTTTTTTGTTTTTGTTTTGGATTGTTTCGCATGATTTGAATTGTTAAGCTATCACCTAAGATGATTTATAAAATTGATAAGTAAAACTAGATTTTTCATAATAATGCCAAAGTCAACTCATCACTTGTATTTTCAAACTCAATACTTCGTTTTTGAAACTCAACACTACCTACCCATTAAACTCATCACTACCTAAGTTTGAGTATGTGGTTGAGTTTTTGTAATTCATAAATTAAGAAGTGCTATAAAAATGATTTGGCTTAGATTGGTATGATGTTTTGCATTAGTAAAATGGGTCAATTGATGTTTGAATAGAATTGGCAAGTGCATATGGTTGCATATATGTGTTTATTGTTGGATTTGATTCCTTAAGTGTAGTATTTTGTCTATGTCACTTGTAATTTTTCAAACAGATTGGTTAATAAAATATTTCATGGATTACATTAATTACCTTGTATAATTTCCTTATGTGGGTTTTTCATGCAAAGCAAAATGGAAGAAAATATTAGCTCATTGGTTATCTAATGTTTAAACTAATACTAAGCGGTATGTGGTTGGATCATAATATAGAAAGACATGTTATATTAATAGATGGACCTAAACATGTTTGAAGTCTAATTGGAGATGAGCAAACCAGTTGAAAGATTAATATGTCGTCGTCTATCAAGCCCAATTGGAGATGCTTTTTCATGGGCATTGGAGCGGATGACTCCCAAAAGATAGAGACATATATGTGACTGACTAGACTGACAATATATCAGATTAAACCCAAGAAGAATAGATCCTAAATTCATTTATGGATTCAAAGTGTGGCATACTTCAATCTTGAGTGGATGGCGATTTATGTATGTGTGACTTGTCTAATTAATGTAAGTAAAAGCCTGAGTTCAAATAGATAATGAACTAAAAGATGATACGTTAGGTATACGACTTCTGTAGTATGTATCATCATTCACAACAATGGAATTCAGAACCTGAGATATGGGTAAGTTATATCCCTTCATTGGAATTACATGGTTGATAAAAAGTAAACGTGGCTATAGGTTGTTCGTCTTTGTAATGATTGACTTGATTACTATTTGATAGTAATTGGCGTTTCATGAAGGAAGATGTAATGGTTACCATGAGATAAAATAGGATTATATTGGGAGAACATATTTATCCCAAAGAGATTAAAGATATCCTATGAGGGTAACACACTTATGACAAGGTCATTGGAAGAGTACTGATTGAGTTACTTTCGTAATGGTATGTCATTAAGGAGAGCTCAGTCACGATACTCTAGTGGAATGACTTCGTGACTAAAATGAGTTTATAATTAATAGGCAAAAATTTTGAACTTAATTATAAACAATTTGAGCATTAATCTCATATGTCCAATCATCCTCCGCTAGCTCGTTGAAACCAGAAATGATATGCATGTTGGATTAAATGAACATAAATGGATAGAAATGGTATAAATGGAGAAATGGGAAACATTTGGAAATGAATATGGTTTTCTCTAAAATGAAAATGACTTGGAAATGAATTTATGGTTTTCGAATAAAATGAAGTTCAAAAATAGAAATAAACCATTTGGTCATAGTGATTTCGTTGAATGTATAAATATTAAATATATTTTCTCATAGATTCTTTTATGATAAAGTCGTCATGATTTTAACGGTATTAGAATTGGGTTGACAAAATTATTTAATTGGGAAATAATTTAAATTAATTTGAGATGTTTATTTTGAGAAATAGAAAAACAAACATCGGGTTGGATCGAATCATAAAGTATTGAGTTAAAAGTTCATGAAGTACTTGTAATTGGACCCGATAGGGGAGAGGCTTAAAAGCCCTTTATGTTTAAAGAGAAGGACAACAAATCCTAGTTTGTTTAACTAGGGTTGCCACCCTTATACTCCTAGTTAGACTAGGATTCATTTTTCTACTTGAAATAGACTTCTATAATTCAACTAGGGTTTCACCTCTTCTCCCTATAAATAGATAGTACTGACAGGGCTAAAAACACACAACTTTGAGATATTGTTATTCTACCTAAAAATAGTGAAAGTTTATATTCTAAGTGTTAATTATATTTTCCAGAATAAGAATTCTACCATTTTCCATAGAGAGATATTTTGCTTTCACATTGAAAGTAAAGAAAACTATTCTTGGTTTTGTGTTTGATTTAAATCGTTCAAGCCCACACTCGAAGCAGTTCGTGGTACGAGAATAGTAGAGAAGACCATTCAATTGAAAGTCGAGAATGATAAAGATTTGTCTAGCAAAAGACACGTGTGATTTCAGTAAAGGTTTTATTTCTATAAATATCACAAACTGGCTAGGTTTTCAAAATTTTATTTTTCATTGTACAAGAAAACCATTCTGAAACTGGATTTTCCCAACATTTATAAGGTAAAACTAAAGAAGGATTTGAGCATATAGTGGACTATAGGTCAGTTTGTGATGCTAGGCTCAATGTTGCGATGTTGAAGCCCTTGATGTTGTGACACCATATGATAGAAAAGATGGACCATAGTATCTTTAGACTCCTTAGATGTCGTGACGCCAATTTTGATGTTGCAACGTTGAACCCTAAGGTCATTACATCCAATCAGTATAACCTGGAAAACTTTGCAATTGGATCCTCAAGTAATGAAGTTGTGTACTGTTTGGGAGGTTGCGACATCGAACCTCTTATATCATGACATCAACCCGAAACTTGTTGAAAGTGTTGCATTTTGGTCCTCCAACTATCTCAAGTTAATAAAAGAGCTTTCGTAAGCTCATAGAAATTCGAGTTTGGAATATGTATTGATATAATGGCTTAATAACATATTGTTAGAATTAATTCGTTGTATTGATGGACAATATGTTTTGTTTTAATGAAGTTGCTCTGTTAACACATGCATTTTAATTTGGTAAAGTTGTCATGACTTTAACATAATTAAAATAGGGGTTGTGCAAATTATTTCATTGGGTAATTAATTTTAATTTATTAAGTAAAATTAGTTAAGAGTTTAAAATACATATTTGGACCTTAAAATGATCTACAAGGGTTAAAGGGGGCCGACACATGTGGAAAAAAGCCTTGCAACCTAAGCAAGCAAGGGGTGTCAGTAGGAATTCTTTCAGGACTTGGTTTGCTACCCATGTGGTATTTTTAGCCCAAGACTCTTTATTTTATTGGTAATTTCAAATGATTAGAAATTTAATAAGCTTTAGAGAAATATCTCATTTTTCTTAAAGGAAAAAGATTGATGGAAATTCACAAGTTGACGAAAACTAGAAATAATTAGTTGTCAATTCATTCATCTGGTTAAAACAAAGAGAGTTTGTTTAGAAATATTTTTCGTTAGGGAGTTCCAAGTTAGTACATGTGTTTCTGTTTTGGAGTGACACCCACTAATCATGCAATCCATACATTAGGCAATGGTGGAGAAGATTTGATTGATTGAAAGCAAATATTGATGTTAGAATCTAAAACTAATATTGTAGGATCCATAAGGTTAAATTCAAATAGACTTTTCAAGATGCGTCGAACAGTTTTTTGGGTGACTCTAGTACCTAAATCGTATAACTTCGAGTTATCTTTACAAAGATTTTTAAATCACCTAACTTCATGGTTTGTAGCTTGAGATACAGTCATTTTCATAACACAATCAGTTCTCTATGTGAAGTTAGAGATTAATCGCAAGGTTTCACAGGAATAATTTTAACTGGAATTTTTGAGACTTTCTAACAATCTTTTGGGTTGAGTCTTGTGTCCAAATAGTAGATCATGGAGTCGTCTTCTCAATGATTTTTGAATCACCGGATTTGCAGTTCTACAGCCATGATATGGTTGTTTCAATAAACGAGTGCAATTCTTTGCAGACAATTCAAGTTTAATCACAAATCAACTTCTCCAACTTGAAAAAGTACATCAAAACACATCCATGTACTAGATTATTGATGATATATTGTTATTAACTATCTGAGTTAATCTTGGATATATTAAAATCTTAAAATTTTGTCACACACTCTATAATGGCCTAAATTCAAGGTTATCGGAACAGTGGTTTCATAGTCACAAATCCGATTTAAAGATAAATTTATTTTAATATTGCATGAATATTGATATGATAGGAAAATCGTATGAAAATATAAATAGAAGAATTTTACCGATTTAGTGGTTAGTTAGAAAAAGAAATTATTGAAAAAATTAGGTAAAAACAAGGTATCAAGACCTCGATCTCGTAAAACCGAGTGAAAAATATTTTTATAAATATTTATGAAATGTTAGTAATATGGTATTAAAATTTCGTTAGAAAATTTTAATGTTTGGGTAGTCAATTAAGTGAAAAGGACTAAATTGAAAAAGGTTTAAAAGTTACTAGAAGGATTAAATAGCTCAATTGTTAAATGAGGAGGGACATAAATTGCAAATAAGCCCAAAAGGAGATATTTTGGGCGGCATAAGTTGAGAAAAATCACGACAATTGGTGAAATAAGGGTAAATTGGGAAAATAACAAATTTTACTAACATAAAAATAGGACCAAATTGGAATATCTAGAATTCTCTTCATATTTTCCTCATTATCATCAGTCAAAAAATTTCCTAGGGGTTTATTCAAGTTGGTACTTCATAATTTTTGCCCCAAGTGAGTTAATCCTTGCCTTTTTCTTGTAAATTTTGTTTTCTAAGACTTTTACAACTAGGTCCTATTACTAAATTCATTAGTTTTTGATTTTATGAATGAAATTGAAAGTTGATATGAATATGTGTTGGATGTTTATGATGAAATAGTATGAAATTGAAGTTTTAATTTGTTTATGATATGATTTTATTAGGTAATTTCAATAGAAATTGATTTGTAGGATCTAATTGTGAAAAAGTTTGGAATTAAAGTCTACTACTAAAATTCTGATTTCAAAAGGTTATAAAGTAGTTTAAAGTGATAGAATAAAGTGTTAATTGAGAAAAATATTCTCAATTGTTAGAGGTTAATTGAGCAGGGATGAAATTATCATTTATTGAAAGCTTAGGGGAAAATGGTAATTAATATCATGCACTAAAACAGTTTTGGATAGCAACAGTAGTCTAACTTTTAAAAATCACCAAAATTTTTAGAGGTTGAATTAGAGGATGAATAAAATATGAAATTAAATCTTATTGAGTCTAGTTTCTTATAAAAGAAACACTGTAAGCAATGGAATTGTAAATCATGAGATATAATAGATTTTGTGAGACAATGTCAGAATGAATTCGGGTTCCCCTTTTCTGACTTTGGAAAATCATCAAAAATTTTAGAAAAATAATTATGGGCTTAAATTTATATGTTTAAAATCCTTAATGAGTCTATTTTCAAAAGAAACAAACAAGAACATCATCCAAATTCTGTATAATGAGATAATTAATTCTTAGTGAAGAGGGGTCGGAACTGTCGAACAGTAAAACAGGGGAAACTTTAAAGAATAAAATGTACTTATTGGATAAACCAAAAATTTTGAAAATTTTATGGAAGAAGATATGTGAGTCTAGTTTCGGGGAAAATTAGCGGATCTTAATTTGGAGTTCGATAGCTCAAGATATAAATAATTTACTGATTATGACTCAATGAGACAGCTTTGAATGCACTATAACTAATGATGAAATTATAGAGAATGTTACATATGAACATGAAATGCATTAGATTAATGATTAAATTTATTTATTTAGATCCATAAAATTGAAATACGAAGCTAGATCGAGGAAAAGAAAAAGTTCGAGATTAGTAGATTTTTGTTTACGAACAAGTATTGAGGTAAGTTTGTGTAACTTGAATTATATTCTTAAATGCTTGAAATGTTTTTTATTGATGTGAATATGATTTGAATGTTAATTATATGAAAATTGATGAAACACTGATATATTTGATAAAAAGGGGAAGAAATCTCAGTTGAATAGAAGGAAAATTCGATGGATCTCTGAAAATAAATTGACGGTAAAAAAGATCTAGCCCTGACGGGTGATCCTATCCTGATATAGCCCTCCCAAAGAATATGTGGAAAATGGATTTAGCCCAGACATGTAATCCGAATTAGGGTCTGAATTTAGCCTAGACTGGTAATTCAGATCCAAGCTCATTAGAGTAATTGTCATTGCAGGGGATATAGCCTGGACTGATAATCCCGACAATACTCTATGAGTTTATATTATAGGGGATTTAGCTTGGACTAGTAATTCCGCTGTAAGGATGAGGTTCACGGGAGTGTGTTCTCTGAAATGGAAATGTGCGTACATGAATATGAATTGACGGACCCAGATTTGTACACTAAAGTGTACCCCTGGAAATCCATCGAAATTCCGAGAAATTCAACGGGATAAATATGGAAAAATAACAAGGATATGGAAATCATGGTATTAATGAGCTCATCAATCGTGGTATATATTATTAATACATGGAAATTATTAGACTAATTTGAATGTTGAGTTTGTGCATGTTAAGGGAATAATGTATTGAATGGGTTTATGAATGTTTATTGCATTGTATTGAAAATATTAGGTAAGTATAATTCTTGTTACATGAGCTTACTAAGCACAAAGTGCTTACCCTGTTTCTTTTTCCCTTGTTTTGTAGTGTTAAGAGCTTGGAGGTCGGATTCGGTCAGAGATGTATCACATTGTAAACCTCAAGATCTCGGTATATAAAGAAACTTTATTTTGGAAATCAATGGCATGTATAAGCTAGTAAAATAAATGTTAATGTGAAATGAATGTATGGTTAGCCATTGGTATGGCTAACAAATTTTGGTTTTGGTATGTGATGAGGCTATCTTATGAATACGTTAAATCTATCTTGAAAATATGTTGAAATGGATTGGATGTGTTGGATTGGTCTCGGTTTAAAATTGCAGGGAAGATTACATATTTATAAAGGGTTTATATTGAGTTCAAAAAAAAAAATTTGGGATTTTGCGAAAAATTTCTTATGGTTTCGATTTAATCCTGGTTTGGTCCCAATGTATATTTTGGGCTTCGGAGGCCCATCCAAGGGACGTCATGACATGTTTCGATAAATGAATAGTATTTAACTCGTAATAACGAAAATTTTATTCGGTAAAATCTGGTAATGCCTCATACCCTATTTCGGCGACGAATACGGGTAGGGGGTATTACACACTCCTTCCATGGTATAGCCTAAAATTAACATATTAATGCATTCCAACACCAATCAAATCATACCAAACTCATATGCATCAATTTAACATACTATAAATGACTACATACTCCCATAACTTAGCAAACAATATATCACAAGCTAACAAAGTTAATTAAATAATCAAAAACTTATAAACAATCATATTGTTTCACTACTTAAGCATTGAAAATTTATCAAATAAGACCTTATAGGTTCATAATAGCTAAAACATACCATAATCACCTTAAACCATAAGACTAAACTCAGGTGCATGCCATTAACTATATATACATATCTAAAGGGCATAAACTTGATTTGAGCTGAGTTGTTGAGTCTTGGATGCTTTTTGAACCTCTGATCTACTATATAACTTGAATAAGACTTGTGCATGTTGGAAAAATATCCGGTTCAGAAACGGTTCTTTTGCACAGGAAATTTTTTTTTGAAAACTAAGCCAGTTTGTGATGGGTTGGGCCCAACTAAAAATTTAGACACATTTGTTAGCTAGGGCCCGGCCTAACCCGAAAAATGGGCCTAAAATTTTGCCCAAGCCCAACCCACATAAAAATACTAAAACTCGGGCCCAGCCCGTCCATATTAATTTTTTATATTATTTTTATATAATTTTTAAAAATATATAATACATCAAAAATACTAAAAAAATTAAAATAAATATTTACCAAAAAATTGAAAATAAATTTTAAAAAATATGTATACTTAAATAACACTAAGATAGATACAACTTAAGCAAATGCCTCTAAAATAATAACAAAATTAACAAATGCCTTTAAAATAATAACTAAATTAACAATAAAACAAGTTTTATACAATATCCAAACAATAATAACAACATAGTAGCAACATAATAGTAAAATGGTTGCAAAATAGGGAGAAAACAACAATAAAATAACATTAAAAAATAAAAAAAGTAGATTTTTTGTCCCTTAGTGAATTCGGGCCGGGCCCGGGCCAAAAATGCCTTACCCGAGACCCGACTCGTTTTAAACGAGCCTTATTTTTTGTACAAACCTATTTTTCAGGCCTATATTTTTGCTCAAACAGTCCCACATTTCAGGTCGAGCCGGATGGCTCGAGCCAAGAATAGGTCTAGTGATATTTATAACAATAATTTTTTCTTAAAATTGTACTTTTATTTTGGGCTAGACGTATCCTAGATGTTCTCGGCTTTTAACCGAACGGCCTTCTCTGCTATTCTCGTACCACAAACTGCTTCGAATGTGGGCTTAAAAAATTTTAAATGAAACACATAATTGAAAATATTTTTTTTTTTACTTTCAGTAGGAAAGTAATACTTTCTCTCAAATAAAAACCAATAGAATTGTAATTCCCAAAAGATATAATTTATTCTAGAAAATAAATTTCCACTACTTTCTGGTAGAATAGCAACACTGAAAACTTATGAGTGACTTGTGTTTCTCTCTTTTCTGAGGTGTGATTTGAAATCTACCAGTTTTATCTATTTATAGTGAGAGTTAAGAGAATCATGGTTGAACTGGTAGAAGCCAAATACTATTAATTTAATAGATGCTAGTTCTGAGAAATGGGCAACAACCCTATGTAAAAATACTAGAGTTTGTCATCCCCTTGTATGGAATACAAGGGGAATTGAGCCTTTCTTGTATGAGGTTGAATTATATGTGCTTCCTAAACCTTTAACCTAACACTTTATAATTTATTTAAACTCAATACATGTTTTTTCTATTTCCCAATTTAAATATTATTTGTTAAATTAATTTCCTTATTAAATAATTTTCTAAACTCAATTCTAATTCTGTTAAAATCATTACAGTAAAAACACCACCAGAATTCGAGGAAATTTGTATTAAAAAATTATGTGTGAATCTATGCTTAATGAATTAATGTTGAATAAGAAAAAAGAGTTTGAAAAACCTAAAATAAAATAAATTAAAATAAAAGGAATTGAATATTTAAAATACAAAAAAGAAAGAGATAATGATTTATTTGGCCATCCAACTTTACAAAAAAAATTATATTAGCCCTCCACTTAATTTGTCTCCTTTCTTAACTCTTAAATGTTAGTTGTTTGTCAAATCATTCCAAAATGGATGGAAAAGCTAACGTTTGTTAACTTTGCTGATGAGGTATACATGTGGATTGTCATGTTGGTAATTAATGTTTAAAATTTAAAAATTTAAAAAAATTCAAAAAATTTATTTTAAAAAATTTAAAAATTCTTAAAAAAATATAAAATATTTAAAAAATTAATTGCTAATGTGACATACACGTGAATTGCCACATGGATGCCACGTAAAACATCAACTTTTCCATCCATTTTGGTTTGACTTGACAAACAATGCAAGTTTAAGGGCTAAAATAGACAAAAAAAATGGAGGACTAAAATGACTTTTTTTTTGTAAAGTTAGGGGGTCGAACAAGTTATTATGCCAAAAAAAAAATCGTGCCATCTACCACATGTTGACCATACATTAATTATTTTTGCTACCTCTTAAAAAAATAACATTGTTACTATATTGGAGTAATTTGTATAAAGTTTGATAAGTTTAGGTACCAAATTAAGAAAAAGTGTCAAATTAAGTACTAAATTGGACCTAAAAAAATTAAGTACCAAATTAAAAATAAATATCAAGTTCAAATAGCAAATTAAAAAAAATCTAACTACCAAATTAAAAAATATATATCAAATTTAAGTAGGAAATATTTTATTAAAATTTTTTAAAGTGCTAATTATCCTATATATAATTGTGTTGTTTTAAAATTAAAACCAAAGTTGAAACTGTATACCCTTTTTAAGAAAAGACGAAATTGTCTATTATAAAAAGACTCATTTATGGGATATTATCACACGGCAAGAATTAATGGCCTCAATAATGTATAAACAAGCATTTAATTTAAGCGTTGAAGTGAGAGAAATAAATAAGCAAATTACATATGTCATCAGTTTTTAGTCAAAGAACAAAAAGGTTATATATATGTCATCTTTTTGAGTGGGCCATGAAAAGACATCTTTGTTAAGAAAAATCTAGATCTGTTTTAAACGGGTAAAATATAATTAAAAGTTTTTTTTATATTTATCAAAATAGGCTCGATAAATAATTATTTATCGGAATGGGTCCTTTTTCTCGAAAATGCGTCCACGTCAGTGCGATGTCAAGGTACGTGACAGGAAAACGCGTCCTTAAGGGCGCGCTTTGTCCACGTGGACAAAAAGTGCGCTTAAGTTGACGTGTTTTGTTGTCACGTCAGCGCGTCCCAGGGGACGCATTTTCCCTGCGCGTGAACAGTGCCAACGGTCATTTTTTTGACCGTTGGCCTCCCCAACGGTAAAAAAAAAACTATAAAACCCCCCACCCCTTCATTTTTTTCACAAATTAATCATTTCTCAATTATTTTCTCAATTTCCTCTCAATTTCCTCTCAAATTGTTCTCAATTTCCTTCCAAATTTCTCTCAAATCCATATTTAATCTCAATTTGCTCTCAATTTGCACTTTAATTTCTCTTAAATCCCTATTTTTAATTATTTTTAAAAAAATTAATTTTTTTTAAAATTTTTTTAAATCGTAAAAATTTGTACGAATTTAGCAATGGCCGGAGAATTGATTCGTCTTGATAACAAGCACATATCCGTCGAACAAATGAAAATGGTAAGTGTTAAATTTATTTTTTTAAATATTATTTAAGATTTTTTTATTTATGCATTTTTAAATAATTATTAATTTATTATTTGTTATAAAAGTCTGTAGATCGGATATTGGAATGCTATATCCGAATTATGCATGGTCCTCCATCACCGTTGGTAGAGAATTACCTGCGGGAAGCGGGTTTTTAACACGTGGATACGGTAGGCCGGGGATGCAAGTTGGACCTGAAACTTATCAATGTGTTGGTTGAGAGGTGGAGACCCGAGACGCACACATTCCATCTTCCATGTAGAGAGTGCACTATCACTTTGCAAGATGTCAATCTGCAATTGGGATTGCTGGTGGACGGGTACCTAGTCATCAGGTCTGTTCAATCTGGCGATTGGGGAGTGTTGTGCTACGAGCTTTTGGGAGCTATTCCGGAGAAAATTAACGGAGGTCGGATCGAGATGGACTGGTTACGAGACACATTCCCGAATCCGGATGATGATTCAACCGAAGTAGAAAGAATCCGATTGCTCGGGCATATATTCTTCAGATAATTGGAGGTTATCTGATGCCAGACTTGTCACGGAACCTCGTACATCTAGGATGGCTGTTGAAACTCGTTGATTTTAGAGCAGCTGGTGAATTGAGTTGGGGGTTTGCTGTGTTGGCAACATTATATCGGGAGATGTGTAGGGCGACGCGACTGAGTACAGCGAAAATCGGAGGTTGCCTATCACTACTGCAGTCATGGCCTGGTTTCGCTTTCCATTTTTACGTCCTCGAGTGGACCACCCATATACATTCCCACTCATAACGAGTTAAATTTTATATTAGATTTTACAATTATTACGTAGATTTTTAAAAATAATAGTATGCTAAAAATTTATTTAATTAGGTGGAACCATCCGGCAAGTTATGCTCGATTACCTACCTCTCTTGAAGATATACAGCTTCTATTAGACCAACAGCCGGAAGCACATGTAAGTATTAAATAAAATTGATATTTTCATCATGAGCTAGTCGATTGGTATTTAGTATTTAGTATTATTTATTATGTATATAACTAATATTTCCATCATGTTCATATAGTTTCAATGGACACCATACGATGATCCGGCAATTTTGGCAGTAATTCCGTATAAGTACCTCCAAAATCCAAACGCTTGGCACGTGAAAGTCGCGTTGATCAACTATGCGACTGTGGAGATGCACCAGTCAGACAGAGTGTTACGGTAATTTGGATGTAGACAACCGATTCTCGTGGCACCTGAGGTGTTTGATGATCAACACAAAATCGACCTACGATAATTGCATACGCATTGGCCGAGATTCTGGTCCTACTATATCCAAATATGGGAAGATAGATATGATTATATACCTACTCGGGAACCGATCATCGTTCTGGAGTTAGCGTGTGTGCCGAAATACATGCCATGGTTTAAGATCCATGGCAAACCATATTTACTGTCGGCAGAGGAGAGGCAGTGACAATTACGTGTCCAAAGGGAACGACGTGGGCCTTTAAATCCAAGACGAATGGACGTTGACGCAGGCCCATCAACGAGGCCCAGAAATTCACCCGACTCATCATTAGCTGCTATTCAATCACCAGGCCTAGCGAGAGCACCGACATAGTCACCCGACCCAACTGTTCAACCGACGACACAACCTTTTCAGATGATGCCAGGTGCGTATCCTAGCCCTTTTATGTATCTTAACCCTTATATGTTTCCTTTTCCCAATCCTATGGCAAGTTGGAGTCCATGGCCCGGTTCATCTCCATTTTTTGTTGCGCCAAGTGGATTGCCGATGTATAGGCCAGCATCGCACGAGGGATCGCAAGAGGGGCCGTGGGGGAGCTTTTCTTTTTACCAATCCCCATCACCGTATGGGTTTCAAGCAGCTTTGCCGTTGGTGATGCAAACACCTCTACAGTCACTATTCTATCAAGGTGGCTCATCGTCCCAACACTGACAACCAGATACCCTACCGGAGGAACCAGAATCCCCGCCGGAGCAACCACAACCCCGACTAGAAGCTGGACAAAGGAGGAATCCAGCGCATAACTGTTGACGGCCGCCATGTGGCACTGAATCCGGTAGGCACGGAGATTGATTTTTATTTTAATATATTTGTACAAATATTTTGAATATTTTGATATTATTTGATGTAATAAAATAGAGATTTATTTGAGTTATTACTTAAAAACCCTAAACTAATTTATTAAAATTTTAAAAATTTATAATTTATAATTAAATTTATAATTTGATTGAAAAACCCTAACAAAAACCCTAATCCTAACCATAACCCTAACTCTTAACTTAAAAACAACAAAACCCTAACAAAAACCCTAGCCCTAGCCTTAACCCTTAACTTTAAAACCCTAACCATAGCCTTAACACTTAATTTAAAAACCCTAACTCTAACCCTTAACTTAAAAACCCTAACCATAACCTTAACCCTTAACTTAAAAACCCTAACCCTAACCCTAACCCTTAACTTAAAAACCCTTAACTTCAAAACACCAAAACCCTAACAAAAACCCTAGCCCTAACCCTAACCCTTAACTTAAAAACCCTAACCATAATCCTAACCCTTAAAACCCTAACCCTAACCCTAACCATTAACTTAAAAACCTTTAACTTAAAAACACCAAAACCCTAATGCTAACAAAACCCTAACCCTAACCCTAATCTGATATAATTTGATAATTTTACTAACATTTAATACAATTAACAATTAATAATTTGACTAACAAAATGTTAGATTTTACAAAATGTTTTGACTGGTACTAACAATTAATAATTTGATATAATTTGATAATTTTACTAAAAAAAGGTTAGATTTTACAAAATATTTTGATTGGTACAGAAAAATATAATTTGATATAATTTTAATAACAAGTAGTTTTAATTTTAATAAAAATATAATTTTAATAACCCGGGCTCGGGTTACGTATTTTTTCCCCGGGTCGGGCCTGGACAAAATCTTAGGCCCATATTCCCGCCTGGGCCCCTAGGAAGTGGGCTGAAAACTTTTTTTTGTGCCCGTCCCGAACCCGACCTGGCCCATGGACACCTCTACGGCCTAAACCCTACTTTAATTTATTTTTTCTTAAAAAATAATTTATTTTTCTTAAAAAATAATTAACACGAAAACTAATCGAATTTTGAAAAATTTATAATTAATTTAATTGGCAAACCCTAAACTTAGATGTGTTCATGGGGCGGGCGCGCTTGGCACGGCCTAACGGCCCGCCCAAAATATGGGAGGGTTCGGGTAATAATATAGGTCGAAATTATGGGTTTGGTTAAAAAAGCCACTTTTTTGGCCCGGGCCCGACCCGCCCCTGGCCAGCCCCAATATTTAATAAATAAATACATATTCTTTATTTTTTAATTTTAAAATATTTTTAAAATACTTTTTTTTTTATTTTTTTATTTTAAAAATAATTTTTCCGGTGTTTATTAAAAAATGGGTTGGGCCAGGCTCGGGCTTATCAATTTTTTCCCGGGCCAGGCCTGGACAAAATTTCAAGCCCATATTTCGGGCCTGCCCGGGAATCGGGGCAAACATTTTTCCTTCGGCCCGACCCAGCCCAGCCCATGAACACCCATAAACCCTAAACTATAATCCCTTATACTTTAATTCTTAACCCTAAACCTTAAAAGTGCAGGCAAAACGCATCCTTGAGGGAGCGTTTTGCTTACATGTACATAAAACGCGTCCTTAAGGGCGGGCTTTATGTCCACGTAGGCAAAACGCTTACTCAGGGACGTGTTTTCCTGTCACGTACCCTAACATCGCTCTGACGTGGACGCGTTTTCGAGGAAAGGGGCCCATTCCGATAAATAATTATTTACCAGGCCCATTTCAGTAAATATTGAAAAAATGGCCTTTATGTGTAATTTGCCCGTTTTAAACCTTGAAATTTTGTAATGAGATTATCCCACTACAAATATATATTATAATCAGAAATCAAATAGTACAACAAAACAAGGAAAAATACAAAATATTATAAAGAAAATTACATATGTAAAAATTTTGAATGAAAAATATAGTTTGAATTTTAAAATTATTATTTAAAACACTTTATTTAGATATCATTTTAATTCAAATAAAATTAAAACTCAAATAACAAAAAGAGATAGAAAATATTTGTAATTATATGAAAAGATTTTAACATATAAATTTCTTTAAATTATTGGGGTCAAATTAATTGATTGATATATAATACATAGATACGTATTAAATCAGAATTTTCAAAATTGTTGGGGGAGCTCAACCTTACCACCTTCTATCTCTGATGCCAAGGGACGTAAGAAAATGGTTGTTTTGTTTACAGAGGAAACATCATCCCACGCCATGCTTGGTTTATCAAAAGGGATAAACCATTTAGTCCATGAATTTAGTAATTTTTTATGAATTAAAATTTTTTTTCCACATTAGTTTTGAAATTTGATAAGTTTTTTTTTTTAGTTTTAGTTGATGTAATGATGTGACACTTTGATACTATGATACATTATCACCTAAAATTATAATTTTATAAAAAAATTAAAATTAATGATATGATATAATCTTAAAATGCCATGTCATCATATGGACCAAATTGGAAAAAGTTACTAGGCTCAAGGGTTAATATGGATTGAAAAAAAAATTCAAGATCAAGTTGGGAAAAATTGCCAAATTCATGGATTAAAGGTTACATTACCCCTTATAAAAAAGGGTCAAATTCTGCTATCAGCCCCTATACTTTATGAAAGTTGTGGGTTTAGTCATTGTACTTTAATTTGATTAATTTTAGTCACTGTACTTTTAAAGTTGGTCAATTTTAGTCTCTGTACTTTTTGAATTTTGAAATTTTAGACTTGACTCTAATAGAAGTAGTTTCTATTATTTTCTATTTTGAAATTTCAATTTTGACGAAAATGACAGTCATTAATCCATTAATTGGATTTTAGTGAGTAAAATGTGAAAATAACAAGCTAACACGACATTAGACATATGAAAATATGTTTGCCCCATCAAATTTTGGAAATAAAAAAATTTAACTTAATGAATTTAACGGTTATTGTTTGGTGATGATTGGAATTTTAAAATTTGAAAAGTATAGGGACAAAAAATAACCAAATTAAAGTATAAGGATTAAACCACAACTTTTTAAAAGTACATGGACTAATAGAAGAATTTAACCTAAAAATCCCTTTTCTAAACAAGGTGAATCTAGTGTCACGAGGCTAGACCTTTCATCTTGCAATCCGTGAGGCCTTAAGCGATTCATTCGCTTTAAATATACCAAAGTCAACTTAACTCTCGCAAAGTGAGGATTCTTGCAAAATTCCTCTAAGGCACCAAAATTTAGTAGAAGTAATCTCAAAGACAAAAGAAGCTCGAAAGAGCAGAATAACTATAGAAAAGCAATGTAGACAAGGTGTATGAGTAAATGCTATCCATTTAGTATTCACTACTAAAGAATGAAATATAATGGATGATTACAAATATGGGGAGACTCTCTATTTATAGTTGAGCTCCCCCAAAACTGACTATACAGATTGAGTTACATCGAAGGACAAGATTGAAGTCTATCTACAATTAAGGGATTTACATAATCCCCAAGATTACAAAATCAAATCTTATCAGATTACAAATCTCCTAAGATTATTTTTTCTATTACCAAGGTGACCGCCTCCAAACGTGCGAACGTTTAGAGTAAAAATTGTGCAAATAAAAATAAAAATATTTAAGTACGGTATCTGCAAGCGTACATGTCAAATTGTAATATAGTTTTGTTTACAACAAAACACTGGGTAAGTATTCCAAGGATCGTGCTCAAGGGATTCGAGATTGGATAAATTATTATTAAATTAATTAAAGAAAATAATTTCTAATCTAATTGAGTCACGAATTAGTAGTGTTGATAAAAATTAATATATTAATTAAATTAATTAAATTAATTAACCTAAATAACATAATAGAATTTCCTATTCCTAGTGTTAACGATGCGAGCATTTTGCCTATGATTGATTAAATCTCTAATGATCTAGTTAAATAATTAATTATCTTCGATTGAGTTATTTATCACCCTTAGCTAAGAATACCCTTCCAATCCCATCTTCACTAAGGATTACCACCTAACTCACCTTTTCGGTCTTTTCTTAGGCATATGGATACCCTCTCAGTCTCACCACTTGGCACAAGTTATACACGACAAAATACCCTTCTGGTCTCACCTATCTAGATATTTTATTAGGGGCGTCACTTCCTTATATGCCAAGTACTCTTCAATAAACAACTAGTTTCAGATAAATAATCACTTAAAATATAAGTTAGTGTAATCACCAAATCATGCAAGATATAAATAAAGCACAATAAGTATTACAAATGGTCTCGTTATTAAGCAAACATCTTCCAATTTAGCTTTTGAATAATTACAAGACACATATTCCAGTCATCATTAAAACATGTTCAAAATTCATCAAACGAACTTAAAACGAGAATTAAACATGCTTTTAGACCACCAAATAAAAATTCAGAATTATTCACGTAGGTATCGATATTGAATCAAAGGTATCGATAATTCTCCTAGATGGTACTGATATCACCTTGAAAATCGGTACCAAATTTGCATTCTATTTCTCGCCCAAAATCAAAACTCAAGAAATTATTGGTACATTTCAAAAAGTATCGATTATTCTACCCCAAGTATCGACACTCGTGATATGATATTGATACCAAATTACGTACTGACTTCTTGCACTTTTAAAAATCACGGAGGTATCATTTTTAAATCTCGAATATCGATACCTCTGCTCCTGACAATAAAAATTTAGTAGTTTAAAGCATATAATTCATACAAAATAATAACTACTTAACATGTAACTTTTACCTTATGAAGTAATCACCAAAATGACCACAATAACGATTCAATCATCAAAAACATATTTGAGTAAGCAAACGATATAATAAGAACAATATACATAAATCCTAATTCAACGTTTATTGATCATACATACAGATCATGGCACTTCAACATAGCAAATATTCAAACTAAAACAATACCAATAAAATCATTATAACTTCCATCAAAAGTACTAGAAAACTAAATCCATAAAATATCATGAGTATCACAAGAATAATCAATCAAAGTCTAACCACATTGCCTTATCCCCACAGTTCAAAGAATAATATTAATACCACCTACGCAAATACTAAAGCCTAACTTGGATCACTTCCTTGGTATCCCTACATCGCTCACACCGCAAACATTAAATATCTGCAATGGTTAGAAAGAGTGGGTGAGCTTAAACAAGCTTAGTGAATGTCGGAGTAACCACAAATTAAACACAATATCAAAGGTTGAACAAGAGCATACTACAACACATTCACAACCATATTCTAAACAAGTCAAAATAACATATTCACGTTTTATTAAATCATAAAACTAGCATATACTCTTACATGCAATTACACTCAACTCGCTTATATATATAACTCATTTAACAATAATTCATTAAGACTAAACAACGTATACGTGCTTTAATAACTCACAAGTCTATCTCATTTATTCACATGCATTCACAAGTTAAATAAAATTGAACCAAACCACAATTACATATACAATTACAATGAGAGCATACTAACATTTTCATGAAACTTAAATTAACCCATTTAGCATATTATTCATATGTTTACGCATCCATCTCGCATCGTATTATCACAATACATAAGATCACATTTAAACGATAATTTGACACTTGAGGCTATGAAACATAAAAGTGGGCTCTATCACCACACATTGGATGCATGGATCTCCAACGCACTAATTGACTCATAGAGTCGAACATATCCCAAAAAGTGAAGCATAAAGCTAACATTCTCCAACACACCAAACATGTCTCGTTGAATGGAGCTTAACTCACATTCCCTTATCTCTCCAACCTGTCTAAGGGCTTCAATGCCCAAAAACACAATACATATAGGTGAGTACTCGATTTCAAGAGATCACAAGGCCAAAATATCCATAATTATACGTTTTTAATTACAGATATAATGCATATCATCTTTGGTCATATTCATCAATTTACATCACAACTTGTACACAATGCATGCTTATCAAATTCACATTTAATTGTACTTTAAGTGCCACAAAAATGCTCATTGAGCCATCATATATCCGGCTACATATGTGTGCGTTGAAATCAGTACATCGTATATCATATACAAGTATTCTCACATATTACCTGTTATAATAATATCACATTCCACAATTCTACACATATATACTTACCGAAATTTCACTCGCTTTGGCTACATATTTGCATTATTAGCATATCATTATCACTATCATTTGGCATGTATATCATGCCTACAAACAACACAATTCATAATAGTCATCACATATGTTTCAAATCACAATATCGCATCATAATAATCAATCTACAATTATTCATAGAATCACATAATTTGCCAAAATAAAACAAGGGAAATAGAAAACTTACTTAGGATAGGGGTTTAGGCTCTTCCTAAGCTCCTAATTAACACTATGAATTGTGTTTACAAGTAACGATTCCGAACACTCACCGTTTGCATTTTCGCCTATTCGCTGAAAGTTTAAACTAACTTTTCCTTACCTTTATCTTTACTCATTGAAGGTCCTAACGATTCTGAAGGATCAATAAGGTAAATCACACAACAACACAATCAACAATCAGCCAAAGACTCACTTCAAACAATCAAAAAACAAGCCTAAGCTAAATTCTCATGTAATCGAAACCTTCGACATAGCAAACTTGAATTTAAATTATCTCGGTCTATACTTAATCTTTTTGCCTAAAAATAATTCAATCCATCTGACTATTCACCTACGTCTGATTCTTAACCTTTAAACTACTCAAAACTACCTAATTCATGGTATCAAAATCTTCAACAAAACTTTAAAGTAAGTTTAGGAACCTTCTAATCACATAAAAAATAATTGAAAAACACTCTGAAACCACGTTTTTACCCAAAATCCTGAAATCCACCATTAACGGCCTTATTTTTAACTTTTCTTTAAAACATACGATTCAAAGGCTAAAGACTCAATTTAAAGGATCAAATAACATCAAAAACTAATAAGAAATCAAAATTTTACCTTAGTTGATGAAAACTCAAACGTTTGATAAAAAATTCGAAAAACCCAAAAACTCAATAATAGAGAAATCTATTGTAACAACTGTAACCCGTATCTATCACTGGAATGGGGTTATAGAGCATTACCGAACTTATCACATAAACAATCATACATTATCATGTTCCTTTCTCATATCCAAGCAATAGTCATTCAAATTCAATCATATAGTCCCTAACATGAGCCCTCGAGGCCCAAAACAAGCATTAAAATTAATTTGGGACTAGATTGAGAACATAAGGAAATTTTGGGAAAACATTAAAAATTTTCAAAGTGTAGGGGACACATGCCCGTGCGGCCAGACCGTGTGTCTCACATGGTCAAGTGACACGCCTATGTCTCAAGCCCTATAGGCATTCGAAATTGGATCACATGGCCGTCTCCCAACCCGTGTCTTACCCCGTGTAACTCACTGACTTGGGTCACACGGCCAACCATACGCTCGTGTGCTAGGCCGTGTGAAAACTATAGAGTATACTGACTTGTGCCACACAACCAAGCCATACGCCCATGTGCTGGGCCGTGTGATGTTACCTACTTGATTCCTTTAGAAGTTACATATGACACACAACCATGTCACATGGCCGTGTGTCACACACGGCTGAGACACACGCCTGTGTCCCTGCCCGTGTAGACAAAATAAGCTATGTTCCAAGCCACATTCCTCACCCAAAATTTTACAACAACTACACATATACCAAATAACATATAACCATATCATCAATAGGTATTCAAACCAACCACAACCTTGTCTAAATCATGCAATTTGATTACCAACAATCACAAGCTCTTAGGCATCTCAAAGTATCATTTAAATACAGGCCAAAATCACCTCCAAAAGCTACCTAAATGGTCAATTCCAAATATGCACTATCTTGCCTAAACATAAAATGCTTGCCATTTATCAAATTCGTCTATTATTTACCAAGCTACCAAAGTAAAATCAAGGCACTCCTATGGCCATCATACATACTACAAAATGAGGCTAGCTACACATATATATACAAACCAACATATACCAAAACAAGCCAAATCAAATGGCTAATTACCTAACAAAACATATAGGCTTTCATCAGCCAAATAACCTATATATGCCATATAACCAAAATACATTATTCAAAAGTACCAAAACAACCGATAGATAGTGTGATGAGATCTCTGAAAACTTCTAATTCGAGCGAGCTTCCGAAACACTATAAAATACGAAAAAGTAAATAGAGTAAGCAATTAAGCTTAGTAAGTTCGTATAACTGCAAATATAACTTACCAATCAACCACAATTAAGGAAGTAATTTAAATCATAATGACAATAAATTTGGTCTCATTAGCCTAACATATAATCACCAACAAAGTTAATTATGGAATCACAAATCTTATAGATTCAATTTCCACATGATTTACGTACATACCTGTATTGGTTCATATCGAACTCATACAATCTCGTAATCATTGTGCCCATTGAACCATTTGGAATAATATCGGATACTCGGGTATCTCACACACTAAGTGCCAATACATTGTCAAAACCATCTCTATCTCATATCTCATATAGATGCTCACTCTCGAGCCATCACTAGGTCTACTCACACAAGCTGACGGTCAAGACGTAGCTACACAGTGCTACTCACACAAGCTGTCAAGTAACTGCAACATATGTCGAAAAAATCAGCCACCCATAGAATCTACGGGACCAACACCCAAAACACAGTAACCCCTAATGACATGTTATTTGTATCCTATCTATTCCTAAAGTTCAACCGGGATCCATACACTTATCACTATCTTGTCAAGAATTTCCGTAGTATCGTATCAACCAATATATCAATTAAGCATGTAAACATATATATAATTTAAAGCTTATTAATATACGAACTTACCTCGAACTCGTACGAAGGAAAACGATCGGTCAGTCCAAAACTTTATATTTTCCCCGATCTAATTCCGTATGTTATTTTTCTTGATCTATATAATCAAATTTAACTCATTTAATCATTAATCTATTCAATTCAATCCACATTCATCTTTTGGAAAAATTACTATTTTCCCCTATATTTTTAACTTGTTTACAATTTAGTCCCTAGCTCATAAAAATGCAAATTTATGAAATTCAACTTCAACCCATGCTAGCCGAACTTCTTACAAGCTTATAGCAGCCCACATATTTCATTAATTCATACATTTCACCATATAATTTTCACTTTTCTCAATTTAATCCCTACTTAACGTTTTCAACCAAAATCACTTTACAAAACTTGTTTACCTATCCTATTTTCGGTGGAAGAAACAAATGTTGAAGATGATACACTTTTTGTTTTATTTTTCTATACTTATTTGTTAATTTACTAAATTAACCTTTATTATAAAACATTAAAATTACCTAATCCATGTCCAAGAATGTCCACTAGCAATTTATTTGATCTAATTACCACTTAAGGACCTCCACTTAAAGTTCTATAGTTATCAGACACCTTTAGCTATTAGAACCCAACTTTTTAATTTTACGCGATTTAGTTCTTTTTATTAAATTAAGCATGCAAATGATAAAATTTATTAACGAAATTTTTATATGACTACTGTCATGCTATAGACATTAAAATAATAAAATAAATATTTTCACATCAGATTTATGGTCCCAAAACTACTGTTCCAGTTTCACTAAAAACAGGATGTTACAACTCTCCCCCTTTAGAAATTTTCGTCTCTGAAAATCTAACTAGAAAATAGGTTAGGGTACTATTTTCTCATAGCTCCTTGAGTTCCTACGTAGCCTCTTCAATGTCGTGACGTTGCCAAAGAGCCTTCACTAAAGCTATGCTTTTGTTTCTTAACTCTTTAATTTCTCGAGCCAAAATTCTGATCGGTTCTTCGTTATATGAAATGTCGAGCTGAATTTCAACTTCTGCGGAGAAATTATATGCGAAGGATCTGGTCGATACCGTCGTAACATGGACACATGAAACACATTATGAATCTTTTCTAGTTCTAACGCTAAAGCTAGACGATATGCCACTGACCCTATTGTCTCGATAATCTCATACGACCCGATAAATCGTGGACTCAACTTTCTTTTGCGACCAAATCGGATAATTTTCTTCCAAGGAAATACTTTCAGAAACACTCTGTCACTGATCTGAAATTCAATATCTTTATGTTTCAAATCTGCATACGATTTCTGTCGATCTGAAGCTGCTTTCAAACTATCACGAATTACTTTCACTTTCTCTTTGGTTTCTTGGATCAAATCGACCCCTTGAATCATTTTCTCACTAAGCTCAGTCCAGTACAATGGAGTTTGGTATTTACGACCATATAAAGCTTCATACATTGCCATGTTTATGCTCGAGTAAAAAATATTATTATATGTAAACTCAACCAACGGTAAATATTTTTCCCAGTTACCTTCAAACTCTAAGACACAGCGATGAAGCATATCTTCGAGAATCTGAATCACTCTCTCAAACTGACCATCCGTTTGAGGATGAAATGTAGTGCTAAAATGTAACCGTGTACCCTAAGCTTCTTGTAATTTCTTCCAAAATCGTGATGTAAACCTTGGATCTCTATCCGAAATAATAGAGACTGGCACTCCGTGCGATATAAAAAAACTCTGAAACATATAACTCAGCTAATCTGTCAAGTGAGAAGTCTGTACGTACCGGAATAAAATGTGCGGACTTCGTTCAACGGTCAACAATAACCCATATAGCATCTTTCTTTTTTAGAGATATGGGTAATCCCGATATCCATCGTAACTCTATCCTACTTCCACTCAGTTATCATCACTGGCTGTAATAGTCCCGAATGTACTTGATGTTCAACTTTAACTTGCTGAAAAATCAAACATTTGGTTGCAAAGTCAGAAATATCACGTTTCATACCCGACCAGTAGAACAACTGTTTCAAATTATTTTACATCTTGTTACTCCCCGGATGAACAGACAGGCTCCACTGTGAGCTTCCTGCAAGATTTTCTATATAAGCTCAGGATTTCTCGGCATGCAAACTCTACCTCGGAACAACAAACAATCATCAGTTCCAATCTGAAACTCTGAATCAGGAGCCGACTCAAATGTACTCGTTTAGCTTTCAATTCATTGTCATATTTCTAAGCTTTACATATTTCCTAGAGAAACATTGGTTTAGCTTTTAACTCAGCTAAAATTGAGCCATCATCAGACAAAGTCAATCATGTATTCATCACTCTCAAAGCAAACAAAGATTTTCTACTCAAAGCATTTGCGACTACATTTTCTTTCCCCGAATGGTAATCAATGACTAACTCATAATCTTTTAGCAATTCGAGCCATCTTCGCTATCTCAAATTCAAATCTTTTTGTAACGTCAAATACTTCAAACTCTTATGATCGGTAAATATATGGCATTTTTCACCAAACAAATAGTGTCGCCAAATTTTCAATGCAAATACAATAGCGGCCAACTCTAAGTCACGTGTTGGATAATTCTTTTCATGAGGTTTTAATTGTCTGGATGTATAAGCTATCACTTTGCCTTCTTGTATTAAAACACTTCCCAAACCGTTTAATGACGCCTCACTGAAAATAACAAATTCTTTACTTGACTGAAGTTGAACTAGAACTGGTGCTTTGGTTAATAGTGCTTTCAAATGGTTAAAACTCTATTGACATTTCTCAAACCATTCAAATTTTACATCTTTCTGCAATAATCTCGTTATTGGTGTAGCTACCATCGAGAACCCTTTTACAAATATCTGGTAATAACCAGCTAATCCTAGAAAACTTCTGACTTCAGATATGCTTCTTGGCGGTTTCTAGTCAATAATTTCTAAAATCTTACTCAGATAAACTCGGATGCCTTCCGTTGATACAATGTGTTCTAAAAATCCAACTTCTCAGAGCCAAAACTCACATTTGCTGAATTTAGCAAATAGTTGTTTATCTCTCAACATTTGTAACACAATCCTCTAATGCTCAGTGTGTTCAGTCTCATCTCGGGAATAGATTAGATATCGTATTATCACAGGTTAAATATGGCATGTATAGTTTGACTCACATATGCTATGTTAGTCTAAGAATCGACTAAACTGTAGCTCTCATACCAATAAATGTAACACCCCTAACCCGTATCTGTCACAAGAATAGGGTTATAGAACATTACCAGCCTTATCACATAAACAATCATACAGTTTCATGTTCATTTCTCATATCCAAGCAATTGTCATTCAAATTCAATCATATAGTCCCTACCATGAGCCATCGAGGCCTAAAACAAGCATTAAAAATAATTCAGGACTAGATTGAGAACTTAAGAAAATTTTGGGAACACATTAAAAATTTTCAAAGTACAGGGGACACATGCTCGTGTGCCTAGACCGTGTGTCTCACAAGGTCAAGAGACACGCTCGTGTCTCAGGCCATACGGGCATTCGAAATGGGATCACATGACCGTGTCCGAACCCGTATCTGACCCCATGTAACTCATTGACTTGTGTCACACGGCCAACCACATGTTCGTGTGCTAGGCCATGTGAAAACTATAGAGTATACTGACTTGTGCCAACATCCAAGCCACACGCCATATACTAGGCCATGTGAGGCTACCTACTTGCTTCCTTTAGAAGTTACAAGGGACACACAACCATGTCACTTGGCCGTGTGTCACACACGGTTGAGACACATGCCCATGTCTCTGTCTGTGTGGAAAAAATAGGCTATGTTCCAAGCCACATTCCTCACCCAAAATTTTACAACAGCTACACATATACCAAATATCATATAACCATATCATCAATAGGTATTCAAACCAACCACAACCTAGTCTAAATCATGTAATTTCATTACCACAAATCATAAGCTTCTAGGCATCTCAAAAGATCATTTAAATACATGCCAAAATCACCTCCAAAAGCTACCTAACTGGTCAATTTCATATATGCTACTATCTTGCCTAAACATAACATGCTTACCACTTATCAAATTCATCTATTATTTACCAAGCTACCAAAGTAAAATTGAGGCACTCCCATGGCAGTCATACACACTACAAAATGAGGCTAGCTACACATATATATACAAACCAACATATACCAAAACAAGCCAAATCAAATGGCTAATTACATAACAAAATATATAGACTTTCATTAGCCAAATAACCTATACATGCCATATAACCAAAATAGCCGATAGATAGTGTGATGAGATCTCCGACAACTTCCAATTCGAGTGAGCTTCTGAAACACTATAAAACACAAAAAAGTAAATAGAGTAAGCAATTAAGCTTAGTAAGTTCGTATAACTGTAAATATAACTTACCAATCAACCACAATGAAGCAAGTAATTTAAATCATAATGCAACTCAATTTGGTCTCATTAGCCTAACATATACCAACAAAGTTAATCATGGAATCACAAATCTTATAGATTCAATTTCCACATGATTCACGTACATACCTATACTAGTTCATATCAAACTCATACACTCTCGTAACATCACTGTGCCTGTTGAACCATTTGCAATAATATCGGATACTCGAGTATCTCGCACACTAAGTGCCAATACATGGTCGAAACCATCTCTATCTCATATCTCATATAGATGCTCACTCTCGAGCCATCACTGGGTCTGCTCACACAAGCTAACGGTCAAGACGTAGCTACACGGTGTTACTCACACAAGCTATCGAGTAATTGCAACACATGCCCAAAAACTCAGCCACCATTAGAACGTACGGGACCAGCACCCAAAACACGGTAACCCTAATGACATGTCATTTGTATCCTATCTACTCCTAAGGTTCAGCCGGGATCCATACACTTTTTAATATCTTGTCGAGAATTTTCGTAGTATCGTATTAACCAATTTATCAATTAAGCATGTAATCATATATATAATTTAAAGCTTACTAATATACGACCTTACCTCGAACTCGTAGAAAGGAAATCGATCGTTCAGTCTAAAACTTTATGTTTTCCTTGATCTAATTCTGTACATTGTTTTTCTCTCCATATAATCACATTTAACTCATTTAATCATTGATCTATTCAATTCAATCCAATTTTTTTTTGAAAATTACTATTTTACCCCTATACTTTTGACTTCTTTACAATTTAGTCCCTAACTCATAAAAATGCAAATTTATGAAATTCAACTTCAACCCATGGTAGCCGAACTTTATACAACCTTATAGCAGCCCACATATTTCATTAATTCACACATTTCACCACATAATTTTCACTTTTCTTAATTTAATCCTCATTTAATGTTTTCAACCAAAATCACTTTACAAAACTTGTTTATCTAACAACAACCATTCATTTTATACCATCAAACATCAAAACACATACACATTCATCAATTGTAAAACCCTAATACTTTAATAGTTTCACAAATTAGTCCCTGGGCTAGCTAAATTAAGCTACAACGACTCTAAAAACATAAAAATCATTAAAACGGGATGAAAAATCATACCATGCAAGTAAAGGAGCCTAGCCAAACCTTCAACCTTCAAAAATGGTGTTTTCTATCCTATTTTCGGTGGAAGAAACAAATTTTAAAGATGATACACTTGTTGTTTTATTTTTTCTATTACTTATTTATTAATTTACTAAATTAACCTTTATTATAAAACATGAAAATTACCTAATCCATGTCTAAAAATGTCCACTAGCAATTTATTTGGTCTAATTACCACTTAAGAACCTCCACTTAAAGTTCTATATCTATTAGACACCTTTAGCTATTAGAACCTAACTTTTTCCTTTTACCCGATTTAGTCCTAATTTCTCCTAGAGCAACCAATGGGCTAGACCCAGTAATACATACGCCTAACCTAGACCGACCCAGCCACCTATTTTTACCCAAAAAGTTAAGAAACAACCTCAAGTTGAACCATCCAATGGCTTAGAAAATTTTTTGAAGGCATACATAGCCAAGAATGATCCCTTAATCCAAAGCCAAGCAACTATATCGAAAAACCTGGAAAACTAAATGGGCCAGCTTGCAACTGAACTCGAAAATCGACCACAAGGTGCTTTACTTAGTGATACAAAGAATCTGAGGAATCCAGTGAAGGAACATTGTAAAGCATTGACATTGAGGAGCAAAAAGACATCAGAGCCCAACATAGTCGAAGTCGAAAAGGCATGATGCTCAAGACTTAGAGGAAGTTCGACCGAATGTTGAAATTTTAGTTTCACCGGAACCTGAATCTGTAAAATCCGATAAGAGCTAATTCTAAAAAACTAACAAGTTTGTTAAATGCAGAATTGCCATAGAAAATAAATCAACCAGTTCCAATAAAGAAGCCTCCACCACCCTACCCTCAAAACTTCAGAAGCAGAAGTAGGAAGTTCAATTCAAGAAGTTCCTAGACGTACTCAAGAAACTTCATATCAACATCCTGTTGGTTGAAGCACTTGAACAAATGCCGAACTACGTCAAATTCATGAAGGATATCCTATCAAAAAAATGAAGACTTGGAGAATTTGAGACGGTAGCCTTGACAAAGTAATGCAGTTGCATATCTTCAAGACAAACTACCCCCAAAGTTGAAGGATCCTGGATGTTTTACCATACCTTGCAACATTAGAGCAACATATTGTGGTAAGGCACTATGTGATTTTGGTACGAGTATCAACTTGATGCCCAAGTCAATATTTAGGAAGTTGGGGATAGGTGAAGTTAGACCTACTACGGTTACACTTCAATTAGCAGATCAATCCTTAGCACATTTAAAAGGAAAAATTGAGGACGTATTGGTATGTGTAGACAAATTTATTTTTCGTACTGACTTCATTATTCTAGACTTTAAAACAGACAAAAAAGTGTCAATCATCCTAGGAAGGCCTTTTCTAGCAACCGGAAGGACCCTTATTGATGTGCAGAAGGGCAAGCTTTACTATGCGTGTTCAGGACAACTAGGTGACATTTAATGTTTTTAAGTCTATGCGATTTCCTGACACAATTGATGATTTTTCTGCAGTGTCCGATTTAGAGGAATTAACCATGGAAAAGGAACTCAACTATGTTGAGGACCCATTGGAACAAATTTTGACATCAGACCCTCCAAGTGATGAAGAGGAGGATGAATACTTAACTTTCCTATAAGCTAATCAAATGGGATTTTATTTGCAATCCCGCTTTGAATCTTTGGAGTTAGAGAATAGGGATTATGCCCACCCAAAAGCGTCAAATCAGGAGCCACCTAAATTAGAACTGAAGGTACTTCCCTCACATTTTAAATATGTTTATTTAGGTAATGCGTCTACTTTACCTGTGATTTTTTCAGAGGAATTAACCATTGAGCAAGAAGAGAAACTCATCCTAGTATTGAAACAATTCAAGAAGGCCATCGGATGCACCATAGCTAATATTCGCGGTATTAGTTTGTCTGTATGCATCCACAAGATCATCTTGGAAGATGGCGAAAAAGGGATGATTGATGGACAACGAAGATTGAACCCCATCATGAAGGAATTGGTAATGAAAGAAATCATCAAGTGGTTAGATGCGGGTATAATTTACCCCATCTCAAACAGTTTGTGGGTAAGTCTGATCCAGTGCATGCCAAAGAAAGGAGGTATAACGATCATTGCGAACGAAAATAATGAGTTTATACCGACTAGAATAGTTACAGGATTGATAATTTGCACCGATTACCAGAAGCTGAACAAGGTGACTAGGAAAGATCACTTTCTTTTGTTGTTTTTGGACCAGATGCTGGATAGACTCCCGGGGTGAGACTATTATTGTATTATCGATGGATACTCGGGGTATAATCAGATTACAGTAGCACTAGAAGATCAACTGAATAAACACATTCACCTACCCATACGGTACATTTGCATTTAGATGCATGCCATTTGGTTTATGTAATGCACCTACTACATTTCAAATATGTATGATGTCTATTTTTACTGCTATGGTTGAGAAATACTTGGAAGTCTTTATGGATGATTTTTCAGTATTCGGAGATACATATGTTGCTTGCCTAGCCAATCTAGTCAAGGTACTAAGACAATGTGAAGAAACAAACCTCGTACTCAACTGGGAAAAGTGTCATGTTATGGTACAAGAAGGTATTGTTCTAGGGCATCGAATAACGAGACATGAAATCGAGGTAGATAAAGCAAAGGTAGACGATATTGAGAAACTCTTACCTCCAAAATCTGTGAAGAATGTTAGGAGCATTTTAGGCCATGCCAGTTTCTATCGAAGATTTATCAAGGACTTCTCCAAAATTGCTAAACCCTTATGCAAATTATTGGAGAAGGACACGACGTTCAAATCTGATGAGGAGTGCTTAAGAGCTTTCAAATATTTGAAGATTCGATTAGTTTCGGCACCGATAATCGTCACACCAGACTGGGATTTGCCATTTGAATTGATGTGTGACGTAAGTGACTTCAAGATAGGAACTGTGATGGGCCAGCGAAAGAACAAAGTTTTTCATCCCATCTACTGTGCAAGTCAGACTCTGACAGGAGCTCAACTGAATTATATGGTAACAGAGAAAGAGTTACTTGCTATTGTGTTTGCTTTTGACAAGTTTTGATCTTATCTTATAGGTACCAAAGTGACTGTCTATACAGACCACTCGGCAATTAAGTATTTACTTGCCAAGAAAGACGCTAAGCCAAGATTGATCCGATGGGTGCTTCTATATCAAGAGTTTGATCTAGAAATTCAAAATCGAAAGGAAGTAGAAAATCAAGTAGCAGACCACTTGTACCTATTGGAGCCGCAGGAAGGGGATTCTTCTTTTATACCAATTCAGGAGACATTTCTAGATGAACACATACTAAAGGTAAATCATGTCCATAATACCCCTTGGTTTGCTAATATTCCTAACTATTTAGCTTGTTGTTTGATACCGATTGAAAAGACGCATCATCAAAAGAAAAAGTTTCTTCATGTTGTGAAGTACAATTTCTGAGAAGAGCCATACTTGTTTAAAAAGTGTGCAGATCAAATGATCATGAGATTCGTGGTAGAAGATGAAGTACATAAGATTCTATATCATTGCCACTCAGCTCTGAGTGAGGGAAACTTCGGAGGTACACATACTACGGCCAAAATATTACAAGCTGAATTCTTTTGGCCAACACTATTCAAAGACGTGTATGCTTACGTAAGGAGTTGTGATTGATGTCAAAGGGTTGGAAATGTCACTAATAGAAATGAGATGCCCTGAACGAACATCATTGAGGTAGAATTATTTGATGTTTGGGGTATTAACTTTCTTGGTCCTTGCCCTTCATCTTTTGATCACAAGTGCATATTGATAGCAATAGACTATGTGTCTAAGTAGGTTGAGGGCGAGGCATATCCGATGAATGATGCTAATGTTGTGATGAACTTTATGCAAAAGCATGTGTTCACAAGGTTTTGAACCCCAAAAGCTATCATCAGTGATGAAGGGTCCCATTTTGTGAACAAGTGGTTGAAATGGTTACTCGACAAATATGGAGTGAAGCACAAGTTGCCATAGCTTACCATCCGCAGCCAAATAGGCAAGCTGAACTGGAAAACGAAGAGATCAAAGACATACTCAAGAAGGTAGTTTTCCCGAACTGAGGAGATTGGTCCGAAATATTAGAGATGCTTTATGGGCCTACAGGACAGCGTACAAGACACTTTTAGGGATGTCACCTTTACGTTGGTATTTGGGAAAGCCTATCACCTTCCCTTAGAGTTAGAGCACAAAGCTTACTGGGCTCTCCAACAACTCAACTTGGATCTTAAGCTTGCTAAAGTGAAATGGATGCTCCAACTCATGAGTTAGAAGAATTCCGAATGTTATCATACGAGAACACCAAATTACTCAAGGAAAGACTTAAGAGATAGCATGACAAGCACATTCGAGTTATTCAATTCCAGATTAAGGTTCCTTCCAGGTAAGTTAGACTCACGTTTGTCCAATCCACTTATGATTCACCGAGTTTATCCATACGGAATTGTCAAACTTTAAAGTAATGGAGGTAATTTTCGAGTCAATGCTTAGCGCTTAAAACATTACTGGGGGGATAAAATTGAACGGGATGAAATCTCGTTCATTTTATCAGGTATTTAATTTTTGTTGTTTTTAGTTTTAAATAAATGATTTAAGGTATATTTTCGGGATTAGTATGCTTAAATAAATTCTATTTAGGAGATTGGAACTTAAGCGGGACCATTTGTGACCCCTTCAATCTTTCTTGGGAATTGATTTTAGCATAATATTTATAGAAATTATTCCCTAAATGGCAAAATAAATTTTTAGTTTTCAAATAAAAGGGTCAATTTTGATCCAAGTTTTAAATTGCAACTCAATTTCAAATTTTCCTTAAGTCTAGGTACTTAATTGAATTATTTTCAAAATTTGGTTGCTCCTTTTGTAAATATTAAAAATTAGATGTCTCTTTTTATAAATATTTTCAAAAGGCATCTAGAATAAATGTTTTTAATTTACTAAATAAGATGATAATCATTAATATATAATTATATCCATTATAATATATATTAATTATTATCAACTTTGCATAGAATTAAGATTAGTTTAAATTTGATCATATTTTATTTAATAATTTTTTTAATAAATTAATAGTAAATGATAATTTAATATACATTATATTAATTATTAGTTGATGTTAACTTTATGTAGAACTAGAACTTAGAATATTTTAATTATTAATTTGTTCTAAGAATTCTAATTAAACTCCTACTCCTTTTACTATAAATTTCACCCACCTTTTCCATTTTTTTCACTCATCCCTCAATTAAATCCTAGCATCCACAACCCACCAAGCACCAAATCACCAATTGCGAAACTCTCTAGCCACAACATTTCCCAACTCCACTTGGCACCCTCATCCATTCAGCCAACAGCCCACGTACGTACCCAGCAGCCCCCACGCACAAGGTGCATGCCAATAGCCGCTTCGTGTCGCTACACCTGCTGCCCGTCCAGCTCCAGTAGCTCGCCAGGCCTACTTGACGCACTTGCCTGCAGCCCACTATCCTACATCTACGCGGCACATGCATGTCCTACTGCTTCTTATCGTGCCACTACCGCCTTGCTACTCACACCACACTATCAAGACACCCTACAACCATCCCTAAACCAACCTCTTTTGCTTTAGATTTATTTTCTTTGAGTTCTTAACTTTTAGAAAAATGTGGTAAGACAAAATTTTCTCCTAACACTTCAATTTTATTTAATTATTTAATTTTTCAAATTATTGAATTATTAATATTTTATACTAATTAATTTTTTGAGAAAATATTTGTTCTATCTTATGATAAGATTAATCATGCCTCACAAAAGAACTCGTGCCTCTACCCAAATTGACGAATTACAAAACAAATTCCACTATGAAGAAGCTAAATCAAGATACGAAAGCATTTTCAAGAATCAACAGATGCACCCAGAAAAAGGCTTCACGCTGAAAGAAGGAAACTATATTGATTTCATGGCACGCATTCTACAAGTTGTTGAAGCTCTCAAATGAGAGTTGTTTTGTGAGAAAAGACCTAGTGTGGATGAGGAGTTAGTTCGTGAATTTTATGCGAATTTAATCTCAAGCTAATTGACGGAAGTTTCTGATCATTGAATCAAGGTACCAATAACCTAAAATGCTATTAATGAATTCTTTGAATTACCTAATTTTGAAAACAACGAATATTCTTCCTTGATGAGCAATATTGAGTCTGAAAATCTACAAGAAATTCTCGAGGAACTTACAGTTCCAAGTTCTAAGTGGACTATGTCAAAGCAAGGAATTCACACTTGTCCCAGAGAATATTTGACACCACTAAAAAATGTATGGTTCTATTTTATTTGATTCAGCTTGATGCCTATTTCACATGGGACTACAATTTCATTAGAGCAAATGGTCTTATTATACTTGATCTTAACTGGAAAGATCATTGATGTGGGAAAATTCATCCTGAGAGAAATGCAGAATTGTGCCACTAGATGTTCTGGCCCAGCTTACTTCCCTTTTACGATAACAATTTTATGCTTGAAAACTAAAATTCTTGCAAACGTAAAGAACACAGGTTATAGCCAGGGCACAATCACATATTAAGACCTCTATCGGATACCCGAAGACTTTGTTCTACAGTAACAAGTTGAAGAAAGCGAGGATCTCGAAAAAGAAGAAGAAGAAGAAGATCCCACAGAGATTGAACCGATGCAATTAGTTGAAATCCTTGATAAGGCAAAACCAATGGAACCAGTAACCGAACCCAATGTCGCAACTTCAATGTTTAGAACTCAATCGCTTTGCCCAGATCTTTGAGATGAGCTGTCAAAGTTTATGGACATAATGCAACATTACAGTGGTAGCAACAAGCTTACTGGAGATATTCAAAAATACGGGAAGACTCAAAGAGAGTCGTTCTTACAAAAATATACAATAACCTGTTTATTTTTGTGCCTGAGTTTCCAGATTTCATATTTGAACCATGGAGTCCAGTATTGAAGAAGGAGCGAAGTGATTCATGTAAAAACAAAGACGATGGAGCAAAAGATGATTCGAATTTGGATTGATCTGCAAATAAATAAAATGGGGGATCTTGACTTTATTTTTTTCTGTTATTTAATATTATAAGATTAGGTTTTATTAGGAATTTTTATTTTCGCATAATAAAACAAGAGATGGAAATCATAAATAAAAAAAACAAGTTGCAAAGTACAAAATGTGGCAATAGATATATACATGTCTAGGATTGGATCTAGAGAGAGCTTGGTACTTAAGCAGTCAAATTGACTCACCTCCTCTTTTCTAGAATGCTACCTGGTGTATAGTATCTATTCACTTTTAACAATGAGGACATTATTCATCTTAATTAGGGGGGACCTAAAAATTGAAATTATTTCCACTCAGAATAAATTTTTCTTTTAATTATGATTAGGATATATTTTGTTCAAAAATTTGAAATTTTGTTAAATATGCTAAACTGCAGTATAAATAAAGTTTGATTATTTTAATAATTGTTACGTTAGCTGAATCATAATATAAATGTATTTTTAATAAAGCATGCAAATCATACCATAAAGTTTTTAGTTCCTTAGGAAAGATAGGCATGCACAAAAGTTTAAGTCTCTAGAACTAACTTAGTAGCTTCTTGAGGCGAAATCCTAGGAAGCATGGAATGTTGAAAATAATTTAGGCAACTTTTGTTTGGATCATTTGAGCCTTTCAAGCCAACCATGATGAATTTTTATCCTTTGAAACCCAAATTTGAGACTATATGGCCTAATTTTATTTGAACCCTTGCAATATTTAGCCATCACTTTTCTCTTAATTATCTTTAAATTGTCGCAAACACTAGACTCAATACTATTTAGAATGTTCTTTGAAAATAAATTTGGGGGGGGGGGATGAAAAGAAGTGTCAAATGCTCAAAAACAATTATAGTACATGTATTAAAATGCTCATGCAAAAAAAAATATGTAGTTGAAAGAAAAAAGATGTACAAAAGAGCATGAAAACGCAAAGTAAGTTGGTGTATTAAAGGTAATTATTCCAACGGTCCGATTGAAGCTAAGTCTAAGGATTTTAGCCTAAATTTATCTATCTTTTACCTACTCCTAGCCTAGCCATGCTGCAACCTTTTTAAAGGCCTATTGATTCAAGTTTCTATGCTACCTACATTAGTGGAGAGAAATTGCTATGCTCAACATATGAATGCATAAGTTAAACTTAATGATTGTAGCTTAATCTTGAATAAGGGAATAAAATCAAATTGGTAGGGACTTAACATGTCTTTATTAGGAATCATTTAGTCTATTTTTGCTATCATCAAAATGATTGAGATTAATTTGAATGATATGTATACATAAGTAGCATAAATATCAAATTTCTTGTTTTTGAGCATAAGTATACTAAAATCATAATTTTGGAAAGAATATTATTCTGAAGGAATTTTTCAAAGGTGTTTCCAAGAAATTCTTTTCAAATTTTTGCATTACTAAGGATGAGCAATGAATTAAGTTTGGGGCTGTGGAAACATGAAAATATACACACTTTTTCATGTACTTTTTAACTCAAATTCACGTAGTTCGGTAAAATTCCTGTAAAAAAATATAATAATTATAAAATAATTAAATTGTACTCAAATTATGAACATGTTGAATTTTAATTAATTTTATATAAAATTTTTATTAATTTTGATTATTTTTAACAGATTTGCACAAAGGGCGAAAAACAGCCGTACAAACACTATCAGAAGCACAAAACTATGTGGCAATTTTGAAGCATCAAGGTGAAATAATTTTTCAGCATAAGACGGTCCAAATTTTGTATATTAATTCACAATGTAATTGATTTTAATTTTAATCCAATTTAATTTGGGTTAAATAAATTATTATTAATTAATTATGAAAAGGGGTCCAGTTGAGCTGAACCGAGAAAATCGAACCAACCGAGCACTAGGTAGCCCAAAACCGTCCCACATGCTGATCCAATCAGCTTGCTTGGCTGATTATTTGGCTTGCAAAATGGCCCTTTAAGACTTCTTTAAATTGCATTCAAACCCCTCCACTATTTGTGCCTTTCTAGATTTGCCCCTATCTTAATATAGCAAGTTCGGAAACTTCAAACTTGCCACATGTGTGGCCGGCCATAGGGGGACTCTATGGATGCTGATTTTTTTCTAATTTTGGCAGCCATCTCAACCTATAAATACCCCCCTTAGCTGCTCACTTCAAACACATCTCAGCTCTTCTCATCTCTTCACTTCTCTCTCATTTTTTTCTCTTCATTTCCCTTCCATTATTCTTCATTCCCTTGCCAATTTCACCTCTTGAAAAAGAGTCATTCATCCACTATTTGGAGCAGCATTCAAGTGTTCGTGGCAGCCTCAGTTCAACAAGAACAAGCGAAGAAGGAGGTGTGGAGCAAACTAGTCAAGCCTCGGAGAAACACTGGATTTGATTCTTGTTCATTATCCTTTTAATTTTACTGTTGTTGTTATGAACATGTCTATGAATATTTGTGATGTTGATATGTTTAATTTAATTAATATGATTTAAATTTAATTTGTGTTAGGTTGATTGCATTTCGTCTACTTGAGTTATTAAAATTGTGTTTGTGTTGTTATATGCCTCGGTAAGATGTTTGATTAAGTAAAACCATGACTAAGTTATTCTTGCATTACAACTGTAAGGTAACTAATGAATTAATTATTTAAACATATTGAAATTGTAATTAATTGACACAGTACTTAATCAGTGCATGTTTAATCATCTAAGGTAGCTTAGAATTAAATTAGCAACGGTATCTAACAATACATTAGCCTTACATAACTTGCAAGATTATTATGATTAAATTGTTTCAAGGTAGAAATACATTGTTACCTCACGTAATCTTTTATGTGCTTATGAGATTGAATTAATTGTTTGAATTGGCATAGAGATATGTACAAGAGATTATTTTGATTTCATAAGTATGTATGTGCATTAACATATTTGTTTATTAAAATTTGTTTAATCGATTGAATTGACATAAAGATATAGTTAAGAGATAAATAGATTTTGGCAGGTAAGTATGTTCATAAGTTAGCAAATTACCAAGTTGCCGTGGATTTATTCGTAACAACATGAACATGATAATTCTAAGTTAAGAAATGTAATTAATCTAGCACAATTATGTCATATTGATTAAAATCATCTTCTGAAATCGTGCATTGGAACTTTTATTTTATTTTTATTTATTTTACTTGCTTAAAAACTTAGTTTTTAAGCACCTTCTCAAATCAAAATATTTTTCTTCACCAAAGTGTTTTTAATTGTATTCATAAATAATTCTTTTCACAATCCATATGAGTACGATAACTTGACATGCACTTGTCACTTTATTACATGTTGCGATTGTGTACACTTGCACATTTTCGTCATTCCAGTGTATCACCTAGGTCATATAAGATTTTTCGGCTTGTAACGTTATGCAACATTGGTTGGTTCAAAATTTAAGAATAGGCTTGACAAAATGAGTTAAGCACGAAAGTAGTTTGGCATATTATATTGTTCCTAATACTTCGCAAAGTGTACATTTAGCTTACCACCTTAAATCTATTTCTCTCACCTTCCTTATTTCTCCATTACTAAGGTCTAGTATAGCATATATGAGTTCCATCATTATGAGCTTCACTTTTTTTTTTGAACAAATGTGAGCGTATTTTTTTCCAACTCACTTTCCTTTTTTTTACAAGCTCAAAAATCTTACTCACTATACCATACAATTCCTTAGTTCACTCTTTTCTTTTCTTTCGAAACCACTGTGATGTATCTACCTAATCCCTCAATATCAATGGTTGAAAGTCTAAATTTGTGCAAGGACCAGGAAAATAAAGGATCAAATAAAATATTTTGTAAGTTCATGGTTTCATTAACGGTTCATCAAGAAAATGGATTTAGGCTCACAATAAGAACTAGAGAAATATGCATCAGGATAGCTTTTTAGTTCAATTTTTTTTCTACCAAACAATGTCTTAGGTCATCCCTAGGTAATTCAATAAATGGATTCAATTAACAGAATTTATTCATTCTTACAACCTACACTTCAATTAACATTCATGATTTTTGTGCATTTATTTATCATTTGGTATGCTTAACACAATATTACTTATTCATAGTGTAATAAATTGAACTAATTAGTCTAAAATTAAACAACTGAGAATTAGTTATTATCGAACTAAATTTAAAGTTTATACACATAATCCTATTTATATGCTCCTAACCAATCACTTGTATTCCTACAAGCTTGAGCACGAATAAAACAAAATAAAAAATTTTAACTAATAAAAGCCTACTAAAACTAAGCAAAAATACCAAGAAAATTAAAACAATTCTAAGCCACCCCACACTTTATTCGGCACATTGTCCTTAATGTGCTACAAAAAGATAAAGGAACGAGATTACCAGGTTGGCGTGAAAAATCCTCGAAATTTATCACGTGATATTCTCCATAATGGTTTAATTCCAAAATGTAGTGTCGTGCAAAGTGCGAAGTTCTGAAAAAAAATTAAATTAATTTTTCTACTCCCTTAAAGGTCAGAAAAGTTATCATAATCGAACTCTTCAATTCGATTTCCCTCGTCCAAATACACTATTTACTTCTTTCCTCGTGCAATGGATGGTCCGACCTATGCGGGTTGTGTAACACCCCTAACCCTTCTCCGTCACCGAATTAGGGTTATAGAGCATTACCGATCAATTGAAAATCATATAACATCATAACATTTAATAAACCAAACATATTAAATATCATTCATTCATAATCAATTTATCCCTAAGTTTAGCCTTCGAGGCCCTAAAAAATAGTTTAGAAGCAATTCGAAACTAATTTCAAGTAAAATGAAAAATTTAGGAAAAACATGCAAAAATTTACAAGCAAGGGTCACACGGCTATGTGGAACCTCCCAGGCTGTGAAAATTTCGGACAAGGGACACACGATCGCGTCCCAGCTCGTGTCCTCACCCATGTAACTCTCTAAGTAGGGTCACACAGTCGCCTCAGATGCCCGTGTGCCAGGCCGTGTAACTCATTAGCTTGAATATTTAAGAACTCTCAAATGACACATGGCTGAATCACATTCCCATGTCTCAGGCTGTGTGAACCCAAAATTACCTAAAATCAAACCATTCCAAAACCATTCCATGTATAACTATTCAACCATTCATGCATGCTTTAAAGGAACCTAAACATCACCTAAACACACATCAAAATGCCATTTCAAAATTTCATTTCAACTAATCAATATGACATTCAAAGGCACCACATTGTACCAATTCAAAAACTATCAACACATGCCAAAAATATACCATTTCACACATGCTATCCTAATCAAACTAGGTACCAAAGCATACCACTTATAATCATTTTCTAACTACACAAAACATACCATAAGAGTCGTATATACAAGCATGATAAGGTAACCAAACGACCTAATTTCGCAAGGCATCAAAATGTACCAAACCAACATAATTTCGCAAGGCATCAAAATGTACCAAACCAACATAACTTTCAAAACTTATACATACCAAAGACATCATTAACACATTCATCAAAATACCATTGTCAAACCATCACAAACATACCAAAAGATCATGCTTTTCAATCACTAAAAGTGATCAAGATGACCTTACTTAACAAGCAATAGAAGTATACTAAATCATAAGCATACTAAATCAACCATTTAATACATCCATGAACTATTAATACAAAAAACCTATACATGACATTATTAACCGTGGCCAAAATACTCAACAACTATTGAATTGACTGTTGGATAGTGTGATAGGTCTCTGATGTGCTTCCAACCAAATCAAGCCTTCCGATGATCTACAGGAAAAGAAAAAAACTAACGTAAGCCATAATTCTTAGTAAGTTCGTATAAAGGCAACTTAACTACTGAACATTTTAGAATAAACATCTAAGCAATATTTTCATTATATCAAAAGCTAAATTTTATTTTATTCACTACACCTATCATAGATAATTGGTGTAGCTTTGTATATACATATATATATTTCCTTATAAGCATTTCATATAACCATTTCACTTAAACATTTCTTCTTACCATAACACTTACACATTAACATATAATCGTTCTATAATTCATCTTTTGTTTCAAACTTTCATATAAGCATATCATCCCGAAATCACTTACTTTCACTAAACAATGTGAAAACTAAATAAATAAATTCATCATACTTGATATTCATTTACAAAGCACTTATAGGATTAGTACTAAAAATGGTTCATCACGTGCTTCCTGTACTATAATAATTCAATCCAAACTCATTCATATATGTGTACAAATACCTATCTTTAAAAGTATAATCATCAATATAATTATACTCACATATTATCAAGTAATTCATTGAACATTTAACATTTACTAATATCTTGACTATACATTAGCCTTTAATCACATAAATAATTTTGTAAATTCCATTAACATTTAGGCTGATGAACTAGTAACTTGACTCGGATACTCGAGTAACTACACTATACCAAAGACATCATAGATGTATAACAGAAGAACCGAAGTGCTAACAGGGGCACAAATGAGCAAATAGGGGCACCGTAGTGCGAACAGGGACACCGAAGTGTACACAGAGGCACCGAAGTGCACACAGAGGCACCGAAGTGCAAATCCCATACAAGCACACATACTAACCCTATTTGCATGGCAATCGTATCCTAGTGATTACTACGTTCAACTGGGCATTTTATGAAATCCATTACCTTTATACATATTTATCAATCAAGGGCACTTCATCGTTTTCGTACACATCATATGATATCAATATATATTCATACTGTCAATGTGCCATCACAAGGATTGTCACCATCTATTAATCACTTTCATATGAACTTAATTTCAATATTTAAAATACTATAATAACATGTAAAATTTCACATGCATTTATACAATTTATCAGCAACAATAATTTATTTTCAAGAAACTTGCAATTTACACATCAAACATTATGAACTTACCTCAATCCAAGTAACATTTAAATAGACAATCAATATTTCATAATCACCAAATACATTAGCAATAGTTCATATATCATTTACTTTGATTAATTCCTCTAATTGATCCATAATAATAACTTATCACAACTTTATCAATTAGTTTAACCATAACATGAATAACTATTTATATTCATCCAAAATGGAAAAAAATAATTTCTATCCATATACGAACTTACCTCAACAAATACAGTTGTAACAATGAAATCAACGACTAATCCAACCACAACTGTTCCTCGATTTTGATCCGTTTGATTTATTTTGTGATGTAAATAATAATGTTTCACTCAATTAAACCATTCAGTAACTTAAAACAATTAATTTAACTTATAACTCTTATTATTGGAAAATTTACAAACTTATCCATAATATTTTAGCTTTTATGCAATTTAGTCCCTTAACTCGGAAATCATTAAATTAACCATTTTCTCAAGCTCAAAATTTACAGTCGGATAATCTAGGCTCTTAAACATTCCCAAGTATACCTCTAATTCACCATCAAACCTTGAAATTTTGTCATTTTTACAATTTAATCCTTAAATCAAAACTAATAAAAATTACTTCACAAAACAACCAAATGCCACAATCAAAGCTTCAAACACATAACTATCATAAAAAACAACCATGATTCATCAATACCAAATTCTAAAATTTTTAACAGATTCAAAAATGAAGGTACGGGTTATCTGAACCTAGTTGTAACGATGTCAAAAACATAAAAATTATGAGAAACGGATAGTTTAGGGGCTTACATGCAATGGAACATTGTTAGCCGAAACTTTAAAGCTTTCCATGGTGGTTCGGTGATGAACAAAACAAAATAGAGAAGAAAACCATATGTTTTCTTATTTTTTTTACTTTTTAACCTTATTATTATAATAACCTTTAATATGAAATAACATATACTATTATTGAACCATTATAAACATAAACCATGCACTATCTTCAATTATGGCTAATTGCCATATGAAGCTATCCCATTTTAAATAAATACTCAATTGGCACTAAAACACTAATAATAATTGTTTTTTGCATTTTTTATGATTTAGTCCTTTTTAATTAATTAACTATCTAAACATTAAATTTTCTTAACGAAAATTTATTACGACCTTAATAACACTCCGTAAATGTTTAATGAAATATTTATGGCTCGGTTTATAGGAACGAGGTCCTGATACCTCATTTTCTAAAACCACTTGACTTTAGGGAACCTAATTATTCTTTCATTTAACATAAATCATTTAATCAAATTTTATCATTACACTATATTTGACTCATAAATATTATGTGATAATATTTACGAACTTACTTGTCAGATTTGTGGCCCTAAAACCACTATTTTTGACACCACTGAAAAATGGGATGTTATAGGCTGGGTGGTGTCAAATGAGGCTTTCCAAAATAGCCGTGGTTCTGGGCCTCAGAACAACTCTATGCTGAATTGTTGCTAGATGGCTCATTACTTTCCCATATTCATAAGTACACGTAGTGGTGTACTCAAGGTATGCCTCTATATGTTGACTCGTCGGGGATGCTGAAGCTGACGTTGTCCCCTTTGAGTGTACCCTCAGTGGTACGAGTTGGGGTTCTTCCATTGACTATGGTAGCCCGTGATCTCACATGTATTCCAAATGTTCCACCACATGCTCATTTCTCAACTCCACCCATTTGACGCGTTGATTAATGAGCCGCGTATAAATGACTTCATTTAATTACCCTTCGGTGGGCTTATTGGTTAATTTTCGCTTTAGCCCTCCTACACATCTTTGTAATTAAGAACGACTACGAAAGTCCTCCTGTGTGCCCTCTAGCAGACTGTCTTATGGCGTAGAAGATTTGGTCCCCTATTAATTTTTCATCCCTGAAAATAGCATACAAAAGGATAGCACGATCATCGGTAACTTTTGCGACATGTTGTGCAGGAAAAACCTTTGCACAAATAAAATATATCCACATTTTTCTTTCGGGATCATTGTTGATTTTTGAAATCACAATGGTTCGTGGGATACCAACTTCAAACCCAATGGCCTCGACCCTTAGTTCAAAACTTAATAATATCATCATAATCCTCCTCCTACTCATTTAAATCATCATAAAACTCGGGGGTATAGTGAGCTGTTTTATGAACGACCTCGATCGCAATTGGAGAGGCGTCTACATACAAGCTTCTCAGAAAGAATTTGTTGTCTTAGGCTTCAATAAAATTCACGTAAAATTCCTAAATTATCAAAATAACAATTAGTTTGAGCAATTTTCTGCAAAATGTGTTCCACCGTAATCGGTCGATCCTTGTGATAATAGGGTCATGAAATAATTGCGTGGAAAAATCAAATCCATGCTTTGGGATTAGTTTAACACCCTAAACTCGACCGAATTGGTTCAACTCGAATTTAGTGAGCTACATTAGCCACTAGAGTGACACTCCGTTAACTCCCAACTTATCCTCCAACACACCATGGATTTAAAACACATATAATGTGCTAAGTTATCACACAGCAGAGGAATGTCATAAAATTATGCATGGGATGCAAACATGCGAGCTTAAAAACTAATAGAGGTAGGGTTCAAATGTCATCTAGTTGTAAAACTTAAGGGTTTTTATGAAATAAAGAAACAAAATATTTTAAGGTAAGCTTACATTATATGAGATAGGTTTCAATAACAAAGTAACATACGAGTTCTTATACTACATAAAGTATGAGTTCACACAAAAAGCATGGGTTCACAAAATATCCGAGGCTCGCATACTTCCTAAGTTCGCACATAAAATACATATTTGGGTTTGCATACAAAACAAGCTTCGCAACAAAAGGATTCATTTATACAGGGGTTCTTACACTGTTATAAGGTTCACTAAATAGTAAGGTTATCAGCCCTAAGGGTTCGCATGCATATTAAGTGTCGCAAACATATAGAGGTCACATGAAATAGTATTATGTGATATAACTTACTCGCATGTGAAATTAAAACATACTTTAGAAAATTTATAAGAATACAACATGGCACACATGCAAGGGGGAATAATGAACATTAAACTTTATTCATATCGAAAAAGGAATTTAACAAGGGTTTAATTCAAGGTTTCACAAAATAAAATAAAATCAAACTTAAGGAAATTGTTTCGATAACAGTAGCAACTATCATAAAACTAAGCCCTCAAAGTTAACCCCATCACTTTTTTCTCTGGGCTTGTTGGTATCTGTTCAGGGTCTAGCCTCGCCCAAGTCATCTACCTCGCCACTACCATCTGCGACCTACTTACCTACAAAGTAAGAGAGGAATGCGTGAGTTCATTGAGAACTCAGTGAATATACAACAACATCAAACAATGCCTTAATAAATATAGTGTTCAAAACAAAAGCTTAGCTAAAAAATCATTTTACGAGCTGGACTCGCCGTAAGGGTGCAAGAGCCAGTTCACAGTTACCTATTTGTCAGGAAAACATATAAATTTAAAAACAAAATAATATGTACTTCGCTAAAAATCATACTTAAAAATTTGGCTTTGTTCCTAAAAGAAAAACTTAAAACATAAAACATAAACATGTACGTGTGCTTGTTCTTATTCTTATTCTTATTCTTAAACTTGTATTGTTAATAATAGTTTCATAAAAACTTGTTCATAGTCACTTGCACTTATCTGTTGTTGGATAAGCAGAACTCTTTATAGTGCCTCAATTGTGACTCAAAGAGACCTTAACATTTCCCATAAAGTGTAGCGATAAGCTAAACACTTTCTTGTATGCCAACAAGTCCCTGTAAATGGAGCATAGCTCAACATTCCCTTATCCCTTAACATGTCCTAGGGCCTTAACACCAAAATCAAAAGCTTTCAGTTGGTACTAACAATCCTATGGCTTACCATTATATCCAACGTATAAGCTCCCATAAGGAGCCTGCATAAAAGCAGCAGTTTATATAGAGCTCGCACAAAAGCTCGTAAAAACATAGTTTATAAAATCGTACTTTAAAAACATATCTTAAAACATAGGCTCATATAGGAGAACGCATAAAACATAACTTAAAAAAAAGTCTCGGAACTTGAAAATAGATTTTTATAGAAAATCTTATTATTGGAAATTAGTTTAAAAACCCAAAGTTCTTGGAAAACATAACAATTCACACACAATAACAAACCCTAAACATTCACTGAAAAGCTAAAACTTTTAAATGAGTTTTGATTTACCTTTTTCCTTGTTGGTAGATGGTTCGGTTGGTTCGCAACCATACATACACGAATATACACAAATCACTAAACAAACAAAACATACTCAAATATACGAACCTAGCTTTCTGGACAATCAACCCTAACAGGACAGAGACTTACCTTGGTTGCTACGAACTTGATTCTGAACAGAGACTTGACAACAAATTGATCGATGAGGGTTGTATTTATAGGCACTAAGTGTCTTAGTATTATTAGGATACCTTTCTTGACTTTGGAACCCTAGTAGGTTTAGAAGAAGGTTACGTGCACAAAAAGTATCTTAGATACACAATATCTTAATTTCCTAATTTCTGTCTGACTCAATTTAGCTGACGAACCCCAGCTTGCCAAACCAACTAACAAGCCCAACTTGTAATGAATCTGGTGAGCCCCCCATTATTGCTTTTTTGGCATACACTGCTTCATTGTATCTCTCGTGAGCTCATATTGATATCCTTTTGGCAAACCCCTAATTCGTCGAAATAGTGGAAAACCCTCACTTGCGAGCCCAAAACTTTCAGGCCCTATTTGAGAATGTTACAACTCTCCTCTACTTAAGACATTTCATCCTAGAAATGTTTTCTTGCAAACAGTTGAGGATATTGTTGCTTCATTGCTTCTTCTATTTCTCAAGTAGCTTCGCTGGTCTTATGGTTTCGCCACATTAGTTTTACTGAAGGGATCTTCTTGTTTCGTAAAACTTTCACCTCGTAAAGTAAAATTTTCACTGGTTTTTCTTTGTATGACAAATCAGGTCACATTTCAATTTATTTACTAACATTACATGGGATGGGTCTGTAAGATATTTCCTCAGTATAGACACATGAAAAACATAATGAATTTGATCAAGTTCACGGGGTAGCTTGAGTTGATATGCTACAGGATCAATTCTTTCCACCACTTCATAAAGACCAATGAATCTCAGGCTTAACTTTCTTTTACGCCCAAATATTAGGACTTTCTTCCATGATGATACCTTAAGAAACACATGTTTGCCCACTTGGTACTTAACATCTCAATGTTTCAAGTCAGCATAGGACTTTTGTTTGTTTGAAGCAGCCTTTAGCCTCTCGCATTGTAACACCCCTAACCTGTATCTGTCGTTAGGTTAGGGTTATAGAGCATTATCATATAACTAAAAACATTTAAGCTTAACTTCATTCAATAGCATAAACAATTCATAAACCAATTATATACATACATATTGTTCCTAAATCGAGCTCTCGAGGCCCTAAAAATACCTTAGAATCAAATCAGGTCCAATTTGAAATGATGTGGAAGGTCTAGGAAAAATTCACAAAAATTTGGAAACAGAGGTCACGGCTGTGTAACCAGGCCATGTGCCTCACACGGTTGAGACAAACGCCCATGTCCCAGCCCGTGTCCCAGCCCGTATCCTTACCGTGTAACTCTCTAAGTAGGGTCACACAGTCGTGTCACACCCTCGTGCACGCCCATGTGTCAGGCCATGTGTTAGGTCGTGTAACTCACCAACTTGCACACAAAGGAACCCTCAGATGACACACGGCCATGTGCCATACACGGTTGAGTCACACGCTTATGTCTCAGATCGTGTAGACCTAAAATTCACCTAGAATCAACCATTTCAATGCCATTTATGCTTAACTTCTCAAACCATTCATGCACACATTAAAGGAACCTAAACATCACCTAAACACACAACAAAATACCATTTCAAAGTCCTAACACAACTAACCAATATGCCATTCAAAGGCACCTCAACAACAACTAAATGTTGTCTATCTAAAGATGTCAATTATACCATATTTCGATCATCAAATTCTAGTTCAACGTTTACCTAAACATGCCACAAACTTAACCATTAACACATCATTTCAAACATACCATAAGAGCCATTTAAATATGCATAGTAGCATAAACAAGTGGACATAATTTGACAAAGCATCAAATGGCACCAAACCAAGATAAGTTTCAAAACTTATACATGCCAAACACCAAAAACCATTCACCAAAATAAAATTACAAGTCATACTATACATGCCATTATAACCTTGGCCAAAACATTCAAAAACTACCGATATTTATGCTGGATAGTGTGATAGATCTCTAATGAGCTTCCAAACCGATCGAGCTTCCGATAATCTATAAAACATAAGAAAGAAACTATGTAAGCAATTAATGCTTAGTAAGCTCATTTAACTTAAATACAACTACCCATTTCAATTGCACAATGTAAATAGCATAAGGGTAATACCAACTAAAACCATAAGCTTAGCATAAAACCTATACAACATCATCAAATTCACAAGTTAGAACATTTGTACATGGTTCACATGAATTCATCCATAAACAAGTAATTTACACATGTATTCACATCATTTAGATCACCATTCCTTTTCATAAGCTCATGATACATTCCATTTGAAAAATTACCATTTCATTTCCTTTTCACACCCGTTGAGCCATCTAGAATTTCATCGGATATTCGGGAAAGCTCACATGAAGTGTGCCTTTACATAACCATAACCTTTCCTTTACATCATTGCTCATACGAGCTGTGAAATGGGTCTGCTCACACGGGCTGTGTGTCGGGATGTAAGCTGCACGATGATACTCACACGAGCTGTGGAGTATCCACAACAAATGCAAGACCTCAGTCATTAGTAGGACATTCAATACCAACACCCGAAACATGAAATCCCTAATGACATGTCATTTGTATCCTACAATTCCTAACGTTCAACCGGAACTCCATAATTGTCATAGCATTGATTTATTTATACATCGTTCAATTGCATTATGAATAACATATTAACATACATTTAAATAACATTAATATAACAACCGTTCATACGAACTTACCTCGATGACTAAGGGCGTTGTCAAAGAATGAAAGACTCATCCAAAGCTTTCGCATTTTCGCGATTTAAATCTGGTTAAGGTTTATCTTGATCTAAATAAATAATTATATTCAATTAAGTCATTCAATTAACCTCAAAAATTCAATTCAATCCATAACTCATGGTTATGCAAAATTACCAATTTTCCCCTAACATTTCAAGAACACTGTGGCACCTTGCAACTGGTCAAATAGATCATCAATTCTTGGCAATGTGTACTTATTTTTTACAGTCAGTTTATTCAACTGTCTGTAGTCGATGCACATCTTTAAGCTACCATCCTTTTTCTTCACAAACAGTAATGGCGAACCCCAAGGTGATATGCTTGGTCAAATGAAGCCACTGTCAAGCAACTCTTGAAGTCGTATCTTCAGTTCCTTAAGCTCTTTTGGTGCCATGCGATATGGTGTAATAGATATAGCAAACTCTATTTTACAACCTGGAGGTAAATTCGGTAACTCGTTAGGAAACACATCAGGAAAGTCTTTCACAGTTTGTATCTCACGAACCCCTTTCATCATATCCTGCAAACCCATTACAAAAGTGAGATAGGCTTCTTAACCCTTCCCAGCATCTTTTCTGCCATCAATGTTGATACCACTTTTGACATAAATTCAGCTCGCTTACCAATCACCATAATTTCCCTGCCTTCATTGTGATGACATCGATTGCTTCCTCCTCATGTGATTCCCTCACTATATAGACTTGTTACCGAACTTGTCTTGTTTCACCACCTCTGCCTCTTCCTCGTCCACGAGCACCAGCTTGCACTTGAGTAGGGGTCGTAGTCTGAGCATGTGATTTCTCCTATCATTTTGGACAATCCTTTATTAAGTGGCCATTGGATCCACACTTGAAATAGCCCCCAATCACTTTATAACATTCACCAGGATGTCTTCACTCACAGTGCTTGCAAAGTGGCTAGCTCGCAGACTTTTACAAACTCTCCCTTCCATCTTGAGTGTTGTCTCCATGTCGTGACTTGTCTGATTTGAAACTTTCCTTAATATTTCTCCCAGAATTTGTATACTTATTTATCCTTTGAAATACTTAACACACTTTTACCTATTTACAGTGTAACAAAGTGAACTAATTAGTTTAATACTAAACAGCCTAAAATCAATTACTATCCAACTAAATTTATAGTTTAGACATACAATCCTATTTACATGCTCCTAATCAATCACTTGTATTTTACAAGCTCACGCACAAAAACTAAAAAAATAAATAAATAACAAGTAACAAAAATTTAAAAGTTTTGAAATTTTTTGAAAAAATTCTATGTTATCCCTCACACTTTATTTAGCATATTGTACCTAATATGCACCCAAAAGATAAGAAAATGGACTACCCGGTTTAAGCATTGAAGGTCCTCGAGAGTAGTTAGGTGGTCCTCTTCATGCCAATTTAGTTCAAATTATAGTGTCACCAAATGTATGGGGTTCTTACACAGAATAAACACAATTTTTTTAATTATTAATATTCAATTCTAACCAATTAGAAAAAAAAATCTATCCTAATTTTTTTACTCCTTCAAAGGTTAACAAAGTGAACTTCCTTATTGTGATGTGTGACTACTCATCGGGACAACGTGAACTTCCTTATCCCGGCGTCATCATCTTTTTCTTTACGTGTTAGACTGGCTCGTCATGATGTCGTTGATCCACAATGATACATGGAGTGGTTTTATCGAGACGACGCGACATTCTTCGTCTCGACGTTTCAAGTTGCTTCGGCCTCCCAATGCGCAAAATTTTGACTTATCGATTCGTTTATTTTTCCCTCATTTCACAGACTCGAGATCACTTAAAAACACAAAAAATACTTTAATTAAAAATTAAAACACAATAATTAAAAAATACTAACATGAAAATTAAGAATATAAAATTAAAAGAAATTTAAACAAAAATCCTTTTTCGGAATTGAGGCGATCCGTATTGCCCCCGTAAAAGAACTTGCAGCTAGTCCTCGAGACTTTGATCCGTCATTTGTTCCTCTATCAAGAGATGTAAACCAACACCATTTTTCGATCCCATTAATGATGCCTTATCTTCGACCAGTGCAACAACCACATCACAAGCAACTTGATGCCGAATCTGAGCCAACCCCAAATTATTTTTTCGGGATATTAATACTTTGAGCCACTTCACCTCCTTGTCATGTAAGGTTCTGTTAACTTGAGATTCATCTTTATTATCGAACGAGAATGAGACAAACACGTCAGTTTCTTTGGTTAACACCTCCTCAATTTGGCCAGAAAGTGTATCAACTCGTATACACTTTCATTCAAAATTTGGTTAAGCTCAATGCTAGTGGTTAGGTCTACTTCTACATCTATATTACGGCTACGTCTATCTCTATGTTAATTGGATCGAAGTCGCCTTCGGCTATATTCAACATCTCCCTGTGGTCTCCGGTTCCAAGATCTTACTAACTATTATCATTTAATACGAAGTGATTGACGACGATAAGGTGGTTCTCACCATCCGAGTTGAGAACATCGTATCCGATCTCTTCCAATGAACTTTGCACCTCCATTTGTCATGTCAGTGATTTTTTTCATTTCAAGTGTTTGCTCCATTAGTTCATTTATTTCCACTACATTTGCAGTGTAGGTCGAAGTGGTTTTCTCGCACGAAACTATCTCATGTGAATTATAAGAGAGATCGGTTGGATATTTGGATGTCTTTAACTGGTCTGATTATCTTTGAACTTCCTTGGTTTTAACTTGGACTTTCAACTTAAGGTGAAAAGACTTATATTCTTCCGACTCTAAGGGAAATTTGTATGCTTTTTTTGTAATCTCCGCACATTTGATCATGACTTCCTTAGTTCGCTGAGGCTTCATTCAACCATCGTGATCTTTGATTGTTCCTATGTTGCTCATACAAATCTTGGTATACCTTATCATCCATGATTAGGTCAAATTCTTGCTAAGTTGGATATCCGGGAACTTCATATTCTCTGTCATCACTCCATTGGTTTGCCAAAGCTCTATTCATCCAACTTGATGCTTCGTTAATGTACCCATCCTCATCGTATTACAAATACCTCTCCAACTCTTGCTAATTTTTACAATTTGGTTTAGGATAGTTGATAGCAATATAATGGTCTTTGCAATCAGATTTGGGAACATCATGCATAACCTTTTCTAATGGATTCATTGATTTGTTTCTTCGTTGGAGCAGCTTTATCATGAACAATCTTTGGTTCTACTTAATTTCCCATTGGTCATATACTCCTTTATCGTAGACTTTGTCATTATACCATGCAGACATCTCACATTCCTCGTTCTAACTGATATCATCATCAATTTCATCATCAATGTCACAATCCATGATTAAATAAAATAGTCGACAAGGTACCTAAAAATATTTAACTAAATAAAAATAACAAAAATAATTAAAAATTAACACACTATCTAACTCGTTTTTCTTTCAACTAATATTATTTTACAAAGAAATTAAATTAATAACTTAACCGCCTCCAAATGTGTGAACATTTAGAGTTAAAATCGTGCAAATATATATAAATTAAGTGCGGTATCTACAAGCGAACATATCAAATTGTAATATAAAAGTGTTCCAGTATTCCAAGGACCGTACCCAAGGGATTGTAGATTAGAGAAATTTATTATTAAATTAATTACTAAAAATAATTACTAATCTAATCGAGTTACAAGTTAGTAGTGTGAATCCAAATTAAAGTATTAATTAAACTAATGAAATTAATTAATCTAAAATTAACCTAATGGAATTTCCTATTCCTAATGTCAACATTGTGAGCTCTTGGCCTTTGATCGGTTAAATCCCTAATTAAGACATTAATTAACCTTAATCAAGTCTTTATCACCCTTAGCAAGAATACCCTCTCGGTCTCACTACTTGACACAAGTTATACTTGATAGGATACTCAATCAGTCTCAGCTATCTAGATATTCTATTAGGGGCGTCACTTCCTAATATACTAAGTACTCATGAATAAACACTCAATTTCAGATAAATAATTACTTAATCAATAAATCAAATCCATAACTGAAACATGCCAGATATAAATAAAGCACAATAATTTATTCAATTATTCACACAAACACTAATTGATTAGTGTAATAAGCCCAATTGTCCAGGCCCGCATACTAGCCCAATACAACCAAACAAAAAAAACCTAAGTAAAACCCTAGCCCCTTTTCTGCCTCTGCGCCACAGCCCCCACGCCTCCAGCGAGGTTCCAGGCACCGCACGTCTCGGGTCTCCTCTCTACGCACGCACTTAATAGCCACCAAACCTATGAAAAAGAGGCATACAAACACACAAAAAAAGGCAGAAAAATAGCAAAAATCGGGGACGATGCCAAACAGAATAGATCTTTTGTGATTTTGATTATTTTTTCTTTTCCATTTCGGCTATTTAAAGCCGTTATCGAATCTGTAAAAGGGGGGGTTCGGTGTAAAGAAATAGGAAAATAGAGAGAAAAAAGGATTGAAAGAGCAGATCCGAAAATTTTTTGGAATAAAAAGGTTTTTTTCAGTGATTCATCTTTTATTTTTATTTTTTTAATTTATTTTTCGCTTAAAATATAAAAGGAAGGGGAGGGAAACTTACCTAGTCGCCGGAGTCGTCGAATCGGCGCTACCTCCGTCGCAATCGGAGCTTTGGCGCAAGACTGGCGGCTGCGACGGCATGAAATAATGAAACCCTAGCAGAGGGTTTCTCTGCTATTGAGAATTGAAAAGGGAGAAATGAATTTTGAAGAGAAATTTTTGGTTTTAAAACATCTGCGAAACGACACCGTTTGATGGCCTTGACCCGCACGGTGACCCGACCCGGAGGGGAGGATCAGCACGTCCTGGCCTGAGGGGTAAAATTGCACAATTAGCCCCTCCTGGTTATGACGCGCTTCAATTAAGCCCATTTCATTTTTTTTAAAATTTGGGCCGCATATTTGACTTTTGTTTCAATTTGGTCCCTCACTGCGCAGCGTTTTGGAAGGAGGGGATAATTTCCCTTTCGGTCCTCCACTGTTACGCGCATATTTAAGTTGATCCTATTTTCTAAATTTTCCTAAATCTTCCCCATTTTTTCCGTTTTTGAGTTCAATTTAGCTTTTTTTAGTTATTTTATTCATTTGAATTTTTATTATAATTAAGTTATACTTTTTATTGTTATTATAATTATTATTTCATTCATACACGTATCATTTTTATATATGCATGTTTTATACAACATACTTGCATGGTTTTTAATATATATATACATATTTTCATGGTTTACCTATACATATACTTCCACATTTTTTGTAAATATATACACATATACATACTTTTTTTTATTTTCACATACATATGCATACATACATATTTTTTTTTTAGAAATTATTATTATAAGTTTTTTGTTTTACATATTTCATTTTTTTTCTTTTTTATATGTATACTTATATATGTGTATTAAATATATGCATACATAGATTCTCAAATTTACTTGTATATTGTGCCTGTATATATATATTTTGTAAATACATTTACATATATATTTAAATTAAAGTTTTTGTTTCATATTGTACATTAATTTTTAACATACCTTTTGGGAAATATATTTTGGTTTTGTCAAAGCATTAAAATCATCATATTTTATAAATTTTCAAAATATTTGGCATTCATGATTCTCGAGGAAGATCGTGTCCTAATTTACTGGATTGCGATTATTTTTCGGTGAATTTAGAAAACCAAGTATTCATTTTGCATTAAATTCGCAAATTTTAAATAAAAGCTTATTCTTGGGAGTTCAAAAATGTTGGGTCCTAACTTACTGGTCCTGATATTTTGACTTCTCGAAATAAGAATTTTCAAAAGTAAAAGGCAATACTCGGGTATTTTGAAGATTTAAAAACATTGTGCCCTAACTCACTGGGTGTGGTGTTTTATTTCTTTGAAATAAGAATGTCTTACTATTTTGATTCATTCATGAAATAAAAAGTTTTCTTTTAAAATCTTTTCAAATTTTCGACACCAAGGCATTAAAGAATCAATTTGGTACTGATTTTGGGCATTGTGAGGGTGCTAATCCTTCCTCGTGCGTAACTGACTCCCGGACTCATTTTCTCAAATTTCGTAGACCAAAATCATTTTAAGGTGAGCCGATCACACCTTAATAAAGGATCGGTGGCTACTCCAGTTTTCGTTTTTAAAGTCGACAACTAAAATTTTTATTTTTAAAAAGCGGTTTTGACAATTAGGTTAACAAAAATATAAATAAAAGAATAAGAGATAGGAGAAAGCTCATGAATAAATACAAGCGCGGTTTTGGAGCAATCCCGCTCACAATCGCCTTCATATCGGAACAAGAAAATTTTCGTCTAAGCAAACATAAAAAATAAACTAATATTAAGAACTGAATAAAATAAACTATCTAGGTCTAGGTCTAACCTAAAATCTAACCACCTCTCAGGTGACTCTAAGACGACTTATATAGGCTCAATTGTTTTTTGGTGTCCACACAACCTTAGATACCTTGTAATTCTAATTAATACAATATACTATTGAATGCTTAGGGTCTAAATAAGGAAATAATCCAAAATTTTTGTCCAAGGAATTAGTCGTATTTTTTTTATGTCACCGTGATGTCAAGAAGCCCACGTCGCGATGTCGTCCCTATTTTAGCCTTGACAGGTTCAATGTTCTGTGTCGCCATACTGCATGCTGGTGTCGCGACACTGGTGTCGTGTTTTGTGTTCTTGGGCTTGAATTGGCACCCTATGCACTCAAATGGCCTATTAGTTGTTCCCGAGATCCAAGTTGGCCTAACGGGTCATTAAAACTCCAAAAAATGCGTAAAAGCGCTTATTTTGCAATAAAATGAATCTAAGTTGAAAAAACTGAAAATAATAAATAAACATAAAACTGCTAAAAAATAAGCTTGTTAAGTGCCAAAAATACTCTAATCTACCATGATGAATTATGGCAGATCACTAACTCTCGGTACATTTTCCTATGCAAGTCTGTCAAATATATAAACATGATTTTGAGACTTTCTTACAATAGAAGATCTAATACAATCTCAATAAAACAATAATTCCATCAATAGTAAAAAAATAATAATAAAATATACAATATATATGGACTCTTGGCACTCAACATTAGAATCACGATCTAATCTAAAGTCCATAATCCAAGGGATTGCTTTGAGGATTTTTTATCCAAATCATTACCAATATTCGAAGTCCTAGCAACATGGTCTTCCATAACGGGTTAGATATTCACCAAATAATCAACATAGCCTAAATATAATGTTCAATAAATTGTCAACACAGACATATAAAACCTGCCTCCACACATATTTGATGGACATAGAAATGGGTGCTTCCTTAACATCAAATTGCGAGTTCCATATTTTTCAACAAATTGTAATTTTGTTGGTAAAAAATACCATTATACAATTTAGAGTCCGTTTATTAACATGTAAAAGGTTTTACGGAAAATACTTTCTGCATCTTTCTATGTTTGTTTCACAGAAAACAGCTTGGTCAATGGAAAATGACTTACGGGTCAACGTAAAATAAGTCATTTTTCCTGTAAAATGACTTACCCTTTTGAAAAGTTTAAGTCATTTTATAGAAAAGAGCTCCTCTATAGATAATTTTATTTTTATATAAAAATTAACTTAAATCAAGCTTAATATTATTATATCGATAATAAATTTTATTTTTATTTTTTAAATTATTAAAATATTATATTTTTAATATTATTAAACATACATATTTAATTATTTATATTTAGTCATATAATAAATTATTAATATTTAATATTTCATTTAATAATAAATTTTAAAAATAATAATTTTAAATAATATTATTCACATATTATTGAAAATATTAAATATTAATATTTTAATAATAAATATTTATTATAATTATAAATATATTAATAATAAATGTTTTGTAACACTTCACAGATTTGCAATTTAGTCTTTGTACTTTTATTTTCAAGAATTTAGTCCCTTTACTTTTCAAATTTGAAAATTAAGTCCAATTGTTAACATCGTTAACTTTTTTTGTCAATTTTGTTGATGCCGCATTTTTAAATAAAAAATACTCACTTGATAGTCATATAATTAAAAAATGACGTTGTAATGAACCTAGATTTAACATAATATTTTTAATATATGCAAAAAAATGTAAAATATAAAATTATAAATAAAAATAAATTCAATTAAATAATGAAAAAAATAAGAATATCTCATATGTATGTTTGTTTCATTGAAAACAACATTTATGAAATATTTTTAAAAAATCTACCAAACAAAAGAAAATATTTTACACAAATTCATCCAAACACCGGAAAATATTAATTTTTCCAAAAAAGTAAATTATTTTTTAGAAATTATTTTCTAAAAGTCATTTTAGTAAAACAAACAGAACCTTAGTGTAAAATTGACATTTTATCGAATCTTTAGTTATTCCTAATACAATTAGAATAGACCAATCATTTGATTCAATTAACCAAACCTTCTCAATAATTATTCTCTTTTTATTCCATTTAAATTGAATAACTTTTTCATTTTTTCTTGATTCTATTTCAACAAATCAAACCATCTATGTTGCAACAAGTCAACAATTTCTATTTGCATAATCTTATCTCTGATCAATAAATTAAAACCGATTCATTATCAAGCTCTTTTTGATTTTTTGTAAATTCTTTAATTTTGCATTTATTATAAACTGTTCATGTCATAATCTCCGCTACTCGATGACAAGAGTCTTGCCATTTTCAATTTCCCAAACAAAATGCAATCTGAGAAAAGAAATAAGATTAACCAAAGTATGACATGTGGATTAAATATTAGCTCAGTTGGTATTGATATTGTTGTTAGTACAGGAAAATGTAAGTTTGAGCTTGTTAAAATACATTTATCCTCTTATTTAATAATAAGAAATGAATTATGAATAGTTCTAAACATTGTATAAAAAAATAACAAAAGTATCACATGTTTTGTGTTGCAACTATCACAATACTCCGTCAACAAACAAATCGACCATATTAAAAATTCTCCCTCACTATATCAATGACCCTTGTTTTCCTTTCAAACAAGTACATGTTCTTTGCACCTTGGCTTTTGGGCTTTGTATAGTTTTTTATATATATAAATGTACAATAAGACACCCCATTTTATCCTTCTCATCAACTCTCTTTTCATGAAAGGTTTGCTCCTAGAAATGAAACAAATTTTCAAACCTAATATCTCCAATGGAGACCTTTATAGAGATGATCAAGAGGGGAGCTCAAGTACTACTATGTCAGGAAATGGTGATACCATGATCCAAACCTCCGGTTTTCACAGATTTTTACATGCCAAATATCTCAACCCCGCTCGGGCGGTAAGAAGTTGGTTTCTATTTTGTTTACAATCTAACTTTAATTGACTTACGATATAAAAGAACAACTTTACCGCTCCTACTATGATGCAGATTTTGGCTGAGATGGTGGGGACTTTTATTTTAGTGCTTTGCATCAGTGGGATCACAGCAAGCACTAATCTAAGAGGAGTTAGAGCAGCACTGCTAGAGTATGCCACAACAGCAGGGTTAACAATTGTTGTTCTCATTTACTCCATAGGATCCATATCTGGTGCTCATGTTAACCCTGCACTCACCATAGCCTTTGCTGCATTTGGCTATTTTCCCTGGTCAAGGGTGCTGTATTTAATATCTTCAATTAATTTCGGTACCAAGAAATTGGTAAATATACGATGGAGGCCCTTGTACTAGGTGTCATATTGCATTTTGGCCCCTCTACTCAAAAAATGGGCAAATTAGTCCTTGTATATTAGATCAAAAACCAAATTGGTCCTTTCCATTAAAAATTTCATTCATTTTTACTATTAAAAACTAATATGACTGGTAGAATAACTAAACAGTGACACGTGGCATATCACATGTATCTCATGCTGACGTATAGAGACCATTTTTTAATAGCAGAAGTGGATTAAATTTTTAACAGAATGGCCAATTTATTCTTTGATCTAATGTATAGGGACTAATTTGTCCATTTTTTTAGTAGAGGATAATATTCAATCTAACTCCTAATATAAGGGCCTCCATGATATTTTTACCCTAGAAATTACATGATTGTTTGCTCTTTTTTTGTCTAACAGGTACCACTTTACATATTGGCACAAATTCTGGGTTCAATTATGGCAGCGTTAATGGGAGAGTTTATCTATGGCATAAAATCGGATGTTATGACAACCCGGCCTGGCCAAGGCTGCCAAGCCGCCTTCTTGGCGGAGCTCATCGCTGATTTCATCGTTGTGTTTGTGATTGCAGCGGTGACACAACAAGCACGTTCAGTAAGGCCAAAAATACTGCACTATGATCAGTTGTAGTATGTCAAAATTAAACAAAGTGTGAAACAAATCGGAATCCATGATGACCATGAAATTTATGCAGGTTGGTCCACTGTCTGGACTGGTTATTGGAATGTCCATTGCGCTAGCAGTCCTCATCACAGGGTGCATACTAACTCTTCAATTTGCATTGGCCATTGGCTGAATTTAATAGACTTTCATAGCTTCCTTTTTTGTAATTTTGGAATGCAGGCCTATCTCGGGAGGATCACTCAACCCAGCAAGGTCATTGGGACCTGCAATTGTTTCAAGGAATTTCGATAGAATCTGGATATATCTGACGGCACCTGTAATCGGAGCTCTTTTAGGGGCTCTCATGTATCGAGTTCTGCGTCTCAGACCCATCTCATAAGCAGATCGAGTTTATGAGGATTTTGATTTTGTTTGGTGAATATAAAGGAATCATGCAGCACCAGTATATTTATGGATGTCAAATTTGCGTTATTATCACTTATCAGTACTTCCATATTAATATAATGCTAATTATAAAGCTGGACTTACTCAAATAGGGGTGATAAAATATCGAATCTGGCTGCCACTGGTACGTAGGCAACAAGTTTCGCTCGGTGTTACTAGTTTTTAATGTTATAGGCTAATTTTACATGTTTAATATTTAATGTATTTTAGAATATTATATTTGTAATTACAGTAATTAGTATAAAATAATATTTTATCTGAATTATTGAATATAATTAAAATATATTAATTTATCAATTGAAATATTATAATAGAAAATTTTCTAAAAATATTTTTAACATTTTCAACATACAACACAATTTTACTTTATGTAATTAATATAAAATAACATTATTCAAAGTAATAATTAATTAATATAATTAACTATAATATTAATTAAGTGATAATTAAGATGCTTAAAAATCTAGTCAAGTAATAACTATATTTTACTTTAATATAATTAGCAACATAAAAAAAATTTAACTAATATTTTTAAATTATAATTATGACATTTTTTTTCTATATTTTATGCTTAGAATTTTATTTATGTAATAACTCTATTTTAAAATTAATACAACCCTTTCTTCACTAATAATTGTAGTTTAAATTTTTGTTTAAAAAAAATTGTAGTTTAAATTCTAATTATTTTTAAATGTGTCACAACTTCTATCTTATTTCAACTTTTTTAACTAAAATTTTAAATTAAATATTATAATTATTTTTAAAGGTAAATTTAGTAATATGTTAGAAAATAGAGGGTATTTTTATATAAAATATATTTATTTAACTAAAAAAATTAGATTTTTATTATTTTTAATTTATCTAATTATATTCAAAGATTTTATAAATTTATAAATTCATTAATTAATAATATGTTATTATGTTATTTTTTAAGTAGAGTTTTTAAAAGATAGGATCAAATTAATTAATTTCACATTAATATGCTATCATTTTAATTACTATTATTTTTAATATTATCATATAATGATATTAATAAATTATTATTTTATCGATTTAGTAATATAATTAATTATAATAATAATTCACCAAGGAAATTAGAACTCAGAAACTACTAGTCATAAATGTTATAAAGAATAAAAATATTTTTTTTAATATTAATCTTATCATATGTATTCTTTCTGATACAATGCTTAGAATTAACCATAACTCTTTCCTAGGAGGATAATGCACTTTAGCACCCTCGAACCCACGTCCTCTTATATTGACAACAACGTTGATTCAAGTCGAGTTAAAACTCAATAAAAATAATAAAATAGTTAAAAATTAACAAATGCACGTGTGTATATATATATATGGCTTAATTGGTGTTGTCTTTGGAATACAATCTAGAGTTTAGGCTACTACTTCATCATTTTTGATGGATTACTTTAATACTCGAATGGTTTATCAATGAAAACAAATTACTATCAATGATATTTCTATGTTGTATTGTTCGCAATTAGTTTACATGGTAGAACAAATACAAGTACTTGTTGATTACTGTTAAAGCTGATAAATGTTGCATAGCAATCATCTTTTGTATATGGGGATACAACATTCTATATTTGGAAATAAGGTATAAAGATGCGTTGGTGGTTGCAAGTTATTTCACTCTGAAAAAATTATAATTTGATTTGATCTTAATCAAATGAAATTTGAGTTCAACCATAAAGTATCTTAATATTTGATTTGAGTACATTGCAGACTTAATCAAGGTAGGACAAAAATCATCTGCCCCTCCTCCTCTTCGTATCCCTCTTTGTACCCATCTACCCGTGTTAAAATAATTCATATTTATAATTTTTTCACTTTGTTTTGACTACGTTAAACTTGTCGAAAAAAGACAAAAAAAACTGTGTGAACTCTGAAACAAAACAGAAAAATGCAATTCTAAAACGATGAACCGAAAACTAAAAGAGATTGACAAGAATGCTGCTACTAATAAAGCAAATAACCCTTTCCAACATGAAACTGACATATTAAAACGATGAAGTGAAAACTAAAAGAGACCAACAAGAATGTTGCTAATAAAGCAGATAATCCTTCTTAGCATGAAACTGACACTGAAACTTCTGATTTCTCATTTCATCAAAGGACAAAGAGATGAAACAATGTAGCAATTGAATAAAAACTCACATATTTGTATAGATTTGTTATTTGTTAAAACTTAAGACTCCATTTAATTATTCATTTCATTAGTGATCGTTGTTGCATTCAAATGATTTGGTAAAACAAAGAATAACTAATAGAAGAGCCAACCAAATGTGTTTTTGGGGACACTAAACAAGCACAATAGAAGCAGATGAAAGAACAGATTAGAGAACTTTTATTTCAAGGAGACTTAAAGGTACTTAAATTGACATCTTACATAGAGGACAAGACCCGGAAAAACAATATTAAAAAAATCTTTTCTAATGGTTTATTTGACAATCTTTAACTTTAACAAAGACAAAGGAAATCAACTTTATTTATAAGGATAATTTATGATCACCATGGAGATGAAGAACAAGGAGAAGAAAAATAACTTAATAGTTTAAAAATGTTGAAATTAGGAAAATTCATAGAATCAGTCAACACACTAACCATTAAAAAAGAAAATTATTAGGAAAAAAAAAGGCTAATTTCTTTTCGGTGTAAAAACTTTGATTTGTAAGGATATCTAATCTTTTGTCGTCAAAAGTCAAAACGTTAAAATAAGAAAATATATTTATTAGAGGAGTAGAGGAATTTTATTCATTTATTTATACCTAGTGTTTTTTTAATCATTTACGTTCAGCGTGAATATATATATTTAATTTTTTAATAAAATATTCCAATTTTATATAATTAATGTAAGTAATCATTATTAAAAATATAAATATATACAACATTATAAAAAAATGCATAATATCTAAAAGATGAACATATTTCCGATTCTTACGTTTTACTCTTCAATCTTTATTATTTTGAACTCTAAAAAATAAATGTAAATAAATTAATTATATTATAAATGCATTAAATAATACTGGTTGTTGGATTGTTACATAAATAATAATGTATGTCGGATCTCTAAACAATCGGATCGTTTAGTCTCCCAAATTGCCATCGAATGCTAGTCATATAAGCTAGTGGAATTGCCTCTTTAATTTGCTGCTCCCGTCACCTGAATTTTTGGTTGTTGTGTACTTTAGTTTAAGTTGTTTTGGAAAAATTGTAATTTTTTGAAAATTTTGAGGCATATTCTCGATTGGTAAAAGTGGAAAGTTGAATCATAAAATTATGATTTTATATTTTACTCAATGAGACCTTTACAATGGTATATCATATGCTCAAAATAGTTGAGTGATGAATGAGAAATTGATGTTCAAAGTAAGCTACTTGTGAATATTTGTTGAGGAAAAGAAAAGTTTAGATCCCACATTGTTTAAATACCAAGTGTGAGATATGTATATATATGAGAACCCACTATAAAGGTGATTGAATGGCTAAGCTTAAAACCATGATTTGCATTCGCATGATGTGGATAATGTGAAATGCTTAGATTTTATATAGATTTTATATCTTTATACATGGACATTTTCAAAATCTCTCCATTGAATGCAAAGGCTAAGAAATCTTCAAAATTTTTTACTCTCACAAATTCTTCTCTTTTCCTCTCCATATTTTTCAACGCTTGGTGATAGAAGAAGGCAACGTTTGTTCGTTAATCACTGCAAAGATGCTACTGCTTCAATCATCGTGTTGTTGTATCATGGGAGACAGTCAACCAACGTTTCTTCAAATACCATAAAAGCAGCCAAATCTGTCTCAAGAAAACTCTATAAAACAGGCCTCAACATAATAGTAAACTCGATTATTCTTTTAGATTTCTAGTTTTGTTATTATTAGTATTTCGTATAAAATATTTTAAATATAAATTATTCAATTTATTTTATTTTATATATATATTTATTTATATTTATATATTTATTCGCTAACATGTCCTATCCAACAAATGCTTGCCACCATTTACCTTTTGATGAAACTAATATTTGCCATTTATTTGCATGTCGTTGCCGCATAATGCCATCTCTTTGTTACTGCAATTTATTAATTGTTGTGGTTGGTTGTTTTGATTTATTGCTCCTCACTTGAATCATTTTCGGATATTAATTCGCCAAACTAAATTAGATATTAAGTTGATTTAGAATAATATAGATTTGTTTAGTATTAAAATTAAACTAGTCATCATGGAATTTACGTTTTCTTCATTGAAGCGAAAAAGGTTTGGCAAACCACGTAAGCTAAGGGTAAAGCGAGAATTATTAGAGACCGATTGATTCTAAGCAACTAACGGTTAGAAATTTTGCTTGTGGTCCCTATGTTTTAAATTATTTAATATTATTAAATGTTAGGTAATAAGTGAATCAAAATTTTCTTCTACTTTTTTTTTTGCCAAAAAATCATCGAAGATAAATACAAAATATAATACTGCAAATGATGGAATTTTATTAAACTAATATGTTCGAAGAAGTACAAACATTAATGACGAAATAACTACACTAAGGGCACTAGATCCTAGCAGTTTCTCACTTTTCCTATCAAAGTAGATGGGCCACATTTCACATATTCATACCCTTTACATGTTTCTTGAAACTTTTAGCCACTACAGCCTTGGCAAATAGATTTGCAAGGTAATCCTTAGATGCGACTTTGACTACATTAGCTATTCCATCTATCATCGCCGCTCATATAATATGGTATTTTCAATCAATGTGTTTTGTTCGTTTATGATTTTTTTTATTTCCTTAGTATTAGCTATTGATGCACTGTTATCACTATATGGTGTGGTACCAGAGATGACTTCGAAATCTATTTAGAACTTCTAAAGCCAAATAGTTTATTTTGTTGCCTCAAAAGCAACATGTATTTGGCCTCCATAGTGGAGTTTCCAATGCAACTCTGTTTGACACTTCTTCACACAATTGCCTTGTCGTCTACGAAAAAATACAACTCGATGTTGATTCCCTCAAATCCTTGCAAGTTGGAAGTCAAATTTTGTATATACAATGAAAGTTAAATCCCTTCCAGAATATACAAACATATAATCCCTTATTCTTTGTAAATAGTTGAGTATATGCTTAAACGTCTACTACTGATTTAAACCAAGATATTCTGATATTGACTCACCAATCCTACTGCAAAACAGATTTTTGGATGTAGATTTTCTAATATTGACTCACCAATCCTACTGCAAAACAGATTTTTGGATGTGTGCACAACATAGTATACATAAGACTTCCTACTGTCAAAGCATAGAGAACCTTTCTCATATGTTATCTTTCTTTTGTTGTCTTATGACAATCCTCTAAAGAAATATAGAGGCTAGATATAGAAGGTTGTGTACCTTTCTTTAAATCAATCATTATAAAACGTTCCAATATCTTGTCCATGTGTAAAGCTTGTGATAAAACTATCACTTTGTATTTCGATTCTTAAGGATTTGAATTCCTAGAACATAATTAGCTTCACCTAAATCCTTCATTCTAAATTGTTGGGTTAACCATTATCTAGTTAATGATAATGTCCCTACATCTTTCTAAATGATTAGAATATCATCAATGTAAAGAATTAGAAAGACCGCATTTTCATCCACAATACATTTGTAAAAACAAGGTTCATCAATGTTTTTTCTCAAATCCAAAAGTTTTGATCACTTGATCAAATATTTGATTCCATGTACAGGATTCTTGCTTGTGTCCATTTATGGATCTAAGCAATTTGCAAAATTTATATTCGATTCCTTTAGCTATATATCCAACGGGTTACACCATATATATTTTTTCTTCAAAATAGTAGTTCAAAAATATTGTCTTGACATACATTTGATAGTTCTCATAATTGAGAATAGTTGCAATGGATAATAGAATGCGGATAAGCTTGAACATCGCTACTAGATAGAAGTTTCCTCGTAATCCATACCTTATTTTTGCGTATAACCTTTCACTATAAGCCTAGCCTTATAAGTTTCAACATTTTTTTCCGCAATCCTTTTCTTCTTACATATTTACTTACATTTTATAGGTTTTATCTTGTACGGTAAGTTCACAAGTTTCCACGCTGAACTGGACATCATAGTATCCATTTCAAAATTTATAGTTATTTTCTAAAGCTTGGAATGAACACTTTGCATCACTTCATCATATGTGAGTAGATCATCATCTTCTTGTTTGACAAACTTCGTGTTAAAAATAATACCATCATAGATGAAGAAATCTAGCCTTTTGGAAACCCTCACACTACTATAAGGCATTTTATGTTGTTGATTGTTTTCTGGTCTACTGTTTAGGATAGGATCTAAAATCAAAACTTATGGTTCTATTTATTTCCTAAAATTTCCTATAGTAACAATCTACTTTGAGATTTAAAGTCGTCTATGTAACTTTTCTCAAGGAAAGTAACATGTATCGATTCTTTGGTCGTTTTTTCTTTTGGATTATAACATAATTCACCCTTTGTTACTTTCAAATATCTAACAAACATGCACAATTATGTTCGTGAATCCAACATTTTTGCATTCTTATCCAGTACATGTGCTGGACATCCCTATATCCTTAAGTGATTTAGGTTAGACTTCTTGTCATACCACATCTTGTATGGAGTCTTAGAAGCTTTCTTAATTGACATATCATTCAGAATATATCAATACATTTATAACACATATCCCCAAAAGAATACTGACAACTGTGACTAACTTCATATTGAATGAACTATGTATCGGATAATGTTGCTTTGCAACTGCATTTCATGTCAAAATTGATGCTCCAAATGGCTCCAAATCATCTCCAACGACTATAAAAAAACCACAAATCATTTCCTTGATATAAATACTCATTAAGAACACTTCAAAACTCTTGAAATGAACATTTCAACTAAAAGATCAAGAGAAAAACCTTTAATTCTTTATTTCTTTCATTTCCTCTTGTACATATCACTTAAGAGCTTATTGTTAGATCTTTTATCATTCTCATTTTTATTTTTTTAGTGAGTCAAACTTGTAAACACCAATTGCATATTGGGAGAGCTTGTAGTTAAGCCATATAAACTAGAGTGATTCTATATTAACCTTAAAAATCTTGAGGGTTCTAGCTTAGCCACAAAAACTAAGGGAAAGAGGTTCTAACTTAGGCTTTCAAAAGTTATGGATTGTAAAAGTTATACCTTATCCTTGAAATGTATCAAATCTTATAGTAAATTGAGAAAATCCTTACGCTATGTTTAATTGGATGGAATTGTAATTCCATTCAAGGACTATTCTGAGTAAGGTAGCTATTCTATTGTTTGGTTCATAGAACACTAATCTTCATTCTAGCAGTATTCCTTAAAAACGAAGGGCTATTTAGCAAATACAATGAATAGCTTAAAAATTTTTTTCTTCCCAAAGTACCCATAAAAAAATCACAAATTTACAAGTTTATATTTGGCAAAAAAAATTGGAGACGTTATTCTTTCACCATTTTCTTTCAAACTTTCACCTTTCATCTTTCTATTGAATTGAGGGGAAGGAAAGCTCAAAACACTCAAAAATGTCTCTAGGTAAGCATTAATTTTCATAGGGAAGATTCAAGCTTCTTGAAAACTAAACAGTATGGATATTTGATACTTAAGTTTGATTTGAGTTGTTAAGTTGTTTTTTTTCTTAAACTATTTAAGAACTTGAAAACTAAAAAATATGAGTCTTTGATGCTTTTCTCTGTTAACCCATCCTTTTTTGAATCCCTTTATGTTAATGTAACACTTCAGATTTTGGGGTTAGAAGTTTTGAGCTTTGTGGTTAGGGACAGTGTGTAGGTTGAGCTGTTGTGTTTAGTTGCACGTTTTTTTATCAAAATGGACTTGCTGGTTTGGTGATTAGTTGTGTGTTAGTGTATCTCTGGGTCGCATGTTCGAATCCTTGTGTGTGCGTTTCGGAGAAATACTTTTATTTTGTTAAGTAGCAGATTTGTTTTAAGTTTAAAAATAATAATTTTGTTTTATTTTTATTTTTACTTTTGTTATGGCTTTTCTTTCTTTTCACGTTCTCCTCTCCCTCTCCTTTGTTTCCCTTTCTTTTTTATTTATTTATTTTGTTTTCCTTTATTCTTTTGGAAAACGATGTTGTTTGTGGTTTTTAGAGAGCTTGGGTTTTTTTGTCATTGAGTTGGTGTCTGGACGTCTTTGATTGCGAATCAGGTGTGAGTTCAAACTCTATAACTCCATTTGTGATTTGTTGTTTCGATTATGTAGAATTTGATATATTCTAAGTGGTTTGGTGAATGTGTGAAGGTTTCACTTCTAAGTTGTGTAAAACTTGGTTTTCTATGGCATGTTTCTGAACTATTAGAGTTTAAAGGGCGTTTGATGTGTAAATTCACGGTTTGTAAGATGTTTTGGAGTGGTTTCGGGACCACATTGGTGGCCATATGGGCGTGTACCTATTCACACAGTCATGTGGAATTAGGAATTAAGGTTTTTGGGCAGGATTAGGTGCCACACAGCCTAGCCACACGGTCGTGTGGCTAATTTAGGGAAATAGTTAGTTTTCACACAACCGTGTCCCTTGGGCACACGAGCATATACGTTTGGGAATAAGGGTTTGGTTGATTGGGTGCCACACGATCATCTAGCTAATTTAGGGATTGAGGGATCCCACATGGGTGTGTGTGACCCTTACATGACCTTGTCTACCCTGAGCCCTATTTTAGCATTAACGGGTAAAGAGTTACACAGCCTATTCACACAGCCATGTCTCTTGGACACACAAGCATGTGCCCCTTCGCATGGGCGTGTTGACCCCCCACACGACCTAGGTATTTCCACACGATCATGTGGCCCCTTCTCGTCGATTTTTTATTTGTGTCGATTTCAGGCTTGATTGAGTTTTTGTATGTTCCGACTCTTAACTAAATCTCAGTAAGGGTGGTCGGAACTTTGTTTCAGCTTTGACTTGTGTGTTTTCGTAGTTATATCTTTATGTAAGCAACTCGTTTGAGTGTTACTCGATGTTATTATGAAATTGGTTCTCAATCCGAGTTAGTGAGTGTATGCATTTTTGAATTTGTTTAATTGGTGTGTGGGTGTTTGTATGTGGTGCACATTCTGTGGCTGCACGAGAATTCTGTGATTAATTGACTGGATGTGGGCTTCTGTGTCCGTATGACTATCTGAAAGTTGTGTATTTTGATTCTGTATGCCTGTTTGCATATATACATTTGCATAAAACATTTGGGGTTTGGTTGTGAAGAGAAGGAAGACTAATTCTAATCTGATCTGACAGTTTAACTACAACATATCAATACAGCGATTTACCGCAAGACATTGTACTGCATATGCGTCAGCTTTGCTGCGTATTATTATTTGAGTGGCCTAGTCCACATACGTGGTGTGTAGGGTTGGATGGGCCTTTTGAGGTCCTATGTGGTGTGTTTGGTTGGATGAGCTTAATTAGCTCTTTTGAGGTGTGATTGGGGGACGGTGAGGTGTTTGGCTGGATGGGTGGGTTCACATTGATGCATTTCTTTTTTCACATTCTGTCTGACTGTTTAATTGTGAGTTTAAGTGTTTATAGGCTGTTGTGTTTCAGTACTGATACGTTCGGTTTATTTTTTATGGTAAGTGTTTTGGTATCGACCAATTGATGGGTTTACTGATTGAGTGTTCTGGTCATATGATGTGGTGTGCTTGATTGTTACGTACGATTAAGAGGTTAGTACGGTATTTACCTTTTGGTTTTGTACTTCTCTGTAAGTGCGTTCCGCTCTTGAACTGTTATTTGGTTTGCTGTTCTATAATTATGTTGTTAGTCACCTTTTGAACTCACACTAAGCTCATTTAGCTCACCCCTTAGTGTTTCCCCTTTAAGGTACATTTACGTGTTCTAATGCTGGACTCGGAATGCAGAGGTCTCAGACAGCCGCGGTTAAAACAGGCTTTAATAGTATTTTATAATTTACGAGTTTATATTAAACAATGTTGAATTGTAAGTACTATTTTGAAAACTATGGTACGAAATTCCATGTTTTACGCATATAAGCGACATTGGGACTGTATTTATATTTTGAAATATCAAGATTTTATAATTGAGAGTTTTATGTAACTTAAATACTATTTTGTTTTCTATCTTGTTAAACTAAAATTTTCCTACAGTCACTTCGATGATTAATGTGATCTCCGAGATTCAGTCTAAACTCCTATGTTGGGTTTTGAGGTGTTTTCTATCTTGTTAAACTAAAATTTTCCTACCATCACTTCTATTTTTTTTTTGGGTTTTTTTGTTTTCAGTAATTAATAGTGGTTTGAAAGCAATCTTAGATTAAAGGATTTTCTTCAAAAGCCAAATGTTTTCAGAATTGAGATCCAAGGTTTTTGTTGTTGTTGTTGTAGATAAAATCAGCTTAAGAGGTGTTTTTTATACATCAAAAGCTTGAATTTTTATGGTTATCTTATATGTAAAGGGGTTGTCTATTTTAAACAAAAACCTCCGTAATCCTTTTTTTCTGGGTTTTTGAAACATGTTCTCAAATTTTGAAAACCAGATTAGCCGCATTCATCTACGTACAAGTGGTACTTCAGCCAAGAAGTAATTGAGAACCACTCTCCATCTAGGAAGGACGGAATCAACCTTGAAAAAGAGTAGTTGTGAAGTCATATTGTTCTTTTCTTCAAAAGCTTGGAATGAAGCTTAAAGTGTAAGCGCAAAGGTAAGCGCAAAGGCTATGCCTATTTTGAAGTTCTTTACTAACTTGATGGGATGTTAATTGCTTTCTAATATATCATCAATTAGGTCCTTAGTTTTGCAGTTCAAGTTTTTTTTTCGCATAATATTGCTTTTGAAGCATTAACTTTCATTTTGTGTTTTAGTATGTGTAACATTTTTTTAAGTGGTGATTGAAAATTTTACTTGCAGACCTCAAGTAGCAATAGCATCTGTAATGATGTTGTGTCGCCGATTTTATATGCGCCAATCCATGCAAAGAAGGATTGACAGGTATATGCTTTAATTGCATTCCCATGTTTTAATGCGCACTTGCATCTTTCTCATTCTAAATATGGAACCATGTATTAATGGAGATGAGTGCTAATAGGGAAAAGATGCAATGATTATGTACTTTTCACGAGACCAGTTATCTGCATTCTTTGGAAGCAGAAATCACTAAATTCATATAAGAAATAAACGATTATACTCATAATATCATCACACGGCATTGCTTATTTTTGGATATTTAGTAGTTTTTGTTTAAAGAGAAAGTGTATATTTAGTTGTTCAAATCTAGCGGCTTGGTTTTCTTTTTTCTGAACATATCGGTGAAATTTGCAGACCATTGCAACTGTAAGCACATCTCTTGCATGCAAAATAGAGAGGCTAAACCTGCTCTTTGTTATCTATTTCAACTGTAAACCAACTTGACCCGTGGCTCATTTATTTTTAAGATGTTATCTAGTGTTTGTAAATTCCTTTTATTGCTTGGGATGTTGATCGTGTTTATATCGTTGTTTTAAACATTCTAACCATAGATGATGATTTCTTTTTAGAAAGGCTAAACCTGCTCTTTGATAATTGAACAGCTTAATTGCATTTCTTGTTATTCAAATTTCTCTCATAATTGAAATCATGCAATTTAAGTATTGTTTTTTCATTAGTGTAGTTGGTTTATTTTCAATTTATTAAACCCTTTTGTTTTTTGTGAAGATAGGTTGCCTTTGAAAAACTTACAAATTTCTTAATGCTTTTTCACCTTATCAATCCACCTTGGTTTCGAGATGAAGCAGGCACTTGATAACAATCAACAATATGAGGCTTCTACTAGATCAAAAGGTAAGCTAGCATCTTTTCTGCTATAGTTTGTATTGAATACATACCTGCTTCTGAATTTAGCTTGTTACAGGGATTGGATCTTCTAACAGGAGACCATCAGGTTGTCATTTACACTCAAACATGTATTCATTTACTCAAGAAGATGATGAGTGTTTCAACTGCATTTCAAGTGTGAGGCTCCTAATGTATAAACAATTATCTTACCTTTCACCTTTCAATGCTTTAGTTTGGATCTTTGGAGTAGGGTGACAAAAGGGAAGAAAAGCAAGATGATATATTCACTTTTTGTATGGGTAAATGGGTGTGGTGGTGGAGTAATATAACTTTTTTGTATGTAATTGCAGGATGATATATTGACATGGAAGTACATCATATTAATATTGTCACTTTTTGTATATGTGTAAATGAGTTTTCTACTGACTCTTGAAAGTTGATCATGGTTTGTTATGTTATTTAGATGCTAAGATGATCGTGAGATTATGTTGGTACTACTTATTTAACAATATTTGTATTTTCATAGTAGCACTCTTTAACAATATTAATAAACAAAAAAACTCCAAAAAAAAAGAGCAATTTTGATGCAGAAGCTTTATAGATCTAGACTTTTTGAAGATTTTTAGGAAAATCAAAATGGAAAATATGTAAGAGGAGATCAAGAAAAACCCTTGGTAAAATTTGGGTAAATTTATGTTGGTGGTTGATGGTGATAAAAGGCAACAACAAGGACGGTGATTTGTTGAAAAAAAAGATATGATGAAATTGGGGGGAGAGAGAGAGAACCAACAAAGATGAGGGAAATTAAAAAAAATCTTTTAATATAATTTAATATAAAATATGTTAAATATTTTATTATAATTTAATTTAAAATATTAAATTAATTTATATACAATATGTTAAATATTTTAATATAAAAAATCTTTTAAAATAATTTATATTAAAAATATTATTAAATTATATTTAATAACAATACTATTAAAGTTCAATATAACAATAATAATAATCATCTATTTAAAAAATTTTTTGCTAAGGGTATTCTAGTCATTTCAGCTTTATTCCTTGTGCTATTACAATATTTATTCTACTCAATCAAACACAATAACACCATTATAATTCTATTTCATTCCATTCCATTCAATCAAACAAGTGAATTACTAATTACAACTCTATTCCATTAAAACTTCATTACATTACAACTCTATAATATTTCAATAAACCAAACATGATAGAAAACTAAGGTAGTAGAGAAAGGAAATTAGGGCCGAACAACTATAAATCATTTCTGCAATATTTTTTTTCTTTTCTTTTTTATTTTTGAAGACTTTATAGAATTTTTTTAAAATACCAATTCACTCCTCTTGATATTTTCGGGACTAAAAATTATTTATTTTTTAAATATTTTAATTAAAGCTAAATTGAATTGAAAAAGATATTAAACATAAATGATATTGAAAATTGATGAGATGGCACCATTTCATAGCCTAAACCTTAATGTTTTTAGGATCATATCAATTATTCTGGAGAAATATTTTTAATTTATGAAAATATAAAATTATTTGAATTTATTTAGACTCATCTAAATTTAAAGTGATTCAGATTTAAAATAATTTATATCCAAAATAACTTAAGAGTGAAATTATCTAACATTATTTCAATTCAAAAATGCCTAAATCTGAATTTAATAAATCCTACACCATCAAATTCTCCAAATAATATGAATGCAAAATAAACATTAACCTAAAATAATTAATTAAAAAATAGTCTAATTACAACCTACCCAATCAAGTCCGTTTGCGACCATTAGGCAGTGGCCAGTGATTGTCTGAATCTAAATTTGTTTTTGAGTAATTATTTATTTAGTTAATAAATAAATGGAGTTATTTTGTGGCCACGGTCCATGGACGCAAGCAATGTGGCCCAATTAAGTACGTACCAACATTTTAGGAGGTTGCCACTTGCGGCGCCTAATACCCGAGAATGGCTAGTGGGGCCTCAACTGGCCATTTTGACTTGTAAAAGAAAAATTAAAAATTTCAAGTTATTTTTCTTTTTCAAATTTTTACATTATTCTAATTTATATTATTTCAAATTTTCTTTTGAGGAACATAAACCTGAGGGGAAAAAAAGATTCAAACTTTTAAGCACGTAGCTCATACAATCTCGAACTACCTCGTCACCCTATCTTATTCGAACCAGCAAAATCTACATTGCACTTTAGCATGCCAACAGTCAAAGGTTCCCAACCAGCCCTTCCCCCAACTCGCGACACTCCTGCCCGATCACCACCTTCACTAGTCACAACAAACACGCCCAACGATTGAAGCCAACAAAGTTGGAAATCATCAGCAGCTCGAACAATCGAGGCCACTCCAACATTCTTCCCTTTCCAAACCAAATAATTACGGTCGGACCATATCATCCAAAACAACATCAACACACAATGTAATTGTTCAGGAGCTACCGAATCAGAAAATCTACTACATAACTGAGCAACCGTCGTCTGACCAAAAGAAAAACTAGTAGCACTCAAAACAGCTTGCGCATACGGACAATACTGTAATACATGACCCATACACTCTGCCTTGCCATAACGGCAACATGAGGGGGACAACGGGAAACCCTTCTCATTCAAGCGAATCCGAGTCGATAAAAAGTGCTGAATACAACACCAACTCATTCAACGGGAGTTTACAATGCCATAACTTAGCCCAAACAATGTTCTCATCAAATAAAGCCTGATCCAATCGCATGTTAATTGCAACTCGGTATGCCAACCTCACACTATACCTTCCATTTGTACTAAACTGCCAAACTAGTTGATCCATCGTCGGAGTGTAACTAACTGTATGCTAAGAACACGTAGTGCGTCATGTGGAGCCAAAATCCCTTCAACCAAGTCTCTGTTCCATGCACAACCATCAACACTGAATAAACCAACGAACCTCAAATCTTTGGAACCTGCTAATGGAAGTGACTCAACATAGGAATCCATATCATCAAGTAGCCTGTGCAATTGTTTTAAGAACTATATCCTTACCCGACTTAAACAATAATTTGTTCTTCCAATTCAACAAACCACTACTTGATAGGGTTAACATACAAGTTTAAACTGTATAAAATACATTTACAAATATATATACATTATGTTATTTCAAGTTTAAGGTTGAAAATGGGTTTTAAAAAATTTAATAGCATTTACCATTATGATCAAAAAGTGTTTTTAAGAAGATAACATAATTATGTTAAATATGAAATTGTAAAATAGAAAGTTTAATAGGGGATAAATAATTGTTTTATTGGAAAACATTTTTCCAAACGAAAAGCTAAAAAAATTACCTTTTTGACATAGTTAAAATCCAAATTTAAAATCCCAATTTGATTTAAAAAATTATTTGTTTACCATTTTTTTATTTGAAATAACGGTTTGTACTTTTCAACCTCTCTAAGGGTAAAACAAAGCCTTATAAATGTAGTTCTATTTTACATTTTCTTATAAAATACATATATAATCACATTTATCCACAATGAAATTAATTTCAATTATTTACATTTAAATGTATACTACAAAATTAAAATTAAAATTTTACGTGAATTAGAATCAAAATTATAATTGCATGAAATTAAAATTCACCTATCACATTACACTTTAAAAAATTATTATTATTTTTTGATATACTAGACAATAAAATTTTTAACTCCACAAATAAAATTAAGAAATCGTGATACATGTTATCTACATATTTTTATTTTTTAAAATACTAATTAAAGACATATCACAACTTCCTAACTAATTTATGAAATTATAAACTCAACCGCTCAATTTTCTTAATAATTATCCTTAATATACTCTAGTTTATTTTTTCCGAAATAAAGTACTTTAGTTTATACCACCGACTTTTTGAGGCGTTATATAGTGAGAAAGAAGCAAAGGGCAGGTGACTGAAATGATTAAAAAAGACAAGAACGAAGCGCCTACCAATAATACACCTTGAGACCAGAACTGTTAATCGATCAGGACATCCAACCTAGTTCAAAGGTTCATCTAAAATATTGGAGGGTTTGAACAAAATTATAGGCTCAAAAAATGAGTTTGAACAAAAAATTAAAATATGTTTAAAAAATAGGCCGGGCCTCAAGTAAGACATTTTTAGCGCGGGCTTAGCCCAGCCAGAATTCTCTAAATGACAAACAAAGTTACCTTTTTTTTGTTTTTTAATATTGTTGTCTTGTTATTTTCTCCCTATTTTGCTATAATTTTACTATTATGTTGTTACTAATTTGTTGTTATTGTTTGGATATTGTATAAAACTTATTTTATTAGCGCGGGCTTAGCCCAGCCAGAATTCTCTAAATGACAAACAAAGTTACCTTTTTTTTGTTTTTTAATATTATTATCTTGTTATTTTCTCCCTATTTTGCTATAATTTTACTATTATGTTGTTACTAATTTGTTGTTATTGTTTGGATATTGTATAAAACTTATTTTATTGTTAATTTTGTTATTATTTTAAAGACATTTGTTAATTTTATTATTATTTTAGAGGCATTTGCTTATTAAGTTGCATTTATCTTAGTGTTATTTAAGTATACATATTTTTTTAAATTTATTTTCAATTTTTTAGGAGATATTTATTTTGATTTTTTTAGTATTTTTGATGTATTATATATTTTAAAATTATATAAAAATAATATAAAAATTAATATGGCCGGGCCGGGCCGGGCCGGCCCAAGTTTTAGCATTTTTATCTGGGTCGGGCTTGGGCAAAATTTTAGCCCTATTTTTCAGGTCAAGCCAGGCCCGGGCCTAGCAAACGAGCCTGGATTTTTAGTTGAGTTCGACCCGAACCCGGTCCGGCCCAGCCCATGCACATCTCTACTTGATCCTCGCCCTCCACTCCTTTTAAGAAACGCTTTCCTTTTCTCTTTCTTGCGAGTTACTTTAAATTTATTTTCTATTTTATTTTTAGATTTATTCTCTGAATTTGGACTATTTTACTATATAAAAAAAAAGCTCATTTCTAACTTTATTTATGGAAATGGGCCACTTTAAACTTTATTTACTATAATGGGTCAAAAAACCAAAAACACTTTCACGTAGGCGCGTTTTAAGGGGAAATTTCATAAAAGTGCGTCCCTAATGAAGCACTTTTGCCATGTCAGCATAAAACGCGCTGACATGGAAGTGCTTTGCTGCCATGGCAAAAGCGTACCCTCAGGGACGCACTTTAACCCGTATTTTTGGCCCCAACAGTCATTTAAAATTTTGACCGTTAGGGGGCCAACGATCATGAAAAAAAATTATACCCCCACCTATTTTTTCACACAATTTCCTTTAAATCACATTTCTTTCAAATTTCTCAAAAGAGCTCTTAAAGCTCTCTAAGTTTTTAATTTTTTTTCTAAATCAATATATTTTTATAATTTCTAAGATATTTGATCGTGTTAGCAATAGTCGGAGAATTAATTCGTCTCAATCATAAACATATCTCCGTCGACCAAATGAAAATGGTAAGGGTTAATTTCAATTTTTAAATATTATTTAATTTTTTTATTTATGTAATTTTAATTAATATTTATTTTATAATTTTTTATAGCAGTCGATAGATCGAGTGTTACAATGTTATATTTGTAATATGTCTGGTCTTTTATCACAGTTGATAGAAAATTACTTGAGGGAAGCGGGTTTTTGGCACGTGACCAATATAGGCCGGGGGTGCAAGTTGGACCTGAAACTCATCAACGCGTTCATGGAGAGGTGGAGACTCGAGACGCACACATTTCATTTTCCATGCGAGGAGTGTACCATCACTTTGCAGGACATGCAGTTACAATTGGGGTTGTCGGTGGATGGGTCCATACTCACCTCGTCCTCTCAATCTACTGATTGGGAAGCCGTATGCTACTATTTTTTGAGTGTAATTCCAGATAATATTTACGGAGGTTGGATCGAGATGGACTGATTATGAGACACATTCCCAAAGCTGGGGGATGATTCGACTGAAGTAGAAAGAATACGATACGCTCGAGCATACACCCTTGAGATCATTGGAGGTTATCTAATATCGGACTTGTCACGAAACATCTTACATCTGATGTGGCTATTGAAACTCGTCGATTTTAGAGCAGTTGGAGAACTCAGTTGGGGGTCTGCCGTGTTGTCGACATTGTACTGGAAGATGTGCCAGACAACACTACTAAATAAAGCCAAAATCGGAGGTTGTCTATCACTGCTACAATCATGGGCTCAGTTTCGCTTTCCATTTTCACGTTCTCAAGTGAACCACCCGTATACATTCCCACTCTTAACGAGGTAAAATTTATATTAAAATTTACAATTATTACACAGATTTAAAATATAATTTTGCGTTAAAATTTTATTTAATTAGGTGGAACCATTCGGCAAGTTATGTTGGAATACCTACCGCTCTTAAAGATATACGGCTTCTATTAGACCAATGGTCGAAAGCGCATGTAAATATATATAAATGAAATATATATACATAACGTAGTCATTTCATATTTAGTATTATGTATATAACTAATATTTTTATCACGCTCATATAGTTTCAATGGACACCATGCAGAGATCCGGCAATTCGGGCAATAATTCCAAATGAATTCCTACAGAATCCAAACATCTGGCATGTTAGGGTCACATTGATCAACTACGCTACTGTCGAGATGCACCAGGCGAATAGAGTGTTGTAGCAATTTGGATTCCGACAATCGACTCTTGTGGCGCCTAAGGTGCTAGATGAAAAGCACAAAATAGACTTACGGCGACTGAATACGCATTGACCACTCTTTTTCTCGGAATATATCGAAATGTGGAAAATCGATATGATAATATACCTACTCACGAACTGGTCATCGTTCCAGAGTTAGCATGCAAACTGAATTACATGTCATGGTTTAAGATCCATGGTAAACCATATTTGCTCTTGAAAAAGTAGAGGCATCGGCAATTTTGTCTCGAAAGGGAATGACGGGGCGATTTAAATCTAATGAAAAGGGATGACGGGGCGAGTCCATCAACAGTGCCCACACAATTATCGTGCCTAATGCCTCAAGCGACAATGCCCACACCATAGCCCCTTCAGATTATACTAAGTGCATATCCTAGCCCTTATATGTATCCTAACTTTTATATGTTTCCTTGTCCCAGTTCTATGCCAGGTTGGAATGCATGGCCTAGTGCATCTCTTTTCCCGATGACTCCAACTTAACCAGCGAGTATAGGTCATCATCGTAGAAGGGATAACACAAGGCATCGTCAGGGAGCTCATCTCATTTCGAATCCCCATCGCCTTATGGGATTTAAACACCTCCGCCGTGGGCAATGTGCACACCTCCGTAAATTTTGTTCTATCAAGGTGGGTCATCCTTCCAACACCTACAGCCAGAAAAAACTTTCCGAACAATCACAACCTTGGTTGAAAGCTAAACCAAGAAGGAATCTAGCGCGTAATCGTCGACCACCCTATGTGGCACTGATTCCGACCTGCACATGCATTGATTTTTTTTAATTTTTTTGTACAAACTATTTTTTATTGTTTCATTTAATAAAATAAAAGTTGTTTTGAATATATTTGTACAAATTATTTTTATATTTTGTCCTATTTAATAAAATAGAAGTTATTTTGAATATTTTAATAATAAATTATTTTTATATTTTGTCCTACTTAATAAAATAAAAGTTCTTTTGAATAAGGCAATAGAAATAATGCAACATAGTTTCATTTAATTAATTATGAACTATTTCGATTTGGACACGTTCAAATTGTATAACTTGGGTTCCTATACCATCCGCATAACTTCTGTTGGTTCGTTCTTTCCCAGATATCCATATTATCACGTATTCTAATTAAACAACATCGACCTTTTAGTTTACGACACAATTCTCTGTCCAATAACAACTTAAATGAAATAAGCAATACAGACGGCTACTTACATTTATCTTGGACAAGTAAGAATACATTCTCCACACGTTGTACATGTATTCTAATTTGTACACTTTGTATACATAACTCATGGGATCCAAATAGAGATTCTCACAAGTTGCAATTACATGAGCGCATGGATAACGAAATGCATCAAACCTCTCACAGTCGCAAGTCACATTTCTTAGGTGTACACGATATTGCCCATCAGTAATACATTAGTTCGGTCTATCGAGCTCCGTCACATGAAACCATAGGTTGTTGCGATCGTGACACATTGTGTGCATGGTGTTGGCCTACGCATTCACTTTGTTAATTTTTTGCACTACCTTCCCGCACCATACAGGCCTCCCTGTATTTGACCTTTATAACTCGCTTCTCGCTTTGGAAACATTGCCGCTAAATAGAAGTATGTCTTCTGCATAGCGAAGGTTATTGGCATTTATGCATTCCACTAGGTTTGAGGTCATATGACCATATCATAGGCCACCGTCGTATACTTGTATCCACTGATCGAAAGGTATGTTACAAAGGTAGTTTGCACCTTGATCGTTAATTGATTGCAAAATTGCCAACATCTCATGAAAACGGTCCTTATTGATCTCGTACCTTGCCAATATAAGTGGATAGCGATAATTACATACCATTCTTCCATTCAAAACAATTTGAATATTACAAACGAAATAATATTAGTGTCGATTAAATACCCATGTTGGTCACTTGTCATCGTTCAGTGGTAGATCGATATTGCCTATAGTAGTTGGACGAAACGTACCTTAGACAATACCGATGGTGTGTGCGATCTCATAGGCTTCCCTGTTGCTCAATTGCTGTTAGTATTCTAGTACCTTGATCTGATATAACGCAGGTATCAGGTTAGGGGCAGACATACCTCCTCAACTTAGAAAGAAAGAAATCTCAATTTTCACCTAACTCCCCCGGTGTTATTGCAACTCAATTGGAATGATCCTCTCACCACCATCCTGTGTCACAGTTAGCAATAGCCGATGGATATATCTACCATACATAAATGTACTGTCAATTTGTACCAATGGCTTGCAGTACACAAATGCGTCCCGACATTGCTTAAAGCTCCAGAGCAGACACTTGAACAATTGACATCCATGGAGCAAGCAGTCGTTGTAGTACACAGGGCCCGTTTCAAAGTCTGTTACGCAACTTGGGACGTACCTCTCCAGCACTTGACACCACTGCCACACCTCATTATATGAAGCGTCTCACCCACTATGCATCTTATCCAACACCTTCTGTTTAGCTATCCAGGCCTTTTGGTAAGAAGAAGTGTACTTGAATTGGCTACAAATATTGGCCATTAAGACCGAGATAGAAGTCCTAGGATCCGCCTTCACCATCAGTAGTATTAAGCCCGCTATCATATCTAAATCCATCTTGGGATGATCTTGTGAAACACCTGTCAACCCATGAGTACGTTAAATAATGCAACATTAAATAACAATAGTAATATTCAAAAACCCTAAACACTTAGTGATACTGTACCGGTAGCACACGTATGTGGACCTTTGATCTTCTTTATCTCCCATAACCCTGCCCTTTTCTTAACCGAAACCATGATTTTTCATGAACATGTACCATCTTGCACTGTACACTTGGCCTCGAACTTCTCAGATTTGGATTTAACCACATGGTAGTTAACCCCATTCATGATGCTATATTATTTCAATGCACCGAGAAAACTATCATTACTAGAAAACTCCTTACCAACTTTCAATTCACCCGAATCTAATGACAAACTTGTATGGTCACGCTTTCTGTGTAGTAGATCTGGAAACTCCAACGCATCATCTCTTGATAGATTAGTATTATGCATGTGGGCTGGAGGCAAATACCTCGTGAATCACAGATTTTATTCTTCTTTATCTGAACCCCTTTCACCATCTTCAGTTCAGTTGGAATAGGCTCAGGTTTAGAAAATAATACGACTTCTACACCATCGGGGCTGAGCTCTCGAGGTGGATCCACATCAGACTCATTATCCGACCCACCATCATCTACAATGTACTAGGTCCCCTTGTCGGTGGACGTCACAGGGAGTATATTATCCCTTATCGTAAACATTTCATAACGTCCCCCAATCAGATGTGGATTGCTAACCACTAGAAGTTCATGTCATTCCCCAGTATGTATTTCCAATATTGAACATCGACCCAGCGAGGTGCATGTCCCATCCATTAACAAAGTGTTATGCAAGGGTCATGTATTCCATAGTTCCACCAAACACGGGCGCTTTCATGTTCTACCTCCCACTAACGGAGTGTCGAGCAAGGTCGTGTATTCCTCTTGAATATCAGTAGATGTTGTAGTCGCAAGTGCTTCATTTGGCGATGAAAATTGTACATATAACTCAAGATAGGGTGATCCACTAGCAAGATGAGTCTGCACCATCGCCTCCATGCTACGACCATCTTTGATATCAAATGAGTCATATGTCACAGGATCAACTGAAGCAAAAAATCGACACTTAATAGATGAAACTCTCATTGGCGTCATTCCGAAGATTTTTCACCTAACTTTTTTACAAAGTTCTATCAAATCTATGTTTTGATTAAAAATCAGTCGCGCTGTGTTCTCCAATAAAGAAACAACACCGTTCTTGGTGTCATGGACCTTACTGTCGTAGTAAATAACAACACTAATACATTCACTCATTTTCAACCAAATGATCTGTCGAAAGAAATTGAAAACAAAAAATATTATGCAAAAATATAATGGTTCGTATAAATATTAATACGATAAACCAACTTATACCTTCTGAACTTCTTAAATTTATATTCTTCTAAACTTCTTCAATTTTTATTCTTCTGAACTTCTCTAGTTTCTCTTGTTGTAACTTATGCAACATGAGAATGAAATTTGGCTCATTTATAGCCTAAGGTCAAGCAGGATGTACTATAGAAAAAGAGTGTCTAGGTGGAAGCTTTTTTCAGTACTTTTGCTGACAGTGCATCCTGCTTGAAGGATTTTTTACCCTATTTTTTCAGAACCATCTTCTCTAAATCATTTTTTAGATACTACTATAGAAAAAGAGCATCCAAGTGAGAGCTTTTTTCAGTACTTTTGCTGACAATGCATCTTGCTTGAAACGTTTTTTACCCTGTTTTTTCAGAATCATCTTCTCAAAATTATTTTTTCAAAAACTATTGTAGAAAAAGAGCGTCTACGTGGGAGCTTTTTTCAGTACTTTTGCTAACAGTGCATCTTGCTTGAAGCATTTTTTACCCTATTTTTTCAGAATCATCTTCTCAAAATTATTTTTTTAGAAACTATGGTAGAAAAATAGTGTCCAACTGGGAGCTTTTTTCAGTACTTTTGCTGACTGAACAAAAAATTAAATAAAATTCATCTCGTCAAAATAATTTTTTCAGAACTCATCCTTAAACCTATTACTAAAACCCTAAAACCCTAAAACCCCTAAACACAAATTTATTTTTAAAAATCCCTAAACCGCAATTTATTTTTTAAAAACATAAACCCTAATTTAATTTATTTTTTAAAACCATAAACCCTAATTTAGTTTTTAAAATTCATAAACCTTAATTTATTTTCTCCAAAATCATAAACCCTAAACAAATAAAACCATACTTGATTTTAACAAAAACCCTAACCTTAAAACCCTAAACACCTAAACCCTAAGGCTTAAACATGCAAATAACCCTAAACCCTAGAAAAACCACAGGCTAAAGCGTGTCCCTAAGGGAGCGCTTTTGCCATGTCAGCAAAGCACTTCCACGTCAATGCGTTTTATGCTGTCATGAAAAATACGCTCCCTCAGGGACGCTCTTTTTTGAAATTTCCCCTTAAAATGTGCCTACGTGGAAGTGTTTTTGGTTTTTTGGTCCATTCCGGTAAATAAAGTTTAAAGTGGCCCATTTCCGTAAATAAAGTTAGAAATGAGCCTTTTTTAGTAAAATAGTCCTGAATTTGTTTAAAGTTATTTAAATGATATTTAATTTCTTTTTTATTTCGTTGGTATCTAAATTTGTATTTCGTCATATGCATTATTTCAATTTGTTAAAAGCATTACTTTTTTAAGAGTTAACATGTAGTTTTTCTCTTGAACTTGTGTGAAAGTACCATGATATCTGAACTTGTCTAAAAGTGTATAATTAGTACTTAAACTTTTTCAAAAAAATAAAATTTTTAAAATTAAATTTTTGAGGGATTTCTAATTTTTTAATTTATGTTTGTCACATGTCTTACTGAGAGATTATCACGTGTCACTATATAATTGGTCATTAGTGCCACGTCAGCACAAACTAATGGTGTTAGTACGAAGGTATCAACCTAGGTGACGGAATATAAGTTTAGGTACCAACTAAATACCAAAAAAAAATCAAGTACTGATTAATACTTTTAAACAAGTTTAAGGGACAAACTACATATTAACCTTTTATTTCTGGTATAATTTGAGGTTGTATTTTATTATTAAGTAATAAAGAATAAAATTAAAATGAATGCAAGTGGCGGAATTAACGTTGGTTTGATTTATGAAAATATATATTTTTATTTTTAAAAATAATTTTTATTTTTTAAATTGAAAAATATGTTAGACAAATAGAAATAAAAATTTAGTTTCAGTAATAAAAATTTGAAAAATATGTAGTATCTATTTTCCTAGGAAAACAAAATAGAATAAAACAAATTCCTACTTTTATATACATCCAAATCATGGTAATAAATTTGATATTTAAAAACTGTTGAAAGTTATTTTTGTTTTATATGAATTTCAACCATTATCAATTCATTTAAAATTTTAAAAAATTCTTATTTTCAATTTTTTCAATTCTACAAAACATTATTAGTAATAATAAGGAATAAATATCAAAATTTATACATGAAATTTAGTCTAATATGCAATTTGATACATGAATTTTGATTTAGTACAATTATACACTTAAAACTTGAAATGTGGTTTATATGTATACATGAAATTTTGATTTTGATTCAATTGTACACATTCAAAAAAATGAATACATACATTTACTTCCATATTGGATTTAATATAATTGTTTATGTATGCAATATATCAACGTAAAATAGTGTTAATTCGATAATGTTGATAATGATTTATAAAAATTGAATCAAATCAAAATTTCATGTATAAAATTGCACAACTCAAAGCTTATGCATGACATTGCACATTAGATCAAAGTTCATGTATAATTTTAATAGTTATCCTTAACAATAAATTTTTTTTATTGTTTTCTAATTTTCATAATTTTTATTTTTATTTTCTAAAAATCTTCTGTAAAATTTCTACCTAAATATATTTTCTTTAATAAAAAACGCTTTATTATCGAGAAAACCATTTGTATTAAATTGAAGTTTATAATTAAAAATTGTTGTGATAAAAATAAATTTTAAATATAATGAAACTTATGAGGATTTTAATATTTCTTAGTATTACTGAGGAGATTTTAACTCTACAAAGTGCTAAAAGACAATTATGAATTATTTTGTTAGTTTTTATTTATTTTTAATAAAACATAACGGCACACGACAGTTTTGAGGAATTAAAACTCCACCAATGATACTAATCAAACTTGAAATTGCAAAAATCAAGATGTATTTACTGCCTACTGAAATTTGTCGGAGTGATTATTCAATTGCATGATTTGGAGGCGGTTAAAATTATTCCGAAATCTTGTTTAACGATTTTGAGTTTTGTTTTTATTAAATGTGTTCATCATCTTTTGACGAATATAAAATGGTGAGATATGCAACATATTCGTGGGGACTATAATAAAATTATTCCAAAAGAAGAGCTAACCATTTCTCTTATTATTCAAGTAAGATAATTCTTATATTCCTAACTTGTTCCATTTTACCAGAAAAAAAATATTGCTTATACGCTTTCCTTAGTTTTAAGTCGATAAGGGGGAAAACTGAAAACATATTAATTGTATTGAAGAAATTGAAATGGAATGGATCTAAAAATAAGAAATCCAAGCAGAAATGGATGGAATCAAATACCCAAATTCTTTAAGATTCAGTGAGAGGATCTTTGTAAATGGTAACACTATCGTGGCATGCTATGCTTTTTGTTGGGTTAATATTGCCTTTTATGGCATACGTAACGTTAAAGGTTCCATGGTGATTAAAACAATTCTTTTTTTTTTCTTCCATACCATATTTCTGTTCTCATCTTAAGATGTGGTCTATGAAAACAAAAATCTCGTGCTGACTATGGAACCTTTAATGATACATATTCCATAAAAAAACAAAACACTATTTCAAATGTTGCTTGAAAATGAAAATGGATAATACAATTGGCAATAAAAGTATCATGAAAGTTGTTGTATTATGAGTCATATTACATTTTGTTTTCTTTTCATAAATAAATAAGTTAATTAGTCCCTACATGTTAAATCAAAAAATAATGCGGACATTTATATTATAAAGAAATTCATTCATTCCTACTATTAAAAACTTGCGTCGCTGATAGAAAAACTAGACAGTGATGCGTCACGTGTACCTTATAACATACATAGGCAAATTTTTAACAATAAAAATTGATGACAATTTTAGCAAAAGGATCAATTTGCTTTTTGATATTGTAATACCCAATTTTAGCTCGGGTTCACAAACAAATAATAAACCCAAAATAATAAAACAAAGTCTAAGTCCAGTACAAAATTATATCATTTGGCCCGATCGGAATGGCCCATTACTTGAAAAGGTTGAAGGTCCATCTACAAGCTTATGGAAACATAATCTTCAAGGATATGCAATCTTAGATATGATATGTAATCTTAGATATGATATATGCAATCTTAGATTTGATAAATGCAATCTTAGAAGATATGATTTTGTAATCTTAAATATTTAATTTGTAGATACCCTTTAATCTTAGTCGTTGATGTAATTGATTTGTACCGTTGGATTTGGGGGGGCTCAACTATAAATAGAGGCCTCTCCTTTCATTGTAAAGGAGGGGAGTGGGGAGTAATAATAATTCTTAAGAGTATTCACTCAAATTTCTCTCTCTTGCGTTCTTATTTTCTGTGGCTTGTTCTTATTTTATTGATTTGTGTATAATTTATTTATTGATTTGTATATTGTTGATTCCAAATCTCTTTTTCCTTTTTTATTCATTTTCAAATTCATTATTTTCAAATTAGTTTACATTTTATTTTACCTTATATTTTTTTATTTTATACTCTTTGTTTTTAAATTCATTAGTCTTTTATTATTGATGCTATTTAATCCTCTATTTGTTATTTTTTATTGTTAAATTAATTATTTTAATATTATTAATACTATTATGTGGCATCATTAATTTTGTATCATTATTATTTACTTTTTTAGGCCTTTAAATTTCAAATTTTGTTATATATATGCATGTATACATACATACGTTTTATAATATATACATATACGTACACATTTTTTAATTTTTTTTATAAATATATATATACACATACTTTTATATATTTTCTATGTTTTATAATTTTATATATATGCTTATATTTTTTTACATATTAAAATATGTATATTTATATATATTTTATTTTTTTATAATTCACATACATATATATTTTTCTTATATGTACATATATATATTATAATTTTTATCTATTTTATTTGTTATTATTACTTCTTTACTTGATGTTTATTTATTTATTTATTCACATGACCATTATTATCATTATTATATTCTTTAAATGTTTTGGTTTTATTTGTTTATTTACTTATATTGTGTATACATGATTGATTTTTTTTATTTATCTTTTCTTTATTATTATTATTATTATTGTTCTTGATCGTGCTATTTATATTTATATTATCACAATTGTTACTCCATTATATAATTGTTACCCAAATTCGTATAAAGAGAAAATTTTGAAAAATAAAGGCAATACTCTTTATTTGGAATCTTCGAGAAGATTGAGCCCTAAGGTATTGGGTTCCAACTCTTTCGTTGAATCTGAATAATCGAGAATGCTCTTTAATCAAAACATAAATAAAAAGCTCATTATCGAGAATTCAATACGTTGTGTCCTAACGCATTGGATATGGCACGTTATTTTCTCGAGATAAGGATTTTTTTTCTAAAAATAATAAAGGTAATATTCAATATTTAGAATTTTTAGAAATTGTGCCCTAACGTATTGGGCTACGATTTCTTCATCTGACTTAAACAATTGAATATCCTTTTAAATTTTATTGCACGAGTTTTTTTTGGACAAGCTCGTTTTTGAGAAAGTGAAATATCATGCCCTAACTCATTGGGTGTGCCATTTTCTCTTTTCGAAATGAGAGGGTCTTATCGAGTAAATTGTTTTATATAAGTTTAAAAAAAACAAAAGATCGTATTTTAAATCTCTTCAAAGTTTTCAATTTTCGACATTAAGACATTAATTAATTAACTAGGTACCAAATTTTGGGCGTTACGAGGGTGCTAATCCTTCCTCGTACATAACCGACTCCCGAACCCGTTTTTTTGAATTTCGTGGACCAAAATCGTTGTTTTAATAAAGTCAAATTGCTTATTAAAAATAACCACTTTTTGAGGTGACCCGATCACACCTAAATAAAAATGATCGGTGGCGACTCCCGTTTTCATTTTTTTTAAATCCAAGTCGACCCCATTTTTCAAAATAAAAAATGGTTTCGACAGATATAATGTATAATGATTAATTTATACATATTTTAAGTAAATAAAAAAATACAATTCAACTCTTAATATAAGAATCTTCATGATACTTTTACCTACTATTAGCATAGAAATAAAATTATGTTTCTCGAATGAAAAACAATGATATTGTAACATTTCTTGAAACATGAAACTTATTTTTAACCATAAATGTTTTTAGGGTATTTAGACACTCATAAGTGTTAAGATGTTTTATATTTTAGCATCGTCAAAGAATTTTGAAGCAGCCTCAATACACTATTATAAAATAAACTCATTTGAAGTCTCTATAACCGCAATTTTTTGGAGGATTAATTGTAACCACATAAGAAATAGAAATTGAAGCTATTAAGTTTAGGTGATCTGATATGGCCAGGCCCCGAGCACACTCTTGGACCAGCTCCCTAAGCGTTGCTTGTAAACTCTTGCAAGCTGACTTAGTTCGATTCCAGCTCAATGGAGCTCAATTCAGCTTGATTCTAGCTCATTGAGCTCAATTTTATCTTTTTTATTTAATTTCATTTTAGTTCATTTTAGCTTGCGTCTGTCTTGTTTATGCTGGAATAATTTCATGCGTCTAGCTAAGTAGTTAATTTATTTCAGCTCATAAATAAATTATAATCTGAATTTAATAATTGTAGTGTTTAATGTGTCTTACTTTAATGCATGTTATTAATATGACTTAGCTTAATACTAATTTTTAATATGTCTTGGTTGCTGCTGAAATTAATTTGTGTCTTAGTCATTGTTTGATTTTAATTTGTCTTAGCTTAGACAAATTAATTACATGTTCCAAATTAATTAGTTTAGTTGTTGCTGAATTTAATTGTGTCTGAAACTAATTTAATTTGCTGGATTAAAATGGTGCAGCCACATGCATGGACGGCAATTAAAGAAGGTGTGCTGCTGATAGCCCTTCTCCAAACACCTGTTTGGTCATTACAAAAGCCAAAACTAGCTGCTGATTCTTTTCCCCAAGCTGGCTATCAAGCTCTCCAAAACAGCCTTAAAAGCTTTCACACAAGCTGTCAAGGCCATTCGATTTTGAGTTTTCACACTCAAGGGCTATTCAATTTTGTTGGTTCACATTCAAAGGTTGTTGAGTACTCCAAGCTGCTCATTAAAGTCCAAGACTGTCCAAATATTCAAGGCAGCTCAATTAAAACAAGTTTACCCCCATTGACCGAATTTTATCAAGCCAATTCAGTTCCCAATCACTCCAAATTAATTATAGCTGAATGAAGGCCTCTAGAAGCTGTCCATTGGCGTCTCTCATGCTAGGAAACTTCAAGGAACCTTCAAGGAAGCTTCAAAGGACGTTCTAGGAAGTTGCCAAGAAGTTTCAGCTCATTAAAGCTGAACATTTGCTACCCATTCAGCTCCCTAAGTGTCTATTCGACTAGCTAGATGTTTAGCTATAAATAGTTTGTTTTGTAATCATTTTGGGGTCAAAAAATATACACAATTTAGACAATATACTTTTTATCCTTTTATGGATGTTTATAACATTGTGAGTTTGATTCAACTCTCTTTGTTCTTTTAAGACTCAGCTTGACTTATCTAGCCTAGCTAGTGGCGTCACCCTGTTTCTTTTGAACTTATCACTCCTAAACCGAGTGTGGCGTTCACCCTTATACCTTTGGTTCCTATCTCCTTATAGATAATGGGTCAAGGTTCTATCATCTGCCATCTCAAGTGTTTTTTATAAGTCTCAGGTCAATACTGTATATAGTATTGGTTCATTCTTCAACCTTGAGCCTTTCTATTCCATCCACATTCATCAACTTAAATATGACCTTATTTCTTGTTAGTCAAAACCATATACTTATCATATCTAAAATACTTCAAACCCTTTTTTTAAAGCCTATACTTAGCTAAATTCCATTAAACTCCGAATTGAACGGGACTTCTTCATTTTACGATCGGACAATCTAAATGACTTGAATCATTACTGAGGCGACTTTGTATCATTTAGTATCAGAGCTACTTAAAATCAAGGAGTATAGACGTTCGTTTCATTCTAGGGTAAGTTTCGAAAAAAAAGAAAGAAGTTGTTTTGAAAGTGCTCAATTTGTTCCCGAGCTTCCAAATCCATTTCTGCCCATAATTAACCCCTTACGCCACACTTTCAGCCCTTCTTATTTTTTTTTCTTTCAGCCTTCCCATTACCCAAACATCATCTACCCTTGTTAACCCTTTGAAATCGACCCTTGAGCTTGCTTCTAAGTCTAAATGAGTCTTTTGTGAACTTCGAGAAGAGAATCGAGTGGTAGAAGGCACGAGATTTGTGAGATTATTAGAGTGTAGAAATAGCCAATATATCGAGTGCAAATACGAGTGGAGTGCCATCTAATTTTCTTTTGTGAGTGACTAGTGAGGCTTTGTGGTGACGTTCAAACAATATGTCTTTAAGTTTCGAAAGAAAAGTTGTTGTTATTGGTGGTTGGTCCGATCCATTATACCAAGCATCCAACCAAAGCGGAAGGCGACGCATTCATAGAAATCTAGGCTTTAGAGAGTGTGAACGTGTTGATGGTGATTTGAAATGTAACAAGATAGCCATTCCACCGTTTCAAGGTCGATTCAACCCAAAGGCGTACCTTGAGTTGGAAAAGAAACTAGAATTGATTTTCGAGTGCCACGACTACTCAGAGGGCAAGAAAGTGAAGCTTACGGTGAACGAGTTCTCAGATTATGCCATGATTTGGTGGGATCAATTTACCACGAGTCAGAGACGAAATGAAAAGTGGTTGATATCAACTTGGTCCGAAATGAAAGTTGTGATGCGCAAGTGATTCCTCCCATCTTTCTACTATCGGAAGTGAATTTCTTCAAGCCAAAGGATAAAAATGAGATTATCGAAAGAGACCTATGTGCAAAAGGAACGAAAAGATTCATTTGGAAAAGATTCATGTCTGGATTCCTATTCTTCATGGGATTTAGGTTGGAGAAGAGATAAACGCAAGTTTGAAGCCTTCCAAGGTGATAAACGAGAAAGTAGAAAGATCTCTTCAAGTGCATCAAGGCATTCATCCACGGAGGAACACTTACGAAGAGACGAACATGTCTCGTATGCATCAAAATAATCATCCACGGAGGATCATTCACGAAGATTCGATTGTGACTCATATGTAGGTGTTTTCCCTTCCTTTGAACAAAAAACTTGTAGGGTCTGTTTGATTGGCAGTAAAATGTTTTCCGTAAAATGATTTCTGGAAAATGTTTTACTTTTCTGTAAAATGATTTACTGGAAAATATTTTCTAGTGTTTGATTGAATCTGTGTAAAATATTTTCTGCTGTTTGACAGATTTCCTGAAAATATTTTCCGGAAAAGTTGTTTTTACATATATTAATAAATTTATATACATATTAATAAATTTTTATATTTTAAATTATTTTTACACATATTGCAATGATTTATTTATAAATAAATTTTTTATTAATAAAAGTTTTTTATCTAATTAAATTCCAAATGTTCATCTATTTGTAGATTATACCGATTTGATTTTACTTCTTCATTATTAAAACATTTATTTGTATTTAAATTTTATATTAATTTGATTCTACTTTTATCCAATCTGATTCTTGTGATACATATATTTAACATGGGATTTAAATTAAAATAAAAAATACTGTAATTATTAGAAAATTTCATTTTTTTAAAAACTAGTATATTGTATTAACTCGTACTAAATGATATGTCAAACTTAAATTGCTACATTAATATATATTGGGTAACTAATGCAAGTGTAATATGCAATTAAAAGCTAGAATTTAAATGTTACCAACACAAAAAATAAAGACGAGATAATAAAAATTATTGAAAAAGAAAAGCAAAACAGTAATCCATAGCACAACAAGAAACTAGTTATATTGTTGTTCTCTTTTTTCTATCCAAACCCAAAACAAAACATCAAAACCGCATTTAGTACTACCAAAGTCTTTTATGGTTCCATCTAAGATTTGCAATAAATGAATTTGAAACTACTTAGGACCAATGTCTTTGAGAGCACATATCTGCTCTTCCCCCATTGCAGACATAACAGACACAACCAGGTCTTTCCCCTCAGCAAAACCATCCATGATCTGCAATCACACCAAAACACATGAATGTAAAATTATATAACTACCATCTTCATGATATGTAAATTGGAACCAACATTTTTTTTTTGTTCTAGTATTAGATACACTTGAATTAGTATGCCAAGAGATTAACTTACCTCCTTACATTCTTGTTCCATTTCCTCATACGTCAATGCTAGCTTCTTTACCACATTTTCTTTTGTTTGTTCAATTGTCTGTAAAAGATCACAGAAATAGTAGTTAAAACCATCCACTATAGTTACCATATCTGGACTACAAACAGCAGCGACATACTTTTGCAAAGACTTTCGCTCATGTTTCACATTTTTATCAAAGACAGTTAAGGGCAAAGTAAGCAACCAACTAACCTTACTCAGTAAATCAGAGAGTTTTTTCATCTTGGCCTCCATCAATGCAATATGTTTCAGACTGTTAATGTCTTGTGAAACTGCAGTAGACCCATTTTGTCAAGGTCCTTGTGAGCCTTTTGCAAAATGTTAGCAAATAATTCATTTTTAACTTTTAGGCTGTTAGCAAAATATTTCAAGTACATATCAAATAATTCCGTCAAAAATCTCAAACAATAATGCCTTTGGGGTTCTGGCAAAGTGAAAAGCTTGACATGTAATTGCAATGGATCTTAAAACCCACATTACAGCAATTAAAACAGAAGAGTACTCTGAGGTTACAAATGAATTCCAAATCCAAATTTTCAAATTAATGTTTCCAAACATAGCATAAATGAACACAATCACAGCATAAGAATTTATAGCCAGAACCACATAATATTTTTCATTCTCAAAATAACTAATTACTTTGAAAGTAACCAGCAAGATAAGATGTTTACAGTGACAACATCAGATGATACAATAGCAACATGTTTCTTCATTTTTCACTCTTGAATACAACTTGGTCATGCATTTGCCTAAAAGAAATGGAAAACACACATTTCTAAGCATTGAACTGAAGAGGTTGGAGTTACTACAACAAAAAAATGTCTAGCAATGATGAACATAATCAAAGAGGTACAAGTCGTGTGAGTTAAGATAATGTCTAACAACCCGGTAAAATTATAGCAGCACATATATAAAAGAACAATACAGTTCAGCTAGTACAACATGAGAAAAATGACTATATTTTCCTAAAAGAATATGGGGTTCAATAAGGTTCCCCGCATCATAAGGCCAGGAAATTATAGAAGAAAAAGACAGAAATCGATGAAATATAAACCTCTCATTTGCTTTATTATTATATGAAAAAAAGACAAAAATCGTTCACAAAAGGAGTGTGAGGAAGATTTTCATATTTGTATGCTACAAGGCGATTTTGTGTGAGTTGCTCAGTTGAAACTTTGTTTTCAGCACAATGTGACAAGTCAACATGTATTGTTTTGCTTAGTGATAAATAATATGTTTTTTTTTAAGTAACATCAAGGAATGAGCATGATTTCTTGAAAACCAAGTCCTGCAAACAAGTGAAGCCAGAGAAAAGACCTTATGTAACACCATTAGACCACAGTCCATGCACAAGAAAACCAAACAGTCTAAAAAGAAAGGAAATATTAATAAAGGAACTCAAAACGGACATTGACTTCTCTAAAAAAGGATCTCAGCTCGTCCAATGACTTCTCAAAACTTCCATACATTCTAATGGATAACCTTAGCCACTTCGAAATATGTGCTCTATTCTAATGACTGAGATGATTAATTGGGATAAATTTGTATTCGAATTCGAAGCCATACTCATACAGCCATTCATCTTGAATGAGGCACACCCTTACTCTATTTGCCTATGGTAATAATTTCATAGTGCTAAAATCAAAATGGACAATTCAAGCAAAGCAAATCACTGATACAGAAATCAAAGTTAACATACTGAAAATAAAAAGAAAGAGGACTGTCTATGGTTAATGAAATTAAAATAAGCATCAATTTTATTATGACTAGTGAGGACTTACATGCCATCAATATGACATTCACCATTGGGGAAGGAGCAATTGCAGGTGACAGTACTGTTGTTAATGGCCTCAGGCACATTTGGCGGCGGCGGTGGAGTAAACCAACTTGACTTATTGTTGCAAGGGTTTTCATTGTAATTCCAATCCTTCTTCCCAAGTTCTGTTGCTATCTCACGAAGAGCTCTTACTGCAAACCCAGAAAGAAAAGAACAAATATTTGAGAAGCAATTGGAGGAACTAGTATTGGGTTGGTACAAATTTACAAGCAAATCACAGGATAATTCTAAACACTCAAGTACATACTCAAATGAACCAAACCTGCAATTTACTGTTTGGTTGAGATTAGTTAAGAAACAATGAAAGAAAAGTGGACTGGAACAGAGTAAAGTCTTGGAATATGAAGAGGAAATTTCCAATATCAGCTAGTAAAGAAATACTGTTAATCTTTAACACAACCTGAAGCAAGAAAGAAGTTGCAAAGCTGTGCTAACTTACCTTCATAATCTGGAGGATAGGGCGGCTCCACTTGGGCTTCAACCATCTGTATATAACCAAAATATAACCAAAACATCATCCAGCAAGAAAAGTCGCCCAAATAGGAGGCGAATAGCCCAATAGATAATCTATAATCTTCATCGGCTACTATACTTTCTCTCAATTTGATGACAATCAATATAATTTATTAAAATAAAAATGTTAGAAATCAAAGAACGAGAGAGGAAGAGAGGAAACAAAACAGAATATGCTGAGAAGAGAAGATGAAGAACAGAAGAAGAAAAAGGAATGAAAAACGGAAGAAGAAGAAGAAGGAGCCTTACCTGGATTAAGGAGGAACCGGAAGAGGTCCTTGACCAAACTGATTTGCAATCCAAGGGGAAGGGAAAAGGGAAGGGGAAGGGAAAGGGGAAAAGGTAGAAGAAGGCATCATTTTCCAGAAAATGTCTTACCGAGTTCAAAAGCGTAAGACATTTTCTCCAAATTTGTAATAGGTTTTCCCGTGTTGCGGAATTGGTTTTACAAAAGGAAAATATTTTCCTGCTATCAAACACTGGAAAACGTGTAAAACCAATTCCGGAATTGGTTTTCCCCCTATCAAACACAGCCGTAGTTCTAATTCTTTTGTATTACCTTCATCTTGTAATGAAAAGAAGCGAGAAAAAAAATTAAACGGAAAGAGAGGCAAGAAATGTTGATGCGAGAGAATGAACGAATCCTAAACAAAATTGAGAGAAGAAAAAAAGAGATGAAAGAAAAAGAAATTGAAAAAGAAAAAGAGAGTGAGAGAAAGCAAAACGAGATTGAAAAAGAAAAAGAGTGCGAGAAAGAAAAGCAAATTGAAAAAGAGAGCGAGAATGTAAAACAAACAAGTGACAACGAGTTTTCAAAAATAAAAGAAATTATGGTAAAAGAGAGAGAGAGTTTGAAAATGAGTTTGAAAAAGAAACGAATGAAAAAGATGCAAGTGAGAAAGAAAAGGCGAGGAGTTTTTTTACTAACCAATATGCAAATTGTCCTCGTATTATTTCTTCTTTTTAGGTTTCTAAAGATTCATTTGACAAGCTTCAACTTCATTATCTTCCTGAAGAGAGGCGGTTCAAGTTGTTCAGCAAAGATAAGATCGTAGATCACCTTAGTCCATCAGCGCTTAAAGGTAAGCAAGGTAAGGGTTCTTTGTTATGCGAGTCTCAACAAATTCACTTGCATGTTATTGATCAGAAAGCCGAAAACTTAGTTTTTGAAAGAACTCGTCCCCGTAATTTGGTTGATTGCCATGTTCTGATTGATGAAGATTTTGTTTTACATAGCGGTACGAAGCATTTTCCTATTGATGAGCATGTCGTCGGCAAGATTTTTGATAAAGTAAGAAGAAACTAGCACAAACAAATTTTGATCTTTTGTGACAAAAAGTTGCCATGTAAAACGCCTAGTTTGTTGGTTTGGGATGATAAAATGAAGTCTCTAAATTGTTGTCGAATACCACCTGTTTGTGCAAGTTCGTTCGAATGAGATTTACGATGTATGATTGTTTGAATATGTGCATGCTCAAATTCTCTTTGTTTCACTTGTGTGAATTGTTGGTGATTAAGAAATTCGCGCTGCATTTTGGAACGAGTGAACAATCTCGTGTGTTCAACCCTGGAGTTTGCTATTCTGGTTCACAGTTGAGAGAGAGCCAGCAACCTAAATTTAGTGTGAATAAGTATGTGCACAATGTATGCTTAATTGATGTTTGGCCTTTAATTAAGAAAACAAAACTTGTGCAAGCTGATTATAACTTTAAATTGATCTCTTTTCATTCTATGTTGCCGGTTATCAAATTTTTGATTCATCATGAAAAGGTAAGACCCATAGATGTTTTTGAATCACGATAATTAAAGTTGAATGTAGTTGAGAAAGTTGCTGGTGACATAGTCCTCAAAAGACCTCCATATTTTGTTTTGGTTAACTGCTATTCTCTGTTTGTGGTTGACAATTTTGTTGTAAATGGAGGTCTGAAGCGTTGTTTGCTTGATGTGTTCTGTGTCGAAACATCTATTGAAGACGTCGAGTTAATTCAACATATACAAAATTTGGACGTGTGTGATAGAGATCATTCACATAAAAAGCTTGTTTTGTTTGATTGTGATGGTTATGTGGAGTCTTTAAATTTTTGTACGAAATCCTCTTGTATAAGCTAGCCTTTGCGGAGCAAATGTGGCAGGCTTGACTGTTTGTATGCTCACATCTTCTTTGTTTTGCATATGTGAGTTGTTGATGAAAGAAAAGCCTTTGCTGCTTTTAACAAAGAACGACCAAAATTGTGTGTTTAAACCCAGAGCAAGTCATCTTAAGTTGTTACTAAGAAAAGGTGAGCATCATAATTTCGTTTTAAATAAATGTGTTGAACCTTTTCATCTACTCAGAATTTTATCATTTTGTTCGAAAACAAAAGAAGTGAATTTTGTTGGCTTGCAAAGTCAAATTTGAATCTTTGACTCCGGAGGTTGTTCTAAATTATGGTTTAAAGGATTCGACCATGTATTGCAAGATGATACTATTCAATTGTTACATGTTCTTTCTAAGTTGCCGGTCATGACACTTTCGGGTCAGATTGGAGAGGTAAAAGGAAATATTATTTTTGATCCCGGAGAACATTATTCTCTATCATTGTTCAAAGGATTTGAGTCATGGACTTTTGTTGTCCAAAAGTATAACTCTCGAATGCTCCATGATTTTGGTTTGGTTCCATCAAGGAACAAGGTGGCACTTTGGAAAGGTTCCCTCCAAAAAAGGGAGGGCGTGCAAACAACCTGTTTTGTGTTCAAGGTATGTGTCAATTTCAGGTTATCGGGAGCAACATTGCCAACTTCATCAACCAAGGGGGATGTGATAGTGAAAGATTTTTCGGGAGCAAGTGGCCCGATTTGAGGAAAAATCGCTTTAAAGAGGGAGGGGATGATACGGCCACACCCTGAGCACACTCTTGGACTAGCTCCCTGTTGCTTGCAAACTCTTGCAAGCTGACTTAGTTTGATTCCAGCTCAATGGAGCTCAATTCAGCTCGATTCTAGCTCATTGAGCTCAATTTTATCTTTTTTAATTAATTTTGTTTTAGTTCATTTTAGCTTGCGTCTATCTTGTTTATGCTGGAATAATTTCATGCGTCTAGCTAAGTAGTTAATTTATTTCAGCTCATAAATAAATTATAATATGAATTTAATAATTGTAGTGTTTAATGTGTCTTAGTTTAATGCATGTTATTAATATGTCTTAGCTTAATACCAATTTTTAATGTGTCTTCGCTGCTGCTGAAATTAATTTGTGTCTTAGTCATTGTTTGATTTTAATGTGTCTTAGCTTAGACAAATTAATTACATGTTCCAAATTAATTAGTTTAGTTGTTGCTGAATTTAATTGTGTCTGAAACTAATTTAATTTGCTGGATTAAAATGGTGTAGCCACATGCATGGACGATAATTAAAGAAGGTGTGCTGCTGATAGCCCTTCTTCAAACACCTGTTCGGTCATTGCAAAATCCAAAACCAACTGGTGATTCTTTTCCCCAAGTTGGCTATCAAGCTCTCCAAAGCAGCCTTAAAAGCTTTCACACAAGCTGGAAAATTCCATTCACACTTCAAGGCCATTCAGTTTTGAGTTTTCACACTCAAGGGCTGTTCAATTTCGTTGGTTCACATTCAAAGGCTGTTGAGTACTCCAAGCTGCTCGTTAAAGTCCAAGACTATCCAAATATTCAAGGCAGCTCAATTAAAACAAGTTCACCCTGCATTGACTGAATTTTATCAAGCCAATTCGGCTCCCAATCACTCCAAATTAATTCCAGCTGAATGAAGGCCTTTGGAAGCTGTCCGTTGGCGTCTCTTATGCTAGGAAACTTCAAGGAACCTTCAAAGGACGTTCTAGGAAGTTGCCAAGAAGTTTCAGCTCATTAAAGCTGAACATTTGCTACCCATTGAGCTCCCTAAGTGTCTATTCAACTAGCTAGATGTTTAGCTATAAATAGTTTGTTTTGTAATCATTTTGGGGTTAGACAATATAGAAAATTTAGACAATATACTTTTTATCCTTTTATGGATGTTTATAACATTGTGAGTTTGATTCAACTCTCTTTGTTCTTTTAAGACTCAGCTTGACTTATCTTGCCTAGCTAGTGGCGTCACCCTGTTTATTTTGAACTTATCACTCTTAAACCGAATGTGGCGTTCACCCTTATACCTTTGGTTCCTATCTCTTTATAGATAGTGGGTCAAGGCTCTATCATTTGCTATCTCAAATGTTTTTTATAAGTCTCGGGTCAATACTGTAAATAGTATTGGTTCATTCTTCAACCTTGAGCCTTTCTATTCCATCCACATTCATCGACTTAAATATATCCTTATTTCTTATTAGCCAAAACCATATACTTATCATATCTAAAATACTTCAAACCCCTTTTGTTTAAAGCCTAAACTTAGCCAAATTCCATCTAACTCCAAATTGAACGAGACTTTTTCATTTTACGATCGGACAATCTAAACGACTCGAATCATCACCGAGGCGAGTTCGTACCATGATCAGCCTATGATTATTAATTGCATTAGGTAAAAATTACAATTGATGTGACCTAGAAAGCTAAATGCTAAATTAAAACTTAATTATCAATTAAAAGCTAAATATCGAGAACTAGATACATCTACGCCGTTTATTGATACCATGAAACAATGTATCAATGTACGTCTTTCCAATTTTATTATTTGACTATTTACTTGTAGTGTATTAATATTTAGAATTTTTGTATTGATATTGAATTATAAAAATATTTTAAAATATTTTAAACACCTTAAAACATTTTGGTATTGATTCAAAAAAATTGGATAAGTTAAAATAGATTATAAATATATTTTTGAGTATTTTGCAAGTCTTTTGAATGTATTGAAAATTTTTGATCATTAAATGACTTAGTTAATACAAAGCATCTTAAACGATGTTATATCAAAAGCTTTAGAAATCAAAACTAATACTATTTGTAAGATCCAAGTAAACAACAATATCAACAATGTGACCATTTTTGCAGTAAAAATAAAGAGTTAAGATTTATGAATGCTCAATAATAGAGTGTAAGCCCAATATTATGGAATCCAAGTGTAGAATCTAAACATCTTATTTTCACTTCCAATTTTAATATCAAGTGAAAAAAAAATACTAGAAACTAAAGAGAAAATACTTTGAATTGAAACTTGAGAAAAGGTCTTACAAAATACTTTAAAGAAAATACAAAAGACAACAAAAGAAATGTAAAAGATACTCAAAACTAATGAAATCGTAAGCTAAAATAATAGAAAAATAAAACACAACACTCTATCAACCTTCCCTCTCTTCTAAATAACTAAAAAACAAAATCCCTTTTTATGTTGAAGTATCTAGGTAAGTGATTTTACAAATTGGCCCTCAATGAATCTTTAGTTTTTGCAGAGTTGCGACCTTGCAAAATAAGTGTCTTGACTTTGCATCAAATTTCCTTAGTTTACCCTTTTGAAACCATCTCAAATTTGAGAGAGTGTCACAACCCTTTCTTGACGAATTATCTTCTTGTATAGGCCATATGTGCAGTTCGTGATTCAAGCTTCAGATTAGGTTTTGACTAAGTTATCAGATCTAATGCCTTAAGTGTAGTATATTCATTTTGTAAATTTTTATTTTTCGAATAAATTAATTTAATAAAAATAACCATTAATTGCATTAATATATTTTGTATATTGTCCTTAATGTTTTTGCACAAAAATCAAAATGGAAGCATGTATTGACTCACTAAAAATGCCGAAAACCTTGCTCTTGCTAAAATATCCCCAAATAGGCCTTCTTAACATAAACAGTTCCTTCCTTGGGAGCTCAACGAAATCATTGCCCTTTCCCTTGGCAAGATTTGACCTCTACTTTCCCCTATCTTTTGGTGAACTTTGCTAGTTCAACCTATTAAATCCTTCAATTGATCTTTTCCATCATTTTAATATATGTATAGGACTGTGCTCTAGTGCAGAATTAACTACGCCTGTTTACCTTGTATGGGATCTGCAAATTCCATGGCAAACCAGTGTATGCTTATACTACGAATACCCTTTTATCTAAGGAACCTCTTTTCTTTCCACCATATTTGGGTTGAAACATAACCTTGGCGTCACACATCAATCTCGTGGTCTATATTCCTTGGTCAAACAACTTATTTCTTTATATGACTTATCACTCTAGTCACCCGCGAACTCTACTTTTACCCTTGAATTTCTTCATGAACTGTGGGCTTTCCAATTATAATACATATATCTTTACACCATGGTAGACTTCCCATGTTACGGTCCCAGCTGACCACCCCGTGTTTAGTGTCCCGACAAACTTAGCATGCTGCCATAGCTAAACTATGGTCTTACACAAAATACCTGTGTTTAATGTCCTTATGGACTCAATTGGTTTCCATAGTCTTGCTATGGTCTTACACATCATAATCCTCTTGATTACTATCTCGGCGAACTATCCTGTGTTATGTCCTGGCAGATCATCTATGATGTCATAATATCTTTCAACTATGGTCTTACACCTTGTAATCCCTGTGATTACCGTCCTGGTGAACTATCCTGTGTTTAATGTCCCAGCGAATCATCTATGATGTCATAGTATCTTTCAACTATGGTCTTACACAATATAACCCCATGTTTACTGTCTCGACGGACTACCAAATAATGTCATAACGTCTCTCAACCATAGTCTTAATCCTATTTACCATTTTGGTGTGCTTTCATATGATGCCATATCATCTTTTAGATATGGTCTTACTCATTTTATCATGATTCCATAGCATCTTTCAACTATGGTCTTACTCATTTTGTCATGACGTCATAGCATCTTTCAGCTATGGTTTTACTCATTTTATGCGTATAGTCTCTGATCGGTCCTATAGCCTAGCCATGATATTTTATTTACTTTTCCCATTGCAACCCAACCATTATTCCATTTTACATCCTAAGCTTGATGCTCAAACACCGCAGTGTCCCCTCCGCAAGACTTGGAGCTTCGCTCATCATGGATGCACTCAGTAACACTATATGGCGGTATCTAACATAATCAACCCTTTTTCCCATTCCTAACTTCATCTAACCCATTGGTAATTTCCCTTCCAAATCATGCATACACTAATCATGCATTCCTTTCAGAACATCTTTATGCAATGCACTATAGATAACCATTTAACAATCATCTACTATTACGATCAACATTAACATAGAAAATTTTCAGAGCAATATATAGCAACTAGAAGGCAATGTGCAGAAACTCATCTTATTTTTTTTCCTCCTTAGCTTATCTTTTCCAAACGCCAATCCTCCTTCATCCTGGCAGCTAAACATGACAACCATGTATGAGTTAAGCTAAAGGTGTTTAACTCTTAAGACCCAGATTCCACAATTATCCAGAAACTTTGAGCTTTCTTACTCTACTTTTCTTCAATCCAAAAGTTCAGAGGGATAAGGAAAATTACTAGTTCCCAATCTTTCTACTTCTAGACTTAAATCTGCATGATAGCTGCAATAAGCAGAACTTCCTTCAACTACATTATATTCTTTTTCAAGGCGACTGAAGAAGACGATTCTTAAAGAAAAAGGTTTGGGAAATAATATTGAGAGGAATTTCATTCCCACACACACCTATATATACTCCCTCGGCACGGTCTTAAAGGGTCATTTCCGCTACTCAATCCTAATCATTAAGTCTTCCACCATGGAACTAGCTGGTTATATCCTAACCGAACCAGGGTTATGATACAACTATTCAAATTTTGGCCACTAAAATTTTTGATTTACTCGGTAAGGCCTGATAGTTCGCTAATCCTCTTAATTTATTCATAATTTCCTTAGTTTTGGGCTTAAATAACAATGTTTGTGTTACAGGTATGTAATTAGGTAGAGCTTGGTTACGATACTATCATGGAATTACTTCGTGACTAAATAATTTTATAATTAATAGGCAAAAAGTTGGAACTTAATTATAAATTATTTGAGCCCTAATTATATATGTTCATTCGTCCCCTCCACTAGATAATTGAAACCATAAATAACGGAAAAGCGGTTTGAAGGCTTGACAGGTGATTCCATTCGTCTTGACAGAAGGGAGGTTCATGAGAGTAAGGCATGCGATCTGATGAATTTGGAGAAAGATGGTTGGAACGATCGTAGGATTAGGGAGATCTATGGTGATTTTATGGGGGATCAAATTTGCAAAATCCCCATTCTTCCTAATGGTCCTGAGGATAATCGTATTTGGTTCCATAATCCCCAGGGATCTTACTCTACCAAGTCTGCCTATTCTTGGATGACATTGAAGCATGTGGGTTTTGGCCCCCATCGTATTTTCTGGAAGCTTACGTGGAAGTTGCACACTCTGCCGAAGATCAAAATTTTTTGCTGGCATTTAGGGCACGACATTCTCCCTACGTACGAGAAAATTTCGTGTATCCGGAGGGAGTTCAATAGCTTATGTCCGAGATGTGGTAGGGAAAAGGAGACTCTCATTCATGCGTTGAAAGATTGTCCCAGGGATAGGGCGGTGCTGGAATATGGTGGTTTGAATCATAAGCTTCTCGAGGGCTGCTATAATCGGTGTGTGGACTAGGTTGAGGATGCTGCCCGTGTGTTAGACAAGAAGGCTTTATCCGATTTGATTACGGTTTTATGGAACATCTGGAATAGCAGGAATAGCAAAGTGTTTCGCGAAGTTGAGGAGGAGCCCAAGGGGATCTGGGATAGAGCTGCTTTGTTGATTAGGGATTTCCGTATTTTTAATCTCATGGAGAAGCCTATGATACCTAAACCCGTTGTTGAGAGAAGTTGGCAGAATCCTGAACCTGGGGTGGTAAAAATTAATTTTGACGCTTCTGTTCACGATAAGATGGCGTGTTACGGCCTGGTGGCCAGGGATGCTGCGGTTTCGTTCATGGTGGGCGGGCTGGTGTGGTGAAGAAGGATTTCAGAATTGATTGGGCGGAGATGCTGGCAATGGAAGAAAGTATTTTATTTTCTCGGTCAATGAATTGGAATCATGTGAGATTGGAATCAGATTGCGCTACTTTAGTCAACCGTTTTAATAGCAGGCAGGATAATTTGACGGTGATGGGCCACCGGTTGCGGGAGATCTAGAAGCTTACAATAAATTTTAGTACTTTTGCTTTTAATTGGGCCCCACGCTGTTGTAACAAAGTGGCTGATGCTCTTTGCAAGTGGGCAAAAATTAACAATTGTATAAGGAATTTTAATATGGATTATCCTTCGGATATCAATGATTTTGTGTTAAATGATGCTATTAATTGAAGTTTGACCCTCGGGTCTTTTATCAACAAAAAAAGAAACTAGAAATAATTGTAGGTAAAACCAAATGAATAAAATTGAATGGAAATAATAAAGTTATGGAAATAGGTTGCATTCACAAATGAATGTGTTTTTTCACTAAATATAGAAATGACTTGAGAATTAATTTAAGGTTTTCATATTATTATTTAATTAATTATAATTAAATAATTAAAGTTCAAAAATAAAATTAAATTAATTAGTCATTAATAATCCATTGAATATGGAAATTTAAAATATTTTTTCATAGATTCTGTTACGATAAAATTGTTATGACTTTAATGGAATTAGAATTTGGTTGAGAAAATTATTTAATTGAGACATTGTTGTACTTAGTTTAATTAATTAAATTAAATAATATTTATTTTGGGAAATAGAAAATAAATATTGGATTGAATTAAATTAGAAAATGTTGAGTCAAAAGCCCAATAAGCTCATATAATTGGACCCAATATAGGAGAGATCCAAATCCCCTCATATTACATGTGAGTAGCAACAACCCTAGTGTTATTATCTAGGGTGTGTCATCCCTCTCTCTCCTAGTTAGGCTACGAAAGTGTTTTTTATTAAATAAATATTTTTTGTGTTATGCTTATTCAACCAAGATGATTCTATCTCTCCCTATAAATAGATGGTATTGATAGAACTATTAACACACAAGTTTTATATATTGTTATTCTTCTAGAAAGTGGTAAAATTTTATTTTCTTAGAATAAATTATATTTTTTTAGGAATTACAATTTCTACTGGTTTCTATTGAGAGAATTACTTCCCTACAAAAAGTAACTAAATCGTTTCTTGTTCTATGTTTGGTTCGTGTTGCTTAAGTCCACACTCGGTGAAATTCAAGGTACGAGGATAGCAGAGAATGTCATTCGATTGAAAGTCGATAACGATACAGATCCATCTCGCACAAAGCACATGTACTTTTCGGAAAAAAAAGGTTTATTACAATCGGACCGATTTTCAAATATTTTAAACTTCTGCTAGAATTGAAAATTGTTTTCATTTTTCCAACACAACTACCATCTTTGCTATGGGATCTTTTGCCTAGGAGATGAGTGTAGAGTAGAGAAAATTAAACTTGAATAGTAAAAAGTACTTAAAAAGCAAGAATTTATATACATGTTATGCTATGATTCAAGAATTTCACTTATATGTTTCTTCTGTATATACGCTACCCAAATCTTCCAATTCCAACTATCATCAAATCTTATGCATTTAGTCGTATAAACAGTTGCATTAGATTTGAGGACTTTGTAATTCATCAACTTCTTGATGTTGTTGTCCTTGATTCTTCTAATTAGGACCTCTTTCAATGAAAATAGTTGGTCTTTGATTTTTATTTTATTTTATATGATGTTTCTATAATTTTATTTTATATGATTCATAATTGAAAATCCAAGAAATTATTTTCTCAATTTTATAATTTTTTGAGTCTTTATAATTTTTTATTTTATAATATATATTAAATGTTAGACATTTTTCAAAAAGTTATCATGTGATCAAATAGCTAATATTCTAGATCTGCTATCTCTGATAACTATACCTGAACAAGACTTTGAAGAACTCTCAAGAAGCGTTGTATCAAAGTTTATTTTGATATAAGGATCCTCCGGCGGTTTCCATATTTCAAAACCCACCGGCGATATAGGTAACTTCTTCTGAATCCCCCTTAGTTCCTGTAAATACTGTAAAATCTTATGTGCAATCTGTTGTGTCGATGAAAAAACTCTGTCATGGACCCACCTATTCCTCTCTGACCAGATGAACCATATCACATGTTATCCGACAACAAGTATCCTCCGATGATGCATTGAAAATTCCCTTTAGCCAATCCTGGAAAGATTGTTCCCCTCTCACCCCGTTCCATTTTATATTCAGCAAGTTCCAAACTTCAGTAACAAATGAGCAATCCCGAAAACCATGCTTCAAATCCTCCACATCCTTTACGCACTTTGGGCATATCACTGAGCCAGTCAAATGCATGTTGTATAGATTGTATGAATTAGGAATTAGATTCTTAAAGATTCTCCATACTGTAATTTTAATCTTTGCAAGCAATTTTAGTTTCCATAGCCTTTTGTAGAAAGTCTTGTAACAACTAGTAGCTTCATGATCATGTATTTCATTATGGCCTTATAATAATATGTATCCATTTCAAACTGAATACTCGCTTGAGGAATCAACCTGCTAAACCACCATATACAGATACAGGTGCAGAGCTAAAGGGATACCTAAAATATTTTTTGCCACTTTAGGGACAAAAATGCTGGTAATCTTTCCCACATCCCATTTTCTTTCATAAGGCACAATTAAATCCGAAACAATTCTATACGACGCATTTACACCCGTTTCTTAAATTTTACTTATTACCAAGCCAGAGACCTAAAAATCCTCCCATATATCAATACTTGTACTCGTTCCAACCTGTCATCCCAAACCCTCCAAAAGCAGCCACATCGCAGACCATATGCTCTTCCATGTATAAGATGGGTAAGCTTCAAACCTCGATTTCAAAATATCCGATTTGGGATAATATTTGGCTTTGAATGAATGTGCTAATAATGAACTTTGATCTTTAATTAAACACCAACCTTGTTTAGCTAGCAAAGCAATGTTAAACTGGCTAAGGCTACGAAATCCCATCCCACCAAAGTGTTTCGAAACACACATCTGGGGACATGCATACCAATGAACTCCTCGTTTACCCTCAAAATTTTTGCCACCAAAAAATAAGAAATAATTTGCTCTAACTCTAAACATAATGTACCTGGTAACGGAAAACACGACATCGTTAAAATGGGTATAACTTGTAGTACGCTTTTTATAAAAACTTCTTTCCTCCCATAAGATAGCAGTTTCACACACCAACTATTAATGTGGCTTCTCAGTTTGTCTTTTAACCCCTGAAATGCTCTTTTCTTACTCCTTCCAACCGTATTCGACAATCCTAAGTAGTGTTTAGGATTTATAGAAATACAAAGCCCCAAATATATTAAAATCCCATGGCGAACATCCTCTCCCACATTCACACTAAAATAAATATCAGATTTGTCATAATTCACACACTGCCCTGAGGAGGCTTCATACTCCTTAAGAATCTATTTTAGAATCATAGCCTCACCCACCATAGCTCCCCCAAATAAGATGCAATCATTAACAAATAAAAGATGTGAAATTTCAAGCCCTCCCATACTAATCCTTTCTCTCTTAACTAAACCCCTTTGACTTGCCAAACACATCAGTAAGGAAAGCCCTTCACTACAAATCAAGAACAAATAAGGGCTAAGCAGATCACTTTGACGCAGTTTACGTTCAGGTGATAACTTGTTACCCACTACGTCATTGAGCATTATAGAATACATAATAGTATTGACACAATAATGAATAAAATTCACCCATCTTTCCACAATGCCCATCTTCAAAAGCATCTTTCGTAAAAAATCCCATTCCACCCTATCATATGCCTTACTCACATCAAGTTTTAAGGAAATATGCCCCTTCTTCCTATACCTTTTCTGATTAAAATCCTCCAAAATCTCATAAGTGAGTAAAATATTATGAGTGATTAGTCTTTCGGAACAAAAGCACTTTGCGCTTCATTAAATAACAGCTCAACAGTTTCTGAAAATGGTTCACCACAGTTTTTGAAATAATCTTGTACAAAACCGAACACAAACTTATAAGGCGCAAATTTATCATACAATTTGGGTTTGACGTTTTTTGAATTAATACAATGTGAGTATGATTAATGTCTTCTAATGACTTACCTTTGTGTAACACCTCAAGACAGTAAAAACCAACATCCTGGCCAACGATATGCCAATATGACTGAAAAAATTATAGGAAAGCCATTAGGGCCTGACACCTTTGTAGGTGCCATCTCTTTCAAAGCTACAAAAATCTCTTCTTTTTCATATTGGGCTAACAAACCCTTATTCATTTCCTGAGATACACCCCTTCACCTCATTCAAAATATGATTAGAGTTTCTCGAACCCTACGAGGTAAACAATTCCATAAAATACTCCATAACAATCTTACTTATCTCACCTTCGTCGCTGTGTATTTAACCATCTCCCCGATCCAAAGCTTTTAATCTATTTCTCCTCTTCTTTTGGGATGCCACACGATAAAAAAAGCTCGTATTTTTATCTCCTACTTAAACCAATTCACACATGCCATTTGCTTCTAGTACATCTCTTTCTTTTCTAATTTAAAATTTAAGTCCGCCTTACTATCTAAAAAGTTTAAAATGTTATCCTCGTCCCTTTTTCCCAAATTCAGCTCCTCAATCCTTTCAAAAAGGTGCCTCACCCTTCTCCCCTTATCCCATTTAATTCTGTTCACCCATGTTTGTAGGCCCATCCTAAAAAATTCAAGCCTTTGAGGAACATCCCCCTACTATGATCCTAAAGTCGATGGATTTCAGCCTTGCACGAATCCTCTAATGTCCAAGCTGATTCAAACCGGAACCCAGAATTCCTAGGACGCCTCTCTCCTTTATCCGTACACAACAAAAGAGGACAATATTAGAGAAAAAATGAGGTAAATGACGAACAACAACATTAGGAAAATTTATCCACCATGCTGATTTCGCCACACCCCTATCTAGTTTTTCCCTAATGTTGTTATGTGATAAAATTCCTTGCTCCCATGTAAACCAAGGTCCTTCAAAACCTAAATCCTCCAATTGACAATCTGACAACATTCGCTGAAACTCCTCCATTCTTTTTTCATTACGTAATGCTCCCACTTTCTTTTCATAAGAATAAATGATCTCATTGAAATCCCCACATACTAACCACGACAAGCTTTGATCCTTATCTAAATCCTGAAGAAGGCGCCAAGATTCATTTCGATTCCTCGACTCAGGAGATCCATAAAATCCTGTCATCTTCCACTTATTATCATCATTCGCCCCCCATATAGGCACATCAACATGATTTTTGAGAAACTCCGTAAGTGTACTTCCACCTCAGCTTTCTAACCCAAACAAAGTCCTCCACTCGTACCCTCCACAAGAACGTCAATACCATACACAAAACCCCCTTCTTCGATACACAATTTCCATTTTTCCCAAATCAAACTTTGTCTCCATGAAGAAGGCAACTTGGGGTTTATGAAGCTTCAATATTTGTTGCAGTCTCCTTGTTGCTCGTGGAATCCCCAATCCACAAACATTCCAACACAAGAGCTTCATTGCTTCCGGTCAACCTGTCCCTTGGTGGTCACCAATAAAATTGCTTGGTAAGCCTGTAGACGCTCACCCCTTTTCTCTTCAGAATCTAAGATCTCAAAAAATCTATCAGAAAAAAACATTCATTCTTTGTCATTGTTTTTCCATCCATCTCTCCAATCGGATCATTCTCCAAGTCATGTAACATCGGATCTGAAACCAATCTCGAAGGAGTACTCTCTTCCTATCCAAAACCAACCATCAATTTTTCATCAAGTTTAACCCCCAAAACACGATTTATACTATTGAGTGCATTAGAACCCTCAGTCTCTATACAACTATTCCTTAACCAGACATTTTTAGTTACCGCTGCACGTCGTGCTAGAGGAGCTCGTAAGACATGTCCCATCCCAACTCTAACAAATTCTCATCCACTCGTAGCTGAATCGGGCAAGAACTGTCATTATGACCCAAACACCCATACAAGAAACATAACATAATAAGCTTTTCATATCTAAAACGAGCGTAGGAAAAAAAATTGGGAGACACTTGGATTTTTTTCCTCCTCCGTAAGGGAGATCTGACACCAAGTAGCTCCCTAATATGCATAAAAAGCTGATTGCCTCGACTTAGTTGTTGTCAATCATATTCCTCAAAGACCCCAATAAAGTTTTCCAACTATTTTGCAACTGTCTCCGAATAAAACCTAGGGGGCAAATCATGGACTTGTACCCAGAAATGAGTGAAAAACAGAGGAACCAACATCGGGTCCTCCATCTCCTTCAACCTATGAAAAATCAGCAAATGATTATTGGAAGTTTAAGGTGCTCCTCTTATTACCCGTTCAAGATCTACCTTATGAAAAAAACAAAATAAAAAATCTCTTTCCCCCTAGATTTGAGATCTCAATTCCTCCTAAAGGGTGCCAGAGATTTGCCAGAGTCTTTCGCATAGCCTAAAATTGAACCACGCTTGCAATGAGAAAACGTCCCACTAAACATAGATCATACTACCTATTTTTTTCCTTCAAAAATTCCCCGAAATTGTAATACTTCCTCATCCATCCCATCCGAAATACGCAGCCTGTCTAGCTCCGTTTCCATCCGCAAAGACAAAACAAGACGAACAGCCTCGAAAAGAAACAAATAAACCCCTAGATCTGTCAACGTAATTTAAAAACCCAAAAGCAAAAAAATAAAACTCTATTTTAGAGACGTGGAAAAGAGCAGACTTTTTTTCCTTTTTGCTCTGTTTTTTGTTTGGTTTGTTAAAGGATAATTTTAATAGCCAAAGTCAAATTCTATATGCAGTGAGGGTAAAGATCATTAAGGAATTAGCTTGAGATTCCTATCTATATGCAATTATTTGTTGGTCCTCTTTTTTGACATAGGATTCTTTCGTGATTCCTAACATTGAAAAATGTAGATAATTTTATGAAATTAGACATTAATGATAAAACAATTATTCTTATTCCATAGAAATGAGAGGTCATGTGGGGTCTTTTGTAGAACAACAAATAGCAGGCCAATTGGGAATTGAAATGGATAATTCCATAATGCACCATCTCTTACAGTTGTTTTCAAGTTAGGTACACAAATACGTCAAACAAGAAAAGAATATATGTGTGTGAATCTGTCAATTTCCCTTCAAACCCAAAATACTTTTGAATTCTGATATTTAATAAGAAAAGAAGTCTTAATCGTTGGTACTAGTGGTTGTGCTTTAACCCTTTTTTCTTGGGTAGGATTGATTTTATTTTCCTAATTAGAATCCCCTTTCCGTTTGTTTGGATTCCTGCAGTATATTTGCAAACATCAGCCAAAGATTTTCTTAGGGTTCTCCACCAATTCATAACCATTCTCCTTGTTTCGTCTCTTGGGTAGGATGGTTGGTTGGTAGGATTAAAATTTAATGAAAAATAATAGCTTTAATTGTACAATTAAAACTAAGGATTATTATATGGAATACTAAGGTTGAAAAAGTAAAATATGTCTCATTTATTTATTTTAAACATCAATTAATGGTACAAGATTGTAGTTGTTGGAATCTAATTTGTTGAATTAGGAATCAATTAGTATATTAGTTCAAACAAAGGGATTGAACTTGTTGAAATATAGATCGCTCTAAACTAATTGAACTGAGATAAAAAAAATTGGTTGAATTGACCGCTGAACTGACTAATCTCGTCTTTAAAATTTTCAATAACTTTTTTTTTAATTTTATGATGTTAAATAATTTATTTAATTGAAACATGGTCAACGGTTAAATCGATTAGATTAAAAACTAATGAACTAACCAATTCAACCATAAATCTAATTTCAAAAATCATATACATAATAACTTTTAACTTCACTTATAAAATTAAAAAAAAATTATTGAATCAAACAATCATCCTAAAATTTCTAATATTAATGGTGAACATGGAAAGATAAGAAAATAGTGGTGATGCGAGGTAAAAATAAAAACAAGTATTAAAAACATTAATTTAAAAAGTGTCGATATATTATTTATAAACTTTTTAGTAACATTTAACATTTATATTTAATTAAAAATATTGTTTTACATATTTATTTGAATATTTTAATTAATTAAATATTTTTAAAAAAATACAAAAACTAATTATTAAATAATATAAATATATCTATTAAATCAATAAAAAAATTTATAAAAAAATTTAGAAGTCTTTAAATTAAAAATTAAAATTAAAAAAAATATAAAAAATAGATAATTGATCAAATTAAGTAATTTAAAATTTTTATTGAAAAACTAATTAAAATAGAAAAGCTAAATGCTCAAATTAGGGCCCAATCTTTTACAAGTTGCTCACATAAGGGTCAAACCTTTCAAAATATTCATATAATGTGCTAATCTTTAGAAAAAAGCTCAAATAAGGGTTTTCCAAGCACGTCAGCTAAGTTTATAGTAAAAATCAGGTAAATGCTAACATGTTTAGAATAAAATACATTATAGCTTAATCAAATATTACTTGAAAAAAAATAATAAAACATAATTTGAAACATGATATATGGCATTTGAGAAGGCCTTATTTGAGAACTTTCAAAAAGGTTTGGCCCTTATTTGATCATTTTTAAATGTTTGGCCTTCATTTGAGCACATTTGTAAAATCGAGGCCCTTATATAACTATTTTAAAAGATTTGACAATTGTCACATCCCAAAAATTAGGTTAGAAGAAATCGGGTTAGTGAAACCAATAGTGGTTATGTTCGGCTTTTGAGTTAAGATTGTGGAAAATTTTGTAAAATAATTTAATTTGGTTCAATGGTTGAGTGTTGTGATTGAGTGTGTGAGGTTTTGAGTTCGAGTCTTTCTTTTGAAATTTTGTTAATTTTTGGTTCTATCCCTATTTCAGATCATTTGACTTAATTTTTTTTTGTACAAGTTATGACAGAATGAGTTTGTTGGTTTAGTAGTAAGATATCAACTTACCTTTAAGTCTTGTGTTTGAATCTTGTGTTGTGCAAATTTTGAATATTTCTACTCCAGCTTTTGTTGGGAAGTAGAGTTCAATTTAAACTCTATAAAATCTGGTGGTTAAATCCTTAGTTATTTTATTTTAATTTTTTCCGAAATCCCTACTTTTTCTCAGCACTTAACCGTCCACTTCCTTTTGCTTTTCACGTTCCTTTCTTTCCCCTTTTGGTTCTTCCACAGACTCTTTTGCTTAGTTTTCTTTCCCCTTTTGGTTTTATTTTAAATTTTCGATTTTGGCGCATCTAAAGTTTACATTCCGTTGTGAACCTATTATTAGTCTGGTTTGTTTTCATTATTCGTTGTGAAATCATGACAGGTTCGGTAAGTGTGCAAGCGTTTGAATTTGGATTAAGGCAATCATTGTTTTGTTGAAAATCTTTCGAATTTAATCTCTATGTTGTTTGTTCTTATGTTATGAGGAGATAACCTTATGGCTCTCAATGATTCCCCGAGTAGTTAAGAACGATTTTGGTGGTTATTAATTTCGTAGTAAGTGATTACACATTGATTTTTGGGGTAGTTTTCCTTTGTGAAGAGGGGTGTGTTTAAGAGAAATTTTGGGAGTAATTCGGGTTGGTAATCTATGTCTTTTGGTTTCGATTATATATTCATGAGTTCCAGTTGTGCGCTCGATCGATTTTGCCATCAAGTGTATGATTCTAACCTGAAACATCGATTAGAACTCGTAAAAACTCAAAAGTAGAGGTTATTTGCAAAATTGTTTTGCGTCACACGGCCTTGTGCACCACACAAGCGTGTGCCAGGCTCTGTGGAGCACACGGGCATGTGCGATCACACGAGCAATTTGGGTAGGCCGTGTGGGACACACGGGCAGGTTAGGTAGGTCGTGTGGGCTATATGTAGACCTGATCATGGGTCGGGCCACCTGGCCTGATAGGGGTAGGGTTGGATCGGCCACATCTACTCTAATATGATTCTGTTTTTGTAAAATATGTCACTGGTGTGTAGGGTTGGATGGGTGTTTCATACCTCATATGGTATGTTAGGATGGTCGGAGATAGTGTATAGCGGATAGGGGTAGGAAAGCATGTATGTATCTGTTCTACTTTGATATGATTTTGTTTCTGTAAAATTTGTCTTATATAAATTAATTGTTAAGTTATGTGTTACAAACTGAGTTTCGAAAACTCATATTTTGTTTGACTGATATTTTTAGGTAATCCTCAGACTTAGGAGGGTCGATGTGACGGGAGCTCGATTATTAATGTTTTGTGTTCATTTTAAATATTTTTAATTTCAGATTTAAGTGTTTTGTAAATTTTGGAATTTTGGATTGTTTTGGGTTTTGGACTTTATTTTTCGTATAATATTGTTTAAACATTTTATCGACAACGATTGTTTTCTACAAAAACAACGGGTTTCAAATAACAAACTGTGTTTTCAAAAATACAACTTTTTAAGAGTTTCCGCTGGGAAATCATAAGTTTTAGAAAATATAATCAAACACTGTTTTCAATAAAATAGTTAAATAAGATATGTTTTCGAATAATCCAGGAGTTTTAAGAGTTTGTGACGATTTTTAAGATGCATGAAAACCAAATTTTCAATCATTTTAGGTAACAACCCCAAATTTGGCCATAACGTCTAGGCCGGGTTTAGAGTGTTACATTTAGTGGTATCAGAGTCAGGTTGCAAAACTTGGGTTGTGAAATTTTGGGTTCAAAATTGTTTTTGTGAAAGCTATTTGTTCGAGTAAATTTTATTTTTGCACGAATCTGAAAAATAATTCTATGAAATACCGAGTCTCTAACGCCGGTCCTGTATGTACTTCTAAATTATATAAACTTTAGTTTAGAAAAACTCTCAAATGATTAGAACTGTACTATGATAGTTAGAGATTGAAACATCTTTAAAAACTTCTTCTAATAACTTTTTGAGCATAAAATATATGTTAATAAATACTAGAACTGATACATAAAAATATTAATGTAGATAAATTATATATGATAAGTACTCGTGGAATAAGTGGGCGCGGTACCCGTGGGTGCGACAGACGCCGTAAAGGGGCTCGAGTTGAGTGTTCCTCGATGGACAGTATGCCCAATCTAGATATGAGTGAGACATCGTTTACACCTACTGCTGAGATCAAGTCTTAAAGTCGCTCGGCTGGGGATGACGTATTGTCTCAAGCCGTGTTGAGGGTTCTAGAGAGGGTCGTTGGCCCTATTATGGTTCTAGGAGTTGTGGGTCGGTAACTGAACAAATCTGGTCTAACGATGCTAAATTGTTTAGAGGCGCCATTTGAGTCACCTCGACTGTGACCGAATATTGGTTGGAGGCCACAATGAGAATTATGAATGACATCGACTGCACCCCTAAATAGAAATTGAAGGCTACGATATCTCTGCTTTGCGATGAGGCAAATCAGTGGTGGTTAACGGTTGATGAGGGTACTTAGTTGGATCAAATCACTTGGGATTAGTTTAAGAGCACTTTCCAAAGCAGATATGTAGGGGCAAGTTATGTGGATACTCGTAGACACGAGTTTTTGAGCCTTACCCAGGGAAAGAGGGCTGTGACCAAATATGAGGCTGAATTTTTGAGATTGAGTCGATATGCTCGTGGGATGGTATCAATCAAATATAAAAGTGCATTCACTTCGAGAAAGAATTAAGAGATAATCGAAGGGTTCTAATAGCTCTGCAGAGTGAGCGTGTTTTTTCCATCTTGGTGGACAATGCTAAAATTACTGATGAGGTTAAGCATGTTAAGCGCGAAAATAGGGACCGTGTGAGAGGTAAGAATAAGAGAGATTCGTAGCCCTCTAGTTCTGCTCAGAAGCCTAAGAAACAAGCCAGATCTGATGGGCCTCTAAGAGTTGAGGTTTCAGTTGCTCTTACTGTGGCTCAGCTATGTAGGAATTGTAGTAAAAAATATCCGGACAAATGTTTGAGGAGGTTAGGAGCATGTTTGTGATGTAGGTCGATGGAGCATTGCATCAAAGATTGTCCATAGTGTTCTGATCAGATGCAAACTCTAGCTCCGAGATTTGTTTAGCTTCAGCAAACAGTTCAGTAGCTGCCTAAGGGTTGCGGTCTACCTAAGGTTTGCGGTCTGACTATGGGTGGTAATGTTTTTAGATGTCATGAGGACAAAGACACCGCAGATGTTATCGCTTGTATGTTTTTTATTCATACTGCTTTGTATTTTGCATTGATAGTTATAGGATCAACATACTCTTATATTGCTAGTTCTGCTTCTATAAATTTTGGGAATCCAGTTGAGAGAACTTCTAGAGAGATTACTGTTTTTAGTCTGTTGGTCAATTATTCGGGTTAATAGACTATATAGGAATATACCGTTAGAAATACAAGGGGTTTTGTTTTCGGCTAATCTGATGGAACCATTTGGGAAATTTAATCGCCTTTTGGAAATGGAATGGCTCGTGGAGCATCGAGTTAGTTTGGATTGTGCTACTAAAAGAGCAGTTTTGATATTTGAGAAGGATGAGGAAGTGATTATGATTGGTGAGTATCGGGATTACTTATCCAATGTAATCTTCGTTCTTATGGCTGAAAGGTTGGTTCGTAAGGGTTTGAGGCATTTTTGGCCTACGTGTAATTCTACTTCTGTAGATTCATCTGTTGGGAATATTCGAACGGTTAAGGAATTTCCAAATATTTTTCCTGAAGAGTTATCAAGTATGCCTCCGGATCGAGAAGTCGCGTTCGATATGAAACTTCTATCAGGTACAAGTCCGATGTCCATTGCTCTGTATTGTATCACATTGAAGGAGCTTATGAAATTAAAGGCTTAGCTTCAGGAAGTCCTCGATCGAGGGTTTATTCGTCCTAGTGTATCTTCGTAAGGGCACTAGTTATGTTTGTAAAAAAAGATGGTATTGTGAGGATGTATGGAAAATACAGTCAACTGAATAAATTGACGTTAAAGAACAAGTACCCACTTCCAAGGATCGATGATTTGTTTGATCAGTTTCGTGGGGATACTATGTTTTCTAAGAGAGATCTTTGTTCAAGGTATCATCAGTTGAAAGTTAAGGAGGTTGATGTTCACAAGACTGCTTTTAAGACTTGTTATGGGCATTACGAGTACCTAGTCATGCCCTTTGGGTTGACGAATGCTCTGGCTATATTCATGGCTCTTATGAACTGGGTTTTTCAGTCGTATTTGGATTAGTTCGTCGTGGTCTTCATCGACGACATTTTGGTATACTCTAAGACTGAGGATGATGATGATGAGCATCTTATAGTAGTTCTTCAGATACTCCATAAGAAACAACTTTACACTAAGTCGAGCAAGTGCGAATTCTGGTTGAGGAAAGTAACCTTTATGGGCCATGTGGTTTCTGTTGAAGGGATCCAAGTAGATCCTAAGAAAATTGATGTTGTGCTTGAGTGGAAACAACCTAGGAATGTTTCTGAGATCTATAGTTTCCTTGGGCTAGTGGGTTACTATAGAAGATTTGCCAATGGGTTCTCACTTATTGCAGCTCCTTTGACTAAGTTGTTATGTAAGAACGCCAATTTGTCTGGACTGATGAACAACAATCAAGTTTTGAGAAGCTCAAATTTGTTCTGACTTAGGCTTTTGGTTTGATACAGCCTGAATTCGGTAAAGAATTTGTGGTTTATAAATTATGCATCACACGTCAGTATGGGTTGTATTTTGATGCAATATGGGAATGTAGTGGGTTATGCATCCCGACAGCTTAAGTCACACGAGTCCAACTATCCTACGAATGATCTTGAGTTAGCTGTAGTTGTCTTCACCTTAAAAATTTGAAGGCACTATCTGTATGGTGAGAGGTGTATCATTTACACCGATCACAAGAGCTTCAAATATCAATTAAAACCTTAGACAATGTAGATGGATTGAGTTGCTTAAAAATTACGACTATACTATTGAGTATCATCCCGATAAGGCCAATGTAGTGGTCGATGCTCTTAGTCGTAGTACAATGTTTGATTTGAGGTCGATGTTTGCTCGCCTAATTTTGTTTGATTATGGGAGTTTGTTAGCCGAGTTGAAAGTTAAGCTGACTTGTATTGATCAGATTCGGGTTAAACAGTTTGGGGATGATTATTTGGTTCTGCGATTTCGTCAGGTGGAGGATGGTAGTATGTCTGATTTTGGGCTGAACAATGATAAGGTTTTATGTTTTTGAGGATGGGTCTGTGTGCCTAACGACTCTAATCTGAAAATGAGGGACATCGGGTATTCTGTGGATGATTATTTTTTCATTAAGGTATCCCTATGGAAGAAGGTTCTATGGTTTGGACGTAAGGGCAAGTTGAGCCCTAGGTTCAATGGGCCGTATCGAAATCTGAAATGTGTGGGTTCAGTCACCTATCAGTTAGAGCTACTTTTAGAGTTGGATCGTATTCATGATGTGTTCCATGTCTTCATGTTGAGGAGGTATCGATTTGAACCATATCATGTCGTTTCTGTTGAGGAGATCGAGGTTAGACTGGATTTAACTTTTGAGAATGAGTCAGTTCAGATTATGAATAGAGATGTTAAAGTCTTAAGGAGGAAGTCTATTCCTTTGGTTAAGGTTCTGTGGCGGAATCATGGCACTAAGGAAGCCACTTGGGAACCTGAGGACTCGATTCATCAGCAACATCCGCATATATTTGAATCAAGAAAATTTCGAGGCTGAAATTACTTTTAGGGGTTGGAGTTGTAACATCCCAAAATTTAAATTTATGACTTGTTAAATTTTGTCATAATTAAGTCCCTGCTTTAGTGGTTAACTGTCTAGTTGTGTGTTTGAGATCTTGGGTTCAAATCCCTTTGCGTGCCCTAGGTTCAATGGGCCGTATCGAAATCTGAAATGTGTGGGTTCAGTCACCTATCAGTTAGAGCCCTAGGTTTTATGTTCTTTCTTTATTCCCCACTTTGGCCGACTTCTTTCTCCTGTTCGTTATAATTTGTTTCTCTGTTATTTTATTTCCTTTCTATTCCATCGTTATTGTTTGCTTTTTTATTTTCCTTTCAAAAGTCAAATTTGTATATTGAGGGTATAGTAGCGTTTTGGGATTTCTTTTCGTAGTGCTTTGTTCAAAAGTCTCTTTGTCTGTATCATTAGATTTTGGTTTTTCATGTTGGTAGTTTTGCGGGGAGATTGTGATTTCGGGTTTTTTTCTGTACTATTGTAATGGTGTTGATTTCTTAGGTGGAGAATTTGAACCGTGCATGCCTTCATTAAGTTAAACTACTTTTGGGTTGTTGTTTTCTTGAAGGTAAGTCATCAATTGGGAATTCGAGATCGTAATTTTGTTAAACTTTGAGCGGAAAAGCTGTTGAGTTTTACGAATCAGGTTTTGTAAACCATCTTAATGGATGTTTATTTGACGTGTTTTTGTTTTGGAATTCTTACATCAGAAACAAATCAGGTGTGTAACCATAAACCCGAAAATTAGTGAACGACAAAAGCCAAAAAATAACATTGTCGACACCACACGGCTTTGTGCTGGACCGTGTGTGACACACGGTCTAGGTTATTTGAGTGGTGTAGACTACACGGGCATGTGTGAGGTCGTGTAGGCCACACAAGCTGACCATTTAGGCTCTGTGGGCCACATGGTCGTGCAAGCCCAAATTTATGAAAATTTCCCCAGAGCCGTACACATCGTTTCAAGCAATCGTGGGCCTTTCATGGGATTGGTATGTGTTTAAATAATCTATAAAATATGAAATCTGATCATCTATTATTATAATTCTGTTATATGTATGTATATTTGAGACAACATATGATAAGTTAATCTTGTAATAAGCTAACTGTTATGACATGCATGTATAACTGTAGCATGTATGATTTCTGCTTTGATTATATATGCATCTGGGAGAGTTATATTATGTGGAGGAAGCATTTCTGTAAGAGGCGATATCTTGCCCATTATACTGGTAGCACAACTTCAAATATTTTAAAAAGTGTCTTAATAACACTAAGTGGTGTGTAGGGTTGGATGGGTGTTTCATACCCCATATGGTGTGTTGGGATGGTCGGAGATGGTGTGTAGTGGATGAGGGTAGGAAAGCATGTTTGTATATGTTCTGCTCTGATATGATTTTGTTTCTGTAAAATCTGTCTTATATAAATTAACTGTTAAGTTATGTCTTACACACTGATTTTCGAAAACTCATATTTTGTTTGACTGATATTTTCAGTTAATCCTCATACTTAGGCGGGTTGGTGCTACGGGAACTCGTTTATTTAAGTTTTATGTTCATTTCAAATATTTTTTAATTTGGGATTTAAGTGTTTTGTAAATTTTAGACTTTTGGATTGTTTTGGGTTTTGGAATTTATTTTCCGTTTTTCGTATAATATTATTTAAATGTTTTATTGACAATGATTGTTTTCTACAAAAACAACGAGTTTCAAATAACAAATTGTGTTTTCAAAAATACAACTTTTTAAGAGTTTCTGCTACAACATCATAAGTTTTAGAAAATATGATCAAACATCGTTTTCAATAAAATAGTTAGATAAGATACCTTTTTGAATAATCCGAGATTTTAAGAGTTTCGACGATTTTCAAGACACAGGAAAACCAAATTTTCAATCATTTTACGTAATAACACCATAAATATTACGAAAATATATTGAACAATTTCTTGAAAATTTCTATGTGCTTTCAACGTTCTAGATCTTTCAAGGATTTTAATATAAACTTCACTATATAATAATGCATGTAAGTATGTAACAACAATCATTAGACACATCAAAAAAAGTTTAACTACCAAACTAATAAAATATCTAGAGGTTATAGCATCCAGCATAAAATAATATCATATCTTCTCATAATCGATGTCAGGACTTAATGGAAAACTTAATTTTTCTTATTCCGTTTTCAGAAAACTATTCACTTGTACCCCCACGGACTTTATACCTTTAGATGTTTGGACTACTAGTCTAGAAACTTCTTGAATTTAATACTACTTGAATTGTGTCTTTCCATTTTGGTCAATATATTACATGTCTATATTTCTCGATAAATTTATTTAAGATGCCCATTTTCTTTCATTATCTAAATAATATTATTCCATGCAAAACCATTGTTGATAACTTTTTATTTTCGATTCCACATTTTCTTGTATTTCATATAACTTATTGAGATCTCTTTATTTTTATTATTTCTAACTTCAATTTCAGGTACCTGAACCTCTTTTGGAGTTTTAATGACTAGTTATGTCTTAGCTCTCTTTAAGAGCATTGCCTCCATTATATGACCATCTTGATTTATTATTTTCTTTTACCAGAATTTTTATTTTTAGAACTAATCAATGTACCATGCTTTAGACATGCATTACTTTCATTTATTCATACACATTGTCCTACTAGGACTTCGATTCAAATCAAAACATTAGATGATATATAACACTTGGTTATTCTCATCAAGTCAGTAAATACATTTGATAGTTAACTTGCAATAAAGTGAATTATTATTTTGAACTTCTAGTTCATATTACTTTTTACAAGAATTTAAATAATGATAACTCATTCTAAGTAATTATTTCATCCAACTGTTATTTCTCTCCTCCTAATGTTGGGAAAGCTGTCAAATCAAAACAATAATAAACTCATGTCATAATTGAATATCCAATTTGTTCAAAACATCTAATAATACAAGGAGATTCATAATTAATATATATTCTCAATATTCTTTGAAAATTCATTCGTGCATTATGTTGGAGCAATTTAAACATATTCTACACATTCAAAATATTCTAAAATAGGTTGTATTTGGTTCCTAACCAAAAGCCAATTGTAATGGAGAATGTATAGCATAACTTATTGGCATGATGCATACAAGTGTTGATTTATGTAAAATATCATATCCTTATACATATACAAAAGTTTTGTTTTCAAAATATATGATTTAGCTACTAATTAGAGGCATTTAACCATTAATTTTGTTAAACCATTTTTTACATATAAATAATAAGCTTTTGTGATAGTTACTCGCACAGGGAATCTAACATATAGTAATCATTGAAAGCCTGAGTAATAAACTTACCAACATTAACAATAATTGTCTTAATTGGAAAATTTGAAAGTTTTGTTCTTAAACAAATCATTAATTTTTTTTTTGAAATTATATAAAAAATTCTAAATTTATAATAGTGCTAAAAATATAAAAGTATTAAATTCATTAAAAATTTCAGAAAATTCCAACAAAGAAAAATTGTTTTGAAAATTCAGAATTTTTTCCTGAAATATAAAAAAAATTATGAAATGAAAATAACGTAATAGAATTGTAATTAAAATTTTAAAAACAATTAAAATTAAAAAAATATAAAACTAAAATATTGGTATTTCTTAATTGAAGTATTGTATAGAATTAATATTTTTTTAAAAAAATCAGAATTTTTTGAAAATAAAAATATAGCGCAAAAAAGGGTTTCCAATGAGCTTTCCTTGTTTATTTTCATGGCATCTCTCAGTTTGATCTGCAACTTATTTTTTTCTCGTTTTTCTTACTAATTTCATTTCTGAATTTTTTAAATTGTAAAAATTGAGCAACGATGAGAAAAGTAGGGAAAGTTATGCACCACGTTTATTAATGTGTGATAATAATTCTTCTTACAATGGGGGTGTAGCAATCTATATCAGATTAGTAATCTTTTCTATATATTAATCTAGATAATCTTGGACCAAGATATCCAAATAGGTGTATAGATTATAAGTTCTTAGCCATACCAATGTCGGTATATATCTTATATATGATCACTAAGATTTAAATACTTATTCTTTCCCCTGGCATATATGCATACACAAATTTTGAGTATACTACTGACCTAAAAATTGGAGCAAATAAAAAAATTTATTTATAAAAGTAAGTTACAATTTTTTGAAAATTTCTCGAATATAAAGAAATTATTTGATTTTTCTCTTCAATGAAGTTTCGATCCAAGAGTTTTTTAGACTTAATTTTGGATGGATGCAGGTCACTTAAAGAGTCGTTGAGACTTTATCTTGAAATTAGATTTGGCGAGATGCTTACTTGATAATTGGTTTAATTCGGATTTAAAGGTCTTCATGACTTAATCTTGAATCAATGAGATTCATTTCAAGAGCTGTCATTACTTGATCTTGAAAACGAGTTTAGAGAGAGAATAAACATAATCTTAATATTTGAAATATTCAAATAAAGTTTTTATTATCTTGTATCCTAGTTTTGAATTGTTCTAAATTATTATTTTATCTAATTTATATTTTAAATATAATCATTTATGTTTACCTTTATAAATAGAGGTTTCTGTTAATAAATCAAGTAGAGCCCATTCGTAAGCTTCTCATTACTTCAATATGGTATTAAGCCTTTTGTCTAACAACATGGTTTTTTTTATCTTGGCTATATGCCTTTTTTTCCTTTTTTTTCTCAAATGAGCATATTCTTATATATTCGTATAGCTCAAACTATTTATCATTTTCGGCTGAAACAACACCAACTCTTATTACCAAATCCAACCAATTGGTTTTCTTTATCACCAATCAATCATCGACTTCTATATATTAGTTTAAAGCAGCAAGGTTCATACTCGATTATCTTGGTAGTTGGTTGAGTTCAATTCTACCCTGTCGTAACTCACAACAAGAATTTATCATTTCAACGTCATCAATTGGAAAATCCACCACTTTTTTATCATCAATTGTTCGCACTTTTTTGTCATCATCAGTCCAATATTACTGCTTTATCAACCATGAATCTTGCAGAGACATAATAATATAATCTTCAGATTTTTTTTGTTAACATCAATCCATTTGTTGCTCTATTGAGTATCAATTTTGCGAGGGCCTAATAACTAATCTTAGGATTTAAAATATTCTAATACAATTTTTATTATCTTTTAAATTGTTTTAAATTATTTTATTTATTTATGTTTTAAATATAATCACCTATATTTACCACCATAAATATAGGTTTTTGTTAATAAATCAAACCGACCCATTTCATAAGCTTTTCTAAAATAAACATTAAACTCAACTCTTCTTCTTTCCTCAAATAAAGCATGAAACAATTAACATAAAATTAAAAAATAACTAAAATAAAAGGTATACAACTAAACAACAATAAATCGCTTCTCTTTTGATTTTGAAACATTTAATCAAGTGTTCTTCATTCTTTTTCTGTAATTTGTAATTCTCTTTGGGTTTTTTTCTTCTTCTTATTTTTGGATTAAAAGTAAAATAATTACTAAAATAAAAAAAAATCAAATAAAATGAAAGATAAAATTCATATTTTACTCTCTACCAAAACATCCGCCATAATCTACCTGCCTATCCCCATTTGATACTTAAGCTACAAAAGATAAATCATTACGCACTAATACTTAAAAAGTATACAAAAATAAGGACTGTGAAGGGTTATGCATTAAGACTTAATTTTAAAAAGTCTAAAAATAAAATAATTAATAACATGGGTGAATAAAATATATATATAAAGGCACAAAACATTGTAACATATGTAACAATAGCACTAAGTCTTATAGTTATAGGCTTGTAAGGTTAAGGTATTTTTAAAAAAAGAAAGAAAGAATTAAACTGAAATCTAAACACTAAACACAGTTCCTTATGGATCGAATATTAGTTAAATATTTTCCCCTAACTTTTCTAAAATAAACACTAAACTCGGTTTTATTTCTTTTTTTTTCACTCACTCCTTTCCTCAAATAAAACATGAAATTCAAATGAAACAATTAAAATTAAATTAAAAATAACTAAAATAAAAGGTTTACAACTAAAGAATAATAAATCAGTTGTCTTTTAATTTTTAATTTATTTTTTTTCATTTTTATTACATTTTTATTAAAAATAAACCATAATATGTTAATGGTTAGTGGATTGATGTGATCATATCCATCGATTCCCATTAATAAGGTCAAGCTTAAATAATAGCATTAAATTAGTGTAATTATTATTTATATACTTAAGTTAATATCCATTTAGCATGATATAGTGGGAGAGAAAAGAATTAAAAGAAAATTTCATTATTGTTTTCTTCTCCAACCGAAATCAAGAGGAAAGTAAAGTTTGGTTTGTGTTCTTCATAATCGACCATTGATTAAGAGTTGAGATGAGGTCGAAACGTCGAGAGATAAAGGCGAGTTTGAGCATCTGATAACTAATTTGATTTGTGTTGACTTGATATGTCTTAATCCATATTTTTAATTGGTGATTATTTATTTTAAATTAATGGTTTTACGTTGTGATTGAAATTCAAATAATAGTTTAAATATCAAGTGGTAACCTCCAAGCTTGATTGATGAACAAGGTAAGTGACTATACCCTATGCAAGTTGATGTATTCAAATTGAGACTTAAATCGTTATGTTTGGTTATATGATTTGGTATTAGACCATGATTGGAATTATACTGATGTCAAGGTAAGTTAATGCCTTAGATAATAATTGTCCATGTAATGCCCCAAATTTCTTAGATTTAAATTGCTAAATCATGTTAATTAATCTAATTTGTTTAGTGTTTAAGTACCTTTGAGGTAAGCTAGGGGTCCTATATTCAAATCATTTTTCTTAAAAATTTTGTGTTATTTTTATTATTCATTCTCTTGGCTCTTTTCATGTGGGTTATATTTTAACCTTCTTAGTTTGTTAGTGAGAATGAGCCTGCTAGTTTAGTGGTAAGACTTTATTTTATCGAGAGGTCTCTGTTCGAATCTTGTTTGTGTGAAACAAAATAATTTTTTTGCTTAGATTCTGTTTTTGCCGCCCAAGGGATTAGAGTTTCAGTTTAATCCAATTGTTAACTAATCTAGTAGGTTGAGATTATATCAGATTTATTTGTATTTAAAAATATTAAAATTATCCCAAAATAGTTTACGTATCTAGTCTTTCCATATTTCCCATTTTCTTTTTTTCCCTTTCCTCAATTGATTATTGGAATTTTCTTTTCTTTCTGCCGCTTCCTTCTCTACTTATTATTCTTCTTCTTCTTCATTTCGTTCTGTTTTGTTCCTTAATTTCGTGGGTGATTCCTTGTTTGTTTGCTATAGTGCCGTCGTTGGTCCTCTATTTTTAGTTGTTGGTTGCATGTTAATGGATGTTTTAATAGCGCAAGTTTTAAAAATAAATTATTGTTTTTGTTAGAAGGTCGTTTATTCTGATTGGAGAACTTTTATTTAGTTTTCGTTGGTAGAGGTTTGATGGATTGATCATGTTGATTTTGTTTAGGTGAGGTTCCTGAGGCACACGACCATCCTCTGATGAATTAGGTGCTGAAGAATTGTTGATTTTTTAGGTAAGTGACCAAACATCGTGTTTAGGGGCTGTTTTGTTAAGTAATCTAGTGTCAAATGCTTTAATTCGATTTTGGTGTGTGATTGTTAACAAGTTTAGTTTGGATATCATTTGTAGATTCTAAATTCATTGCTATTGAGACAACATTTTAGGAGCATCCAAGTGTAATCAAAGTATAAAATCTACCACCCCCGATTGCCCGACAACGATGGTTTTTAATCATTATTCTGACCCTATGGTATGCCAATTATATCCGACCCGATACGAACAACTAATAGGGTAACCAATTTCCAATTCAATATATGTGTGGATCAAATCAAATTCTTTCAATCATTACTTCTCTAATGTAACCTTCGTTATGCTAGCTAAAACATTAGTCTAGAAAGGTTGTGAAGTGTACTTAGCTTATGTGTGTGACACAAATGTTGTGAGTTCTACTGTTGAGAGCATTCGAATGGTTAAGGATTTTCTAGATGTCTTTTCTAAGGAGTTGTCTGGGTTACCACCAGATCGAAAGGTGGATTTGGGATTGAAGTCCTATCGGGGACAGCTCCGATGTCTATTACTCCCTACCACATAGCACCAAAGGAGCTTAAGGAATTAAAGGTTCAACTTCATGAGCTACCTGATAGAGGATTCATTAGACCTAGTGTGTGGCCTTGAGATGCACCGGTACTATTTATAAAAAATAAGGATGGTACAATGAGAACGTGTGCCGACTAACGATAGCTGAATAAGTTAATGGTAATGAATAAGTATCTATTGCTGAGAATTGATGAGTTGTTTAATCAGTTTCGAGGGGCATCTGTGTTTTCTAAAATTGATCTGAGATTTGAGTACCATCAGTTGAAAGTAAAAGAAGTTGATGTGCCTAATACCACCTTTAGGACTCGTTATGGTCATTATGAGTTCATAGTTATGCCATTCGGTCTGACCAATACTCCAGTCGTATTCATGAACCTCATGAATAGGGGTTTTCAGCCATATCTAGATCGATTCGTTGTGGTTTTCATCGATGATATTCTAGTATATTCTATGTCTGAAGCTAAGCATGATGAGCACCTTAGAGTCGTTTTGGAAATCCTCCATGAGAAGAAATTGTATGCTAAGCTAAGCAAATGTGAGTTCTGGTTGAAGGAGGTTACATTTTTGGGACATGTGGTTTCTACTGAGGGTATCTGAGTGGACCCAAAAAATATCAAAGCTATTCTAGAGTAGAGACAGCCTAAGAATGTCTTAAAGATTCAAAGTTTTATCGGTTTGGCAAGTTATTATTGAAGGTTTATGGAAGGGTTTTCTTTGATTACTGCACCTTTGGCAAAGCTACTATGTAAGAATGTTCCTTTTAAGTGGACCAATGATCAGCAACCGAGTTTTGAGAAACTTAAGTCAATTTTGACTCAGGCACCCGTTCTAATACAGCCTGAATCCGGAAAGAGTTTGTTATTATACATGACACATCACACACTAGTCTTGGTTGTGTTTTGATGCAGGGAGGCAAGGTAGTGGCATATGCTTCTAGACAACATAAGTCGTATAAGGGTAATTATCTGACACACGATCTCGAGTTAGTTGCAATTATCTTCGCCCTTATGATCTTGTGGCATTATCTATATGGTGAGAGGTGCATTATTTACACTGATCACAAGAGCCTCAAATACCTCCTTACTCAGAAAAAGTTGAATCTTAGGCAACATAGATGGATTGAGTTGCTTAAGGATTACGACTGCACTACAGAGCATCATTCTGGTAAGGCCAATGTTGTGGCTGATGCTCTTAGTCAGAGATTGATGTCTGAGTTGAGGGCGATGTTTGCTCCCCTAAGTCTATTTTAGAACGATAGGTTATTAGATGAGTTGCGACTTAAGTTGACTTGGATTGATGAGATTTGAGGTAAGTAGCATCTAGATGACTCTCTGGTTCTTTGGGTTCAACAAATTGAGGAGGGTAAGACTTCAAATTTTAGGTTTAATAGTGATGATATTTTTTGCTTCAGAGGCCGGGTTTGTGTGCCGAATGATAGAGTTGAGGTAATCTATTCTGTGAGAAGCGCATAGCAGCTGTTATGCTATGCGTCTCGACGATAATAAAATGTATCATGATCTTCAGGAGTTGTATTGGTGGCCCAGCCTAAAGCGAGAGGTAACTGATTATGTATCTTGGTTTTTAACGTGCCAGCACGTATGTTATAGCCTTTTAATATTCCGCAGTGGAAATAAGAAAGGGAAACCTTGGATTTTGTTAGTGGTTTCCTCTTAACACCCACTAAGAAATATTTTATTTGGGTCATTGTGGATCGTTTACCAAGTCTGTTCACTTCCTCCTGGTTCGAACTGACTACACATTGCAGAAGTTAGCTAAGTTGTACATCTCCAAGATTGCTAATCTTCATGAGGTTCCTGTATCATTTATCTCAGATTGAGACCTTCGATTCACATCTCGGTTTTGGAAGAAACTGCATAAGGCTCTGGGTACTCAGTTAGACTTTAGCACAACATTCCATCCACAGACTGATGGACAGTCCGAGAGGGTTATTTAGGTTTTGGAGGATTTTCTATGAAGTTGTGTTATTGATTTCCGTGGTAGTTGGGAGGAGTTTCTGCCACTGACTAAAATTTTTTTATAATAATAACTTTTAGTCTAGTATTCACATGGAACCTTACGAAACTATATATGGTCATACGTTTCGCACTCCGCTCTGTTGGACCGAGTTGGGTGAAAGGAAAATTATGGGTCTAAAAATGATTACTGAAACTGAAGCTAAGGTTAGATTGATTCGGGATCAACTTAAGACAGAAATCCTACGTGGATCTTAAAAGAAAGGATATTGAGTTTGATTTAGGGGATTAAGTTTTTCTTAAGGTTTCTTCGTGGAAAAAAGTTTTGAGGTTTGGTCGTAAGGGCAAGTTGAGCCCTAGGTTTATTGAGCCTTATCAGATTTTGAGACGAGTAGGGTTGGTTGCTTATCAATGAGAGCTACCTCCAAATTTAAACCATATACATGATGTTTTTCATGTCTTGATGTTGAGACGTTATCGATCTAATCCATCTAATGTGATCCTAGTTGAGGAGATTGAGTTGAGGCTAGATTTATCATTTAGGGAGGAGTGGGTTTCAGATCTTGGATTGTGAGGTAAAGGTTCTGTGGAGGAAAAATATTCCATTAGTAAAAGTTTTATGGTGAAATCATGGTACTGAAGAAGCCATTTGGGAACTAGAAGACTCAATCCGTTATTAGTATCTCCATCCCTTTAGATTAAGTAAATTTCGAGGACGAATTTTTTTTAAGGAAAGGAGAGTTGTAATGCCCCAAATTTCTTAGATTTAAATTTCTAAATCATGTCAAGTAATCTAATCTAGTTCAATGGTTAAGTACCTTGGAGGTGCGCTTGGGGTCCTGTGTTCAAATCCCTTTTCTTGAAACTTTTGTGTTATTTTTATTATTCTTTCTTTTGGCTCTTTCTGTGTGGGTTATATTTTAAACTTTTTAGTTTGTTAGCAAGAATGAGTTTGTTGGTTCAGTGGTAAGACCTTAGCTTACCCAAAGGTCTCGTGTTTGAATCCTCTATGTGTGAAACGAAATAAATTTTTGCTTAGATTCTGTTGTTGCCACCCAAGGGATTAGAGTTTTAGTTTAATCCAATTGCTAACTAATATGGTAGGTTGAGCTTATATCATTTTTTTTTGAAAATATTAAAATTATCCAAAAATAGTTTCTTTATCCGTCGTTCCACTCTTTCCATGTTTCCCTTTTTTCTTGTTTTTTCTTTGCTTTCCTCAACTAACTATTGGAAATTTCTTTCTCTTTGCCATTTCCTTCTCAGCTTATTCTTCTTCTTTTTTTCATTTTGTTTTGTTCCTTAATTTTGAGGGCAATTCCATGTTCATTTATTGTAGCATCATCGTTGGTCCTCCACTCTTAGTTGTTGGTTGTGTGTTAAAGGGTGTTTTAGTAGGTAAGTTTTCGCAATTCATTATTGTTTTTGTTAGAAGGTCATTTATTCTGATTGGTGAGGTTCACAAGATGCTCGACCATCCTCTAGCGAATTAGGTGCTGAAGGATTGCTGATTTTTTAGGAAAGTGACCGAACGTCGAGTTTAAGGGCTATTTTGTTTAGTAATCTAGTGTCGAATGCGATTTTGGTGTGTGATTGTTAATTATTTCAGTTTCGATATCGTTTGTACATTTCGAATTCATTGCTGTTGAGATGACATTTTAAGAGCATCCAGGTGTAATCTAAAGTATAAAATCTACCACCCCCGATTGCTCGACAACGATGGTTTTCAATCAATAGCCTGACCCTATGGTATGCCAACTATATCTAACTCGATACGAACAACTAATAGGGTAACCAATTTCCAATTCAATACATGTCTAGATCAAATCACATTCTTTCTATCTTAATTTATAACCAATCATGAATTTTTTATACAACACAATATACTTCAACTCAATTTCATGTCAATTTTCAACTATCAATCAAATCATGAAACAATTATTTTATTCAATTTAGTCTTTGTCTCGATAATCTATCTAAATCACATCAATTCTACTCAAATAATCATCAATAACTCACCTCAAACTCTATTTAATGCAAAATGACATGAACATGCAAAAAATAAATGGATCCTGAATCATAAAAATACAAACTGAAATTCGAAGCAACTCGTTGTCGACTTTGGATTTTCATTTCCCTCTCTATGGATCTGGGCCAACGTTAGCTACGAATAAGCACAAAATATATAAAACTGTCAATTTTCAACCAATTCATAATCAATCATTAATTCAAAAATTTTTTGAAATTTATTCAATTTAGTCCCTAAAATCAAGACAAGCATAATTTTCAATCAAGACATTTGGATAAAATTTGATTTCACAATTACTCATTAGGGACCTCCTATTTATCATTCCAACTGTCAATTTTCCGACACCATTGGAAATCAAGTCGTTACACGAAGTACAATTTCATAATGTCGAATTCATTTTTGAGTATCAATCAACGAATCTTCAATTTATATTCCCTATTAACATGACTCGGGCTCAAACAGATACACGAATCTCAATCAACACACAAATTTAGCACCTATTACCTTATCAAAACATCGAAAGAAAATAGATTACTCCTAACACTCATTGGTATAACCGAAATAAAAGTTGCACCCTACACTCATCGAACGTCCGAAGGAAAATGTGTCCAGCTTTAATTCGACATATAGTTGAAGTAACTCGTACTTAATTTATCCTATGGTATACCAACTATATTCAACTCTATCAGGATAGTTAATAGGGTAACCAATAATACAATTTCATTAAATAACACAATTTACATTTTCATCATCTCCGATTTATAATCAAATTAAGGAATTTATCACATAACATGTTTCAACCCAATTCAAATCCAATTTCATATATTTATCAAATTACACTATTTTCTATTATATTCAATTTAGTCCTCTATTCCAATAACCAACCTCAATCATTAAATTTTAATTCAAATAGTCACTTTCATCTTGCTTCAATATCACACTATGCAAAATAGTATGAATATGTAACAATTTTAGTGATTCGGATCATAGAAATACAAACCGAAGACTCAAGCTACTTATCGTCGGCTCTCACCTTCCCTTTTCTTCTTGACGACTCTCTGCCGTCTTTACCTATGAATAATAATCCAACAATACACAATATCAAATTCCAGCTCAAATCACAATCAATTACAAAGTCACACATATTTTGCAATTTATTCAGTTTAGTCCCTAAACCCGAAACAAGCACAACTTTTGATCTAGACCTTAGGATTAAAATCTGATTTCACATATTTTCATTAAGGACCTTCTATTTCTTACTCCTACCAAAATTTCATAATATTTTTAAATTTTATTCAATTTAGTCCCTAACGTACGAAACTATCAATTAAGCTTTACAATTTAGTATTTTCTTAAACGAAGCTAATATCTATCAATTTCACACCTAAATCTTCAAGATATTAACAATGAAAACTTTCTAAAACTTTAACAGTTTTACAAATTGGTACACAGGCTAGCTAAATCAACCTCACATGACCTCAAATCTATAAAAATAACAAGGAAAAGGCCTAGTTACCTTGACAACTTTTTTTGCCGAAGCTTCAACTCTCCAAAAATGGAGTTCTCTTTGGTTTTTGCTTCGCTGGACGGTAAGGAAGATGATACTCATCATCTTTCTCCACTTACATTGTTTATATAGTGTGGTTAATCACTAATTAACCAAGTTTAATTAAATTAAACTTATTTTATACTTTAATTAATCTTAATTTAGTAATATTAAATCTTTAATGGTAACCATCATCAAATTCCACTAACTAATGATTATTATTGGTTTATTAACTATTTTAGTCCCTTAGATAATTGCTCTCTAGATCCTCAATCCTTACCATTATTAAAAATCTATAATTATTGAAATTTTAAAATTTAGTCCCTAGACCTTAATTAACCACAAATTTGGCTAAATTACTAAACTGAATTTCAATTCATTTATAGAATAACTCAGTAAATATCTCAATTTAATATATATAAACTCGATTTATGAAAACAAGGTCTTCAAACTACATTTTTTGACACCACTAAAAATTGAGTTGTTACAACATTATACAACCAATTCATATATCATCATTATCAATTCATCTCATCATCAATTCATGTATATACAATACAACATATCTTATTTCATATCAATTTCATCATCATTTGTATCAAAAATCATTTATCAATTATATTATACTATTTTCTACTATATTTAATTCAGTTTAATTTTCGATAATCAATTTCATCCAATACGAACCAATTCATACAACAATATAATATTACATCAATATTAACCATGCTATCACACATCCATATTTATGTAAATATAATGATCCTAAATCATAAAAAAAATGAACTAAGGTTGTCTACTGCTCACCAACAACTCTCGCATTTCCTTTCTTTCACGACGACCTGATGTTGTCTTTAGCTATGTTCGATAATTGAATAATAAAAACATTATCACCTTAGACCCAGTTCACAACCAAATACACAACCACTCATATTTTACATTTTACTCAATTTAGTCCCTATACTCGGGATATACATATTTTTCGTAACACCCTATACCCTGTCCAATCATCTGACCTAAGCAATAAGGTATTACAACTGTAAAACTTTAACATTATTCACTATTCAGTAAAAAATAACTTAATCATTCATTTCATAATTATATTACATTCACTTCATGTTATTTAATGATATCTGAGCCTAAATCGAGCATATGAAGCCTTTAAAATAAATCGAGAACAATTCTAGACTAAACTAAAACTTATACAAAATTTAGGTAAATAGTGAAAACAATGGTCACACGGCTATGTGGCCAGGCCGTGTGACAGAGCTCAGCCCATGTAACTCAAGAACATGGTCGTATGGCCAAACAATGTAACTCTTTGTGCCCATGTAATTCAAGGTCACACGATTGTGTCTCCGGGCTATGTAACTGTCTGTGACCGTGTAGACAAACTTGTACCAAAAATCAAAGAGGTCACATGGTCATGTCATGCAAACATGTGGGACACACGATCGTGTGGCAGACCATGTCACAGGCCGTGTGTGCCCAAAATACCTTTAAACACTAGCCAATTCACCTAAAATCTCTTAGACATCAAGCCATACATTTACCATCACATTAACCTATTCAATGTGTAAGTCAATTCACATTCAACCTATGTGCCTAACCAATATCCCCTCACTAGCACCACATTTCAACATAAACAACAACCATCCAAAATAAGACATAAGCAACATATTAACCTTATTCAATCACCCAATCATTTTCAACTAACATATGCTATAATCAACAATTTATATCAAGTCCTCTAATGCCAATTTATCACCAATTGAATTTCACCAATTAACCTATCATGTATCTATCAATTCTAAAAACCAACAATGTATTGTGTTTCAAGCACATATATGCCATCAAATGCCAAACCAACCAAAATACCATTAAGGATTTACATATTTCATAATTCAAGTGACACAAAACATGACCAAATGATCACCAACATTCATATACCAAAACCTTATTTACATGCCACTTATAATCGGCCAAAATAAGCGCATAGCTATCGAAAGAGTTGATGGATAGTGTGATCTCCAAAAGCAATCCAATTGATAGCTCGTATTCAACGATCTACGAAGAAGAAAAACCAAAGAGAGTAAGCTTACGTAAAACTTAGTAAGTTCGTAAAACAAAACAGCACATTCCTGACAATTTAATTTACGAATCATATATATAACATAGAAATAGTAATCCTTTGTCATGTTTTATCATTCCAACTATACCAAATGGTTAAACTTGAATAGTTCATATCACTGATACATAACATGTTAAGAATCACATGCCAAGATATAATCAACCAAATATAATTCATCATATCATATCATCTCATCTCATCTCATTTCCATTTCATTAGTTAAATATTTTGCCTGGAGAACAATAGTAAATTGACCTCAGATACGCGGGAGGGTAATGCTTACACAAGTTGACAATAGGACGTTAACCAATACACGATGCTGCTCACACAAGCTTTAGAGAACCCGCAACATATGCAGGATCTCAAGCCATCGGTATGGTATCCATCACCAATACATAGTACCTAACAAATATAACATTGGCATTGCATGTCTAATACTATAACACTGGTACAAAGTACCTGATAAATATGACACCGGCACAAATTTCTTGATACTATAATCACCGGTATCTAGTGCCTGATACGCCCTAATGACATGTCATTTGCATCCTAACTATTCACTAAGTTTACAATGGCTAATCCTGTCTTTCTGAGATCATCACATGTTCAAACTTTACATTTCAATCCATTACTATTCCATTTCATAACTATTCAATAGATCACATAATCCTTTACATTTCCATAATATTATACCATATCCAACATGAATATTTGCATTCCATATAATGTTACAAATCAATTCATACATATACCTTTGCCATATTTTACAAATCGATTCCTTGTTTCCATTTTCAAAACTTACCTTACTTAGTCGTGTAAATCATATATACATACATATGCATATTTATATACCTATTCACATATATAAAAATTTAATTCAAAACATCAATAGACATAAAAAATCTAATACGAACTTACCAAGGTACGATCGCTATCAACACTCGACGACTTTTTCTTTTCCGTGATTATCGACCGACTGATTCGTTTCTTGATCTAAATATAATCATTTTTATTCATTTAACCAACTCAAATATCATAAAATATTTAAATTCACATATTTGACCATTAATAATCATTTTACACTTTTGCCTTAAACTTTTATCTTTTATTCAATTTAGTCTCTAAACTCGAAACTTTCAATTTAATCATAATTTAACCCAAACAAGGCCAATCGAATTCTTTATAATCCCCTTATAGCCAAGGATACCACACCCTTTAATTTTCGCTTAAGGGTGCAATCTAAGTCATTCATGATTCTCTCAGTGGCTTCTAACCAATATTCAGCCACAGTCAGAGCGACTCCAGTGACGCCCCTAAACAATTTAGCTCTATTAGACCGAATTTGTTCCGTAATTGACCCTCGACTCCCCAATCCAAATCCAATATGGGTCCCAGCGACCTTCTCCAAAAGTCTCAACATTGCCTGGAATAGTGCATCATCCTTGACGTTCTAAGTCGCAGGCTTAGTCTCAGTAGTCAGAGTTCTAACAGCCTCACTCATATCTAACGGGGGCATACTGCCCATAGAAGAAGATTCGACTCGTGCACCCTAACGATGTCCACCGCGTCCACGGGTGCCACGTCCACGAGAACCGTGAGTACTCATTTTCTTATCTATATTATTTTTAGGGATTTTATGCAATTAGTTTAGGTTCCATTTTTATTAGTAAAGTCTTATCATAATACTTATCAGAATATAAAGAACATTTTTTTCTTATAGTACAGTCTCTAAAGGCTAACCTTACACTATAGTATCCCATACAAAGTGTCCATATTGTATAACTAAAATTTAAAGTACTTACTTGGATTGGTATCGGGGTCTTGGTTTCACTTATCCAAAAGTTAAAAATTAATTTCAAAAAAAATCCCAATTTAGAAACAATTTTTCTTAAAAATAATTTAGACCCAAAAACACACAGTCGAGTTTCTGAACCTAGCTCTGATACCACCAAATGTAACACTCCATACCTAGCCTAAACGTTACAGTTAGATTATAAAGGTCACGTTTCAAAACAAAGAACAAAGAAAACATTTTTTTAGTAAAAGAAAAATAATTTTTATGTGAGTTGAAAGTTACACCGTCTTGTTATTAGTAAATCATTTCAATCATGTTAAAATCATAAGTTAAATTCTCCCATAACTAAATCATACCAACTCATTTTATTGAAAACCTCAAACTTAACTTACATTAGTTATTACTTGAAAAACTTATCGTTTAATTTTCGTTACCTTAGATAGGATTATGGCAAAACGAGCCATCTGAGTCCTAATAAACTAAACGATCCATAAGTTGTCTAAAGCTAACAACCAAAATAAAGTTCGTAATGTCTAATTAAGATGAACATAATAAAACCATAAAATACTATGTTGAGGATGTGAAACCCAAGCCTCCCGAGACGCCATCCGCTATTAGATCGGAAGATTCCCTAAATCAAAACATGTAGAATCGTGAGCTAATAACCCAGTGAGTGATTTGGCCCATTGCCCCAATTCATGCATTTAATATACATTAATTTTATAGTAAAATATCCCATAATGCATTTGTTCCAAATGTATCATATCATATCAAATCCATACAGTTATAACTTGTCATACAGTGGTGTAACATGCTAAACTACAACTTATCAAACCATAACACACATATCATAAACCTACCTACCCCCATTCGCTATACACCATCTCTATCCAACCAACCACACCACAATGGACTACAAAAGTCCATCCATCCAATCACACCAATATGTGGCAGGATGCCACTTAACAATTTGCAACTGACCTGCCACACATATAATTTTGTGGTCTAGCTGCCATATTTGATGTATAAACTGCCATAAACACTACCTCCGTCATACATATCCCGCCCGGAAACATACATATCATACACATTCCTTATACATATCGTAATCTCAAATAGATGGCATATTCACATATAGCATATATTACATGTCATACTCATATACATACTTACCCAATACATATTTAAATCATTAGTTTTTAATCCAAGTTTAACATATTTACCATGATTTCCAAGCTGTTCGAATGTGCTTAAAGACAAAACTTACAGTTTTCTGACCTACGTGATGTCTTCGGATCCAAATATCTTTTCCCTAAATGACCCTTAATTGGGCCTTAAAATTTGTCAAAAAGGCATCTACATCCCAAAAACCCACCCGTGTAGCCCACATGGTCCACCCACATGATCTGTAAAGATCTACAAGACCGTGTGTCTCGCACGACCAAGCCACATGAGCTATACAATATCACATGGCCGTGTACTGCACACGGCCACTATGCACAGTTTGCAAAATCCCACACGGCCATGTGAAAACTACCAATTTTGAAGAAGCGTTTGTTTTGCGATTTTTATCGAATTTTAAATGGATTTTTGGGTTGTTTTCACCCATCTGATTGTGTAAACAATCAACCACGCTATCGGAAGCCCACGAAACCTATAATCAACCATTAAAACAAACTAATTACTCATCAATCATCCCAAAAGCCTACTCCAAAATACCTTTTTTTCCATACAAATAGTTTCCAAAGAATGAGTTCAAACACTTAGTCTTCACGCACAATGAACAAAATCAACCCTTACACCATCGGAGGATCTTGATCTACTACTCCTTCACCTAAAAAGAATGAACCAATCACACTAAGTATTAAAAAGATATATTTCTACATAAACTAATTGATAAACTACCAAACAAGGATGAGTAGAAACAAACAATGCCAAAAGAATACCCAAACAACTCACACCAATTTATCTTCCTACAGCCCACACAAATTCCACTCAACCTCCTAACCATAACAACGAAGCCCCTACAAGAAAAAAGTGTCAAAAACTGAAATCAAAAGCACAAAAGAACGAGCAATGGCAACAAGAAAACAAGATGAAAGTGTACAATAACCAAACAAAAAATGAACCAAAAGAAGGAATTTTAAGTGGCAAATTGGCAGCCAAAAGAAAGGAACGTGAAACCCAAAAAGAAGGGTTTAGTGTGGTTATAAAAGAATAAAAATAAGGGATATTTATTTTAATTAAAATCAAATTAAATCTGATAATATCTTAATCCCCATCCAAAACCCCACATTTTGAAACTTTTAAAATTTAAACTAAACTCTAGTTCTCAACAAGCCTCACATAAAAGAAAACTATTCTACAATTCGCACCCAACAAGACTCAAACATAGGACCCAAAGCGAACGCCCAAGGCACTTAACCACCAAACTAAGACAACTTATCTAACAACCAAACACATTCAAAAATCTAAAAATATTTGGGGCATTACAACCTTGGTTAATTTTTTTAATTAAACATATTAATATTCTAACCTTGATTATGAAAGTTTAGTGGTTCTATTATCATTCTCCAGTAACTTCTATTTAAAATTGGTCAAATATTCACTAGCTTGAGACCATTGACACAAAGCTTATTTTCAATAATGGTGGAAGAATTTATACCTATAAAACCAATAGCTTCAATAAGTCCTTTGGAGTTATCACCAAATGTAACATTTCTTCCACTTTTTGACATTAGCTTCATGAAATGGCGTTTTCCTCTGGTCATTCCTTAAAGCATCCACTATCAAGGTGCCAAGAATTCTTCTTTAAGTTGCTAGGCTGGAAGCAATGCTCTCCCTCCTACAAACACAAAATTAAACTTTGGATTTTTGTACCCAAATTTTCTTGTGTCCATTAGCATTAGTTTTTACAATCTTTTTCCCTTTAAGAATCTATTTCTTCAAAGCATATTTATTTTGATATGTGTTTAATTCTTTTAAAAGTCACACACTCCTAGTGAATTTGCTTCTAAATATGAGTTTTCTTAAAGGACAAACTTGCCTATAATATCCCTTTTTGTGACAATGAGTGCATGAAAGTAAGGCATCATATATATAGTTTGGTTTCTCAAAAAAAATTTCCTTATTTTTGTGAATTTATAAATCCCAAACCATTATTGCCAAAGAAAGCTCTTTAAGACTCAAGCATGTCATTGAATTTTTGTTCCCGATATGGAACAGGCAAAAAGAATCATACAAGTTCTTATTCTTTATGTTCAAATAGTCAATTTGAACTTGTATTCCATTCAATTTCTTTTCTATCTTTTCCTTGGCTATGGTTAGAGATTCATTTTTCTCTTTTAACTTTAAAATCATTTTATTTTATTTGGAGTTTATAATCTCAAACTCCATAGCAAAGCTCATCAAAGGCATCTTGTAATTCATCAAAAGTTTATTCATTTAAAACACTAGGATTAGAGATTACCTTTGGCTCATCAATAGCCATGAGACATAGATTGGCAACTTTATGTTCTTCGTCACTATCGGCAGAGTCGTTATCACTCCAAGTTGTCATCATGGCTTTCTTCTTTTATTTTAATATCCTCCTCTTCTTTCATTAAGGACATTCAAATTTGATATAACCCAGATTTTTGCACTCATAGCATATAATAGGGTCATTTTCCTTCTTACTTGATTCACCTTTGATGATGTCTCTCCATAGAAATCTTTTGGCTTTATTGAATTTCATAAATTTCTTGAACTTTCTTGCAAACATCACCATTTCCTCATCCTCATCATCATTACTAGATTCGTCATTTTTCTCATGAGTTGTATTCCACTTTCTTTTGAGCTTTCTTGGTCTCTTGTGCATTGTGATTGATCTTCATTATGTCAACAAGGACCCAATGAGCTCATCAAGTGAAAGGATGTTAAGATCCTTTGACTCCTCTATAGCCATCACTTTAGCTCTCCAGGATTTTGGGAGGCTATTTAACACCTTCCTCACCATATCCTTTTTGGCATAGGTCTTCCCAAGAGCCTTGAGACCATTAATGATATCGATAAAGTGGTCAAACATCTTCTTGATTCCTTCATTAGGTGTTTCCTTGAAGAGTTCATAATCAAGGGTAAGGAAGCTAATCTTGAACTCCTTGACTCTACTTATACCCTCATGATCGATTTCAAGCTTGTCTCACATCTCTTTGGCATTATCACACAAAGAGACTCTATTGTATTCTTTGGGACCAAAGACAAAATAAAGCGTGCATAGCTTTGGCATTTAGTTGCACCGTCTTGATATCAACATCATCCCATTCATTTTCCTCCTTGGTGACAATGACACCATCAAATTTTTTCTTTGAAATGGATGTCCCATTTGTAATCACCCTCCATACTTCAAAATCATTTGCTTGGATGAATAGTTTCATTATTGTCCTCCAATATGAGTAGTTGGTGCCATTAAATAGAGGAGGCCTTGTAGTGGAATGACCTTCTCCCAACATAGTAGAATTTTGTTCCAACTCCATGAGATAAACTTCTTGGTTTCTTGCTTTCCATATTGAGCTTCTTGAGGATTTTCTTCTTGGTTGTTATACCCTCTTCATTGATCAATCTCTGATACCAATTGTTAAACTTGATAATCACCAAGATGATGGTGAATAGGTGTTTTAAAAATCTAAGAAAATATGCTAAACAATGGAGGCTCCAGAATTTATAGTAGTTCAACCCCAATTGCCTACCTCCACTACCTTAGCTTACCACAGCTAAAGATTTCCCAAATTTTCTAGATTTGAACCTTTCAAGGATAAGGATTAACCTTTACAAAACACTATCTTTTCAATAGGCAAGATAAAGTCACTTCCCTTAAGGTTTTCTCAAACACTTACAAAGATGAGAAATAAAAGCAAGGATTAAAGACACCTCTCAAATGAAGATATTATAATAATAAAGACTCAATGACAATACAACACTTGAAAAGAATAAAAGAGATAAAAGCCCAAGTGTGTGTATGAAGAACAAAGAGAATATCAATGAAAAGATTGGATTTTTGTACAATCGACTTTATAAACTTGTTTCTTATCTTCAATATGGAGCTATTGACTTGTATTTTTGTCTTTTAACAACCTTGGGGATGTTTGGGGATGTTGGGAGTAAATTAGATTCGTTGCAACATTAAATTCATGCATTAATTTGCATATGACTTGCATCAATAAAAGTGGACCTGTGTTGGTAAAAAGTCTTAAAAAATGTGACCGTTGGAGCCTAATGTTCTAGTAGAAGACCACTTGTATCGGTAGAAATCTGAGGGTTTCAAGGGTTCAAACTTGAATCGACAAAAGGTGTAGGGGAACCCAAAAATGCTCACTGACTAACTTGTATTAGTAGAAGACCCCCAAGTATCGGTAGAAGTCTAGAGGAATTCTTAGGGTGCTCTCTGACTTAATTCTATCGATACAAGTATCCACTTGTATGAGTAGAAATGTCCCAATAAGGTAAAATTGGTCTTGAATAGATATTTTTCAAAGACATTTTACAATTATAATTTCTAAACAGTTAACTAAGTGAGAATTTAAAGTTTGACTTTATTAAATCAAAACATTTGAAAGACTAGAACTACCAAGAGGGTACGTAACTGGTGGGGGTACAGCAAATGTCTTTTTATGGATAATTTTCTTACCTCGACTTCAGCTAATTGGACCTTATTTTGAGATTTTTTTTTATTTTGAATATATTATATAAAATAATATTTAAAGAAATAGTTCAAATTTTAAATTATTTAATAAAATAGATTAAATTAGTGGTAACAAATAAAAAGCGTTTTTTTTTTCTTATCATTTATCTATTTTTGTTAAATAATTATATTGTACCATCCTGTAAAATACAATATAAGTTTAAGGAAATACGCCTTAAGTTAAAGTAAAACTCAAAGCCTAAGCTTTATAAATTAATTTAATTAGCAAGAAACATGCAAATAACAAATTACCATCAATTCAACAAATATCGTATTTATCGTTTTTCAGAAGACAAAATTAATATAAGATTAAAAACTATACTATATATATCTATTGAGTTTAATCATATGATATATTTCATAAATTAATTCAATAAATTTATTGAAATTATAAGAGTGAGGGGAAAGAGACGCTTGCAGTGTTAAGATGAAAATGAAAGGGTATTGAAACCCTAAATATTTTTTTATTGGAATTATAAAGGTTTGAATTAAAAGTTATCGGGGTTATTTTCGATTTAATCCCTTCAATATTTTGATCCCATGCCATGAATCCCTGAAACCATTTTTGTTTAATTTAACCTTGAGCCTAGTTTAAGTTTTATAATTAAGTCCAAAGCCCAGCTTTCAGTTTATTCAATTTGATCTTAGTGGTTTGTTTAAAGTTTTTTACATTATAACTTCTAATTTATTCGGTAGAGGTCTTTCCATGAGGTTTATTATTATTATTATTATTATTATTATTTGTATTAATTTACGTTTGATCTTGATGAACACATGTTCTTTGACCATTATCTTGTTTTAGTTATTTATTTTATTTACATTGCTGAAATTTTAGATATAAAGTTTGTAGAAAGTATTACAAATGTCTAAATGAGATATCAAGATTGTTTCTTTTTTTACAAAGGGTACGAGAGTGGTTCTCAAGATTGGATGGCAATGCCATATTTTCAAATATATGAAATGAATATTGTTTTCAATAAAATGATTTAATATAAAAACTAGTTATTTTTTAGGGTAAATTATTCCGTTAATCACTATAAATAGTGATTGTTCTTGTTTTGGTCGCTCCAAGATTTTTTTTTGTTTGTTAATTTGGTCATTCTAAAAAGAAACTAATTGTGCAATACTATTTTGGGGTGACAATAGGAACAATCCCTATTTAAAGTGACCAATGGATAGTTTACCCTAATTTTAGAGTGACTAATGTAAAAGTGTATAGTCAACATTTCATTACCATTTAACGTGTAGTGACTAATTTAATCAATTTTTTTAAAGGTTAATTTAACAACAAAAAAATTTGAAGCGATGGAAATAAGAATATCCCTACTTAAAATGGTTAGCGGATAATTTATCCCACTTTTTATATTATGATCATATTCAGTATATTATCAACAACAATAAAATCAAAGCAAGAGAAATCAAGCATGGAAAAGTTAAATCAGACATAAAAATAAAAGAATGGATGTTGATTCCCTTGGTGCATGTATTTTAAATCAGTGGGTATACTCTAAAACATACTAATGGGTATATGTATTTTAAAAGTTTTCACCCTGATTGATGTACCATCCTCTAATTGTTGGCATTTAAAATTGCAAGTAGAATTGTCTCTTATTGACATGTAGTCTCAAATTTTTTATCCTCAGTTTGGAAGTTTATTTTATAGTTTTAAAATATTAAAATATAAAAATAAATACTTTTAGGTTAACATCTATATATCCTGATTTAAAATTATTTTTTATATAAAGACTGACTTTCTCATATCTTTATCATTTCTAATGTGAAAGATATTATGTATTTAAATGCATCAAATTCGTCAAAAATAATATGTTTATATATAAAGACTAAATATTTAAAATTGTTGTCTGGGTCAATTAGATTCGCACATTTATGCAGTTGTCATAAGTGAACAAAACTTGATTCAATTCGAAAAATTTAAATTTTTTTTTGAGTTTTTAGTTAATTGAATCAGGTTATTTGAATTAATCGAGTAACCTCAAATAAGTAATACGAGTTTCAAGTTTGAATCGAGTTGAATTTTATAATTCGAATAACTCGAATAATTTGAATAACAAATTGGTGTAAATACCTTTTTGATCCCTGTCAAGTTTGAAAATGAGCAAATTAGTCTCTCTCTCTCAACAAAAATTACAAAAAAAAATTAAAATAATTTTTAAATTTCAAAATATTTATAAAAATTCTAAAATTTTCAAAAAAAAATTCCAAAAATATATAAAAAGTTAAAAAATTAAAAATTTTCTAGAATAATAATTTTGGGGACCTAAGTTAATTAATGATTCAAGTTTATCATACTAAAGTATTTTTTTCATTATTTTACTTTGAAAAAGTTTTCAAATATATATGGTTTCAAATTTATGTGCTCTAACATGAAATTAGTTATGCTATAACAAGATTTTAATTTAACATGTTCAATTTTTTAGTTTCACTTGATTCAACTCCACTCGAAAAAAAGTTCAAATCGAGTTAGGATAATAAAATAGGACTCGTCAACTCTATTAAATCGCAATCTTTTCACTCAATTCGACTCGATTCAATCAAACACTCACCCCCTACCCACGACATGTAACTATCTATGCAAAATTCAAAAGGGAGGATTTAAATATAATAAAAGTAAAAATAATTGAAATTAAAATAACAATAAAAATAAGCAGAAACGAAAATTAATTAAATAAACCGATATGTCGAATTTCCAGCTTCAGGCTTGATTTTGCTCCAGTCTCAAACCGGTCCTTGATAACAAATCTTCTCCTTCAACCGATAAATTAGTTATAGTGGTCGAGAACGCCTCAAACCACCAATCTTTTCTTGTGTAAATTAACAGGAACACCCAATAACTATCACTTACTGAACAAACAACCATGAAACACACGTCCACAATTTAACTCTTCGATAGGCTTGCGAACTAGAAGGGCCCAACTTGATCCAACAGCTTCAACCGCACTAATCGCTTAGATCTGATTGCTATTTCCCTTGACAGAATCCAGTTAACTTCTTACTTGGACGCGTCAATGTGTTATTTAATAGACTGAATACGACAGACAATTGACTCAGTACTTTCAATAGTACACTAATTAACGCCGAATCAATTAATAGTACGCTTATCAGCGCCGAATCAATTAACTTTATTTGACTTTGTGTCATTATAACTTTATGAAATGACGGTGTCTATCTCATAAATTAAAGAAATAAAAAATACGTGATTGAATGCAAATTCAAATCTCACAGCTCTATACTGGATTATTTACCGGCCTAAAGCTAGATGGAAACTCATTAAATTGGACATGTTAATTAAAATAAAATATAAAAGGAAAGGAAAAGTAGGATGTGTGATGGCGCAAAAGAGAAAAGAAACTGAGAATTGAAGCAGGGAAAGAAAAATCAAATGAATTGAAATCAAAGCAAAGCCAAAAATCACCAGTGGCGTGCGCTGTCCTACTCCTATTCCTGCCCAAAATTAAAAATAAAACTTAACTCTACTCCCACTTTTTAATCTAATCTCATTAGTATTAGGAAATTAAAATATTATCCTAATTAAGAAATTTAAAAGTAACATTTTTAGAAATAAATCTTCAAAATAAACTTCTTAAAATTCTACAGATCAGCCTAATTTTCAACTTTTTTTTATTTTTTCGACTTTACTTGTGTACCTAATCAAAACTCAAATAATAAATCCAAAATCAGTAACATCTCATCCAAGAATTAATCAAAATTAAGTACAATAAATATGTAAACCGGGTTTATTATCATATTAAAAGTCACAAACTCCAAATTGTTGTAACAACAACAATATCAAAACGTCAATGTTTTTGTAATTCGATTAGTGGTTGAACTGGTTCAATTACCGATTTTTGCTCTAATTAGTTCGACTGCTCTGATCGATTAGTTTAGTTTAATTAAATAAATTCAAAAAAATTCAAAAAAATAAAAATTTATTAAAAATAATTTAATCAACTAATTTGTATTATTTCACAAATCAATCGGTTCAACATCTTTTTCTAAATCGATAACTGTTGGAAAAATTGCTTTTATGGAAACTTTGAGGCATATTCTCAATAGGTAAAGGTAGAGAGTTGAATCATAAAATTTTGGTTTCATATTCTACTCCATGAGAACTTTACAACGGCATATCATATGCTCAAAATTGTTGTTGAGTGATGAATGAGAAATTGATGCTCAAAGTAAGCTACATGGAAATATTGTTGAGGAAAAGTAAAGGCTTAGACCCCACATTGGTTAAAACCAAAGTGTGAGATGTGTTTATATATGTGAACCCTATTGAAGAGCAATTGAATGACTAAGCTTGTAATCTTGCCTCACATAAAGAGGGTGCAGGTCCAAACCCGATAGGGTTGGAGCGCACCCGCACGACGTGGGCGATGCGAAATGTTCGAACTGGGTAGGCCAACGGATATTTTAGCCCAACACGAATTTATTTTCCTCAGCAGACATAATCTGCTTATATAAGGATACTTATCTTATTGATTTGATTCCAATAAATTTGATTAAAATTTTTAATCAAATTGATTTAATGACAGATTTTGTGGATATTTTTTCCAAAATTTCAACATTTTCCATGCCTATAAAAGACCATGATTTCTAAAGGGTTTTACACACACACAAAAAAAAAAACTCTTTGATATTTTTCTCTTACCGAAACTCTGTTGCTCTCAAAACTCTTCCTTTTCCTCTTCCTATTTTCAAACATTCCGGTGATAGAAAAATGCTTTGTTTGTTCGTTGATCGTTGTAGAGGTGCTTTTACTTTGATCACTACTGTTGTTGTATCATGGGAAACATTTGACCAACGTTACTGTTGACACCATTTTTTTTGTGAAAACGGGGTCGACTTGGATTTTTTAAAAATGAAAATAAAAATGGGAGTCGCCACCAATCCTTTTTGATAATGCGTGATCGGGTCACCTTGAAAAGTGGTTGTTTTTAATAAACAATTTGATTTTATTAAAACAACGATTTTGGTCCACGAAATTCAGAAAAAACGGGTTCGAGAGTCGGTTCCGTACAAGGAAGGATTTGCACCCTCATAACGCCCAAAATTGGTACCTAGTTGATTAATTAATGTCTTAGTGCCAAAGATTGAAAACTTTAAAGAGATTTAAAATACGATCCTTTATTGAAATGTTGAAAATCAAATTACCCGCTAAGACCCTCTCATTTCAGAGAGAGAAAACGTCACACCCAATGAGTTAGGGCATGATATTTCACCTCCTCAAAAATGAACTTGTCCAAAAAACTCGTGCAATAAAATTTAAAAGGATATTCAATTGTTTAAGTCAGATGAAAAAATCGTGGCCCAATACGTTAGGGCACAATTTCTCAAAATTCTAAACATTGAATATTATCTTTATTTTTTTTTTAAATTCTCATCTCAAGAAAACGTGTCATATCCAATGCGTTAGGACACAATGTATTGAATTCCTGATAATGAGCTTTTTATTTATGTTTTTTTATTAAAGAGAATTCTCGATTAATTAGATTCAACGAAGAAAATTGGAACCCAATACGTTAGGGATCAATCCTCTCGAAGATCCCAAATACCAAGTATTCCTTTATTTTCAAAATTTCTTTTTTACGAATTTGGGTAAAAATGGATGTAATGGAATAACAATGATGATAATGTAAGAAAAATAATACGAGCAAAAACAAAAAAGATAAATAAAAAGAAGACAAATTATATATAAATATAATCAATAACGTATACACAATAACAAGTAATAAACAAATAAAACTAAAGCATAAAAAATAATAACAACGGACATGTAAATAAATAAATAAACGAAGAAAATGAATAAAATTATGAAAATATAAAAGATATATATATGTGTATAAAATTATGGAAATATGAAAATATGTATATGTACACATATTTTAAAACTATTATACATGAAAATATATGTAAGCATATATGTACATACATATACACGCATATAACAATCATGAACTATAAAAAGGTATGTAGGTATATATATGAATCATAAAATACAGAGAGTATATACAAAATATATATTTTAAAAGTATGAAGAATATGTAAGTATATATATATTTATGAAAATGGAATATATATAGACATGTATATAGATATGTATAAAAATTATAAAATATAAAAATATATATAGGTACATATATGTATATACAGATAAATTATAAAAATATGCACATGTATATATATATTATAAAAACACATGTATATATATATTATAATAACACATGTATGTGTATATATACAACGAAGATTTCAAATTTAAAAATATAAATGAGCAAATAATTACAACAATAATTAATAATAACAGTAATAATATCAAATTTATTAAGAAAACAAACAAAATAACAAAAGGATTAAATTAAACTTAAAAATGAAATTCGGGGGGTTTAAAACTGCAAATAAATACAAAAGGTGGCTCGGGACTGGAAAAGGGCGTGCTTGAAGGACGAGGGACGTATTGGGTAATATCCCCAGCCCTAATGCATATCGTTTCAGCATGAACTAAGATGGAACACGCAAAAACTTGAGAGGCCAAATTAAAAAAAAGGAAAAGGACGAGATTGCAAAAAAATCCAAAAGCGGATGGATCAAACAGGAAAATAACCCTTCATGTATGAAAACACGCGGACCTTCATCGGGTCGGGTTGGTTTCGGGTCAGTTAGCCCTAAATGGTGTCATTTTGGGCATTCTGGGGCTAGGCGAAAACGACGTCGTTTCATGCCCCTATATAATCCAAAAATTTTGCAAAAATTTCATTTCTTCCTTCTTTCACAAAAAAAAACTTCAGAACACTCTCCCAACTCCACTCTTCTCCCCAAAAACCGGCCAGAGATCTAGCCGTTGGCCACAGTGCCGACCTCCAGCGATGGCACCGCCGTATGCGGTGGCCGACAAAGGCTAAAAACTTTCGATTCAACCCTTTTAAGCCCCTAAACCCAAATCCGAACTAAAAATCTCCAAAATATTAACGAAAGGGCCCCAAAAGTTCAAGAAACCTTTCGGTTTCCGGTCACCTATCCTTGGAGGCGACTTCCTCGGCCATCCACAGCGTCGAAGACCCGAATCTAGGTCAGCTCCTTCTCTTTTTCTTTTTATTTTATTTTCGTATGTAAAAAAATAAATAAAATAAAATAAAAGTAGACTACAAAAAGAAGCAAAAACTAAAATGACAACAGATATAAACCTTTGGGATTTTTCGATTGATTTTTTGTTCTCTTAGTATTTGATTGTCCGTGTGTAAAAATTATATGGTTAATGCAGCCTTTTATAGCCGATTTACATGCTGTTTGTGTCTGTTTTTGCTTTTGCTTCCGTATCTGTCTCCTTTGTACCCCGCTTGCAGATTTTAGCAAGGTCAATGGGCATTGGAGGGATAACCTTGGCCATTTTGGTGTAAAACCGCTGTTGTCTGTCATGCTTCGGACGACGATTGCGCTGCAAAGGCACGAAGGGGAAGTGCGGCACACATGGAGCACTAGGGCAGTTAGGTTGTGGGCTGAATTGGGTTAAGGTTTTGTTATCTTGGGCCGTACTAGGCCTGGCATGCAATTGGTGTTTGTTATTTGAGTTTCAAGCCGAGTATCTAGACTTTTTTTTATCTGTTTTGGGTCTTTAGACCCAGGTCAAAATTGACCCGTTACCTGCACGACGTGGGCGACGCGAAATGTTCGAACCGGGTAGGCCAACGGATATTTTAGCCCAACACGAATTTATTTTCCTTAGCAAACATAATCTGCTTATATAAGGATACTTATCTTATTGATTTGATTCCAAAAAATTTGATTAAAATTTTTAATCAAATTGATTTAATGACGGATTTTGTGGATATTTTTTCCAAAATTTCAACATTTTCCATGCCTATAAAAGACCATGATTTCTAAAGGGTTTTACACACACACACACACACACAAATACTCTTTGATATTTTACTCTTACCGAAACTCTGTTGCTCTCAAAACTCTTCCTTTTCCTCTTCCTATTTTCAAACATTTCGGTGATAGAAAAATGCTTTGTTCGTTCGTTGATCGTTGTAGAGGTGCTTTTACTTTGATCACTACTGTTGTTGTATCATGGGAAACATTCGACCAACGTTACTCCAAGTACCGTAGGAGTGGCCGAATCCGTCTTAAGGAAACTGTGTTTCACAGGCCTCAACATTTCGTAAAATCCCTATTCTTTCTTCTTTATTTCAACTTTGTATTACGGTTTTATTTGATTTTCGTATTTGATAAATTAATTATAAATCATTCTATTTATATTTTATTTCATATGTGTTTATTCATATGTAATTATTTTGTTCGCTAACATGTTTTGTCTAACAATCTTAAGATGGATTTGATTATTTTTTCAATTTTCCAATCCGAGACAAATGAGTCACCAAGTCGAAGAAAAAAAAGTTTAGAAAATAAATTTTCTTTTAAAAATTAAATAAATCTATTTTGGGATTTTTCTCGCCGTTCAACAGATTTTTTTTTTCCTCTATTTTTGTTTTATCATAAAATCTGTTTCGGGATTTTTCCCGTCGCTTAACAGATTTTATTCGATTTTGTTTCCAAAATTAAAAGTAAATAAAATCCGTTTCGAGATTTATTCTCGTTGTTCAACGGATTTTATTCCATTATTTTGATTTTATTTTCAAACGGGAAATTAAAGGTAAATAAAATCCGTTTCGGGATTTATTCCCACCGTTCAACGGATTTTATTATATTATTTTGTTTCTATTTCCAAATGAGAAATTAAAGGTAAATAAAATCCGTTTCGGGATTGATTCCCGCCATTTAACAATTTTATTCCATATTTTGTTTTATTTCTAAAAACGAGTAAAATAAAATTAGTTTTAGGATTGATTCCCACCGTTCAACGGATTTATTACATTTTGATTTTGTTGCCAAAAATTAGAAATTAAATTAAATTAAATCTGTTTCGGGATTTATTCCTACCGTTTATAATGATTTTTTTGATTTGATATTTTTCCAAAAACGAGAAATTAAATTAAATAAAATCTATTTCGGTATTTCTTCCCGTCGTTTAACAAGATTCTATTTTATTTTATTTTATTTTATTTCCTAATATGAATTGAATTAAATAAAATCTGTTTCAGGATTTATTCCTGCCGTTTAACAAGATTTTATTTGATTTTATTTTGTTTCCTAATTTGGATTGAATTAAATAAAATCTATTTCGAGATTTATTCCCTCCATTTAATAAGATTTTATTTTATTTTATTTTATTTTCTAATTTGAATTGAATTAAACAAAATATGTTTTGGGATTTATTCCCGCCGTTTAACAATATTTTATTCGATATTGGTTTGTTTCCAAACAAATGCGTAATCAAATAATTCTGTTTCAGGACTTATTCCCGCCGTTTAACAGATTTTAATTTTATTTAATGATATAATTTTTTTCGGGATTTAATTCTGTCGTTTAACAAAATTGTTTTTTGATTTCGTTTCAAAATTTTTATTCTTCTGTTTAACAATTCAAAGGGAAATTTTTCTGCTTATGGTGGCCTTAATTGTGGCTTTAAAATGAATTAAAAGAAATTTATCAACGGTGAATTAAAAAGACAATATGAGAATGCATGTCTAGGATTGGTTCTTTGAAAGGCTTGGTATTTAACCGTGCCAAGAGCACCACCTCTCTTTTAGGGTTACCTACCTGGTGCATTATTTTATTGTATTTTTTATTAGATCGTATAAACTTTTGTTTCGGGTTATATTAGATTCCTGTCGTCTAACAAAAGTTGATAAGTTTTCTAATTCTGGTTTTGTTTCTTAACAGAATAAATGGAGACTCCCACCAATTCAATCAATTCGCAATCTAAAGCTTTGGTTCAAACACAAACTTCGATCCAAAACTCATTATTGCCAGTGGCGACTGCTGTAAGCCACAACGAGAAATGTAACAGCCCAATTTCGACCCTAATCGGACATAGCGGTTTCAGGACCACAAATCTGAGTTGAAAAATATTTTAATATTATTTTGTGTGTTTATTATGTGTGAAATTGATTGTGTGAAATTTTTGTGTTTAAATTTTATCATTTAGATGACCGAGTAAAGAAAATAACTTAATTGTGTAAAATAAAAATTTAGGGGTCAAATCTAAAAGCACCCAATTGTTGTTGTCTTTTAAAAATGGGGGTTTTAAATGGCAATTAAGTCATTTAGATGATAGTGGGTGGCAATGGTCAATATTGCCCTTATATTATATGTTTTATAATTTATTTATTTAAGGTTAAATTAGCAAACTAAAATTTATGATAATATATGTTATATTAAAACATAAAAAAATGGCCATTTTTTATCTTTCTTGGCTGAATATAGCAAAGAAAGAAATCATCCATGCTTGTTAAGGTTTTGGCATAAAACTAGCTTGATTAAAGGTATGTTTTACTTCGATTTTTGATAATTTTTACGTTTTTGAGATCGTTGCTAAGTTATCTTCAAAGCCCATGTCTTAATTTTTGAATTTGATGATGATTTTGTGGTTTTCATTGATGATAGCTTGTGATTTTTGTTGTTTGATGATGAAATATTAAAGATATGTGAAAGATTAGCATGTTTTGTCTTTGAAATTTTGGTGAATTTGAGTAATTGGGCTAAATTGTGAACATAAATTTTTGAGGGACTAAAATGAAAAACAAATTAAATATATGGATTTGTATGGACTAGGGTGATATTCGGCCTAAGCATAGTATGTGTAAATTTTTTGTATTTTGTGTTTTATGCAATAGGGACTAAATTGCAAAAAGTGTAAAATGTCAAGGGTAAAATGGTTATTTTCCCATTATGTGTTTTCGGATTAAATTAAATGATTTATTGAATAAAAGAGTTAATTTTTAATATGTTTAGATCGAGAAACGAAGAAAATGGAATTAGATCGGGGGAAGTCGAAAGTAGTCGAGTAGTCGACTGTGTCCATCGATATCTGAGGTAAGTCGATAAGCATTTGAATTTTGTTTAATTCATGAATATGTAATAGATAGATGATAAATTGTGCTATTGAAAATATTAATATCCTTAGCCGAATTTGAATATTGAAATAGGGAGGTATTTGAGTTCGGTTCAATTTATAAATAATGTCTGTAAGCCCGTCTGAACCTTGGGAATTTCATAGTATTTGCTGATACGTGTTTTCATGTAAGACCATGTCTAGGACGTTGGCATCGACTTGTATTTTCGTGTAAGACCCTGTTTGGGACAGTGGCATCGATTTGTGATTACATGTAAGACCATGTTTGGGACATTGGCGTTGTACGAGCTTTCCGATTATATGTGTATCCTATTTAATTCCGAACGGTTCGAGGGGCAATGTTAAACGCAGACAGATGTAGAAATGAGTTTTATCTGCAGGTACGTATTTGTTAAATGAATATATGGAAATAAGGTGAGTTGGTTATTTGAGATTATATATTATAAGTGATTATAAGTTTTAAAATTTTTCATGTTTATTATTAGATTTAATTCGGCTTTAGTTGATAACTAAGTTGCCAAGGTGAATGTTTTATACACATATATGTTAAGATATGTTCGGGTTAGTAAAATATACATGTGTTCAAAGTGTAATTATGTAATATCTATTACATTTATAAAATAAGTTAATTGCCTTTTATTTTATTAGTTAAATTATTTCTATGTTGTTGACTTACTAAGCTTCGAATAGCTTACTGTGTGTTATTATTTTTTTACTCTGTTTTATAGATTCTTGAAGTTGTTACGAGCTCGGGGATTCTTCAGTAAGCTCATCACACTATCAAATAACTACTGTATTTTATAAGCTGAAATTTTTTTAGGATTTTAGCATGTATAGACTAGCTTTGAAGCTTACTTAATTTGAAAGTATATATGTATTTAAGCCATGCGAATATGGCTTATTTAGCTTGTTTTGTTCGGTTTTGGTTTGAATCATAGGTTATGCATATTTTCATTATGGTTTAGTATTTATAAGTAATATTATATCAATGAATGTTAGGTGTGGCTTGTTTGAATTAGTTATAAGGTGAATATATAACATACTTTATAAATGGAAGTGTACTTGTGGATGTTGGAGATGATTTCCTTTTGTATTATAGATAGAATAAATGAATGTTTAATTGTTTAAGTGTGCATTATTTTAGATTTGTGTTTGGACATGAATATGCAGATGGTATGTTTAATTAGTGGGGTTTGATGGAAATAAAATGCTTAGTTTATATTGTAATGAAATAAAGACCTTTGGAAGTGATTTAAGTATGTGCAATTATATGTATGCAAATTTGAATTTAGTATAGATTTAAGATAAGTAAGTACAAGTGATAATTAAAACTTATATACATATAGTTGAACATATGAATTTCTGTTGAATGATTAGTATGTATATTTTTTTTATGCATTCGGGTGATGGATAGATTTGGTTACAATATGGACTAATTACCGAAAACTTATTTATATATTTTTGGTTGATGCTAAATGAAATATATGTGTGAATCGGCATTAGTAATTATAATGTACTCATATTGTGTAATTTGGTGTTGGTATATTATAGATTCGGTTATGGTATAAAAGTATTAAGTTATGTTAGTCTCTTAAATCGTTATTCAGGTTATATGTGTTTGGTTAATTTGTGCATAAATGTTATTCAAGGTTTTGATATGAGTTAATTTGGTATTTGGAAATATGATATTTATTAATGGAGTAAATTTGAACATATTTGTTTCTAAGATGTATGTGATTTTGAATGTTAGATTGATGTTTATATTTTATTAGAGAGCATGTGTTTTGTTATAAAAAGAAAAAGAATGGTCTATAATAATAGACATGATTTCTATGTACTAGCATAATGCAATTATATCATAGAATGAATGGGGTATATATATTTATTTATAACCGAAAATGTCAAGTCTAATTAGTTATGGTATTGAAATGTGGTAATTTAGAAATGGATGATATGCAAGTTTAAATGTATATTATTTATAACATTGATTGCTAGGTCCCATAGTAGATTTCGTTTAAGTTGAAATAAAGGAGAAATTTATTTAGGTATAATATTAAGCATAAGGATTCATGGAAAATATATTTATTCTTTGATTATCTTAGTAGTTTATTATATTACTATGATAACATATGTGATTTAATATGGTATAAATTGTATTCGAATTTTATATATTATTGTTAATGCCGCATATATATATAAGAACAAATAAATTTTAGTTAATGTAATATGGTTAATGTGTGTGGTATTGTGCATATTTAGAAATTTTATAAAAAAAAACTTGAAAATAGACGTTATGTTTGGTAATGCCTCGTAACCCCAATTCAGCGACGGACACGAGTTAAGGGTGTTACATTTGATTGGTATCAGAGCTACGGTTTAGTCGATTCTAGGACTAACGTAGCGCGTGTAAGTCTAGCTATACATGCCATATTTTATACTGCGATAGTGTGATGACTTTTGACATCTGAAAATGTGTTTTCGTATAGTAATGGATCCCGATCGAGCCGTAGCCGATAATGTCGAAAGTATAGCGCTTGCTCCCATGTAAGGGACAGAGCCGATAGATTCTAGAGCGACCTTAAGCAACCAGGAGGGAGAGGCTAAATAAGTCTTTTACCAAATGTTGAACAACTAGTTTACTCAATATATCCGGACTAATCTGGCTGCACAACAACCTCAACCCCCGACTAATCCATCTTCGATACCTGTTATACCTTAAGTGAGTGATCCCTTGAGATTATTTAAGCCTCCTGTTGATAAAATCAGAAAACACGGGGCTGAAGAGTTCAGAGCTACTAATGATGGTGATGCTGAGCGAGCTGAATTTTGGCTCGATAATACTATTCGAGTGTTTGATGAATTATCCTGCACCCTTGATGAGTGCTTAAAGTGTGACATATCTTTGCTTCGAGACACTGCATATCGCTGGTGGAATACATTGGTATCGGTGGTTCCGAAGAACAAGTGACATGGGAATTCTTTTAGACTGAGTTTCATAAGAAATACATCAACCAGAGATTCATCGATCAGAAACACAAAGAATTTCTTGAATTGAAACAGGGTAGGATAATAGTGACAGAGTATGAGCAGAAATTTGTGAGACTCAGTCGGTATGCCCGAGAGTGTGTTTGGACTGAAGCTATTATGTGTAAAAGATTTGAAGATGGGCTGAACGAAGATATTAAACTGTTAGTTGGCATACTTGAGATAAAAGAGTTTGTGGTACTTGTTGAGCGAGCTTGCAAAGCCGAAGAGCTTGGGAAAGAGAAGGGAAAAACTGACTTTAAAGCTAGAGATTTCCGTAAAAGATCATTCAGTAAGTCATTCCAGTCGACCTTAAAGAAGTTTAAAGATGATACTAGCCATTCAAAGGCTACCGCGGCGTATTCACGACGGGATAGAGATAGACCACCTATGAGTTCGAGAGCTACTTCAATAGCGACTGTGGGTAATGTCAGATCAAACCAACCTGAGTGTGAACATTATGGTGAACGACATCCCGAAAGTTGTAGATTTCTTGATAGAGCCTGCTTTAAATGCGGATCGAAGGATCATTATATTCGTGAGTGCCCAAAGCTGGCGAATCAAAATTCGGAACAAAAAAAAGAGATCGGGTAACACTGCAGCTAGAGGTAAACCCCCCAGAAACACGGGTAACATAAGTGGCATTCAGAGAGGTACTAAAGATACAGCTATTAGATCTGAGGCTCGCGTACCTACCAGAGCCTATACCATACGCGCACGAGAGGAGGCCTCATCCCCAGATGTTATTACTGGTACTTTCACTCTCTATGATACTAATGTTATTGCATTGATTGATCCTGGTTTGACTCATTCATATGTGTTTGAGACTTTAGTATCTAGTAAGATTTTGCCTGTTGAGTCTACTGAGTTTGTGATTAGACTATCAAACCCCCTGGGCCGGTGTGTTTTGGTTGACAAAGTGTGTAAGAATTGTCCGTTGATGATTTAAGATTTGTGTTTTCCGACTGATTTGATGTTTTTGTAATTTGACGAGTTCGATATAATTCTAGGTATGGACTGGTTGACTTTACACGATGCTATGGTTAACTGCAAAATAAAGACTATTGATTTAATATGCCAGAATGACGAGATTATTTGGCTTGAATCTAATGATCTGAATGGTTTATCGGTAGTGATATCCTCGTTGGCTTAGAAGTATGTAAGAAAAGGTTGTGAAGCTTACTTTGCATATGTTCTTGATAGTAAAGTGACTAAAAAGAAGATTGAATTCGTACCAGTTGTGTGTGAGTATTCGGATGTGTTTCCCAAAGAATTGTCGGGTTTGCCACCTATTCAAGAGGTAGAGTTTGGTATTGAGTTAGTACTGGGACGACTTCGATTTCGATAGATCCGTACCGTATGACACCAACTGAATTAAAAGAGTTGAAAGCACAGTTGCAAGAGTTGACAAATAAAGGTTTCGCACGACCGGGTTTCTCTCCCTAGGGTGGTGCGCCAGTTCTATTTGTGAAAAAGAAAGATGGAACGATGAGAATATGCATTGATTACCGGTAGCTCAATAAGATACTATAAACAATAAATATCTATTGCCACATATTGACGACTTGTTCGATCAGTTAAAAAGGGCTTCAATATTTTCGAAGATAGATTTGAGATCAGGTTACTATCAGTTGTGAGTTAAAGACTCTGATGTGCCTAAGACAGCTTTCCAAATGAGGTGCGAACATTACGAGTTCTTGGTGATGCCTTTCAGACTTACTAATGCACCTACTGTTTTCATGAATTTGATGAATCAGATCTTTAGACAGTATCTGGATCGGTTTGTGGTAGTATTCATAGACGATATTCTGATCTACTCTCGTGATAAAACTGAGCATGCCGAACATCTGAGACTTGTGTTACAAACTTTGAGAGATAACCAGTTGTATGCAAAGTTCAATAAATGTGAGTTCTGGTTACGTGAAGTCAGTTTTCTGGGTCATGTTGTATCAGCATCGGGTATTCTGGTTAATCCGAGTAAAATTTCAGCTATACTTGATTGGAAACCTCCGAGAAATGTCTCTGAAGTTTGAAGCTTTCTAGGGCTCGCTGGTTACTATAGACGATTTGTGAAAGGATTCTCTATGATTGCAACCCCGATGACAAAGTTATTATAGAAAGATGTTAATTTCGAGTGGTCAGAAAAGTGTCAGAAAAGCTTTGATCAGTTGAAAGCCCTTTTGACTGAAGCTCCAGTACTAGTTCAGCTAGAGATAGGTAAAGAATTTGTTATTTTTAGCGATGCATATTTGAACGGTTTGGGCTGTGTTTTGATGCAGGAAGGCAAAGTTGTAGCTTATGCCTCGAGACAGTTAAAGCCACATGAAAAGAACTATCCGACGGATGATCTAGAATTGGCCGCTATTGTGTTTGCTTTGAAAATATGGCGCGACTATTTATTTGGTGAAAAATGTCATGTTTATTCTGATCACAAAAGCCTGAAATATTTGATGACTCAAAAGGATCTGAATTTGAGATAGCGACGGTGGTTAGAGTTGCTAAAAGATTACGAGCTTGTGATTGATTATCATCCGGGAAAGGCTAATGTTGTTACTGATGCCCTAAGTCGAAAATCACTGTTTGCTTTGCATGCAATAATTCGCATATAGCTATGTTTGATGATGGTGCGATAGTAGCTGTGTTAAAAGCAAAACCATTATTTGTTCAATAGATTATGAAGCTCAGAAAGTCGATGATGGTTTAATTGCAAAACGGCCTCAGTGTGGCTTGAATGTTGATTCAGAGTTTCTAGTTGATGCTGAAGATTGTTTGAGATTCAGAAACTGATTATGTGTTCCCAAAAATTTAGAGTTAATTCAGATGTTATTGAATGAAGCTCATAATAGTCGATTATCTATTCATCCGAGTAGCACGAAAATGTATAACGATCTGAAACAGCACTATTGGTGGCACGGTATGAAACGAGACATTTCTGACTTTGTTTAGAAATGTTTAATATGTCAGCAAGTAAAAGCCGAACATCAGGTACCTTCTAGATTGCTTCAACCGATCATGATACCTGAATGGAAATGAGACCGAGTCACGATGGATTTTGTATCCGGTTTACCGTTGACACCGAGCAAGAAAGATGCAATCTGGGTTATTGTTGATAGCTTGACAAAATCGGCTCACCTTGTTCCAGTTCGTACTGATTATTCACTTGATAAACTTGCTGAATTATATATTTCTCAGATTGTGAGATTGCACGGGGTACCTATTTCTATTATTTCGGATAGATATCTAAGGTTTACATCACGGTTTTGGAAGAAACTGCAAGATGTACTAGGTACTAAACTGCATTTTAGCACTACTTTTCATCCCCAGACAGATGGTTAGTTGGAACAAATCATTCAGATACTTGAGGATATGTTGAGATGTTGCATTCTTGAGTTTAAAGGTACATGGGAACGATACTTGCCTTTGATTGAATTTGCATATAATAGTAGCTTTCAATCTAGTATCAAAATGGAACCTTACGAGGCTTTGTACGGTCGTAAATGTCGTACACCATTGTATTGGACCGAGCTTAGTGAAAATAATATACACAAGGTCAATTTGATTAAAGAAACTGAGCAGAAAGTGAAAATGATTCGGGATAGTCTAAAAACAGCATCGGATCGTCAGAAATCATATGCAGACTTTAAGAGAAAAGATATAGAGTTTTAGATTGGAGATAAAGTCTTTGTAAAAGTCTCACCGTGAAAGAAAATACTCAGATTCGGTCGTAAAGGCAAATTGAGTATGAGATTCATTGGACCGTATGAGATTATAGAGCGTGTCGGACCAGTTGCTTATAGATTGTTGTTGCCACCTAAGCTAGAAAAGATTCATAATGTATTTCATGTTTCGATGCTTCGTAGATACCAATCCGATCCTACACATGTGATTATTCCATCAGAGATTGAGATTAGATCTGATATGTCATATGAAGAATAACCGATTTGCATTTCGGCTCGTGAGGTTAAAGAGTTACGAAATAAGAAAATTCTGTTAGTTAAAGTACTGTGGCATAAACACAGAGTCGAAGAAGAAACTTGGGAACCAGAGGATGGAATGAAAAAACGTTTCTAAACCTATTCATAGGTAAGATTTTCAGGGATGAAAATCCCTATAGGGAGAGAGTTGTAACAGCCCGATTTCGATCCTAATTGAACATGGTGGTTTTGGGACCACAAATCTGAGTTGAAAAAATATTTTAATATTATTTTATGTGTTTATTATGTGTGAATTTGATTGTGTGAAATTTCTGTGTTTAAATTTTATCATTTAAATGACCGATTAAAGAAAATGACTTAATTGCTTAAAATAAAAATTTAGGGGTCAAATCTAAAAGCACCTAATTATTGTTGTCTTTTAAAAATGGGGGTTTTAAATGGAAATTAAGCCATTTAGATGATAGTGGGTGGCAATGGTCAACAGTGCCCTTATATTATATGTTTGATAATTTATTTATATAAGGTTAAATTAGTAAACTAAAATTTATGATAATATATGTTATATTAAAACATAAAAAAAATGGCCATTTTTCATCTTTCTTGGCCGAATATGGGAAAGAAAGAAATCATCCATGCTTGTTAAGGTTTCAGCACAAAACTAGCTTGATTAAAGGTATGTTTTACTTCGGTTTTTAATAATTTTTACGTTTTTGAGATCGTTGCTAAGTTATCTTCAAAGCCCATGTCTTAATTTTTGAATTTTATGATGATTTTGTCTTTTGTCATTGATGATAGCTTGTGATTTTTGTTGTTTGATGATGAAATATTAAAGATATGTGAAAGATTAACATGTTTTGTCTTTGAACTTTTGGTAAATTTGAGTAATTAGGGCTAAATTATGAAAATAAATTTTTAAGGGACTAAAATGCGAAATAAATGAAATATATGGCTTTGTATGGACAAGGGTTATATTCGGCCTACGCATAGTATGTGTAAATTTTGTGTATTTTCTGTTTTATGCAATAGGGACTAAATTGTAAATAGTGTAAAATGTTAGGGGCAAAATGGTTATTTGCCCATTTATGTGTTTTTGGATTAAATTAAATGATTTATTGAATAAAAGAGTTAATTTTTAATATATTTAGATCAAGAAACGAAGAACACGGAATTAGATTGGGGAAGTCGAAAGTAGTCGAGTAGTCGACTGTGTCCGTCGATATCCGAGGTAAGTCGATAAGCATTTGAATTTTGTTTAATTCATGAATATAGAATAGATAGATGATAATTTGTGTTATTGAAAATATTAATATCCTTAGCCGAATTTGAATATTGAAATAGGGAGGTATTTGAGTTCGATTCAATTTATAAATAATATCTGTAAGCCCGTACGAACCCTGGGAATTTCATAGTATTTGCTAATAAGTGTTTTCATGTAAGACCATGTTTGGGACGTTGGCATCGACTTGTATTTTCGTGTAAGACCCTGTCTGGGACAGTGGCATCGATTTGTGATTACATGTAAGACCACGTCTGGGATGTTGGCATTGTACGAGCTTTCCGATTATATGTGTATCCTATTTAATTCCGAACGGTTTGACGGGCAATATTAAATGTAGACGGATGTAAAAATGAGTTTTATCTGCAGGTACGTATTTGTTAAATGAATATATAGAAATAAGGTAAGTTGGTTATTTGAGATTATATATTATAAGTGATTATAAGTTTGAAAATTTTTCATGTTTATTATTAGATTTAATTCGGCTTTAGTTGATAACTAAGTTGCCAAGGTGAATGTTTTATACACATATATGTTAAGATATGTTCGGGTTAGTAAAAGATATATGTGTTCAAAGTGTAATTATGTAATATCTATTACATTTATAAAATAAGTTAATTGCCTTTTATTTTATTAGTTAAATTATTTCTATGTTGTTGACTTACTAAGCTTCGAATAGCTTACTGTGTGTTATTATTTTTTACTCTGTTTTATAGATTCTTGAAGTTGTTACGAGCTCGGGGATTCGTCAGTAAGCTCATCACACTATCAAATAACTACTGTATTTTATAAGCTGAAATTTTTTTAGGATTTTAGCATGTATAGACTAGCTTTGAAGCTTACTTAATTTGAAAGTATATATGTATTTAAGCCATGCGAATATGGCTTATTTAGCTTGTTTTGTTCGGTTTTGGTTTGAATCATAGGTTATGCATATTTTCATTATGGTTTAGTATTTATAAGCAATATTATATCAATGAATGTTAGGTGTGGCTTGTTTGAATTAGTTATAAGGTGAATATATAACATACTTTATAAATGGAAGTGTACTTGCGGATGTTGGAGATGATTTGCTTTTGTATTACAGATAGAATAAATGAATGTTTAAATGTTTAAGTGTGCATTATTTTAGATTTGTGTTTGGACATGAATATGCAGATGGTATGTTTAATTAGTGGGGTTTGATGGAAATAAAATGCTTAGTTTATATAGTAATGAAATAAAGACCTTTGGATGTGATTTAAGTATGAGCAATTATATGTATGCAAATTTAAATTTAGTATAGATTTAAGATAGGTAAGTACAAGTGATAATTAAAACTTATATACATATAGTTGAACATATGAAATTCGGTTGAATGATTAGTATGTATATTTTTTTTATGCATTCGGGTGATGGATTGATTTGGTTACAAGATGGACTAATTACCGAAAACTTATTTATATATTTTTGGTTGATGCTAAATGAAATATATGTGTGAATCGGCATTAGTAATTATAATGTACTCATATTGTGTAATTTGGTGTTGGTAAATTATAGATTCGGTTATGGTATAAAAGTATTAAGTTATGTTACTCTCTTAAATCGTTATTCAGGTTGTATGTGTTTGGTTAATTTGTGAATAAATGTTATTCAAGGTTTTGATATTAGTTAATTTGGTATTCGAAAATATGGTATTTATTAATGGAGTAAATTTGAACATATTTGTTGCTAAGATGTATGTGATTTTGTGTTTTTGATTGATGTTTATATTTTATTAGAGAGCATGTGTTTTGTTATAAAAAGAAAAAGAATGGTCTATAATAATAGACATGATTTCTATGTACTAGCATAATGCAATTATATCATAGAATGAATGGGGTATATATATTTATTTATAACCGAAAATGTCAAGTCTAATTAGTTATGGTTTTGAAATGTGGTAATTTAGAAATGGATGATATGCAAGTTTAAATGTATATTATTTATAATATTGATTGTTAGGTCCCATAGTAGATTTCGTTTAAGTTGAAATAAGGGATAAATTTATTTAGGTATAATATTAAGCATAAGGATTCATGGAAAATATATTTATTCTTTGATTATCTTAGTAGTTTATTATATTACTATGATAACATATGTGATTTAATGTGGTATAAATTGTATTCGGATTTTATATATTATTGTTAATGTCGCATATATATAATAACAAATAAAATTTAGTTAATGTAATATGGTTAATGTGCGTGATATTGTGCGTATTAGAAATTTTATAAAAAAATTGAAAATAGACGTTATGTTTGGTAATGCCTCGTAACCCCCATCTGGCGACGGACACGAGTTAAGGGTGTTACAAGAAACCTGCAAAATTCTCGGGACAAAATTTCAAGACTTGACAAAAGAAAATGTTTTTTTATTTGATCATGTTGAACTTAGCCAAATTTTTTAAAGATAATCCTCTTACTGTTAAACAGGGCGAGGTAGATGAAGTTACCGTTTTCATTGCTGTTGAAGCTTAGAAACATTCAAATTTCTTCTGTCTAAACTACATCCTGAATGGATTGTCGAATGCACTGTACGAAGTGTATAGTGTTAAGAAAATAGCTAAGGAATTATGGACATCATTGGACCATAAATACAAAGTCGAATATGCTAGAACTAAAAAGTTATTAATTACTAAATTCTTGAATTTTGTAATGGTTTATTCTAAATTAGTTGTGAATCAAGTGCAGGAACTTCAACTAATCATTCACGAAATTCTTGCTAAAGGGACGATAATAAGTGAATTCTTCCAAGTGGCAACCATTATTGAGAAGTTGTCTCCTACTTGGAATGACTTCAAGAATTACCTAAAGCAAAAAAGAAAGGAAATGTCAATAGAAGACCTAATTGTCAGACTTCGGATTGAATAAGACAATAGAGGTATGGAAAAGAGGCTCAATAAAGCAGCAAATGACAATGTTGCTAGGGCAAACGTCGTAGAAGTCAAGAAGGGAAAACAACTGCAGAATGGGTCTAAACTGGGACCGAAAGGTGGTGTTTCCAAGAAGCAAAAATTTCAAGGAAAATGCTTCAATTGTAACAAGATGGGGCACAAGTCATTCGACTGTAGGATCCCAAAAAAATTTAGAGCAAACGAGGCTAATGCTATGGAAGAAATTTTCAAGGAAGTGTCTGATATGAAATTATGTGCCTAATATACGCAAGAACTATTAATAAGAATGTTCTTTCAAAAAAATGGGAAATGTTTGTGGGAAGGGGATATGTATTATACTAAATGCTATCTCTGTAAAAGCAAAACTATGAATAAGAATGTTGTTCTTTTTCTGTTTATATGCTCAAGTCATTTAATTTATGGCATAGTAGGCTTGGACATGTTAATTATGATACTTTACGTACATAAATTAACTTAGATCACATTCCATTTTTTCATAATAATTATACTTATAAATGTGAAACATGTGTTGAGACAAAATTAACAAAGGTCAAAAACCACTTGAGTTGGTTTTTACCCCATTTCACTAAGTTAGACTAAATTAGATATAGTTGGCATGCCATAGATTCTTTATGTCAGAGAATTTAGATCTCCCCAATTCCTAAAGGGTCGAGGGAGAAAAGGCCAAGTCGGACAGTTGTTATTATTGTTAGCCCTAATTCTTAGAGGGTCGTGGACTACTCTGATAGCCATCGTTGCCGAACAACTCGAGGTGGCAGATTCGTGTATCTGATTATGAGTCTAAACTTTAATATGGGGTCTAAATTGAAAGAAAAGTAAAAACAAAACTTGAATTTATTTGAATTTCCATATTGTGAAAATTAAATTAATTACACAATTTTGAATTTAATTAAAAAGCTTATTTTCTTTATTCAATTTGTCAATATCAAAATATTAAAGTTTATTACTATTAGAATTTTCTTTTATTGTGATGTTATTAATTATATTTATAATCATGTTTTAGTTTTTTTTTCTATTAATTGATTTGTGTCCAATACTTATGTAATGATTTATATGATATTAGCACCACTGAGCATAAAAATTGCTCAGCATACGGTTAATTTATTTTTCCATGCGCAGGTAGTTAGATTCGTTAGATCACTCCAGCAGTATCCGAATAACCGAAGTTCAGCTCAAACAATGTTGGTGAAGAGTTTACTTTATAGTTGATGTAAATGGCATGTACCTAGGCTTATAAACATATAATATTATATCGTAAACTGAATTTAAATATTTTCATTATGTTTTCTTAGCTAGTATTTTATAACTAATTTTTTAATAAAATAGTAAAGTATAGAAATCTAGTTTATTGATATGTTTTGAGAAATCATAGTGTTGGGAATTGATTTGGGAGATAATTTGAATGTGAATATTTTGTGAAAATCTAAATTTTGCAGGGGGTTTTATGTAAAATAGGAAGAAATGCTACCAAAATTTTTATAAAATAATTTTACCATTATGTTTCCTTTTCAAAAAAATGGAAAAGTGAGTTGCTTCGACAACAAAATGTGACATTTTATATTCGGATCCAATAACTGGGTCGAGTATAAGGTGTCACATTTGAGTGGTATCAGAGCTATTGAAATTTGATACTGGATGTGTAAAAATGTGGTGTATTATGTATAGTGAAGTCTAGTGTACATGCCATTATTAAATATTGAGTTTGAGCTTAAATTAGGTGCTAAAATTGTTTTGTTTGAAATTTTGTATGGTAATATGTTCGAAGAATCGAGAGATAGTATGGAACTAGAAGTAAAAGATGAAAATAGACCCAATGCACCTGGTGAAGAGGGAACTAATGTTCATCAGTCCTGAGAACTTCTGGACAAAGACAGTCGACTCAAGGTGATGATCCATTATTGTGTATTGTTGTTGATTTGTTACAAAGGGTTGTTGGTATTTCACCTCAGCCTACACCTCCTGCTAGATAGAGAGGTTCTTTGATTAAAGAAGTAAGAGAACACAGGGCCACTGAGTTTAGAGGTGTGAGAGGCGTTGACATTTCTATTGCTGAAAAATGGTTAGGATCAGTTGAAAGGATATTCGAACAATTAGAATACACCCTAGTTGAGTGTTTGAAGTGTGTTGTGTCTCTACTGCAAGGAGAAGCCTTTCATTGGTGGAGAATAGTGGTTCGTTCCCATTGTGCAGATCAGATTAATTGGGAGTTGTTTCAAACCAAGTTTAACAAGAGGTATGTTGGAGAATTGTATCTAGAAGAAAAGAAGAAAGAGTTTATTGAGCTAAAACAGGGAAAGATGAACATTATCAATTATGAACGAGAATTTCTTCACATGTCCAAGTATGCTCCAGAATTGGTTCTTACTGATGAAGCTACTTGCAAACGCTTCCGCCAAGGATTGAGAGATGAGATTAAAGTCCAACTGGCTTCTCACAGGATTGCAGAGATTGCTGATATGGTAGAAAGAGCTGAAATGGTAGAACAAGCAACGGGGTTAGATAAAAAGAAAGTGGATGATAAAGTTCAAGAAAAAGGCCGATTGGTTCTAACTCACACCCACTTTCTAAACAAGATAGAGATTTCAGAAGTCAAGGGAGATCCACTACACTTCAGATTGGTGTTGAGGGCAGAAGTCGATCTAGATAGTCATCTGCTTCAATAGCCAGAACAGATCATCCTGGTCGTACTGTTTGGATACTACAGTACAATTATTGTGGGAAGAGTCATAAAGGAGAGTGCTAGCGTAAGACCGGAGCATGTATTAGATGTGGTTCGATGGAGCATTATGTTCGATATTGTCCAAATTCGGTTGATGTTACTTCTGTGTCATCTCAGAGATTAACTTCTACACCCTCGAGGTCGTGGTAGTACTCGAGGTGGTGTTGGTGGCACAAGCAGTCAAGGGAGAGTCACTGATTCATCTGCGGGTCATGCAAAGGCTACCATTCCTGCCAGAGTTTATACTGTCAGGACCAGTAGGGAAGGTGATGCCATCGATGTTTCTGGTATTTTTTTTCTCTATTTTCTGTATCTATTCATGCATTGATAGATCCAGTCTCTACACATGCATACATGAAAACTTGGTTGATTAATATAAAGAAACTAATAGTTAACATATCTGAGGTTAGAATTAATGTTTCAAATTCGATGAGACATTCAGTGAAAGTAGATCAAGTATATAGGCGATGATGCCCTATTGAAATTCATGGTAAAATATTTTTGGCTAATTTACTGTTTATGCCATTTGATGTGATTTTGGGAATGGATTGGCTGTTAGAGCATGGTGTAATTCTTGATTTTCGGAAGAAAAACTATAAGATATAATATTTAAATGGTGAAGAGATGGAAGTGAAAGGTATGAAACCAGTAGGTCTTGCTCGAATAATCTCAGCAATAAAGGCAGATAAGTTGATTAACTAGGGTTGTGAAGCGTTTCTTGCTTATGTTATAAATTCGACTACGAAAAGCCTGAAATTGGAGGAAATTTGTACGATATGTGAATTTTCAAATGTGTTTCTGGAAGAATTACCAGGACTTCCGCCTGATCGAGAGGTGAAGTTTGCAATTGAAGTTTATACGGGAACTACTCCAGTATCTATTGCCTCTTATCGCATGTCACCAAAAGAGTTGAAAGAATTGAAAGTACAATTGCAAGATTTATTAGATCGAGGCTTTATACGACCCAGCGTATCACCTTGGGGCGCACTAGTGTTGTTTTTAAAGAAGAAAGATGGTTCGTTGCGGTTGTGTATCGATTATCGACAGTTAAATTAGGTGACAATAAAAAATAAATATCTCTTGCCTCGTATTGATGATTTATTTGATCGATTGAAAGGTGCAACAGTATTTTCTAAAATTGATCTAAGATCTGGTTATTACCAATTGAAGGTGAAAGAAAGTGATATACCGAAGATTACTTTTCGAACCAGATATGGACATTATGAATTTCTGGTGATGCCTTTTGGGTTGACTAATGCTCCTACTACATTCATGGATCTCATGAATCGCATTTTTCAACCATATTTAGATCGATTTGTAGTAATGTTTATTTGACGATATTTTAATTTATTCAAAGACTGAAGAGGAGCATGATCAGCACTTAAGGATTGTACTACAGAAATTACGAGAAAAGTAGCTTTATGGGAAACTTTACAAATGTGAGTTTTGGTTATCTGAGGTAGTGTTTCTTGGGCATATAGTCTCAGCCGAAGGTATCTATGTAGATCCAAAGAAAGTTAAGGGCGCTTTGGAATGGAAACAACCTAAAAATGTTTCTGAAATCTACAGCTTTTAGGGATTAGCGAGATATTATCGGAGATTCGTTGAAGGATTTTCAAAGATAGCTTTTCCCCTAACTCGACTACTCTAGAAGAATGTACCATTCAAATGGGATTAGCGGTGCCAGGAAAGTTTTGATACGCTTAAGAAATTGTTGACAGAGGCTCTAGTGTTAACACTTCAGGAAGCGAGAAAGGAGTTTGTAGTATATAGTGATGCTTCACTTAGTGGTCTTGGTTTTGTTATGATGCAAGATTAAAAAAGTGATTCCGTATGCTTCACGACAACTAAAACCATATGAACGCAACTATCCGACACATGATTTTGAACTGGTGAAAAGTGTTACATCTACATAGATCACAAAACTTTGAAATATCGTCTCACCTAGAAAGAATTGAACTTGAGAAAACATTGTTGGATAGAGCTATTAAAAGATTACGATTGTGTGATTGATTATCATCTAGGTAAAGCAAATGTTGTTGTTGATGCTTTGAGCTAAAATCTCTTGTTGATTTGAGATCAATGTTTGCACAATTGAGTGTTTGCGAAGATGGTGCATTATTAGCTGAATTAAAAGTGAAGCCACAGTTAATTGAACATATTAGCGTGGCTCAGCAAAATGATAATAAGGTGATGGAAAAACATAGATTAATTGAGCACAATAGCTCGAGAGACTTTGATATTGGAGATAATGGTTGTGTAAGATTTCATGGAATAATTTATGTGCCAAGCAAGATTGAATTGAAGAATGAGATACTTCAAGAGGCACATAATAGTCCTTATGCTATGCATCTAGGAAGTACCAAGATGTGTCGAGATTTACGAGAATTGTACTGGTGGTCAGGTATGAAGAGAGAGATTACAGAATATGCTACAAAATGTTTAACTTGTCAAAGGGTGAAAGCTGAACACCAACTTCAGCCTATATCGATTCGCGAGTGGAAATGGGATAGAATAACTATGGATTTTGTCAGTGGTTTACCTCTCACTCGAAAGAAGCATAATGCAATATGGGTTATAGTGGATCGATTGACGAAGTTAGCTCATTTTCTACCAATAATGATAGATTGGTCATTAGATAAGCTTGCAGAATTATACATAGCTGAGATAGTGAGATTGCATGGTGTGCCAAAGTCTATTATTTCTGATCATGGCCCCCGATTTACAGCAAGATTTTAGAGGAAGTTACATGAATCACTTGGCACCAAGTTGAATTTTAGCACAACTTTTCATCCTCAGACAGATGGCCAATCAAAACATGTGATTCAATTGTTAGAAGATATGTTACGAGCTTGTATTATTGACTTTGATAGTGATTGGGAACGGTACCTACCATTTGCAGGATTTACATATAACAATAGTTTTCAATCAAGTATTCAAATGGCACCGTATGAAGCTTTATATGGACGTAAATGTCATACTCCTTTGTGTTGGACTGAACTTAGTAAAAAGAATATGGTTGGCCCAAAATTAATACAAGAAACTGAAGAAAAGGTCCGACTAATTAAAGAAAAATTAAAAGCAGCTTCGGATCGACAGAAGTCATATGCTGATTTGAAGAGAAGAGAAATTGAATACAAAGTGGGAGATAAAGTATTTCTAAAAGTCTCTCCATGGAAAAAGATTATGAGATTTGGTCGAAAAGAAAAATTAAATCCGAGATTCATTGGACCATACAAGATTATAGAAAGAATTGGACCTGTTGTTTATCAACTAGAAGCGAAGAAAAGGGGGAGAATTGTAACATCCCTACTTTAAAAAAAAAAAAAAGAAGAATATTTATGGTAGAAGTCCTTGAATAAGTGATCTAATAATAGTAGTATAAGAAATTGTGATCGTTTTTAGAGAAAACCGTCAGATATGAAAATGCAGAGGATTATTAGTAGGATTATAGGGTTAAGTTAAAAATTCAGTATCGAGTTTAAGGACTAAATTGAATAAGCTAGAAAAGTATAGAGACTAAAGTGCAATTATCCTATTTTTATTTTGATGGAAATGACTTAATGACAATTTTTCTATTACTTAAAAAAATCAATGGTTTCATGATGGCTTTTAAATGATTTTTTAATTAAGTAATAATATTTTAATAAGTAATAATATTTTATTAATTAATATTATAATACATAAAAAAGAGAAAAAGAGAAAGATGCTATCTTTCTCATCTTTCTTTCTTTTTCACGTCAAAATAAGGGGGAAAGAAAGAAAAAAAAAATCTTCCATCATTTTCCTTCAAATTCAAGTGTAAGGTATGGTTTTTCTTCAATTTTTTTTTAGATTTTGAATCTTTGAAGCTTGCTTTACATATATATACCAATAGTTTTTTTATTTTACACTACACCAAAACAGGCCTTTAGCGGCGCTTTTTAGCGCCACTAAAAGTATTTGCGGCGCTTTGACAAGCGCCACAAAAAATGCCGCTAATGAACGCGTCGCTAACTTTTGTGGCGTTTTTAGAAATAATCGCAGCTATAGACTATGACCTTTAGCGACGCTTTTCCAAAAACTCCACTATAGACCACGACATTTAGCGGCGATTTTCCAAAAACGCCGCTATAGACCACGACCTTTAGCGGCGCTTTACCCATAAACGCCACTAAAGACTAGGACCTTTAGCGGCTTTTTTTCCACAAACGCCACTATAGACCACGACCTTTAGCAGCGCTTTTCCCACAAACGCCGCTATAGACCACGACCTTTAACGACGCTTTTTTTACAAATGCCACTATAGAACAAACTTTTAGCAACGCTTCTCGCAAAAACGCCGCTAAAAACATATCATATAAAAAATTATTTTAATCACATAATATTTATTTTTATGATAAATATTATATTATGTTTTATTTTTTTAATTTGAACTTTAAATATACTTTTAAGGATAAATAAAAAATATTATTTGAATTAAATTTTCTATGAAAATGATAAAAGAAGGCAAATAAAGGAAGCTTAAATAATAATAAAAATTAATAAAAGTGAGAAAAAGTAAATAATTAATAAAAATAAAAAATTGTAAACCTCAAAATTTAGGTAAAATCAACACCAAAGCAATGCAAGCCATTGTTGAGTCTAATACAAGTGAAGAAACTAAGATCCTAAGAAGAGAATCCTATTTTACTAATAGCAGTAAATGCAACTAACAAGAAATATCCATATTTTGTCCAGTATTTATATCTAAAAATCAGATCAGAAGAAGCAATCTCTTTGCACACCATTTCAATTCCTAGTAAGGCCTTCGAAAGTAGTTGATGAAAGCCGGCATACACATCCAATCAATCAGCTTTCAGTTTCAGAATTTCCTTGGCGGTCCTTAAACGAAAATAGGGCATAGGGCATGTGTTCCTACATAAGCATGGAAAAATCCAACTCAGTTCAAAGACAAATAACTAGATATCGAGTTTCAAACGAATGAATGTGCATGTGAGAGTATCTCCAATATGTACTTCTGCATTTTGTCATATATTTAGGCAGATAGACAATAGATTTTACATCCCAACAACAACTGCCCTGAGTACTAGAGTTTAATCACAGAAAAATCAAAATAAAACATGGACTACAAGGATAAAAAATTGTTCCATGGACTTACCTGCTCAAAACAAATACTTAAGCCTCTGCTATAGAAGTTGATATATTTTAACATAAACATGCCACAATCAAACATGTATATAGATTCAATGATCAGATAATCTAAATTTATCTAATCAACAATTTTTTTTTAAAATTAGTTAAAAGTTTAAAATCATGGATAAAAACCCGATAGATAAACAGGTATGGCAAGAGAAACAAAGCAGGGACTTTTATAGTAACGCACCTATTAGCTAAATCAAAGAAGCAAAAACAGAAGAGAAAGCCGAAGTGAATCCTCAAAAGTTTGAAAATAATGAAGTCCCTTCAGTGCCAAGCTTCTCAGATTTTCTGATAGCTGCGTGGCAACATTATAGTCTCTAGCACTTAGCAATTTTGAGTGGACAAAAATATATATCTCTTTACGTTTCAGCTCTATTTCAATCTTTCTAATGAAGCTCTAGTTGGGTGAAAGAGACTTAATTATTTCAAGATTTTTCAGTGAAGCTGCAGCTAGGACTAAAATATACTTAGTTACATTTGCATAATTAAATTGTATCAGATCAGAGAAGCATCAAGATTTGAATACAAAAGTGAATTGGTAGGAAAGCCACCACTGGAAAAGATAACTTACACTATCAAAGTCCATTGATATATGATAGTGTTCACCCATGAAACAGACCTAGGCAGAAGTAATGAGAAAAAGAGAAAGTGGTAAGTGGTAAGTGACAAGAATTGGAAGTCAAAGTAAACAAATATGAGTAGAAAATACTAAATGAGAAAAGAAGTATCGAAAATGAAACATTATTAATGAATACAATATCTGAATAAAATTATTTAAAAAGAGAAACTCCCTGAAAAAAAGCAGGAATTAATTTGACTTGTAAAGAACTGGATGCTAACTCATTTTTTTTTACAACATAAGGTTATTTACAGGTGGATTAAAGCTGTAAGTTCAACAAAAGCACACTTGATAACCCCTTATTCCCTTACAGTCCTTACAGAATTAACTTCTTTCATTCTAAAAAAAAATCAATCTAAACAATTGTTTGAACCGTTAACTAGTCTAATCTCAACCTTATCCTACATTAAGAAACACAAAGCAGCGAAAACCAAGCCTCTTTCCATTGAAAAATATTGCAATAAGTCAGCCACTTAGTTTAAACGATGTCTTCTAACTGAGGATTCGGACTGTTGCATAAAGGTAGAAAAGAAGAAGCTACTTGAAAATATTTAAATAAGCTGTATGATAATCTTGCCGAGCCTATCCTTAAAACTCGTAGACAGTAGTCATTTCCGGTAATCAAACCAGCAAATTCACTGGAAACAAGTCTAAATCAGCAGAATAGGAAAATTGTGAAGAAAAGAATGACCAGAAAGACATGCATGCACACAACTACAACAAGTGTTAGATACAAGAAATAATAGATAAAAGAGAACACAATGACGGTTTATGAAATCTACAAGAGCATTGCAACCCAAAATTCGCATTTCATCCTGTCGGGTTTGTTCCAAAAGAGCCCGAATGATCCCTAATCAACAACTTGCAAAAAGTGGCCTGCAAGAATAAAGGGCTCCCGTGAATGATACAAATAAAATAAAAGCTACCTCATAAACTAAGGTAAATATAAACAATGAAGACAATCATAAACACCTGATTAGTTCCCTAAATACAAAAAATGAAAACTGAATCCATGAAGGTAGATAAAATTACTAGAATAATTTTCTAAATAATATAATCCTTCACTAAGCATGATCTTGAACTACATCGTAAACCCATTTTATTTTATTTTTTTGCAAAAATATGGTTAAGTTTTTAGAATCACAAAATACTCAAAAGTTTAGTTGACATGTCAAAGTTCTAAGGAAGCATCTGCACCTTAGTAATATAATCTCTCAAAACATAAAAAGCATTAAATTATTATTTATTGAACATATGTACCTATTTAATTGATAAAACCAAAATGTTAATCTTTATATTACCAGTATTCTTGACATGCAACCAAAGACAAGGTGAAACTTCAGATAATAACAAAGAAGGTTAGTAATTAGATTATAAATTAATAAGTAGTTATCTTCCAACGTTTAATCCCTGCTAGAATATGGTCCCCCAACCCTTGAACAATAAGTTACAATAACAAGCCAAATATTATGCTCTACCTAACATATAGTTATTAAAGTTAGTGGCTCTTTCTTTGAAACTCCCCTGCTCCAAACTGCACACCCCAAAATGAAATGTTCCTGAAAAATTGATGCCAAAAGATTTTTATATCATTAAATGTTAAACTTTCAACACATCAAACTTACATCTGCTCCTTACATGACGATAGTAGTTTCCTATAAATGCACAATACGGCTTTCACACATTCAAAGTTCTCATTCCGTAAATCCTTGAAACATCTTTGCTCTAGGTTACTTGTAATCTGTGCAGACAAATTGTTTAAAGATGTGAAAAAACAAACCAGCAAGCAATTCAGTAAAGTTATATGCATTTCAGGATTTACCAAATTTCAAACTACTTGCATTAATTAGAACTTTCCGAAGATTAATGCCAATTAAAACCTTTCAATCAGTTTTGCACATTTCTTGACAAAATTTACCAACATTTCAGAAAATATTTGCAAACCATCTCAAATTTCACTAATATAAAATAACCATCTTAAAAGCAAGATTGGATCCTAAACAACTAGAAGATATAAAACATCACCAAACTTATTAATAGAGAAGCCAATATAATAGAAAAATTGTTTTCACTTACAAGTTCCGTATTTTCATTTAGACTAGCAGAGATAAAGATAAGCACTTGTCAAAAAAAATTGTGGAAACCAACATTGTAAAAAAATTTGAAAATGGGGATAAGAACTCGCCAACAAAATAGTGGAAAACAGAATATTAATATTTAAGAATTCCATATTAGAATCAAACTCCTCCAGGATAAATGAACTAAAAGAAAACCCACAATACCTTTGGTATTCTTAATGGGTTCCTCGAAGCATATTCACAGAGCTTCCCAATTTTCCTATCGTTTGGTTCTGCATCCTGTCAAGTCAAATGTAATTGGAAAATTGGTAAGCATACAAATACCCGTTTTTCTTCCTTTTTATAATGTTTTCTGCCCACAATCTGGGATGAAGAGGTATGTTACCATTCAAAGGGCCTAAGGACCATTTCCAGAAGCATGCCTTGAAGAAGAAGGGAAGGAGGTGGAGGAGCACCTGAGATGTATGCAAAAAGAGGGAGAGAGGGGAAGATGATGATGAAGACGGTGGTGGCAGAGAGAAACACTTAGGTGTTTTGAGGATACCAATTTTAGGAGGGAAATTTTAGGGGTTTCGGGGGGAAATTTTGGGATAAAACGGAGCCATTTTTAAAATTGAAATGATTTTTTATTTTGTTTTTTATAAATTGATTTTTTATAAATAAAAAAACCAATTACTCTCAAAATAACTATTACTATTGTATATTTTAATAAGAAAATAAATGATAAAATGGCTGTAATTAATTATTAAGTTAGAATTATTCAAATTAAATAATTATCTATATATACATATCTTTTTTATTTTTTATTTTTTTTCTTATAATTTGGTCCTCTCCAAAATAAATAATTATACCTAAATATCCATATCAATCTATTACTTTTTTTAACTTATTTATTAATTCTATGTAAACTAATATTTAAATATATCAAATGGTTTAGATTAAATTTTTTTAAATATAAAAGCATTAACTAATTGTATAAAATTTGATCATTTAACAAATCTCAAGTAAACATTAACCTTAAACCCTAAATTAACCATTCAATACATATAAAGTCTATCTATTATATATCTCTTAAATAATTTAAACTATACCCATAATTTCAAAATATTTGATTTATTATTCTCTCTTTTACAATTATATAAGAACATATTTAAAATATAAATTAAAAAATAATTAATCTAAACCCAAAACCTTAACCCAACCCCTGCATCCCTAAACCTTAAATCCTTAACTCTTAACCCCTAATGCCTAACCCTTAAACCCCTAAACCTCTAACCCCTAAACCTTAAATATCAACCCTTAAACCATAATCCCTAATCCATAATCCCTAAATCCATACTCCCTAAACCTTAAAATATGAACTCCTAAACCGGCCTTAAATCTTAAATTAATTATATACCCTAAACTAAAAACCCTAAACAAATTTATTATTATCTCTTTTACAATTATATAAGAACATATTTAAAATATAAATTAAAAAATAATTAATCTAAACCTAAAACCCTAACCTGACCCCTGAATCCCTAAACCCTTAATCCCTAACTCTTAACCCCTAACGTTTAACCCCTAACCCCCTAACCCATAAACCTTAAATCCCAACCCTTAAACCATAATCCCTAAACCCATACTCCCTAAACCTTTTAAAATATGAACTCCTAAACCGGCCTTAAATCTTAAATAAATCATATACCCTAAACCAAAAACCCTAAATTATAGTGATAATTAATTCAATATTTTAAAATTAATACTATCTCTTTTATGATTATATAATAAATTTTTTAATATATAAATTAAAAAACACTCAGTAATGTACCCAAAAAACTTTAAAAAAACCCCAAAAAATATTTAATATGATAAATTTGAGTATTAGCGGCGCTTTCCAAAAAACGCCGCTAAAAATAGATCATTAGCGGCGCTTCCCCAAAAATGTCGCTAAAGCCCCTAGCATTAGCGGTGCCTCCTCAAAAACGCCGCTAAATCCCGAAGCATTAGTGGCGCTTCTTCAAAAACGCCGCTAAATCCCCAAGCATTAGCGGCGCTTCTTCAAAAACGCCGCTAAAACCCCGAGCATTAGCGGCGCTTCTTTAAAAACGCTGCTAAAGCCCCGAGCATTAGCGGCGCTTCTTCAAAAATGCTGCTAAAACCCAGAGCATTAGCGGCACTTTTTTATAAACGCCGCGAAAGCCCCCGAAAACTCAAAAAACGATGTCGTTGAGCTTAGGTTTTTTGCGGCGCTTTTCGGAAAACGCCGCTAATACTCATTTTTAGCGGCGTTTTTTCAAAAGCGCCACTAGAACTCGATCTTTAGTGGCGTTTTTTTTAAAGCACCGCTGCTTAATTTTTAGCGGCATTTTTCTTCCAAACGCTACTAAAAATGTCGCTAAAAGCCTGTTTTGGTGTAGTGTTATCAAGTATTTTGGAAGTTGCAATTAAAGGACATTGATGGAAGCTTAGAAAACTTAAGTGAAATAGATATATTTTTGGATAGGAAATTATTAGAAGATGAGTTCTAGCTTGTTAGAAGTGTGAAAAAGAAATAAAAATGGATAAAAAGTTTATTTGATATATTTGGCCATGTTAAAGGGGAAGTAGAGAACATTGGTCACTTTGTGTAATATTGTTGCTAAATGATAGCTTGTGAAGCAGTGACTACTCTGGTGAAGACGGAATTGAAAACAGATAATCAATTTGAAAGATATGCGAATTTCAGACTAGAAAACTTAAGTTGTCAATATGAATAATCATGCATATTTAAGTTTGTTTTTATTAGTTTTAATTTTAGAATGGATAAATGATGTTATTTTATATCGAATTGCTCCTATTTTAGCTAATAACGAAGCAAACATCTTGAAGGAGAAAGGCAAAGAAAAGGAGTAAAGCGATTAAAACTTCAGTTTGTGCTAATATCTTATTTTCATTACATAAAGCTTTAGAATATTTAATTTAATATAACTAGTTATATTTATTTTATTTTATTTTATTTTATTTTTATGAGTTTTGGATGAGCTTGAATGATTTAGTTAATATTTATAAAATTATGTTTCGAGATGATTACTATGTTTTTCAAAAGACTAAATTAGCGAATTCATGGTTATGACTTGGATTTGAGCATTATGATTTTAGATGATTAAGCAATAAAATATTTAATATGTTTCAAATTGGAAGCCTATTTTACATTAGGCGATATGTGATTTGAATATGAAACAGAATTAAAATGGATCATGAAATTTGGTTTTTACCCCGTTTCACTAAGTTAGACTAAATCAGATATATTCTGCATGCCATAGAGTCTTTATGTCAGAGAATTTAGATCTCCCCAATTCCTAGAGGGTCGAGGGAGAAAATGCCAAGTCGGTCAGTTGCTATTATTGTTAGCCCCAATTCTCAGAGGGTCGTGGGCAGTCCCAGTTCCCAGAGAGTTGTGGACAACTCTGATAACCATCATTGCCGAAAAACTCGAGGTGGCGGATTCGTGTACCTAAACTTGAATTTATTTGAATTTTCATATTGTAGAAATTAAATTAATTACACGATTTTAAAGTTAATTAAAAACTTATTTTCTTTATTCAATTTGTCAATATCAAAATATTAAAGTTATTTTATTGTGATGTTATTAATGATATTTATAATCATGTTTTATTTTATTTCTATCAATTAATTTGTGTCTTATACTTATGTAATGATTTATATGATATTAGCACTGTTGTGTGGAAGCGTGTAAAAGAGTAAAACTATTGTACTAAAAAATCACACTAAGTTCAATTCCCAGGAAAGAGAGGTGGATCACTTAAGTACCAGGTCTTTCCTAGCCAGAATATCCCTCTATCGTAATTTAACCGCACAATAAATCACTACAATCACACTAACAAAATATGCAAAATAAACAATAAAGAACACGAGAATTTTAACGAGGTTCAGTAAATTTTACCTATGTCCTCGGGCACTAACAAATATATTTCACTCCAAAATACAAGTGAAAATTTAAAAATAAAAAGAGAGAACAATGCCTTAAGGAGAGAATGACAAATGTGGGGGATGATAGAAAATGAGAAATGATTAGGCCTATTTATAGTCGAGATTCAGGGATCAACTTGCACAGACAATATACAATTAGGGACCAAAAATTGCAAATATCTCATGCCAAATTTCAATCCCACTTTCAGTGCCTTAAATCTTTTATTTCCAGTGCCAACATTTTGATACACATATCTTTGACTTTTCTAAATATGGATGGTTGCCAATAATCTACTTATTTGCATCCAATTGCCTTCTTTCCATTGGGCAGTGTCACCAACTCCCAAGTCCTATTTTTATAAAGAGACTGCATTTCTTCATTCATAACTTGCTTCCACTTTACACTATCAGGGTTACTTCTTATTTTTGTGTAAGTAGAATGAACATCATCATCTGCAATTGGAAGTGCATAGGCCACCATATCATCAAAACGAGCAGGAATACGAATCTCTCTTATTGGCCTCCTATATGAAATTGAATCTTGTTGCTGTAGAAGTTCTTGGGTCGAAACTTCTTCATCATTTGTTCCTTCAATATTAGCTGGATCATCATTAACCTTTTCAAGCTCCACCTGCTGCAAAGTACTACTGGTTTTGTCATCCGTTTGTGAATCTTTGTTCTTCATCATGGTGGATTCGTCAAAAGTCACATCTCTACTGAAAACAATCTTCCTTGTATCAGGACACCAGAGACAGTATCCTTTTACTCCACCAGTTATACCTACGAATAATGCTTTCTTTGCTCTTCGGTCTAACTTAGAATCTTTTACATGATAATATGCAGTGGAACCAAAAACATGAATCATAATCAGTAGCAGGTTTACCAGTCCACATCTCTATAGGAGTTTTTCCATTTATTGCAGCTGATGACAACCTGTTAATTAGATGGCACGCATATGTAACTGCCTCAGTCCAAATTTCCTTGCCTAATCCAGCATTGGACAACATACATCGAACTTTCTCCAATATAGTCTAATTCATATGTTCTGTCACCCCATTCTGCTGTGGTGTATCTCGAACAGTGAAGTGTCGCACAATGCCCTCATCTTGACATACTTGTAGAAATGGATCATTATTGTACTCAGTACCATTGTCTAATTGAAGTCGTTTGACCTTTCGACCAGTCTGAGTCTCCACCATCTTCTTCAATTTTAGAAATGCATCCAAAAGTTCACTTTTTCTTTTCATTAGATACACTCATACTTTGCTTGAATAATCATCGACAAAAGTAACAAAATAATGCATACCTCCCAAAGAAGCCACTTTGGTAGGTCCCAACACATTACTGTGAACGTAGTCCAGAATTCATTTTGTATTGTAAATTGCTAAACCAACTTTCACCCTCGTCTGCTTGCCCGGAACACAATGTTCATAGAATTCCAATTTGCAAGAATTTGCACCTTTCAACAAGCCTTGCTTCGCCAAATTTTGCAAAGCTTTTTCACCAGCATGTCCCAATCGCATATGCCATAACCTGGTAGCCTCTGAATCTGCATCTTTCGCAGAAGCTATTGATGTTGATCCAATAACTGTACTTCCATTTAAATAGTACAGGTTATTTCTTCTTGTGCCTTTCATCATCGTCAATACCCCGGCTACTACCTTTAGTAATCCATCTCTCAAAGTGATTGTGAGCCCTTTAGATTCTAGGACCCCTAATGAGATGAGATTTTTCTTCAAGCTAGGTACGTAGCAAACATCTGTCAAGACTTGGATTGAGCCGTCGTGGTTCATCAATTGGATTGCACCTACTCCCATTGTCTTACAAGTATTGTCATTGCCCATAAAAACAACACCATATTCTAGTTCCTTAAGACTAGAAAACCAGTCCTTATTAGGACACATATGGTAAATACATCCCGAATCCAAAATCCACTCATCTGTATGATATGTCATTGCCATGCCAACCAAGCTAAAGTCTGACTCCCCATCATGCTCCGCTACACATGCATCAGAAATAGCCTTGCCTTTTTTAACTTAGGACAATTCTTTTTCCAATGCCCTTTCTCACGAAAAAAAGCACATTCATCTTTGGCAGGTCTCCCTTTGGACTTACTCCTTTTACCAAGTTTGTTGTTGTGCGAACGGCCTCTTACTGTTAAGACTTCTGCAGTTGTATCTCTGTGATCTATTTTATCTTTCTTTCGAGTCTCAGATCTATACAATGCATTACAGACTCTATCAAATGTGGTCGTATCCTTCCCATGAAGCAATGTGGTGGTAAGATGATCATATTTATCAGGAAGAGAATTAAACAACAATAATGCATTGTCTTCATCTTCAAATTTCTCATCCAAATTTAGCAAGCCTATTTTCAAGACTTCTCATTAGAAAATTTTCTTCTAGTGTATCCCACAAATTTTTCGCTGATGTCTCCCTCATGACAGAGTACTTCTGTTCTTTGGCCAAATATAGGCGGATTGTACCACACGCCTGTCTATTGTTCTTGGCCCACTCCTTGTCATCTATCTAGTCAGGTTTTTCTCCAAGTGCTATATCCAGCTCTTGCTGACATAAGACATCCAAGATCTCACATTGCCACTGTAACGCCCCGTACCCGAGACCATTTCCGGAGTCAAACACGAGGTGTTAACGGACTTAATTCATTACTTAAACAGCTCATACAATTTATTTTAAAATTTCCAGACAAGCTGGCTAACTGCATCACAGTCGCTTTAAAAATTATATCTCGAGTTCCGAAACTCGAAATCCAATTCTGTAAATTTTTACTAAAATTAGACTCATATATATATCTACTAATTTTTTTATAGAATTTTTGGTTTGGCCAATTAGTACAGTTTATTAGTTAAAGTCTCCCCTATTTTAGGGTTTGACTACTCTGACCTCTGTGTATTACAAATCAGATATCTCCCTGTACAGAGCTTCAATGACTATTCCGTTTGTCTCTGATAAAACTAGACTCAATAAGGAATCTGTACATATAAATCATGACTTCTAATTATCTTTGTAAAATTTATGGTGAATTTACAAAGTCAGAACAGGGGATCCAGAAATCGCTCTGGCTCTGTTTCACAAAAATTTAAACATCTCATAAAATATAGCTCATATACCTGTTTTGCTTCTTCCATATGAAAATAGACTCATCAAGCTTTAATTCCATAACTTATTCATTATTTAATTCCATTTCTACTATTTTTAGTGATTTTTCAAATTCACGTCACTACTGCTGCTGAATCCATTTTATGGTAAATTTTACCTATTTCATGGTTTCCATGGATTAGCTAGCAAATTTGACATACATAACACCAAATATGATCATGATTAGCCATTCCAATGGCTAATCATTACCAAGCATTTCCATACCACTCAATAACCATATCATAAGACCATATATACAAAATGATTATAATGCTATACATGCCATACTCAAAATATACAAGCCATTATGCCAAGATGGTATACGGATAGTGTGAGCGAGCCTCCGACCGTTCCCGATTTCCGAGCTGGCTTGTCAAAACTACAAGGAATGAAAAGGAGGGAGTAAGCATAAATGCTTAGTAAGTTCACATGCAAATAGCAAGTAACATAACTATATAAGCAAACATAAAACATCATTTACATAATCATCACCGAGACATTCATATCACATTTTCTAAATATCATTCATCATCTTACGATCTTACCGTTGTTGTATCTATTTCCAACCCGAGGGTTAAGAACATACCTGTCTAAAGTGTCCATTTCACAACACTTACCAATACGTCCCTTTCATCTCGAGTATTCCTCCGCTTGAGTAGAATTTTACCCGTTGAACACATCGGAATATAATTCGGATACATGGAAAGTTTGCACATAAGTGCCACATATGTAGCCAAGCTACCATGTAACCCGCCCATAAGCGAACTCGGACTCAACTCAACGAGCTCGGGCGTTCGCATCCATAGGTGAACTCGGACTCAACTCAACGAGTTCGGATGCCTAGTTACATCTCTCGAACTCGGACTCAACTCAACGAGTTCGGACATTTGCATCCATAAGTGAACTCGGACTCAACTCAACGAGTTCGGATGCTCAACAATCCTAGTGACATGTCACTTGTATCCTAATCCATTCCTAAGGTTCAATGGGACCTTTTTCCCAATCATGTGTCTCAACCATCTTCTACGGAATGCTGATACCGATACTCGGTAGTATTTCACATTTTCCAAATATATCACATAATTTGACATATTATCAAACAATTGTCACAAGTATGATATTTCATAATAATTATCATATCATTTAAATAACATTAAAACATTTAAAACAATAACTATGTTACCAACATTTACATATGAACTTACCTCGTATGCGAAAATGGCTACTTTTACCATTTCGTCCACAACTTGGTATTTTCCCCATTTTAGCCCGAATTTTAGTTTTCCTTGCTCTATCATTTAAAATATAGTCTAATTAGGACTCACATTATTCAAATTGACCCAAAATCATATTTTTGAAAAATTACAATTTTGTCCCTAAACTTTTGCATATTTACACTTTTGCCCCAAAGCTCGTAAATTAAACTTCAGCCTATTTTCTTATGTTTTATGACATGATGATCATTTTTCCCTTCTATGGCAACATCAAATTCTCACTCTAACATGTACTTATGACTATTAGGTATTTTTACCGATTAAGCCCTTTTGCTCGTTTTCACTTAAAATCGAGTAGCACAAGTTGTCTAACATAATTTAAACCCTCATATTCTATCATAAAACACCAAAATACACAAATTTCACCTATGGGTATTTTTCCAAATATAAACCCTAGGTTGAATTATTGCTAACATAAGCTTAATCGAGCTACCGAGACTCCAAAAACGTAAAAATCATTAAAAACGAGGCTAGAACGGACTTACAATCGAGCTTGGAAGCTTGAAAAACCCTAGCCATGGTTTATCCTTGCTATATTCGGCCATGGGGTTGAAGATGAGCAAAATTGGCTTTTAATTTTGTATTTTAATTCATTTTACCCCTAAATGACCAAAATGCCCTTACTACTAAACTTTCCAAAAATTCCATCCATGTCCAATTTTTGTCCATAGACTTAGAAATTGGTAAAATTTCTATTTAAGACCTCCTAATTAATATTTCAAAACAATTTCATACTAGAAACTTCTAGAATGCAAGTTTTGCAAATTATTCGATTTAGTCCCTAATTTCAATTTAAGCACTTTATGCATAAAATTTCTTCACGAAATTTTCACACAATCATGCAATCATATCATAGACCTTAAAATAATCATAAAATAATTATTTCTATCTCGGATTTTGTGGTCACGAAACTACTATTCCGACTAGGCCCAAAATTAGGATATTACAACTCTCCCCCTCTTCAGGGATTTTCGTCCCCGAAAATCTTACCAGAAAAGTGGTTTTCACTTTTAATCTCATATTCGGTGCCGAAGAACTTGCGCTTAGACTGTACCTCCAATACATCTCTTCAATTTCTCATATGATCTAAAAGCTTACAGTCTCAACTCTCAACTGTTCTTAAACTTTCAACCCTTCTCAGTTTCCCATGATATCATGACATAAAACCCGGATCTCAACTTGATTTAATGGAGACCAGAATTCCAAGAAATCCAACAATCAAAGAGACCTGAAATTCCATGGATCTGATGAGTAGGAATTCATTCAATACAGATATGATTTATAGATCTCGCCAAACATTTAATAATAGGATACATCACATTTTCCTCTTTCCGCCATAGAAATGATTCTGATATGGCCTCAAGAATAATCCTTCTCATTTCCATCCCAATATCAACACTGACAAGGATAATTTTGATAGATCCCAATGCTCGGCTTTAACCCCTTTAACAACTCCGATTTTATGTAACATCAGATGCTCTAAACTATCACATTACCTCACTGTCTTGAAACACATCACAATTCATACAATAATACATTACTGAAAGTCAGGAAGTCTTTGCTCAATGTAGACTAGTCTAGTTCAGACGCTTCGGTTACCAATATTCTCATCTATCCGAACTCTGTCAACATGTAATAAACTTTTCAGCTTTCACAAGATGGAAACCTTATCATTCGTAGTGACTTAAACTAATATCCAACTCTTTTCTAATAACTATACACTTCTCGTTCAAACTATTTACTCTTTTATCCGTACAAAATGAAATTCTATTATCAGACTTGGGAAAAATAATCCTGACATAATTGTCACATGAAATCTTTCAAATAAATAATTTACCATACCGACTGAAACTCGCGCTTTTATCACCTATGCCTTTACTGATGTCAAATCCTTACACAGAAATTAGAAAAAATCTCAATACTAAAATCACCACATTACTAAGATCAAATTAGAAGTATAGTCATATTTTACATGATTATCACGAGTTGAAGAACCCACTTCGAACATGAGTCCTAATTGACAAATTATGGAACAAAGATAACAAGAAAACCGAATAAAGAAATCCAAAATAGAGAAACCCGGAATAAAGAAATCCAGAATAAAGAGATCTAGGATAAAGAAACCCAAGAAACGATACTATGCCGGAGAATCGAAAACCAAAGTCATAGAGAAAATACGGAATACCCCGATAATTCTTCAAAGAAAGAAAGTCCAGAAGAAAACATCATTTAATCCCACTGAAATCAAATATAACAAGATCAATATATCTTCCCATACATATATATCAGATGAAGCATCAAGTAGAAGAAACAGAATCATAATATCATACGTATTCTCTCATCAATTCTTATCAGACGAAATGAAATAGAATACCCGATGAAATAGAGCAATATAAATTATAAACCAGTCAGACTACCAATGCTTTCATCCAACATCGGAATTAGAAGACATTCCCATATAACAAGAATTTCTTCAGAAGATCAATAGCCATAGAAATATTTTGAGAACGGGTAAACACATAGAACATCTCAAAAGAGACTACTAAATCTGTCCAGTCATAACTGTCACACTCAGATAGTTCACATTTCAATTATCATTTCCCCAACTAGTTTTGCCGTCACAAATTTCATATTAAACCTTTCACTAAAGAAGGCCAATTCTGAATAAATTTCGATTTACACTTTTCTCAACCTTGCACCTGAGTAATTCGGTTTACCAAGGAGAATTCCTTTTCCAACTGGGACAGTGCATAACTCCAATAATCTTTACGTCAATCCGATACTTTACTGGCTCTGACTTTATTTATCAGCTCATTTTCAATCTCTAATCATACTTATAATTATTCTATCACTGTACTCTTTGGGTTCTCAACCGGAAACTTATTTAATACAAATCTCATGAAATTCCATTATAAGTACCATTTCGGTAAGGGGGAGGGGTTGTAGGACCTCTGACTCGACTTTCTTATACATACACATATGACACAACTTCCATCATCATAGAAACATCATCAAAATCATGTCATTCATTCAGGCAATGCAACATTCATGTTGGCTTACACAAATTTTCCTATTGTCCATTTAGACAATATACTTATGCATACATTCTATGTTTTCTAGATAGCTTTACTTATCCATTCATTTAATTAAATTAAGTCATGCTCATAACATTATATAAGGCCAAACAAACATAGATATTTGCATCACAATCACAACTTTCATTTTGTGCATCATCATGTTCATATCATTACAATCATATAATTCAATCCAACAATTTAACATAGATAAGTTCATTTCATTATAATCCTTTATCTCATAAAAATTATATATCATTAACATTTATCAACATTCGACGTCCAAATCAAGACAAGGACATTTTCACTCGTATCATAATATTATGACCTTTATTCATACCTCTACTACTTTCTATTTATTCCGTTCATCTTATCAAGTAAGCCACATACACTACATCATATGAGCATTAAGCAAATATGAATATTTATCACATATGTATCATAAACCTTTATTCATACTTTTCTGAACCGAGACTTATCATAATCATAATTTTACTCAAATACCTTCACATAACATTGAACATGGTCGGCACAGCTCGGTTGGAGAGTACCCTGTCTAAATAAGACGGTACTCATACGCGTCGGAAGACATCACACTATCACAAATCAGTGGCATGTATAGCTAAACTTTTACACATGCTCGGTTAGTCCGAGAACCGACTAAACCTACTCTGATACCACTAAATGTAACGCCCCGTACTCGAGACCGTTGCCGGAGTCAAACACGAGGTGTTAACGGACTTAATTCTTTACTTAAACAGCTCATACAATTCATTTTAAAATTTCCAGACAAGCTGGCTAACTGCATCACAGTCGCTTTAAAAATTATATCTCGAGTTCCGAAACTCAAAATCCAATTCTGTAAATTTTTACTGAAACTAGACTCATATATATCTACTAATTTTTTTATAGAATTTTTGGTCAGGCCAATTAGTACAGTTTATTAGTTAAAGTCTCCCCTGTTTCAGGGTTTGACTACTCTGACCTCTGTGTATTACAAATCAGATATCTCCCTGTACAGAGCTTCAATGACTATTCCGTTTGTCTCTGATAAAACTAGACTCAATAATGAATCTGTACATATAAATCATGACTTCTAATTATCTTTGTAAAATTTATGGTGAATTTCTAAAATCAGAACAGGGGATCCAGAAATCGCTCTGGCTCTGTTTCACAAAAATTTAAACATCTCATAAAATATAGCTCATATACCTGTTTCGCTTCTTCCATATGAAAATAGACTCATCAAGCTTCAATTCCATAAATTATTCATTATTTAATTCCATTTCTACTATTTTTAGTGATTTTTCAAATTCACATCACTACTGCTGTCTGAATCCATTTTATGGTAAATTTTACCTATTTCATGGTTTCCATGGATTAGCTAGCAAATTTGACATACATAACACCAAATATGATCATGATTAGCCATTCCAATGGCTAATCATTACCAAGCATTTTCATACCACTCAATAACCATATCATAAGACCATATATACAAAATGATTATAATGCTATACATGCCATACTCAAAATATACAAGCCATTATGCCAAGATGGTATACGGATAGTGTGAGCGAGCCTCCGACCGTTCCCGATTTCCGAGCTGGCTTGTCAAAACTACAAGGAATGAAAAGGAGGGAGTAAGCATAAATGCTTAGTAAGTTCACATGCAAATAGCAAGTAACATAACTATATAAGCAAACATAAAACATCATTTACATAATCATCACCGAGACATTCATATCACATTTTCTAAATATCATTCATCATCTTACGATCTTACCGTTGTTGTATCTATTTCCAACCCGAGGGTTAAGAACATACCTGTCTAAAGTGTCCATTTCACAACACTTACCAATACGTCCCTTTCATCTCGAGTATTCCTTCGCTTGAGTAGAATTTTACCCGTTGAACACATCGGAATATAATTCGGATACATGGAAAGTTTGCACATAAGTGCCACATATGTAGCCAAGCTACCATGTAACCCTCCCATAAGCGAACTCGGACTCAACTCAACGAGCTCGGGCGTTCGCATCCATAGGTGAACTCGGACTCAACTCAACGAGTTCGGGCATTTGCATCCATAAGTGAACTCGGACTCAACTCAACGAGTTCGGATGCTCAACAATCCTAGTGACATGTCACTTGTATCCTAATCCATTCCTAAGGTTCAACGGGACCTTTTTCCCAATCATGTGTCTCAACCATCTTCTACAGAATGCTGATACCAATACTCGGTAGTATTTCACATTTTCCAAATATATCACATAATTTGACATATTATCAAACAATTGTCACAAGTATGATATTTCATAATAATTATCATATCATTTAAATAACATTAAAACATTTAAAACAATAACTATGTTACCAACATTTACATATGAACTTACCTCGTATGCGAAAATGGCTACTTTTACCATTTCGTCCACAACTTGGTATTTTCCCCATTTTAGCCCGAATTTCAGTTTTCCTTGCTCTATCATTTAAAATATAGTCTAATTAGGACTCACATTATTCAAATTGACCCAAAATCATATTTTTGAAAAATTACAATTTTGTCCCTAAACTTTTGCATATTTACACTTTTGCCCTAAAGCTCGTAAATTAAACTTCAGCCTATTTTCTTATGTTTTATGACATGATGATCATTTTTCCCTTCTATGGCAACATCAAATTCTCACTCTAACATGTACTTATGACTATTAGGTATTTTTACCGATTAAGCCCTTTTGCTCGTTTTCACTTAAAACCGAGTAGCACAAGTTGTCTAACATAATTTAAAACCTCATATTCTATCATAAAACACCAAAATACACAAATTTCACCTATGGGTATTTTTCCAAATATAAACCCTAGGTTGAATTATTGCTAACATAAGCTTAATCGAGCTACCGGGACTCCAAAAACGTAAAAATCATTAAAAACGAGGCTAGAACGGACTTACAATCGAGCTTGGAAGCTTGAAAAACCCTAGCCATGGTTTATCCTTGCTATATTCGGCCATGGGGTTGAAGATGAGCAAAATTGGCTTTTAATTTTGTATTTTAATTCATTTTACCCCTAAATGACCAAAATGCCCTTACTACTAAACTTTCCAAAAATTCCATCCATGTCCAATTTTTGTCCATAGACTTAGAAATTGGTAAAATTTCTATTTAAGACCTCCTAATTAATATTTCAAAACAATTTCATACTAGAAACTTCTAGAATACAAGTTTTGCAAATTATTCGATTTAGTCCCTAATTTCAATTTAAGCACTTTATGCATAAAATTTCTTCACGAAATTTTCACACAATCATGCAATCATATCATAGACCTTAAAATAATCATAAAATAATTATTTCTATCTCGGATTTTGTGGTCACGAAACCACTATTCCGACTAGGCCCAAAATTAGGATATTACAGCCACAAACCAAGATTATTGGTACCATCAAATTTTTCTACTTCAAATTTTGCATTGGTCACAGTAGTCTTTGCTGATGACGATGCCTCTGTCATTTTTCTCCTCAATCCCAACTACTATATATATGAACAGTGCCGTCGACGTGAATATTACCATGGATGAGCAATACCGTATACGCAAATAATATCGTAAACAGTCATATTCCTTAAGTACGAACCTGGCTCTGATACCAATTATTGTGCGGAAGCGTGTAAAAAAAGTAAAACTATTGTACTGAAAAGTCACACTAAGTTCAATTCTCAGGAAAGAGAGGTGGGTCACGTGGATCACTTAAGTACCAAATCTTTCCTAGCCAGAATATCTTTCTATCGTAATTTAACCGCACAATAAATCACTAAAATCACACTCACAAAATATGCAAAATAAACAATAAAGAACAAAATAATTTTAATGAGGTTCAGCAAATTTTGTCTACGTCCTCGGGCACTAACAAATATATTTCACTCCAAAATACAAGTGAAAATTTACAAATAAAGAGAGAGAACAATGTCTTAAGGAGAGAATGACAAATGTGGGGGATGATAGAAAATGAGGAATGGTTAGGCCTATTTATAGTTAAGATTCAGGGATTAACTTGCAAAGTCACTATACAATTAAGGACCAAAAATTGCAAATATCTCATGCCAAATTTTAATCCCACTTTCAGTGCCTTAAATCTTTTATTTCCAGTGTCAACATTTTGATACACATATCTTTGACTTTTCTAAATATGGATGGTTGCCAATAAGCACCACTGAGCATAAAAATTGCTCAGCGTACAGCTTGTTTATTTTTCCATGCGCAGGTAGTTAGATTCGTTAGATCGTTCCAGCAGCATCCGAAGAACCGAAGTTTAGCTCAAACAATGTTGGTGAAGAGTTTACTTTATAGTTGATGTAAATGGCATGTACCTAGGCTTATAAATATATGATATTATATCGTAAACTGAATTTAAATATTTTCATTATGTTTTCTTAGCTAGTATTTTATAACTAATATTTTGATAAAATAGTAAAGCATAAAAATCTAGTTTATTGATATGTTTTGAGAAATCATAGTGCTGGGAATTGATTTGGGATATAATTTGAATATGAATATTTTGTGAAAATCTAAATTTTACAGGAGGTTTTATGTAAAATAGGCAGAAATGCTGGCGAAATTTTTATAAAATAATTTTACCACTACGTTTCATTTTCAAAAATAAAATGGAAAAGTGAGTTGTTTCGGCAACGAAATGTGACATTTTATATTTAGATCCAACAACTGGGTCAGGTATAAGGTGTCATATGGGGGACATTCGACCAACGTTACTCTAAATACCGTAGGAGCGACCGAATATGTCTTAAGGAAACTGTGTTTCACAAGCCTCAACGTTTCGTAAACTCCCTATTCTTTCTTCTTTATTTCAACTTTATATTACGGTTTATTTAATTTTCGTATTTGATAAATTAATTATAAATTAATTTATTTATATTTTATTTCATATGTTTTTATTTATATTTAATTTATTTTGTTGGCTAACGTATTTTCTCTAACCGACACAATTCAGTTTCTAACAACATCGAAACACAGTCTACTCATTAAAACATATTCTTAAAACAATAATATAGCAAATGAAGGCAGCCAAACCTGAATGAAAAGATAACATGTTGTAACCCAAAAAATTCTGGACTAACATGGTTATTACGTGTCCTAATTTTCAACATATGAAAAAAGTAAAAGCAATTTTTATTGTTGAAAAATAAAGAAACGAAAATTATTCTAAACCTTTTTATTAAAATATGAAATTTGCTTTTGAAGATAAATTGAAAGTACGTTTAATATTAAAATAAAAAATAAATTTCTGGGTATTAAGCCGAAAAAATAAAGAGTTTTGGGACCTAAACCGTGGTCTAAAAGCAAAACAATGGGTTGGGTTGTCAATCTTGTCTCCCTCAAATATGTTTCCACAAATTTAAGATTCCTTTTTTCTTTTCTTTTCATTTTTGTTTCCATTTGCAGGTAAATATCCAAAAGTTTCAATCTAATCCCCCAACTTCAGTGGACCCCTCCTTAAACATGATTGTCAATTTATCATGATTCACAGAAAAATAGTGGTTTATCTATTTAATTAAATTTACTTACTTTATTTAAATTATTTAATTCTAATTCAGTTCAGTAACATAATAAAAACTTTAACGTGTTTCTTCCTTTGCTTTATCATTTGGGTAAACTAAATTGAATATTATTAAATTATTAGTAAATTTATATTTTGATTATTTAACTTTAAATAGTTATTGTATTATTCTTAAGTTTTTATTTAAGTCATTAAGATGTTAAATTTCTTTTTAAATCAATTAGATAGCTCTAAGCAACAATTCGACGATCAGTACGATAGATCAATATTTATATCAATGAGTAGAAAATCTTACTTTAGATCCAAGTCGATTTGACGGTCAATGTCAAAAATTGGAGAAGCAAGTTGTTTGGATTTTGGTTCAAAGATTCATGACGTTCAAAGTTGTTTAGGGAAAAAATGAATTGTAAAAAAAAAGGGAAAGAAGAGCTTTCGATAGTACAAATAATGCGAATAGAGAATGGCATATAATAGTAATTCTAACAGCCTAGTGAGTTAAATGAAAATTTTCGTATAATTTAATGACTATTTGTAATTTTTTACAGTTGAGTAACCAAGACATAAACTTACTAATAGTTTAACACCCTTGAGTGCAATTTACCCTTATCGTTTTTAGAATTTTTAATTTTAATTAATAAAATAAATTAATACTTAATAATATGCAATTAATACATTAAATATGTATCTTAATCAAACATTTAATCAAATTCACATTTTCCAACATATTATAAAAGTAACGATGCCAACTGAATTAAAGTTCAATCAATAATTTTTTTAAAAAATTTAAAATCGAAAGGATCGTTATTATTTTAAAATCCTAAGTTAAAAAGAAAAAAGAAAAGCCTAATCCAAATATTTCGTTCACATGATAATTTTGTGCATAATAAAATGAATTAAAAGTGTCATTTTAGTTACGTTTTACTTCACTCTAATTTAATGATTTTATATTATAATAAATAAAAAAAATTCATAGTTAACACCGTAATCAAAGTCTTGATAATTAATAGCATCTAGATTCCTAAGTATCTCCTTTTTCTTAGAGATGAGTAGGAAGCCACTAAGCAAGCTCAGATTACGACATGTAGACTAACCTCACCCAAAAAGCTTTTCTGATAATTCACCTATATTTTAGGTATTTTATTTATTTATTTATTTGTTAATTACGCTAATATTATATAATAAAATTATTAAATATAAATGTTTTAGGATCATAAGTTAAACCTATTAAATTAATCATGCTTAAACCTATCATCTCATATTTATTACATTATTATTTTTACTAAACATAATAATATATTTACTTAATAGGTGTTTGGTACAACAGTAAAGTACATACACACGGTGAAGAGAGGGTAGACCTTAGTCCCTAAAAATAAAAATTTGTTTATATAATCCCTTTAATTTTTGAGAAATTATAAGTTAATATAATAATAAAATTGTACTTTCACCCTCTATTTTTTTTTTCATTTTTGGCCTCTAAAACAATTTCTTGACTCTGCCCCTGCACATTACATACACTTTCAAAATAAGAATATAAGTTCAAACTTAAAAAACAACATTATTGAGAGAGATGGTCACGAATATTGAACATGAAAGGATCTCATATATTAATATTATATTAAAAATTATTATGATTAAAATAAAAGATGTTGCAGGGAAAGACATTTTGATTCTTGGGTCCCTGCCAAACAAAGATTTGTGATGAATTAATTTAGGTTCAAGTTGGCATCAGAACACAGGAAAATATTGCTTTCATCCACAGTTTTGGCATATTAGAAGCTTGGATGGAGCCGTTTTATTCAAGTTTCAAATTAAATTATTTAAACCTTGTATATAATTAGATCACTACTGGGGAAGAGACTATCTTGGAATAAGTTTTAAATTGAAATAGTAGAATATTATGGTCTTGAATGTATCGATGTATGTACATTTTCGGTGGCACTTATATGCATGCACGCACGCACGCATATATATATATATGATGGAAGAATTAATTGTACGTATGAATTAAAATATATTTATTTTTTTACTAAAATTTGATACAAAATTTATAAGGTTTCGTAAATATGAGAAAGTAAAATATTATAATATAAATATTTAATTTTTTTAGAATCATGATAATTTGTTATGATTAATACAAACTAATATTTAATTAATAATATCAATCGAAGTGATTTAGAGCCTGATTTTGATTCCCTTAAAAGTAAATTTTAGTTCCAAATTATGCACTACTTGGTTTAATCTTTAAATGTGTTTAGTTAAGGTAATGTGCTCATTATCTCCATTTGATTAGTTTTGACCTAATTGACTAATTCTAAGGAATTAAAAATATCACTTTAATATAGTTTGATATTTTAAAATAGAAACCTTACTTGCCATAATTTAAGCATTTTCAATTATTTTTAATTAAAATGTTTTTAAGTAAATGTTTGCTGTTTCAAATTTTAGGGAAAATGAAATCCTTATAATTTTACTATCCAATTTTTAGAGCGTTTTTATTTTAGTAAATTTTTAACCGTGGTTGATTACACACATTACATTATGTTTATATTTTTATTTTGGTCACCTAATTTTTAACTCAATTTCATTTTGGTCACTAGAAAAATATATTCTTTTAAGTATTGATTGGGGTAAAAATAATCAATGGTTAAAGTAAAAAGCGGTAAAAATTAAAATAATACACAAAAATTGTTAAATTGTACTTATTTATCCTATTGTTGAAAATTCTATTTTTTTTAATATTGAAATTTTAAATTTCAAAACATAAAATAAATTAGCTAAATTGTTGAAAATTGTTTATCCCTTGAAAATGTCAACCGATTTGTTACTAAAATATTGAAATTAATTATTTTAATCCCTTTACAAATTTTAAATTTTTATTTTATGTTTTCAAGTTATCCTTAACAAGATCAACTCAAATAACTCATATTTAATAATTGCCTACAAAACATAAATTTCTTTTCATTATGCATTCTCAAATCTTCCATGCTAAGTTAAAAGCAAAGAAAAAAAAAGTCTTTGCATTTAATTAAATTAATTGTTTGTTCTTCATTTGGGTGAAGAAGTGATAAAAAGGGTATGAATTTTGTTTGAATTTTGTTTGGCATGGAAGATAAAATTAATTAATTAAATTAATTGCAAGAATTTTTTCTTTACTCTTAGCTTAACATGGAAGATTAAATATCATATAATCAAAAGAAATTTGTGTTTCATAGACAATTATTAAAGATGAGTTATTTGAGTGTCTGATGTCACGCACACAACCCTCCTCCCTTTTCCTTCTCCTAAAAAAAATACAAAATGGTATACATATACATACAAATGTAGAAACCATGCCTAGCTATAGCTATGAGGAAGTAAAACACACTTAGGGCAAAAGATAGAAAACAACATTTGACTAACTGTGTTTGAGACTCAAGATCAAGCTGTTCAGAGTTGACTGGCTGCACCAGATTGACAAATTCACCATTTCTCTGTTACGGCACAACGGAATAAATTGCCAAGGCAAAGAACGAAAGGAACATAAAAATGATGAAAACCTACAAAAACCCACTTCCATGATCTATATGAAATTAAGAACAAAGAAACATAAAATAGAATGAATAATAACATACTTAAACTGAAGGAGAAGAAAGGAAATGTTAGAAAACACTTAAAGAGAACAAACAAATACAAGAAAGAAGTAAAAACTATCAATCCATGGACATAATAATAAACAAATACAAGAAAGAAGTAAAAACTATCAAGCCATGGACATAATGATAAATAAGGCCTAACTAAATAAAAAGCAGACTAACCATTGCAAAATGAAAAGGAAAATGAGATTTCTTACTTGAGTTGTCAAGAAAAACAAAAGTTTATACCAGGGAATTCTTATGGAAATAACATATATGGCAATAAAGATACAACACGGAGTTTAGTCTAGTAGAATACAAGCAATGGAAAAGTCAACACTGTACTCAGAATAGAAAAATTCTTATGGCAATAGCATATATAGCAATAAAGACACAACAGGGAGTTCAAACTACTAGAATACAAACAACGGAAAAGTCAGCACTATACTCAGAATAGAAAAATCAGATATAGCAATGTTGGTAGCGAAAAAATCAAAGCAAATTTTACCTAATAATTCAAATGAAAAGTATAATTATAAGCAAGTATATATCAATCGAGCATAATAGATATAACTTGTTAGTAGTGTTAAAAATCAACACTGTTACTGAGAATAGAAAAATCAGATGAAGCGAGAATCATGGTTTTTCAGTCTCAGTATTGAAATAGATGAAGTGAGAATGATGGTTTTCAGCAATGGTTTTCAACAACGGCTGTTGGTGATAGGATTCAATCGAAAATGAGATTTTATTATAACCTTTGATTCGGTAATCTTGCAACATGAGAGGGAAAGGGAGATTTCTTACCTAAGTTGAAGTAGTCAAAACGGAAGAGGAAGTAGATGCTGGGATTAAGATTGAGGAAAATTAGGGGAGGGTAAATGTGCATGAGAGGGGAAGGTTTCTTACCTAAGTCGAAGCAGGCAAAGCGAAGCAGGCAACAAGGATTAGGACTGAGGAAACTTGGGGGACGGGAAATGTGCATGATTTTAAATCAATCAACTCGCATTTAATGCCTATAATACAGAGGAAGTAGCGTGTGCTTATATATACTATTACTTTTTTGAATAAATATATATTATTCTTTAATTAGGAGTCTTTTTGTTTTTTTATATTTATATATAAAATTAATAAAAAATAAATTATGATAAGGTTTAAACTTATAATATTGTGATTTATAATTTTTTAAATTTTTATATGAAATTTTAATAAATATATTTATTGATCCTCCTTTTGATGTATTCAATGAGATGAACTAGAATAGGGGCCTTTCAGCAGTGGTTAGAGTTGAAAAAATGTTTGAACATATACAACGCACTTCCATCTCTTTGAACATCATCCCGATCCATTGGCAATCTGGTCAAACATTCACTAGCAAGAATTTTAGAGTTTGATTTTCCCATAAGTTAGAAAAAGAAAAAAGTTAGCACATAATCCATTTCCAATTTTACACTTGGTGGGTCCAACTTTTGTTTTGTTAGGGTGATTTCTCTTTTTGAAAAAAAATTATTACTTGTTTTGGAGTTGTATAGTATTATAGTATATATAGTATAAATATATGTATAGATATATGTTTATACTAGTACTATACGAATTGGTACTATATCAAAATTAAACTGAAATAAGTGGAATGTAAATAAAATAGGATTAATTCCAATAAATAAATCTTAGAACGCAACATGGAAACACAACAAACAATTGAAACTACATGTTTCAATCAAACTAAATTGTTGTTTGACTAAACAAACAATTGCGGATGACTTGACAATGAATTCCAGTTCGTCTATGTTTTTGCTTTACAAATATGATATTTTCTAAGCATTTCTAATAATATCAAGTGTTATTCCTATTTTGGCATTTCTAATTTCTGGAGTTTTAGTTAGGATTAGGAATGGTCCAAAAAAACTTTCTAGTTATGAATCGAGTATAGAACCTATGGGCAATGCTTGGTTATAATTTTGAATTCATTATTATATGTTTTATCTAAGCTTTGTAGTTTTTGATGTTGAAACAATTTTTCTTTATCCATGAGCAATGAGTTTTGATGTATTAGGGGTACCCGTATTCATTGAAGCTTTCATTTTCGTGTTTATCCCAATTGTTGGTTCAGTTTATGCATGGTGAAAAGAAGGATTAGAATTGTCTTAGTTCCTAAATATTCAGATAAATAAAAAGAAAGAAAAAAGTAAAAATAATAATAACATTGAGTACAAATTCCATCGAATTTCTCTTACTTGATCGAACAATAAAAAATTCAATTATTTCAACTACATTAAATGATCTTTCAAATTGGTCAAAACTCTCCAATTTAAAGTACGGATTTTTTTTTTCAAAACTTTTTTAAGAGTCAAATCATTATTATATGTATTTTTTTAAAGAAAAAATTTCTTTAACCGTTGTTATAATGAGACTTGTATAAGATTAAAAAGGGTGGTGGTTTTGATTTAAATTAAGTAGGGTGTCATGTTGGAAAAGGTGAGGGATAAGGTTCATAATCAACAAATTTTGATACTTTAACTTGGTTTTGATCTTCAACGTGGTGAGTGCAGGGGATATCGTGAAGACGTGAAAAGATCAAGGGCAGGGTGGATGAGCATGAATCAAAATTGGGGTCATAACTGGCAGTCAAACGTTGTGCTATTTGGTCAGTCATGCTCATTTAGGGTCACAGGCAGTGACAGGCACACTTCCACCTCTTGGAACATCGTCCCCATCCCATTGGCTGTTTGGTAAAACATTCATAGACAAGAATTTTAGAGTTTGATTTCCCTATAAGTTAACACATAAGTTAGAAAAAGAAAAAGCTTAGCACATAATCCATTTCCAGTTTTATCCTTGACTGGCTCTAAGTTATCAATACTTAATTGTATTCGTGTAAAGAATTCATTTTTCCCTCAAATGTTTGCACTAAAAATTTAATTTGACTTAAAATGCTTAAATCGCATTAAAATGACCAAGTTCAATTTTAATTCGATTCTAAAATATTTGAAAGACTATTTAAATTTAATTTTAAAAGGAGACAGACTTGACATACAATTAGACCAAAAGTTTAAATTTTCGTACAAGATTTTGCAAGTGGATATTTTTGTAATTAACCAATAATTTTGGGTCAAATTTGAAAAAAAAATCCAAAAGAATGGGACAACACTGAAACTAGTATTTTATGTATTTTCCAAGCAACCCAAACGACAACAGGAGTATTTTGAGTAGCAAAATAGGTAGCCCAAATTTTCTTAGACCCAATCCCTATCGCCTTCTTCCTCTATCGCTTCACATGTTTCCACTGTTGTAGTAAGACTGAGAACTCGAACCCAACTCAGGTAAGAAATCTCTTTTTCCCTCTCATTTTGCAAGATTACTGAATAGAAGGTTAATATAGTAAAATCTCCCTTTCGATTGAATCCTATCGCCAACAACCATTGTTGAAACTGATTGTCGAAATCCATCATTCTTACTTCACCTCTTTCAATACCGAGGCCGACAAACCATCATTCTATCTTCATCTCTTTCAACATCGAGGTTCATTATTAGGTAAAATTTGCTTTGATTTTTCCATTACCAACATTGCTATCTATGATATTTCTATTTTGAGTACAGTGCTGATTTTTCCATTTCTTGTATTCTACATCAAATGTCTATTATACTCTATAATAGTGCTAAGGTGGTGTCTCCATTTTATCTAACATTCTTGAGGAATGTTGAAGAAATTGGAACTTATACATGGGGTGCGGTCATGCTAGCAACTCTCCACCGTAGCTTGGAGAACTACAAATCAAAGGAAAGATATCTATATGGAAATTTTTATTTTGTCACGGTGAAATACAAGTTATATTTAATGTTTTATTTATTTAGTAGTTTTTCTTTTTATTTCATGTGGATTAACGTTTTATTTTTTTTTGTAGGTGTTTATAATGGAGCACATATTGTGGGTTGCATCCCGATTGCTCCATCCTGCCGCTAAAGAAACAAATGAAATTGTCATAGCTGAGGACAAGGAAAATCGTCCTAAAGTAAATGAAATCACCCAATCTTTTTTTAATTTAATAAGTATTTCAGAAAGTTAAGGCCAACTAGAGTAAATGAAATCATTTTATTCTTTCTAATGATTTGTTTTTAATTCTTTCATATGGATTTTTTATTTTTTATTCTTTCCTATTTCATTGTTTCAAACAGGTTGACTGGACCCTCTATTCTAGACTATCAAAAAATGTTTTACCTTCTATATATGATGGTCAAGTTCCCCTGGAACGGGATTTGCAATCTCTAATATCTATGGAGAAGGTAATTCCCTATGATCCTGCAGTGTCGAAGCAAAAACTGCTACATGTATCTGATCATCTTCAGTCTAAGATGGGCCATATCTCTACTATTCACAAAAGACATTATAACTATAAAAAACACAAATCTAGGGGAGGAAAGAAGAGAGATGAGACCCTTGCACATGAAATATTCATTTCAGTATGGTTTGATCATTGACAATGTTTATATAGTGTAGGTAATCCTGAAATGTTTCTTCCTTTATATTCTAAATTTTTTACTTGTTTATTGCCTCCTTTGTATTTTAAACTTTTTGGAATGTCGTATATGGAGAGGATAATTAGTTAGGGCATGATGACCACACGGGACAACAACAGATGGATCATGATGATCCGTTGGGGCATGATGACCTCATGCAATAGGAGCAGATAATTCCTAGCTCCCAAGGCAAGTATGGGCTCCTATGCAGTAGATGTATTATTTTCCGATAGATGTGCCAAAAATATGTGCAAGTATACAGCAGAAGTACTAGTTTACTGGGAAATCCTCTCAATAAAATTGTAAATAAGAAACCTAAGCGGAAGACTCATCTCTGTAAAGAGGAGTTGGAAAATATTTTGCCTACGGCAAGAAAAGACAATTGCAAATGCCACACTTTCTTTCCAAATCTAAATTCAGAAGGGACAGTATTATTACTAAGCTTCATGGTAAAAGAGTGAAGGTAACTAATTGACACATTTTTTTGTTGTTTTAAGAATGTGCATGATAAGTTAATACATGTTGGAAAATATGGCTGACTTTGTTGTGTTTATAACAGCAGTAGAGGCAATAACAAAATCAGTTAGGTATGCACTATACATGTGTTCATGCAATTTTTTTTCTCGTTTGCATGTCCTATTTAAATCGGTGAATGTTTTCTATCTTACAGGCTAATCTTAAATGAGTTAGGCAGATGAAAGATGAACTTGTTATCCTAACATTCATATTGATGTAAGTCTATCTTTATTGATGACGTAATCATAGTAATCTATGTTAATCTCAGCAAACAAGTTGTCATTGTTTGTGTTTGTGTTTGTTTCAAATTTTTAGTCTCGTATATATGCTAGGTAATCTTCAATTTATTTTGAGGGGCTTTGAGGAATGTTGTTGGAATTAAATGAACTAGTTAGTGAAACTTATTCAAGATGAAAGATGAATTTATAGTGGGAGACTTTGGTCTGTTCTTTTGTTAAGTTTTTCCTATGTTTGTTTTGGTATGTAAAGTAAAATGCAGCTAGCAATAACATGCATTTCTTATTGATAGGTGCTTGTGAGGGACTTTGAAGGACGCTATTGGAATGAAATGAACTAGTTAGTGAAACTTATTCAAGATGAAAAATGAAGTTTATAGTGGGAGACTTTGGTCTGTTCTTTTGTTAAGTTTTTCCTAATTTTTTTGTGGTTTGCAAAATAAAATACAGCTAGCAATAACATGTATTTCTTACTGACAGGTGCTTGTGATGACACCTCAAATTTTACTTGATGGATTGAAGCTTATCATATATGTATGACTGATTTGTTCTATGTTTTGGCTTATTGATCTTATGATAGTTCTTTACAAAATTTATATGTATGGAAAAATGTGGAAAGCTATGCACTTAACTATGTTTAATTAAATTGTATACATTGACGGCTCACACTTACAGGACTGTCAAATGTTGTTTTCTATCTTTTACCCTAAGTGTGTTTTACTTCCTCATAACTATAGTCAGGCATGGTTTCCATATTTTGTCATATTGCTTAAGGATTTGTTTGCATTATAGGAATTTTATCATCGCCAGTTAGAAGCTGGTGTATCTAATCTTCCTAGGATTTTTGGGATGACTGTTTCTCCTATAAACTCAAAAGGGGATTCTTTCAAGTTTTCAATTTAGTTATTGGTTATATGTGTTCCATTTTTTATGGTATTTGATCTTTTTCCCCTATTTATTACCTCAGAGGCAAACTCTACTGATAGCTTTTGGCAGAAGATCCATTAATTGGAGATGATTATGAACTCTCAAAGGTTTTTTTTGTTTCTGTTCATTACAGATTTTATGCCTCTGTTGATGATTTGATCCTTTGAGACATAAGTATGTCATTTAATAAAGATGACATTTTAATATTTACATGGTATATTTTCCTCTATTAAAGGTGTATATGTGTGCAAGTGAATCGGTGCTTGCTTGGTTTGTTCCATTTTCAACTCCAAAGTTCAAGTTTTACCAATATATGGAAATTTCAAATGTTTTATATGCACACTTGGTAGAATAATTAACTGTTTTGAAAGTTAATGTGCGTATTCTTTGTTGAAACCTTTTGCTATGTAGCCAGTTAGTGTGAGAAATTTCCTCTCTTCTATGAGTGTCCTTTTTTTTCACAACATTTAGACTCAACAAGTTATCAATACGCAATTTCACCATTATAAACATTGTATGTCTCGAACTATAAATCATGCTTCCACAACATTTGGACTCAATAAGTTATCAATACGTATTTTCACTAGTATAAATATGTTCTTCTTCCGTCAAATTTCAGTTGAGCGTGTGAAAAGTAAAGAGAGGTTCCTTTAGTATTATGGTTTAGGGTTTAGAGTTTAGGGTTAGGGTTCGGGTTTACCCGTATAAATGTTTTCTTCTTCCCTCAGTATTATGTTAAGGGCAAATACGTAAATATATCGCATAAAGTATGAGAAATCATTACCCTTCTGGAGTAAGAAAAACTGGCAAAAAAAGATTAAAATAATATTTGTAATGGTCAACGTGAAGACACGTATGTTTTAGAATATAAATCGTGCTTGCAAACATCTGGTCTAAGCAAGTTATCACTACGTATTATAGGTACAAATATGTTCTTATTCCCTCAATTTTCGATTAAATATGTGAAAAGCAAAGGGAGGTTCTCTTAGTATTATGTTAAGGGAAAATACGTAAAAACATTACATAAAGTATGACGATAATTACCCTTCTAGAGCAAGAAAAACTAGAAAAAAAATATTAGAATAAGATTTGTAATGATTAACATGATGGCACGTATGTCTCGGAATATAAATCATGCTTCCACAACATTTGGCCTCAAGAAGTTATCAATACTTAATTTTACTTGTATAATTATGTTCTTTTTCCCTGAATTTTTGGTTGAACATGTGAAAAGCAAAGGGAGGTTCCCTCAGTATTATGGTTAAAGGTTTAGGGTTAGGGTTTAGGTTTAAGATTAAGGTTTACTAGTGTAAATATGTTTTTCTTCCCTAAAATTTTAGTTGAAGATGTGAAAAGCAAAGGGAGGTTCCCTCAGTATTATGTAAAGGGAAAATACGTAAATGCACCCCATAAAGGATTAGGAATCATTACCCTTCTAGAGTAAGAACAACTAGCAAAAAAAGATTAGAATAAGATTTATAATGATCAATGTGAAGGCACTTATGTCTCGGGCTATAAATCATGCTTGCACAACATTTAGTCTCAACAAGTTATCAATATGTAATTTCATCGGTAAAAATATGTTTTTCTTCCCTCAAATTTTAGTTGAACGTGTGAAAAGAAAAGCGAGGTTTCCTCAGTATTATGTTAAGGGCAAATACGTAAATACATTGCATAAATTATGACGAATCATTACCCTTCTAGAGCAACAACAACTGGAAAAAAAAGATTAGAATAAGATTTGTAATGATCAATATAAAGGAACGTATGTCTTGGACTATAAATCATGTTTGCACAACATTTGGCCTCAAGAAGTTACCAATATGAAATTTCACAATTGTAATTACGTTCTTCCCTCAAATTTTGGTAAAATGTGTGAAAAGTAAATGGAGATTCCCTTCGTATTATGTTAAGGGAAAATACATAAATACACCGCATAAAGTATGAGAAATCATTACCCTTCTGGAGCAACAACAACTGGTAAAAAAAGATTAGAACAAGATTTGTAAATATCAATGTGGAGGCACGTATGTCTTAGACTATAAATCATGCTTGCACAACATTTAGCCTGAAGAACTTATCAATACTTAATTTCACAGGTGTGATTAAGTTCTTCTTCCCTCAAATTTCGGGTGATAATTTCACATGTGTAATTACCCTTTTGGAGCAAGTAATTAACTTAATTAATCTCAATATTATAGTAACAAATCGGTTGACACTATAAAGGGATTTTTTTTTCAATAATTTATTTATTTGATTTTGATGTTTTGAAATATAAAATTTCAATTTTAAGAAACAAAAAAGAAATTTAAAACTTTCGGCAATGGGGTATGCAAGTAGAATTTGACAATTTTTAATAATGATTTTAGTTTCTACCTTTTTTCACTTTAATTATCAATACTTAAAAAAGTTATTTGTTTGAGTGGCCAAAATAAAAGTGACCTAGAAGTCAGTAACCAAAATGAAAATGTAAACATGATGTGATGTCATGTAAAATTAATCGTCGTTAGAGATTTAATGCTTGAATGACTAAAATGAAAGCGCCTTAAACGTTGGATGACGAAATTGCAAAGAATTCATTTTGAGTGACCAAAATGAAAATGCCCTAAAAGTTGGATGACTAACTAGGTAGTTTACCGATTAAAATATTGGAATGAAAAAGCTTCCACACATATACATGGTTTGCTTTTAACAATCTCATTATAGGTTTTAATCATATATGTTTTTTTTTACACAATGCTTAGAACTACCCATAACCCCTCCCCAACCCATATATAAGAGCATAATCCGCTTTAGCGCACTCAAACCCACGTCTTCCTGCATTGACAACAAAATCCATATCAATCGAGCTAAGACTCAATCGGCATATACATGATTTTTTTATTAAAAGTAAATGTTATGGTTAAATGAAATTAATTTATGGTATAAATCTTAATCGGTATATTATTTCTATTTCATTAATATTGTCAAGTAGCATGCAACTAAAATTATCGAATAAAAATAACACATTAGTAAAAATGAAATCATTGGGGTTAATAGGAGTTACAATTAATTTAAGTTAAATTATTTGTTTTTAAGAAATTAGTTGCATTTCAGGTTAATGATCAGACCGACTTAAAAGCAATTAAAAATAAATCTATTATTTATCTTTTAGCATTTATAAATAGCAAATGTAAAATGCATCGTTTGGTAAATCATAGCATTAGCATTTTGTTAGAATTAAGTGACCGAATTCTTATTTAAATAAAATATAGTGGTAAAATAAAATAAAAGTAAAATCCTTATAGAACTATACTTCTTTTATTTTATTTTAGAATAAGGTTTTTAAACCTTATTAAACTCCATCTATTTGATATTGATTAGAATAAGTGTTTCAATCTTACTACACTCCTATTAGAATATGGTTTTACAAGCCTATAAATAGACATAGTCTACTCCTCTTGTAATTATTTGAATTTGACATAGTGAATTATTTTCTCCTCTACTCGTGGTTTTTTTCCCGAAAGGGTTTTCACGTAAAATCTGTGTGTTCTTTATTTTTCTCCCTTTTTTTTGCGATACATTATCATTACCAAAGTTCTATTTATTTTTGAAAATTGGTATCCGAGCTTCCGGGTTGTTTATCTCAATTATGGTAATGGCATTTTTGAAGTATGAAACTCCGCTGTTGGATCGCAACACTAGATTCACGTTGTGACAGATAAAGATACAGGCAGTTCTTGCACAAATGGACTTAGAGGAAGCCCTGCTAAGGATAGATAATATGCCTTCAACATTGACGGAGGAAGAGAAGAAGCACAAGGATCGAAAGGCGTTAACACAATTACATCTGCATTTGTCTAACAAAATTTTGCAGGATGTGATGAAGGAGAAGATCGTTGTTGGATTATGGAAGAGGTTGGAACTAATATGTATGTCGAAAAATCTAACTAGCAAGCTGCATATGAAGCAGCGTCTTTATGCTCATCGTTTGGAGGAATGTGCATCTATGCATGATCACTTAACAGTGTTTAAAGAAATTCTTTCAAACTTGGAGGCCATGGAAGTTCAGTATGATAAGGAAAATCTAGAGTTGATTCTACTTTGTTCGTTGCCCCCGTCTTATTCAACCATTAGAGATACGATTTCATATAGCTGCGAGTCTCTTACAGTTGATGAGGTTTATGATTCTTTAACCTCGTATGATAAGATGAAACATCTTGTGGTTCAAACCAACTCTCAGGAGGAGGGTCTCATTGTTCGTGGAAGACAAGATCGAAATGTTGATGATGATCATGGAAGGACACAAGAATGGAATCATCGCGGTAAATCTAAGGGTAGGTCGAAGTCTTCAAACAGAGGTAAAACTTGTAACTTGTTCAAGAAGAAAGGACGCATTAAATCTGAGTGATATAAGCTACAGAAAAAGATCAAAAGGGAGGCTGCGAATCAAAATAGAAAACAACTAGAAAATTCTGGTAAAGCTGATGTTGTAGAAGACTACAACGATGGTGAACTTCTAGTTGCTTATGTTAACAATTTTAAAGTGAGCGAGGAGTGGATCCTTGATTCGGCCTGCACCTTCCACATGAGTCCCAATCGGTATTGGTTTACAACTTACGAATCAGTGTCTGAAGGTGTTGTTTTGATGGGAAATAATGCTTCATGTAGAATTACAAGTGTTGGAACAATTAAAGTTAAGATGTTTGATGGAGTTGGCAGAACACTTAGTGACATACGACATGTTTCAAGATTGAAGAGAAATTTAATTTCATTGAGTACTCTTGATTCAAAGTGGTACAAATACACAGCTGAAAGTGGGGTTTTGAAGATTTTCAAAGGTTGTGATGAAAGGGTAGAGAAAGATTGCCAAGTTATATGTTTTGCAGGGTTCTACTGTTATTGGTGATGCAACTGTCGTATCCTCTTCCTTGTCAAATGATGATATTACTAAACTTTGGCATATGCGCCTAGGGCATATGAGTGAGAATGGCATGGCAGAACTGAGCAAAAGAGGACTTCTTGATGGGTAAGGAGTTTGCAAATTGAACTTCTGTGAGCAGTACGTTTTTAAGAAGTAAAAGAGAGTTCGATTCACCAAAGGAATCCATAACACGAAGGGAACGTTGGAGTGTATTCATTTTGATCTGTGGGGGCCATCCAGAGTGCCTTCAAGAGGTGGAGCTAATTATATGCTAACTTTTATTGATGATTTTTCCAGAAAAGTTTGGGCCTTCTACCTGAAGCAGAAAAGAGATGTGTTTTCCGCATTTAAGTCTTGGAAAACTATTATTAAAAAACAGACGGGAAAACAAATAAAATACCTCCACACAGACAATGGCTTAGAGTTCTGTTATGATGAGTTTAATAAACTGTACAAGTCAGAAGGGATAATGAGACACTTGACAGTTCGTCATACTTCACAGTAACACGGCATTGCAGAACGAATGAACAGAACGATCATGGAGAAGGTTCGATGTATGTTGTCAAATGCCAACTTACCAAAGTCATTTTGGGCCGAAGCAGCCTGTACTGCATGTTTTTTGATCAATCGATCTTCATCTATTGCCATTGAGAAAAAGACTCCACAAGAGGTATGGTCTGGTAATCCTGCTGACTATTCTGATTTAAAGATATTTAGGTGTCGTGCATATGCTCATGTTGATAATGGAAAATTAGAACCGAGATCCATTAAATGTGTTTTTCTTGGTTATAAAGCTAGTGTAAAAGGGTATAAGTTATGGTGTCTTGAAAATAGAAAAGTTGTGATTAGCAGAGATGTTGTTTTTGATGAAACTGCTATGCTACCTAACTTATCTCTTAAAGACTCTTCCAATAAAAAAATCAAAAGCAGGTGGAGCATCAGATTAATTCGAAATCTACAACAGAGTCGACTCCTCAAGCCAGTACAAAAATTCAAAATAGAGTTGCTTCTTCACCACAATACTCTATCACCAAAAACTAAACTAGAAGAGAAATTAAACCTCCAAAGAAGTATGTCGAGGTTGATCTAGTTGTTTATGCTTTAAATGTGGCTGAAGATATAGATACAAACCAAGTGTCATCTAATTATTCTGATGAGGTTAGCTGTGAAGACTCAGAAAAGTGGATGTTTGCTATGCAAGAAGAGATGGAATCACTCAACAAAAACAAAACATGAGATCTTGTGAAACTTCCTAAAGGTAAAAAGGTTGTTCATTGTAAATGGGTGTTAAAAAGAAATAAGGAACTCTAGGAGTTGAAGAACCTAGATATAAAGTAAGGCTTGTTGCAAAAGGTTACAGTTAAATTCTAGGAGTGGATTTCACAGATGTGTTCTCCCCAGTTGTAAAGCATAGTTTGATTCGATCTTTAGTAGTTAGATGTAAAAACTGCATTTTTGCATGGAGAACTTGAGGAGGATATTTACATACAACAACCAGAGGGTTTTACAGTCCCAGAAAAAGAGGACTATGTTTGCTTGTTGAAAAAGTCCCTTTACGGTTTAAAATAGTCACCAAGACAGTGGTACAAGAGGTTTGATTCCTTATGACTTCTCATGATTTCAAAAGAAATAACTTTGATAGTTGTGTTTACTTTAAAAAAAATAGTGATGGTTCTTTTGTGTATCTACTCCTTTATGTTGATGACATGTTGATAGCAGCAAAAAATAAAGAAGAAATAAAAAAAGGTTAAAGCCCAACTAAGTGAAGAATTTGAGATGAAAGATTTAGGACCAACAAAGAAAATACTTGGTATGGAGATTCTCAGAGATAGAAAAGCAAGTAAATTGTACCTAAGTCAGAAGGGGAACATTGAGAAAGTTCTTTGCAGATACAATATGCAGAATGCTAAGCCTGTTAGTACTCCTTTAGCAACCCATTTCAGACTTTCATCCGCTTTGTCCCCACAATCAGATGATGAGATTAAGTACATGTCACATGTTCCATACTCTAGTGCAGTGGGATCTCTCATGTATGCTATGGTTTGTTCACGTCCAGATTTATCATATGCAGTCAGTGCAGTTAGCAGATACATGGCGAATCCCGATAAAGAACATTGGAAGACAGTTCAGTGGATTTTAAAATACTTACGAGGTACTACTGATGTTTGCTTATAGTTTGGAAGAACCAGAGATGGAGTCATTGCGTATGTTGATGCTGATTTTGCTGGAGACCTTAATAGAAGAAGATCTCTCACAGGTTATATCTTTACAATCGGAGGTTGTGCAATAAGTTGGAAAACCACTTTGCAAACTACAGTTGTTTTGTCTACCACTGAAGCTGAGTACATAGCGATTACTGAGGCTTGTAAAGAAGCCATTTGGTTGAAGGGACTTTTTAGTGAACTCAATAAAGACCTTCAAATCAATACAGTATTTTGTGACAGTCAGAGTGCTATCTTCCTTACAAAAGATCAAATGTTTCATAAGAGAACAAAACACATTGATGTTCGGTATCATTTTGTTCGTGATATTATTGCTCGTGGTGATATTGTTGTGAGCAAAATTAGTACTCATGAAAATTCTGCATATATGATGACTAAGTCACTTCCTATAACCAAGTTTGAGCATTGCTTAGACTTGATTGGTGTTCATTGTTGAAGTTAAACCCTTAAAGGGATTTATGGAAGAGGTGAAGAACTTGTTCGTTGAGAGTTCGCGATGAAGAACTTGTTCATTGAGAATTCGTGTCAAGGTAGAGATTGTTAGAATTAAGTGACTCGAATTCTTATTTAAATAAAATAAAGTGGTAAAATAAAATAAAAGTAAAATCCCTATAGAACTATACTTATTTTATTTTATTTTAGAATAAGATTTTTTTAAAACCTTATTAAACTCCATCTATTTGATATTGATTAGAATAAGGTGTTTCAATCTTACTACACTCCTATTAGAATATGGTTTTAGAAGTCTATAAATAGACATAGTCTACTCCTCTTGTAATTATTCGAATTTGACATAGTGAATTATCTTCTTCTCTGCCCGTGGTTCTATTTATTTTTGCACATTTGATTTTGAAAAAAATTTATCAACATTTTATCAGAATAAGATAATTGGCATGAATTAAAATTATAAAATTGTTTTGATAAATCTCTCATTTATTTGTTCAATTTATGATTTACCAGATACATAATTTGATTATGGAAAACAAATTGCTCTTAAATTAGGTTAGAAAACTAAATTTGACTTACGCTAAATCAGGGATCAAATTTGAAGAAATTTATGTAATTTTATTAGTTTAAATTTTATTAAGAAATTATGTAAATATTTTTAATGATATTAAAAAAGAATTTATTAGAATAATGCAAAATAAGATCTACATTAATCTTGATAATTTAATTCTTAGCATAAATAACTTATAAAATTCCGTCTTAAAATTGATTGTTTAGCCTACTTTGTTACAGAATCCAGAAAATTTTCACCATCTTTCTCCCTTAAATCTTTGTATTCAGCTCATCATTGAGATTTTTGTAAAATGCACAATTTTTGTTAACTGCTTTCATCTTATAATGATTTAAATTTTTACACACCTTTAATAATCCATTATAAAAACTATCTGATACACTTATTTCTATAATAAAAAGTTGTGGAGATAAGAAATATTTTCAATTTATTTCATTTCTTTTAAAATGATATTATTTTGGGTTTCTTTGGATGATGAATTTGTAGGAGGGATTTTATTTAAGGTTTTTAATTTAATAACTCAATCATTTTCTAAATTTCAGGTGGTTTTTCAAAATTCCTCCTAAATTCATTTGATTTAATTCATATAATATAAAAACTCAAACTTCATACTGTTTTTTTATTTAATTATAATATATTTTTAAAAATTTTATTATATTATAATTTTTTATATTTTTTTACAAATATAATGATATTCATATTGAATAATTTTTATATTATTTATTTTTAAAATAATTATTCTTATTTTAATTTGTAAAATTTCATTAACCTAATTTTTTTTTTCTAAATCAATTATCTATCCAAACAAAACAATTGCAAATCGGAACAATTTGAATTTATAAATTCTAAAATACTAGCATTTTAAAAATCTCAAAAATCTTAAAACTCTCATACAAGCATGCTATTAAAACCATGTGAAATTTTTAAAAGAATAAAGATAAAAACTATATAAAAAGATTTCATAATTTAAAATTTACATTTATCAAACAATCTAATTATTTTTTATAGTAATATATTAAATAAATTTTATAATTTAAATTCAATATTTAATTTCTCAGTACTTAATTTTCTTTTAGTTCATCAAACAACACTTAATTATGATAAATTTATACGATGTAAACCAAGTGTGATAAATATATATTAACTAATTAAATATTTACGTAAATAAGTTTAAACATCAATATTTACCAGTGTAAAATTATAATTTTAGGGTTTAAGATTTAGGGTAAAATTATAATTTTACACCCATTCATATCTTTTTGCAAAGCTAATATTTTAACGATCCAACCATTATATTTTATATTTCATTCTTATAGATCATACATGTCCAATTTGACGTAAATTAAAATATTCTAACTGTTTATTTTATATTAAAAGAATTCAATCATTCAAGAAATATTAATATACACAATATTTTAAATTGATATGATAAAGATATCAGATTAGTTTAATATTGAAAAATCACACTAAGCTCAATTCCCAGGAAAGAGAGGTGGATCACGTGGATCACTTAAGTACCAGGTCTTTCCTAGCCAGAATATCCCTCTATCGTAATTTAACCGCACAATAAATCACTACAATCACTCTCACAAAATATGCACAATAAACAATAAAGAACACAAGAATTTTAACGAGGTTCAGCAAATTTTGCCTACATCCTCAGGCACTAACAAATATATTTCACTCTAAAATACAAGTGAAAATTTACAAATAAAGAGAGAGAACAAGGCCTTAAAGAGAGAATGGAAAATGTGGGGGATAATCAAAATGAGAAATGGTTAGGCCTATTTATAGTTGAGATTCAGGGATCAACTTGCAAAGTCACTATACAATTAGGGACCAAAAATTAGAAATATCTCATGCCAAATTTCAATCCCACTTTCAGTGCCTTAAATCTCTTATTTCCAGTGCCAACATTTTGATACCCATATATTTGACTTTTCTAAATATGGATGGTTGCCAATAATCTCCACCTTGAAGATTTGATTAGGATAATCTTATCTTCACACAATTCTTTCTCCCTTTGACAACAATACTTGACAGTGCCTTCTTCAACTGTTAAACTTGCAGGATATTGACTAAGTTCAAACAATGTTCGAACTTGGTTGTTATTACCACCTTGGTCATCATATCTGCGGGATTATATGTAGTCTTAATCTTCTGAAGATGAATTTTCCCCTCATCAATAATTTTTTGCACAAAATGGAATCGTACATCGATATGCTTTGTACGTGCATGATAGACTTGATTCTTTGCTAAATGAATAGCACTTTGGCTATCACAATACATGTTAATATGCTCCTGAACCAATCCCAAGGTTTTAACCCTACCTTGTAACCAAATAGTTTCCTTTACAGGCCATGTATTCGGCTTCTATGGTTGACAACGCAACTGTAGACTACAGTGTAGACTTCCAACTTATTGGTCATCTAGCAAGTGTAAACACATAACCGGTGGTTGATCTTCGTTTATCCAAATCACCGGCATAGTCAGAATCAACGTACCCAATAACACATTTACCTAGTGTAGTATCCTGCTTGAACAGTAATCCAATATCCATGGTCTTCTGAATATATCGTAGAATCTATTTCACAGCTTGCCAATGTCCTTTTCCAGGATTATGCATATACCAGCTCACTATACTAACTACATATGAAATGTCGGGTCTTGTACACACCATTGAATACATCAAGCTACCTACTACATTAGAATATGAAACTTGTAACATGTATTCTTGTTCCGTATTTGTCGAAGGAGATAGTTGTGCAGAAAGCTTGAAATGAAAAGCCAACGGGGTACTTACAGGTTTTGTTTGCTCGTTCATGCCAAACTGTTATAGTACCTTCTTCAAATATTACTTCTGAGATAAACTAACTCTGCCATGAGATCTATCTCTACATATTTCCATGCCAAGAATCTTTTTAGCTTCACCTAGATCTTTCATCTTAAATTCAAGGTTGAATTGAGTCATCAATCTCTCAATTTCAACTTAGCTCTTAGATGCTATCAACATATCATCAACATATAAGAGCAAATATAGGAAAATTCCTTCTTGTAGCTTTTGAAAATACATGCAATGATCAAATTTACTTCTTGTGTACCTTTGCCCTTTCATGAACTGATCAAATCGCTTGTACCACTACCTCGGAGATTGTTTCAATCCATAAAGTAACTTTTTCAGTTTGCAAACCCAATTTTCTTTATCAGCAACCTTGGATCCATTTGGTTGAGTCATATAGATTTCCTCTTCCAAATTATCATGTAAAAACGTGGTCTTCACATCGAGCTGAACTAGTTCAAGATCATATTGCGCAACCAAGGCTAGTAAAATTTGAATAGATGAATGCTTCACAACTGGAGAAAAACACTTCATTGTAATCTATTCCTTCTTTCTGAGCGTAACCCTTTGCTACCAATCTAGCCTTTATCAAATTTCATTTTTACTAGGAAATCCTTCCTTCTTTGCATATACCTATTTTCATCCAATTACCTTCTTTCCTTTGGGTAGTGTCACCAACTCCCAAGTCCTATTTTTATGAAGAGACTGCATTTCTTTATTCATAGCTTGCTTCCATTTTACACTATTAGGGTTACTTCTTGCTTCTATGTAAGTAGAAGGAAAATCATAATCTGCAATTGAAAGTGTATAGGCCACCATATCACCAAAGCGAGCAGGCATACGAATCTCTCTTCTTGGCCTCCTATATGCAATTGAATCTTGTTGCTGTAGAAGTTCTTAGGTTGAAACTTCTTCATAATTTGTTCCTTCAATATTAGCTAGATCATTATTAACCTTTTCAAGCTCCACCTACTACAAAGTACTACTAGTTTTGTCATCCTTTTGTGAATCCTTGTTCTTCATCATGGTTGATTCATCAAAAGTCACATCTCTACTGAAAACAATCTTCCTTATATCAGGACACCAGAGACGGTATCCTTTTACTCCACCAGTTATACCTACGAATAATGCTTTCTTTGCTCTTGGGTCTAACTTAGATTATTTTACATGATAATATGCAGTGGAACCAAAAACATGTAAAGAATCATAATCAGTAGCAGGTTTACCAATCTACATCTCCATAGGAGTTTTTCTATTTATTGCAACTGATGGCAACCAGTTAATTAGATGGCACGCATATGTAACTGCCTCAGCCCAAAATTCCTTGCCCAATCTAGCATTGGACAACATACATTGAACTTTCTCCAATATAGTTCGATTCATACGTTCTACCACCCCATTCTATTGTGGTGTATCTCGAACAGTGAAGTGTCGTACAATGCCCTCATCTTGACATACTTGTAGAAATGGATCATTCTTATACTCAGTATCATTGTCTGATCGAAGTCGTTTGACCTTTCGACCAGTCTGAGTCTCCACCATGTTCTTCCATTTTAGAAATACATCCAAAACTTCAATATTTCTTTTCATTAGATACACCCTTACTTTTCTTGAATAACCATCGAAAAAAGTAATAAAGTAATGCATACCTCACAAAGAAGCCACTTTGGTTGGTCCCCACACATCACTGTGAACATAGTCCAGAATTCCTTTCGTATTGTGAATTGTTGAACCAAATTTTACCCTTGTCTGCTTGCCTAGAACACAATGTTCACAGAATTTTAATTTGCAAGAATTTGCACCTTTCAACAAGCCTTTCTTCGCCAAATTTTGCAAAGCTTTTTCACCAGCATGTCCCAATCGCATATGTCATAACCTGGTAGCCTCTGAATCTGCATCTTTCACAGAAGCTGTTGATGTTGATCCAATAACTGTACTTCCATTTAAATAGCACAGGTTATTTCTTCTTGTGCCTTTCATCACCGTCAATACCCTAGCTACTACCTTTAGTAATCTATCTCTCAAATTTATTATGATCCCTTTAGATTCTAGGACCCTTAATGAGATGAGATTTTTCATCAAGCTAGGTACGTAGTAAAGATCTGTCAAGGCTTGGATTGAGTCGTTGTGATTCTTCAATTGAATTGTACCTACTCCCATTGTCTTACAAGCACTATCATTGCCCATAAAAACAACTCCACCTTCTAGTTCTTTAAGACTAGAAAACCAATCCTTATTAAGACACATATGGTAAGTACATCCCGAATCCAAAATCCACTCATTTGTATGACATGCCATGTAACAACCCGGTTTGACCCTAATCGGACATAGTGGTTTCGGGACCACAAGTCCGAGACAAAAAATATTTTAATATTATTTTGTGTTTTTATTTTGTGTGCATTTGATTGTGTGAAATTTTCGTGTTTTAATTTTGTTGTTTAAGTGTCCGATTAAATAAAAGGATTAAATCGCGAAAAATGAAAATTTAGGGGTTAATTATAAAAGCACCTAATTGTTGTTGTCTTTTTAAATGGAAGGATTTATGATGCAATAAGATCATAAAGTAGATAGTGGGTGATATATGACATAATTGACCTTAATATATATGTTATAAAAATTTATTATAATAAGGTTAATTTAGTCAAATGTTAAATTAAACATTAAAATTAAAATAATTGATGAAAAGATGAATGTTTTCATCTTAACTTAGCTGAATTCATGCAAAAGAAAAAAAGAAAGGAAGTCAAGTAATATTCGGCCATTTTAAAGCTTGATTAAGGTTAGTTCTTTGTTCGGTTTTTGATAATTTTTACATTTTTGAGATCGTTGCTTCGAATACTATCCGACCCATGTTTAAAGTTTTGATTTTGATGAATATTTTGAGTTGTTCCATTGATGAACATTTGTGTTATGTGATGTTTGATGATGAATAATGAAAGATATATTTTAGATTAATATGTTTTGTATTGGAATTTTTAGTGAAATTGAGTAAATAGGGCTAAATTGTGAAATTAAATTTTTGGGGGACTAAAGTGTGAAATAAATGCAATGATTGGACTTGTGTGAGAACCATGAATATCCGACCCTTGTGTGGTATGGGCAAATTTTGTATAAATTGTGTTTTATGCAATAGGGACTAAATTGCAAAAAGTGTAAATATTAGGGGCAAAATAGTAATTTGCCAAATTATGTGTTTCTGGATTAAATTGAACGTGTTAATAAATAAATTATCTTATTTTGAATATATTTAGATCGAGAACCAAAGAAATCGGAGTTAGATTGGGGAAAAGCCAAATTAGTCGAATAATCGTCCGACTTCGATTTTCCATCGTCCGAGGTAAGTCTATTAGCTATTTAATGTCATAAAATCAGTATATAAATAAGTATATGAGCTGTTTTTGGATGAATTATAATTAAAAAAATATGTTGGTTGAAATAATTAAAAGTATGAGTGAATTATATGTATTATTGTAACAAGTTCGAATCATAGGTATATACTTATATAGTCATTGGAATTTAGTTAAAGCATGAAGGTTTATAAGGATATACAATTATAAATGTTATCGAATTTAGTTGGAGTATAAAATTTCATATTTTTTTTATATATACTATATAAAGTATTGGTTTACTAAAAGGTGGATATATATGTGTGTACCTAAGATTCAGAAATAAGCATAGGTTTATATTGGTATAAAATTTGTATTGAATATATATTATGCAAATCTACATGTATATGTTCTAGTATTGAATTTAGGTATGTCATTCATACAAGTTTATATGGGGTTCGACTATGTAATTATGCATGTATATGTTTTTGTAATGAGTTTTAGTATGAAATTTGTATATGTATAAGGGAGGTTCGATTATGTAAGTATGTTCATGTAAAAGTTCTTGAACGGAGTTTAAGATATGAAATTATTAGCTTTGATTATCATAAGGTGTTCAAAAGCATGATATTAGTAGTATGCTTCAATGTGTTAAGTTATATATATATTCGGATGTATAATTAAGATATTGAGCTGGATTTGATGACTGAACTTTATATACCTATGTGGTTTAAAGATATAGTTTATAAATTATTGAGCTGAATTTTTATGTGGATTATATAGACCATTATGAGATACAACTCCTATGAATTGAGATTCTTTTGTTAAAGCTCAGTACCATTCGGATTTATTGTCAGTGACATAATTCAGACTTTACGTCTAGCAGGCTTAATGCCAGTGAAATTATTCAGACTATACGTCTAGCAGGCTTAATGCCGGTGATACATTTCGGACTATAAGTCTAGCAGGCTCAAGAGCTGGTGTACCGAATCAGGTTTTAAAACCTAGCAGGCTAAGTGCCGGTAAATCCGTTTAAATTATGTGATAATATACAATTGATACCTCTATGATTTTGATTATATGAAATTGATGAATACATAAATGTTCAATCATATGATTTTAGTCATATTAACTTGATGAGCATATACATATATACATATATTTGGTCTAAGCAATTGATAGATAAATATATATGTATGCATTCGGCATAGGTGGATATAAATATATGTATGCATTCGGCATAGGTGGATATATATATGTATGCATTCGGCATAGGTGAAAATAAGGGTATATATATGTATGCATTCGGCATAGGTGAAAATAAGTGTATATATGTATGCATTCGGCATTTATGGTTGATGAGTATAAAAAAAAAATTATACTTTTGGTATATGTATTTGAACAATTGTATTTAAATGGATCCAATGAAGTGCGAACAATAAGTACTCTAGAAATCAGTATATGCCGTTAATGATTATGCTAGTAACTTGATTATATGCAGATAATGTATATACATTTGTCCGTTTATGTGTATTAGATAAATATACATCTTTTTAGATTTAAACAAAATGACTCAATATAGCAATGTTTGATTAGTAATCATATTTGATTTTTGTGATTTCAATAAATTTACTTAAAGAATTATATGATTCTTTTATATGTATTTTAGATATGCTATAGACTTACTAAGCTATAAAAGCTTACTTTGATTGTTTTTGTCCATTTGTTTTTTTTTTAAGATTTTGGAGACGCGTTACGAGCTCGGGGATCATCAGCATAGTCTATCACACTATCGACTTCTTTTGGTATTTTGTTAAATATTTGAACTCGATCTTATGGCATGTATAGGTTTGAGTACGATGTTGGTTAGATTTTGATCGTAAATTATAAATAGCTATGCGAAAAAGATTTAATTTTCATATTTGTGATCAGTTTGGTTTTAAAAATGGTTGTGTTTGTTCGGTAATGCCTCGTAACCCTACTTCAGCGACGGATACGGGTTAGGGGTGTTACATGCCATTGTCGTGCCAACCAAGCTAAAGTCTGAATCCTCATCATGCTCCGCTACACATGCATCAGAAATAGCCTTGCCCTTTTTTTAACTTAGGGCAATTCTTTTTCCAATGCCCTTTCTTACGACAAAAATCACATTCATCTTTGGCAGGTCTCTTTTTAGACTTACTCCTACCAGGTTTGTTGCTGTGCGAACGGCCTATTACTATTAAGACTTCTACAGTTGTATCTTGGTGATCTCTATTATCTTTCTTTCGAGTCTCAGATCTATACAATGCACTACAGACTGTATCAAATGTGATCGTATCCTTCCCATGAAGCAATATGGTGGTAAGATGATCATATTCATCAGGAAGAGAATTCAACAACAATAATGCCTTGTCTTCATCTTCAAATTTCTCATCCAAAATTAGCAAGTCTGCTAAAATTTTATTGAATGATTTCACATGGCAATTCATCGACATACTAGGTGTATATGTGAATCGATAAAGTTTCTTTTTCATATAAAGCCTATTTTCAAGACTTTTCGTTAGAAACTTTTCTTCCAGTGTATCCCATAACTTTTTTGCTGATGTCTCCTTCATGACAGAGTACTTCTGCTATTTGGCCAAACATAGGCAGATTGTACCACACGCCTGTCTATTGATCTTGGCCCACTCCTTGTCATCCATCTTGTCAAGTTTTTCTTCAAGGGCTATATCCAGCTCTTGCTGACATAAGACATCCAGGATCTCACATTGCCACATACCAAAATTATTAGTACCATCAAATTTTTCTAATTCAAATTTTGTATTGGTCACAGTAGTCTTTGCTGATGATGATGTCTCTGTCATTTTTCTCCTCAATCCCAACTATTGTATATGTGAACAGCACCGTCAATGTGAATAGTGTTGTGGATGAGTAATACCATATACGCAAAGTATCGTAAACGGTCATATTCCTCAAGTACGAACCTGACACTGATACCAATTGTTGTGCGGAAGCATGTAAAAGAGTAAAATTATTGTATTGAAAAATCACACTAAGTTCAATTCCCAGGAGAGAGAGGTCGATCACGTGGATCACTTAAGTACTAGGTCTTTCCTACCAAAATATCCCTCTATCGTAATTTAACCGCACAATAAATCACTACAATTACTTTCACAAAATATGCAAAATAAACAATAAAGAACTCAAAAATTTTAACGAGGTTCAGTAAATTTTGCCTACATCCTCGGGCACTAACAAATATATTTCACTCCAAAATACAAGTGAAAATTTACAAATAAAGAGAGAGAACAATGCCTTAAAGAGAGAATGACAAATATGGGGGATAATCAAAATGTGAAATGGTTAGGCCTATTTATAGTTGAGATTCAGGGATCAACTTGCAAAGTCACTATACAATTAGGGACCAAAAATTGGAAATATCTCATGCCAAATTTCAATCCCACTTTTAGTGCCTTAAATCTCTTATTTCCAGTGCCAACATTTTAATACCCATATCTTTGACTTTTCTAAATATGGATGGTTGCCAATAAACACCTTAAGACTCAACGAGGTTAAGAACGTTTTAAAATATTTAAAATTTAAACTATAACAATATAATTTAATTTTTTAATAATTGTGGATAATATTTAAACGCAATGAGACATCTGTAGGTGTTGAGTTCTTTGTTAAAATGTTAAATATATATAATTTGTAACTAATTATTTGAATGATAAATAGAAATCGTAAAGCACCTCGGCACTTATGGGTATCAAGGTTATCTTAAAATCACTAATAAAACCATAACTTTAAATCCTATAATTAACCCATTCAACTTCTTAGATTTTCATAAAAAATTGAAAGCATTCCTTCTTTGCATTTTATATTATCCTAGGTACCAAGTATTTCTTAATTCTATTTTCCACTTATACTATAATGGTTTCTCGCTTATTGAAATCTGAAGAATGATAAGTTTGTAAGATGTAGCAATTGAAATATTTTCTTGTGGCTTAAGGTTACAGTAATAAGAGAAGAAATATATCTGACAATAGAATAATTTCTCAATTAATAGAAATCAGGTTCTATCACAATACCCAAATTGGGAAAGTAACTTTCATATTGACATTTATATATGCTTTGATTTAACAATGAAGACTTAAGACCTAAACATTTCATCAACCATGGCGAAGTGATAATAACGTTGGAAGATATAGCGTTGCTAACGAGACTTATACTGAATAGGCATCTAGTAATAGGAAGTTTTTAGCATAATCTAAGGGAGGTCCTTTATTGACCATTTGAAATAGGTATCAACCCTAAGTCTGATTTTCAAGGGCATTGGATTAAGTTAGCGTGGTCGAAGACAAGCGTGGTCGAAGACAAGCTTCAAGCATCTCTCATAAAATCCATCACTTAAAGATTTTTAACATTATACTAGAGCTTACATTCTTTGGTTGGTCGTAGGTATGTTGGTGTTAAAAAAGTTGGGCAACTTAAGCCATACCATGTATCTCTCATTGTTATCTAATTTCATAACGGTTTGCAGATATAGCTAGGGTCTACTGTTTTAGCATATTCTTATACAGAATGCTACATAAAGCCCGTAGAATATGGAACAAAAAAGTGAATGATTTCCTTGTTATTTTACAATCATAGGGTTGGTATTGACTTCCATGAATTGCACCTATCCCCTATGAGAACCTAAAATTCCCTCTTACTAGAAAGTAAAATTAGAAGAAAATGTTATAAAGTCTATTGCATTCTAAATGTTTCATGCTTCCAGGCATTGTGATATACAACATATTGAAAAGAAGAAATCTTAGCAATACGAGCATTTATTTATGTGAACCAAATGATTCAATAATTTGTGTTTTATATTGTCCAATGTATTTACTTGAATTAATATGACCTCATAATGAAACCTAAATGCAATACTTTTATTATTATTATTATTATTATTTTGCAATTTGTGTGAATGTTGTACCAAAAAAACTCCCACAAATTTAGAGAACATGAATGGCTATCATCTCATAAATTTGTGTTTTGGGACGGAGCATAATCAAGCCATTAGATTTTTCCGGCACAACGCACATTAGGTCAATCGTCTTTAACATGGGCCACAGATTGCACTGATCAACGATGATCATTTTGCAACATCGACAATTTATAAAGAATGGTTTATGGCCAACGATAAATCATATTTGTATCCGTTGGAACAAGCTCTTGTACATCATATTCAACATCCAATTTTAAGTTTGAAAATACTGTCAAGGTTGAGTTTGAGCTTGAGATAGAGGAAGAGGTATTCCTACTGAAGTTGCCTTGACTATCATAGTTGTTGAACTAACGAAGGTCTAGACTTTTTAGATGTAGAGGTTAATCCTAGATTTTCCCAGATCATAGATGAAAATCCAATGCTCCAACCAGATGGGCAATGATTTTTTTTTGTTATTTTGTTGTAATACTTCAACTAGATAATTGTATGATTAAAAGTATTCTTTATGTCAATTTTACGTTCCCTATACTATTATTTAAATCCTTAATTGAGTTGGTGTCACAAGTTAATTGGGCACCAACTCAGTTAGGGAAATTACTAAAATATATATTTGTATTTAAAATAAGTTATATTATTTGAGAATACTTTAATCTTTTAAATTAAAAAAATACAGATACGGTGAGATTTAAACCCATGTCAATTGTATTAGTAAAACCTTCAATATATCACTTAACTAAAACTCTATTTTGATTTATATATATTAAGTTTATTATGCACATTTTATTACATCCATCAATTGATTTTTTTTAAAACACATTTTTATACTCTAAATATGTGTGATAAAATTTCTAGTATTAAAATTAATTCTTTCCAAATTTGTGAGCACCCCTATTGTACTCTTTTTAGAGATACTCTTTTATTCTAAGTGGATTAATGTGAAATTTATGAACCGATTGGATTTTGAGTAAAAGTATTATTGAGGTATTTGTAGTAGGAATCAGATTGAATTTTGCCTCTTTTACTCAAAAAAATAGATAAATTAGTCTCTGTATGTTAGATCAAAGAGCAAACGGTCATTATGTTAAAAATTTTATCAATTTATACTGTTAAAAATTGATTTTTGTACGTCAGCTTGATATACACGTGACACACCACATGTCGCTATCTAGTTATTCCGTCAAACACGCTGATTTTTAACAGAACAAATAGATGACATTTTAATATAAAGTACTAAATACACTCTTTAATTTAATGTATAATAATTAATTTTCTTATTTTTTAAGTAAAATAAGTAAAATACAATTTAACTCTTAATTTATGTATCTCTAAGATACATTTACCTCAAATTTTGTAATCCCTAATATCATTGATATTTTATTCTCTAAATTACTCCATAATTACCGAAATTAAGAACATTTTTGTGACGTTAATGACACTTAAGAGTCTTTTCTTAATTAAACTACATATTATTTTAATTACTAAATGCTTTTTTAATAGTAACCAAAACGATCAGCTGCTAATTTACAAAGATGACCTTCGCGTGGACCCCACGACCCTCGTCTCAGTACGTCAGCATCCAAGCTCAAAAATCATCGCCCATACTGTGGGACCCACTATCACGTGCCACGTCCTCCTCCTGGACTATTAATTTATCCTCCCATTTAAATAATCACAAAACGACAGAATGAAAAGAAAAAGTGAAAAAACTATAATAAGAAAAAAAATCACCGATCTAGATTTACAATAATATCCCCATCACATATATTTTTCCCTATAAATGAAAATGCCCTCCCTGCCCTTTTTCCATTCCTATATTCAAGCTTTCCAAGACAAAGCTTCATATTATCTTTTTTAGTTCCGACAAAAGAAAACGAAAAAAAAGAAGAAGAAATACAATCGTTTTCTTTTTGAAGTCGGGTTTTAGTTTTTGGGGTGAAAAAAATGTTGGGAGTATTTAGCAGTGCGATAGTGTCTCCGCCGGACGAGCTGGTGGCGGCCGGTTGCCGAACTCCATCACCTAAGATAACGGCGGACGCTCTGGTGAAACGGTTCCTTGAGACGAACTCCTCCGGCGTGTCCATGCACATCGGAGACCATGTCCAATTCGCTTATTCTCACCATAAAGAGTCTCCTTTACAGCCCAGGTAAAAAAAAATCATATATGGTATTGGCTGTTGGATGATCTCAATCGTTGAAAATTAATTATGAATCAAACTTCAGTTGATCATCGAGTGCTTTCGAACGAACCTAGGAATTACTGTAATTTGTTTAATCGAATAATTTACGATTTTTTGGCCGATGATTTTTTATTATCATAAATCATAAAACAAAAGACTAAAAAACGGATGAGAAACGATAAAAAAAAAGAGAAATAAACAGGCAGTCAGAAGTTCGAATCTGACGTGAGATGGAAGTATTTAATGTGTGAATAAAGTTTAAAATGTTTTCTTAATTTCTTTTTCTGCGGAAATGGGAGAGATGGAGAGGCCGTGATTTCACAATCACGTTGATGTTTGAATCCAATAAAAAAGATTCCGACCAGATCTGTCATAGAGATGGAAATTCAATCAATCAAGCGGCTATGCTTGATTTAACGGTACACGTGTCTAACATCCAGGAACTTTTCATAAAGTAAAAAGGCTCAATTATTACAAGGTGCATTAGTTAGGATTTCCAAGTAAGGGCAGTACATTTATGTGAATTAGGATTGCCTAATTTGAATTTTAGGACCCACAATCCTCTCAAGTCGACACTTCATATTTTTCTTTGTTTTTATTTTTCATAATTATTTTAATATACTTTATCTTTTTCCTATTCTGACATGTAATCATTTTCAAGCCAACTTAGAGACCGTATAGATTTGGCCGATGAGATTGAACGGTTTTTCCATTAACCAAAAATCGGGTTTTTTTCTTTAAACTTACATATATTTTGGAATTTAGTATATTCAATTTTTATAAAAAAAATTTAGTTCAAAAATATTTTTGAAAAAGAAAAAGAAAACAGTTCTGTTCAACACAGAGAACACTGTAAGTAGATAATTCTCATAACTCTACCCAAAACATGAATCCCAACATCAAAGGTTCAAAAAGAAACCCTCTTGGAGTCCTTGTTTCAATTGTAAAAATGGATTCGAATAATCTATTTTTGCTATGTTTGAAAATATGAATTTGAATATTTTGATTTTTTTTATATATAAATCGTTCCGATTATATTTGGATTTGGATGAATAACTAGACACACTAAAAAAAACAGTTAATTAAACATGCCATATCACACGGATATAAATTATTGGGCATTGGTAAATGGCAGATCATTTGCTGTGAAAGACGAAATCTTCTGCTTGTTTGAGGGAGCCCTTGATAACTTGGGGAGTTTAAAGCAGCAATATGGTCTGGCAAAGTCAGCAAATGAAGTGATATTGGTCATTGAAGCTTACAAGGCCCTTCGTGACCGAGCACCTTATCCTCCAAACCATGTGGTTGGCCATCTAATTGGGAGCTTTGCTTTCATTGTCTTTGATAAATCCACCTCCACTTTGTTTGTGGCTTCTGTAAGTATTCAAATAGGTCTCACCTACTTTTTTTAAAAATGGTATTATTGACTTTAAGTGCTTGCTTGGTTGGTGTTTAACAACAAGTGAGGTGGTATGATATTGACAGGATCAATTTGGTAAGGTTCCTCTCTATTGGGGAATCACCGCCGACGGATATGTGGCCTTTGCTGATAATGCTGAATTGCTGAAAGGTGCCTGTGGCAAATCTCTTGCTTCTTTCCCTCAAGGTGGATTCCCCTTATACAGTTTTACTGATGTGTTTTTTTAAAGTGGAATCGTGAACTTGAATTGAGGAGCTTCATATTTCAATTATGCAGGCTGTTTCTACTCCACAGCAGTAGGAGGATTAAGAAGCTATGAGAATCCTAAGAACAAGATCACTGCAGTGCCTGCTGAAGAAGAGGAGATATGGGGTGCTAAATTCAAGGTAAAAAATGATTATGTTCATTTTAACCAGCTGTAAATAATATCCTTAATCAATCATTGCTTATGTTTGGTTTGGGGTTTCAGGTGGAAGGGCCAGCTGTTGTTGCTGCCACAGAGTAGTCCTTTGCTTTCTCCTTCTAAATCTATGGATCCATGGAATTATAGGAGCTGCAAATGCATAGCATATGGATCAGTCTCCATATGAAAGTACTTGTAGAGTGGGAAATGAAAAGAAGAAAAAGAACTGTTTGGTTATGAGAAATGGTAGTAACTTTCTGTTTAGGTAGCTTTATGTTAAAACTAGCTTTTATTCCTGTTTCGTCCTTTGTACATCATAATGTCAGCTTCAACTTCGAGTCTAATAAAAGCTTGTTCATCTAATAGCTCGAGTAAGTTCCGACCGACAGTAATTATAATAATAATCAATTTTGTACGAATAGGCCAGGCGACAAAACTAATCCGATCATAGTTCTCAATTCGACCAATGAAATGTTAGAAAAGAAACCATAAGATTTAGTGTTCAATAAAAGAAAAGAATAAAACGAATAAAATGATTTTAATATGAGTTCAAATTGTGGTTCATGAAACTGAGAAATGGGTTGAAGTTAAAGGGTAAAGTTGCAGGTTAGGGATGTCACCACACAAATCCCTAGCCCTAGTTCCTTACTATTTTAGAGTTTTGTCCATTTTGTTTTAAAATTTATAGATTGTATTTTTTTTGGTTGGGTCAATGGTTCATCGGGTTGGATTAATGTTTAGATTAAGTTCCATTATACACAAATGTTACGTGATCATTTTGTCCTAATTATTTGGAGTTTAAATCCTATCATGGGTAATTTCAAATTTATTTTAGTTTAGGTCTGAAGATATTTTGATTTTTAGTTTATTGTGCTTTGTATTGAGTTGATTCTAGTTCAAATTGATGAGACATACTATTTGTGATTTGTACTTAAACTTGTGATTGTACCTGGAATTGTACTTGTATCACCAAAAATTATATAAAATATAAATCAAATTTAATGATTCAAAACCTAATTTCAAACCCATGGATGTGATAGGATTACACTATCTCCAGGCCTAACAACAAGGTCAAAGGCCAAGAAGTCTAAAGTTGGAATCCTTACACTCAACTACGAAACTTTGAAGATGAAGCCCTAAGAGGATATAAAGTAGATGTCCGATCGGTTTACAATCATCATAAATGGATTGATGTCTCATAGAAAGATTTATCCAAATGAAGAGGTGCTAAGGAAGATGCTTCGAAGCGTACCTAAATCGTGGGAAGCCAATGCGACTACAATTGAAGAAGCAAAGAATTAAGAAATATTGACTTTGGATAAGCTCATCGGTTCTTTCCTTACACATGAGATGAGGTTCAACGAAGGGTCTGAAGAATAAAAAGACATGACGAAGAATGTTGGTATTGCTCTAAAATTCACCACAAATGAATATAGTGAATCAAGTGAAGAGGTGAATGAAGGCAAATAGATGGAGATTTTTACTAAGAGATTCAAGAGGTTCATGAAGTCCAATAAAGGAAGAAGATTACAAAAGATTGAGGAATTGAAGTTTGAATCTAGCAAGGAGAAAGATCCCATTATTTGTTATGAGTGCAAGAAACTGGGACACATCAAGTTTGATTGTCCTCAATGGAAGAAGAAGGGATCAAGAAAACAAAAGCTTAAAGCTAATGTGGCTATTTTGAGTGATGAGAATTCCTCCGATGATGAAGATCAAGAAGTAGCCAACCAATGCCTTATGGCTATCAATGATTCTAAGGTAACTTCTAACTCATCTACTTCAAATTCTTATTCTTTCAATATGCCTGTGATGAATTAGGCTTGGAATTTGAATTAATGATTTCCAAATAAAGGAAAACTATTTCAAAACTAAAAGATGAAAATAGTTCACAGTCCAAAGTCAATCATGAACTTGAAAGTAAAGTAAATTATATGCAAGCTATTATAAATGATTTTGAGAAAAAAATTTGTGACTTACATAATTTACTTTCTAAAGTTCATGATGATCATCAAAATCAACTTTAGTTGTTTAAGAGTGAAAAAACTCACTCTAATAAAGTTTTTGAAAAAGGAAAAAATTCAAAATAAAACTTTGTTAAAACTAGATTTAATTTCTATAAACATAGAAGTCCTCCAAGTTTTTACAAAAGAAAATTGTTTAAAATATATGGGTCCCTAAAAGACTCATAACTACTAAAGATAATGGTATCCTTTCTAAATGGATACTTAAAGGGACTAGAATCTTGGAAACTGATGCTTATGAACCCAAAAAAAATTAGGCACCAAAAACAAAAATTTAATTCTATGTTTGTAGGAAAAGGAGCATTGCTTCAAAGAGAACATCACTAATGCAAATTCTATGTGACTGCACATTAATGTTTACTTGGCATGTTAGTTCACTTGTTCTTTATTTTTAATATCTATCTTTGAACAAACAACTTTTTTTCCTCTTAAGCTTTATTTTTTTTTGATAAAATGTTGCATCCTGAATTACAATATTATAGATTTCCAAAGGATAATCCATTTTAAAAGACAAATTACATCTTTTTTTAATAGCGAAATTACATAATAAATATGTCGTATTGTTGCTACTACGGTTGATCCATTTAATTTGGACCAAGTCAAAATTATTAAAAGCCATGCACGCCTTCTTCACGCAACAGCCCAATAGAGTCATATCCTGGTCTCTCTTGTTGGCTCTGTTGACTAAATTTGTGCTGTCAAACTCAAAGATAATTTTTGACACTTTTAAAGTAGACACCAACTTCAGACTTTCAACCAAAGCTTCCATTTCAGCCCAGTTCGCATCCAAAAGCTTATCGACAAATCTATAACAGCACCCGAGAATGAAACCATCCGAATCTCTAGCAATGGCTTCATACCCCACACTACTGTTCGAAACCGCTGTGTCAAAGTTTATTTTTACATAGCCTTTAGGAGGTTTCATCCAACTTTTACTTACCTGTATTGGAGGAATAGCATGGGGATCAACCAGGTTGAAAATTCTGAAATCATTGCTAAAGGTTTTCACCCTCTGCCACACCACCAAAGCAGCATCTTCCTTACCATGGAACACCATCTTATTTTTGTTATTCCAACAGTTCTATAGGAGGGTAAAAAAATCAGCAGCAGCCTTATCGTCCAGCTTACGGAGGACATCTTCCAACCAGTCGATGCAACGCTTGTAGCTCCCATCAAGCAACCTGTTATTTAAGCCACCGAGGGTAAGAATCTCACGCGTCATGGGGTAGTCTTTCATACCATGGATTAACGTCTCCTCTTTGTTCTTGCATCTTGGACAGACATTTGAGAAGTTATTGAAGAAAATGTTCTCAATATTAAAATTGTTCTCTCTTATAAAATCAAAAGCTTACAAACTATTTATAGTCTATAGTCTACCCTTTAAAACAACAAAAAACTGAAAATATTAAAATCTAATAATAACCATAAACCAATGAATCTTGACCTTTCATTTTCCTAAACAAAAAACTACTAATTTAAACCCATTAAAAAAACAACATAACTCTTGACCTTTCAACTCTTGACCTTTCACTTACATAACTATTAACTTTCATTTAAGTTTATTTAACAAAACTCCCCTGTAAACTTAAATGCTTCTGCCATCCTTCATGCCGATTAATTTCTTGTAGTTGTCGAAGAGTACCATCGGTAGTGGTTTTGTAAAGATATCCGCGACTTGGTCCCGACTTGCCACGTGCACTAATTTCACACTTCCTTCCTTTACATGATCTCGGGTGAAATGAAAACGAATGTCAATGTGTTTGCTTCTCTCATGATTCACTGGGTTCTTTGCCAACTCAATCGCTGATTTATTGTCAACTCGTATCTCAGTTGCACCAAGTTGTTGTTGCTCCAACTCGCCCAACAAATTTCTGAGCCATATAGCATGACACACACACCAAGATGCTGCCATATATTCAGCTTCACATGTCGATAGTGTCACAATTGGTTGCTTCTTTGAAATCCAAGCAAATGTTGTGTTACCCATAAAGAACACATATCCCGATATACTTTTTCGATCATCTAAGTCTCCGCACCAATCACTGTCGGAATACCCAATCAACTTGTAATCTTCTATATTTGAATAAAATAACCCAAGTGACACCGTTCCTTGAATGTACCATAGGATTCGCTTCAACGCCTTCCAATGTGAATAAACCAGCTCTTCCATGAACCGACTTACAATGCCAACACTTAGCGAAATGTCAGGCCCTGTGCAAGTGAGATAGCGAAGGCTTCCCACCAAACTTCGGTATTTACTTGCGTCGACTCGTTCTCCTCCATCAAATTTCGAGAGTTTTACACCTGGTTCCATTGGTGTTGATACCGGGTTGCAATTTGCCATCTTGTACTTCTTCAAAATTTTCTTTGCATATGCCTCCTGTGACACAAAAATACCTGTCCTTTCTTGTCGAACCTCCAAACCAAGGAAAAATTTCATTAAACCCAAATCTGTCATCTCGAATTCTTGTGTCATTTTGCTCTTAAAATCCAATATCATCTCACCATTGTTCCCTATAAAAATGAGGTCATCGACATAAAGAGCAACAAATAACATATTACCTCCATTCTTCTTCACGTAGAGGGCATGTTCATAAGGACATTGTTTGAACCCATTCTCCTTGAAGTATGTATCGATACGAGTATTCCATGCCCGCGGTGCTTGCTTCAACCCGTAAAGTTCCTTCTTCAATTTCAACACCTTCTTCTCCTCTCCATTTTTCATATACCCGGGTGGTTGTTCGATATAGACTTCTTCTTCAAGCACACCATTCAAGAATGGCGACTTGACATCCATTTGAAATATTGGCCATTTAAATTGTGCCACTTGTGCAATGAGCAACCGGATTGTCTCCATTCTTACAACGGGAGCAAATACCTTATCATAATCGATCCCCTCCTTTTGCTTATATCCCTTTGCAACAAGTCGCACCTTGTACCGTTCTAACTCGCCTTGAGCATTCATCTTTCTTTTGAACACCCACTTCACACCAATGGGCTGACTTCCTTTCGATAATTTCGTTAACTCCCACGTGTTGTTGCAGTCAATTGCTTTAATCTCCTCATCTATAGCAGTTTGCCACTTCTTGTCTCGCACCACCTCTTCAAAACTTATAATCTCGGAATCTGCCAAAAGACATATAATATATACCTCATTTGTTGAATCATACAAATCTTGCAAACTTCGCATTTTTGGTTGTTGCGGTTCATCTTCATTATCGGTAGTTTCAAGATTTGTCGATATGATTGTTGGTATAGCGATTGATGATCCTCCATCTTTGATGATAACCTCCGTTGAGTTATTCCAATTCCACTCGCTTGCTTCATTAAATCATACATCACGACTTACCACAACCTTCTTACTTATCAGGTCGAGTAGCTTGTATTCTTTTGTTTTCTCATCATACCCAATAAAAATAAACATTTTGCTTTTGTCTTCAAGCTTCGTTTTTCGCTGATCCGGCACATGTGCATAGGCCTCACTACCGAATACTTTAAGATGAGAAACTGATGGTTTTTGTCTGCTCTAAGCCTCTTGTGGTGTTTGATCATCCAACTTCGCATGTGGACATCAATTTTGCACATAGATGGCACATTGCACGGCTTTCGCCCAAAATTCCTTCGGCATCTTCTTGCTCTTGAGCATTGATCGAACCATGTCAAGAATAGTCCGATTCTTCCTCTCGGCCACACCATTTTGTTGGGGAGAGTACGGTGCGGTTAGAAATCATCTTATGCCTTTCTCCTGACAATACTCCATGAAAGCCGTCGAAGTATACTCGCCACCTCTATCAGATCGTACAGATTTGATGTGTCTACCAGTTGCTTTTTCAACCATCACTTTGAACTTCTTAAACACCTCAAATGCCTCGGATTTTTCTTTAAGAAAATAAACCCAAGTTTTTCGTGAGAAATCATTGATAAAAGAAATGAAATACCTTTTACCGCTAAAAGATTCGGGGGTGATTGGTCCACATATGTCGGTATGAATCAATTCGAGAAGTTGCTTAGCCTGATATTCTGCCTTCTTTTGAAATGAAGTTCTCGCATGCTTACCGAGCACACATTCTTCACAAAATTTTCCCTCATAGTCCATGTCTGGTAGCCCATGCACCAAATTCTTCTTCGCCAACTCGTTTAGACCACCATAATTTAGATGGCCAAAACGGAGATGTCACAGCGACGCCTTGTCTTCAACATCAACTCGCAAACATTTTCCTCGAACACTTCTCAGATTCAACCTGAACATGCGATTTCTCTCCATTTCAACTCGAGCGACCAAACACCCTTCCTTATCTTTCAAGTGTAACACCCGATCTTTTATAAATACCGAATAACCTTTTTCCATGAGTTGCCCCATACTCAAAATGTTACTCTTGAGGTCTAGTACGTAATGCACATCATGGATTGACCCAACTAACCCATCATTTTGTAAATAACAAATGGTACCTTGGCCTTTTACCTCAACCTTCGACGCATCTCCAAATGACACATGTCCCGTTTCAACCTTTTGCATCTCTTTGAATAGGTGCTTGAGCCCACACATATGGTTGCTTGCATCTGTGTCAAGGTACCACACCATGTTGTTGTTGGTGTTGACTTCGTTGTGTGCCATCAAGAGAAAACCTTCTTTTGCCTCCTCATTTTCCGTGGTTAGGTTGGTTGTCTCTTCCACCCTTTTTGAGACGCGACATTCTTTCGCGAAATGTCCCGCCTTACCACAATTGTAACACTTATCAGAGTTACAATCCTTCGCATAGTGACCATATTTGCCACACTTGTAGCACTCGACATTGGAATAATTCGACCATCCGCCTCTTCCACGACCACGTCTTCTTCCACGCCAATTTTGTTGGTTTGAATGCTCCTTCTCTTCATAATTCCCTTCTTGACCACGACCTTTTCCACCACGACCATTTCCTCGATCTCCACGACCACGACCTCTACCTCGAAGGCTTTGAGAATAGAGAACCTTCTCGTCTTTGATTGATGCCTTGGTTTGAAGTGCTTGCTCGAGTGTCTCATCTTTCTTCTTCTTTTTACGTTGTTCATGTGCCTCGAGAGAACCGGCGAGTTCATTGACTGTGAGCGTTGCTAGATCTTTTGACTCTTCTATGGCACATACGACATTCTCGAAACTGTCAGTTAATGATCTCAAAATCTTCTCCACAACTCGTGCATCGGTTAACACTTCTCCGTTTCAGTTGAGTTGGTTCACCACGGTTTGAACACGCGTGATGTAGTCGGAGACACCTTCCGATTCCTTCATCTTCATGCCTTCCAGCTCGCTACGAAGAGTTTGAAGGCGGACTTGTTTAACTCGGTCGGCTCCTTTGTACACCTTTGCTAAAATGTCCCACGCTTCTTTTGAAGTTGTCGCACTTGCAATCTTCTCAAAGCCCGACTCATCAACGGCTCGAAATAACATGTACAATGCCGCCTTATCTTTTGACCGCATTTCTTTCAATGCCTTGTTTTGAGCCGCCGTATATCCCGTAGTAGTTGTCGGTTCTACGAAACCTTCTTAGACTACCTCCCAACCATCTTGAGACCCGAGAAGAGCTTTCATTTGGATGCTCCAATTCTCATAGTTCACCTTTGATAGTCGAGGCAATGGCACATTACTAGTCACACTCTCCATAGCTTAGATACCAAATTGAAGAAAATGTTCTCAATATTAAAATTGTTCTCTCTTATAAAATCAAAAGCTTACAAACTATTTATAGGCTATAGTCTACCCTTTAAAACAAAAAAAAACTGAAAATATTAAAATCTAATAATAATCATAAACCAATGACTCTTGACCTTTCATTTTCCTAAACAAAAAACTACCAATTTAAACCCATTAAAAAAACAACATAACTCTTGACCTTTCAACTCTTGACCTTTCACTTACATAACTCTTAACTTTTATTTAAGTTTATTTAACAGTTATGACAAATTCGAGCAATATTATCATACGTGGCAGGATATTGTGACCGATTCTCCAACTAAACACTTTGATCTTGGAGAGCATATTTAGTTTCCAAATTATTCTTCAAAAATTTATGTGAGGATCAAACCCTATTCTCTTTAGGGATAACCAATAGTAAGCCGACTTTGACGTGTAGAACCCATGGGGATTTTGATTCCACATTCTACTGCCTTTAACGCCATTATGAATAATGGGTAAATTCTATATTTGATCCCCCATTGTGTTACCATACAATTCAATCACCCTTTCTCTTTTCCAAACCTGCGGTTATTGTCCCACAAGTCACTAACTTTTCTTTCATCATTAGTCAACAACGACCGATAAACAGAGTCCCTATTAGGGCCCTCAAAACCCAATTTATCCCTTCAAATATCAACCATGTTGCCGTCCCCAACAAGCCACACAAAACCTTCCTTAAGAGCTTCGGTTGCCCTTGCTATACTAGACTAAGTATAATACGGTTTGTCACCATATTTAGGTCGAAGAACGTCCCCCTCGGGGAAGTATTTAACACTAAGCACCCTGAAACATAAAGTGTCCTTGAAATGCATAAGTCTCCACACTTGTCTGCCGAAGAGAGCCAATACCACCCATCCCTTTCGGGTGACACAACTTATCCTACACCATCATAGCCTAACCACGAGTCTTATCATTGCTCGTCCACTACATACAGCTCATTTTTTTTAATTGTAGACCATCAATGATACCTTTATGAGTAAGAAAAATAGAAAACGCATATGTCGAAATAAACTGAACAATAGCTTTAATGAAAATCTCTTTCCCTCCATAAGAAAGAAGTTGTTTCAACCAACTATTTATCCTGCAAGCACAACGATTAACAATATTAGTAAAAGCAATTGACTTTTTTTTACTAATAGGTAAAAGCAACCCTAGATAGCTATCAAGATTGTCAACCATACGCATTCCGAGCATAGAGTAAAAAAATCACCTTTGAGGCAAATGTGTTTTCGAACTAAACATAACTATGGGTTTATCTTTGTTAATCTCTTGGCCCGACACTCTAGTAAAATTTGTTATAATTTTAACAATTTCCTCCAGATCCTTTTTTCTATTATGGATAAAAAAAAGTGCCTCATCGGCAAAAAATAAGTGATTAATTCTAGGACCATTAATGCTAGCCCGAATTCCCTTTATCATATTGTTGTTTTGGGCTTGAATTAACAATTTAGATAAAGATTCCATGCAAAAAAGAAAAAGGTAGGGAGAGGGAGGATCCCCATGTCTAAGACCCCTTTCCGACACTATAGTCTCTTAAAGGATTGAGTTGCACTTGACAACGTAACGAACCGAACGAACATAACTCATAATTTGATCCACTCAATCATCCTCTTTGTTCATATTTAGCTTAATCACAAAGCCTTTGTTAGGCCCGTTCTTTACACTTCCAAGGTAATGAACCAACTCATGGGCAATCAAGATGTTATCATGGATCAGTCGTCCAGGAACAAAGGCACTTTGATTTTGGCTTATGTAATTCGGAAGAGTATCTTTCAAACGATTTGCTAGAACTTTTGCAATGATTTTGTAAATAACCTTGCAAAGACTTATGGGCCAAAAATTAGTCATGTCGATAATAATCGTCTCATTGAGACTATCCATAGTTCTATTTCCACTTACAACCTCATGGCACAACTTTATAATATCCACTCCCACCACCTCCCAATTTTCTTTGAAAAAACTTTCCGAAAGTTTGTCAATTCCAAGTGCTTTCTAAGGGTCCATTTGATTGAATGCTTCCTTAATTTCATTGACCGTGAACTCTTTCGCCAGTCTTTTGTTCATCTCCCCTGAAATCTTATTTTCAATATAGTCAAGATTAAGTACTTCATTTGTAGATAAAGTAGAGACAAATAGGTTTTGGAAATACTCCTTGGTAGTCGCACAAATATCATTGGTATTATCCTTCCAACAACCATTAATATCTTTCAACCTATCAATGTTATTTTTCTTCCTTTTACTAGTAGCCCTCACATGGAAAAATTAGGTATTTCTATCTCCCTCTTTTAGCCACCTAACCCTCGATCTTTGTGCCTAGTGTTTCTATTCTTTATCCAGCAGCTGCCCGAGCTTCAACGTCATAGCTTTAAGTCTGTTCCCCTCGTACAATCTCCCAGGGCCATCAATGATTCTATTAATTTTTTATTTCAAAGGACCAATTTAGTTGCTCATATTTTTGTATCGTTTATACTGCCAAAGACCAAGGGCATGGCCCATCTTCTCAAACTTTCCCATAATATCTGTAGTACCACCATTCTAAGCATTTTAATGATTTTTTTATGTATCTTCCTCTTTTGCCCGACATACATCATATTTAAATCTAAATCTAAGATCCCTGAAACCCTCTCTCGACTTACATCCCATGGTGTCTAAAACAATAGCGTCGTGGTCGGAATTAGATTGGTGAATCACCTTAGTCTCAATGAAGGGGAAGTTAGTTATATTGCTTACCAAGATCATAAAGCGATTGAGCCTTTTTTTAACCATTGCGATTCCATCTCGGTTGTTGACCTAAGTAAATCACCCTTTGTCCTTATTTAAATCAACCAAGGAAAGCTCTTCAACAACCTCGCAGAAGTCATCCATCAAATCTTTCGGTTTCCTTCAACCTCCCTCCATTTTCAAATCATTAAAGATTGCATTAAAATCACCACCAATAATCCAAGTTTCCTAGATTGGGCTCCCCTCCCTCTTAAGCATTTCCTATGAGCTTTTTTATTTTTGGATCGGCGTTCCTGTAGAAGCTAGTGAACCGGATGGGGTTATGGTTTTCTATGTAAATTAGAGAATCGATATGGTTACTGAAGTAGTTTTTGATTCCAACCTTTGTGCCCTCCTTCCACATCATTGCAAGACCACCATTCCTTCCTATAGCATTAACAACCATACAGCCTTCCATCCTGCAAAGATTTCGAATACAAGAAAACTTATTAGTTTGCACTTTAGTTTCACATAGAAAAATAAGATCAGGGTCATTCGCAACAAGAAGTTACTTCAATTCCCAAACTGTCACAAGGTTCCCAATCCCACAATAGTTCCAACATAAGAGCTTCATTGCTCTTGGCGGGGCTAGTCACCAGCCACTGTCTTACAAGGTGAGGTGTTCTCCAATAGTTTTCTGCGCACTAGTTAAATTGAACTATCATCAAGGTTCTCCCCATTGCCACTTCTTGCTTTTTTCCTTTTGTTTCAGTTTCTTCCCCTCCATCACGCATCCCACGAGCTGGCTGTTTTTCCACATGAGAGCTCAACCATAATTCCTCCTCTCCAGTTTTTATTTTTTCTTTTTCGAGACCCTCTCATGGTTTCATTTTCTACTTCTATTTTTCCCCTTTGTTTGCTTGCGTCTCACTAATACTCCCCAGCGTTCCCTCTAAAAACTCAACGCCATTCCTCCAATTTCCTCTTTCTTGGGTTGTACTCTCGGTTTGCGCTCTTAGCCAATTACCATACTAAAATTTTGTCTTGTCTAACTCCTATTGACTCCCTTTTTCATTGTAATTTTTTGTTTTATGGCCAATGATTCCACATTTGTAGCAAAAGCTCGAGATTAAGGACATCTATTTTAACCTTAACTCTAATATATTCAATGTAGCCACCATCCCTATCCCTCCAATCAATTGCCATCACCTCGCCAATTGCTTCTCCTACTTCCAACATTGTTTGTCTGTCCATTTGGTCGAAAGGTATATTATATATTTTCACCCAAAAGGGTGATAGGTTTAAGGTGTATTTTTCTATCTCTTGATCCTTTACATACGAAGTTAGAGAGAAAATACTTTGATCAAAAAGCCATAGAGCAAGGTTCAATATTCTTATTCTATCTTCAACCTCCCCAAATTTGACCAAGATGACTTTTTCTCTTAATTCCACAAAGTTCACCTCTTCTTTTGTGAACCACAGAGATTGTGAAACCCTATACATTGCCTATTTATTAATTTTTTTCATTCGACATTACTTTGCCGATCTCCCAAGCCTCATAACCCTTAGAATTTGATGAGAGCCAAGTGAAGCTAAACAATCTATTTGATTCCTCTTTAAAGAAGGTCAGCTTCTCAAGAAGCTCGTTTAGTTCCTCAACCATTGCTCGACCGAAGGAGGGCCAACGCACTGATCCTGAACTAACCACACCCTCGATACAAACATCAACACGTTCAACACCAACAACCTTATAGCCATTCTAACCTGCTCCAAAGAAACACGAAAATCAACAAAAGCCTAAACCAAGATAACCTAACAAATTAAAAAATAGTGAAATTCAAATAGAACAATGTCTCATAACACCAGACTAATCCAGAATCATAGAAAACACAAAACAGTAAGAGATCAAACTAGAATAACAATCGTAAAGATTCAGATAGAAACAAGGACAATGCCTAAAAACATAGAGACACAATTTTCTCAAGAAAGCATTGTACAAGATAGTGAAAAAGAAAAATCACAACAAAGCCAATAGAGATAATCGTCTCGATGATGAATATGAAAAAAGAAACTCTACAACGAGAAAGCAATAAAAAACTAACATAAACAACTAAACTGGAAAGCCTAAATCATAATCTATAAAAGAATACAGAGGAAAACCTTAAAACCTAACGAATAAGTTTTACATTCTTGAAAAAGGATATTAAAGAAAACCCATCCAAAACGTAAAGGAAATGTAAGTAAAAAGACAAAGGATAAAGAACACAGAAAAACCTATTTTCATGCACCTTTCGTAGAAAAGTCAACACTAATCTTTTCGGCCATTAATTTTAATGAGAACTTAAAAAATAAGAAATGTTATGTAGATTACTTTGTGTCATGACAAAAAGAGAAAAAATAGTACAAAAATCTATAGTTGAGGAGAATAACATGGCACAAAGGACAAGATTCACCACTTAGAACGTTGCCTCAATCTTGGCACATTGCCTCATATTGATTTGACGCAAACCTATCGCCGCAGCAGGTAGTCACCACCGTATGACCTCGAACAAACCCCAGTCCTGTTGAAAACCAAACGAAACACACACAAACCCCACTTCTCATGCCTAATTATTCACGAATGAATAAAGGTAAACTCATGAACAGAAAAACAAGAACCAAATCTCATCAATCTTGGAGAATTCTCACTAAATGTGCTTTGCTACTTTCTCAACACTCTCCTACCAGTAGACATGTTTCTCTTAAGCTTTATTGTTGATATAACAAAAAGAGGGAGAAGAGAAATGTAAAGTTAATGGTTGATTGATTATGATTAATTAAATTTATGCCAGATTTAGTGACCATGTTTTCAAAGTAAAATAAAGGTCAACTTTGATCTTTTGTCAATTTTTTTAACCTTAAATTGAAAATAACTTTTATATAGGGGAGCGATTTATTCAAAAAAACATTTTAAAATTGTTTTGTTATTTTAAAAAGGGAGAGATTGTTAAACTAGCTTTATTTGATAATATGTTTTGATATAACAAATTAAAATGTTTTTGAATAAAAGTTAAAGTTGAACAAAAATAGGCAAAATAATAAAATCAAGTTACAATGGTTTCAATTGAGTTAAATATTTTTAATCAACTTAAAATTGTTTTAAAACAAGTCAGTATTGCTTCAAGACAAAAAGTATATTGATACCTATTCTAAAATCGGCACCAAATTGATATTCTGCTTTCAACCAATTTAGCTAAGTATCGATCCAATATGAATAATTTTCATATGGTATTGATAAAAGCCCATTGGCATTGATATCTTTAGCTCCAACGGTCATTGAACTTTGTATTGAATGTAAAAATTATTGATACCTTGTTGGCAAGTATCGATATTCATTATTGCAGGTGAATTTAATGATATGATATTTTAATCCCTAATGGCTCTATTAACTTCCACAACAACCCTAACGATTGGAAATGAATTAGAGGGTATAAATACCATCTTTCAAAAGTCCGACAACAACAAAAGAGATCGTCAAGCTTAATGATCGATCAAAACAACCTTAGTGCTTAATTCTTTCATACTTTCATTGTACACACTTGTAAGCTTTCATTGTTACTCTTTAGCTCAAGTGTATTATTGTTATTTGTGCTTAATTGGAAAAAATTATGATCTTGTAAGGATTATTTTTTTTGTTTGCTTTTTTGCATCTCTTTGAGAGGGTTGAATCTCAAAGTTTGGGTAGAAATCTTAAGGAAATTGTAAGGTTAAACCTTGTCCTCAAAGGTTGTCACATTAGTGAATTTGGGAAAATCCTTAGTTGTGAAAAGATAAGGTAATGGAGTGGGTAATTGGGTTTGGACCACTATAAATTATTGTGTTCATTGTTTCATTTTCTTTCATTGCTTCCACCATTTTTCTTAAAGGCCAATCCACATTCCCTCTTGGTGATGGTGATTTTGAGTTGGTCTTTTGAGCTAACAATATCAATATCACAAAGCTAATAAATTAACTACAACATTAAATAATTTAAAACAGATGGATCACAAATCGTAATTTTAAACATTCGTTGCTTAAAATTCATCAATCCTTAACAACCTTTGCCTTAAATGATTCACCTATCTAGTAATAAATTAAGTACCTTGACTTACCTAAAGCGAAAATAGGCGGCAGTAGCATTTTGGAGGTAATCAGTGACAACTATTTGGACGGCATATGATAGGTAGTGTTGAAGGAAAATGATGGCAACACCTTAAAGTGAATTGAAGTAATTTTTGAAGGCAAACAATGATGATAAATCGTGGTAGAGAATTTATGGTTTGCAGCTAATGGGAACATAAAGTGAAAATAAACACAACATCATGACTGCCTCTAAACTTGTTATCATTTAGAGTACATATACAACATCAAAATTAGATCAGCAATGTCCGCTAGTATACTAGTCAAATTATAGTATAGATGTGTTATAACGAAACACAGGGAAGTATTCCGAGGATGAATTAAACTAAAAATATATTTCTATAATAATAAGTTTAAATACTATTAATTAAAAATTATACTACGATTGAATAATAAAATATAGAATCAATTATAACTGGATTAACTAAATTAAATAAACAAAAATAATCAAACAATTAAATCAAAAGGTTAACTCATTTCAGAGGTCATAATTAACTTCAGAATTAGGGTTTAGGTGGAACTAACTATTAATTAACTAGTATTACCTCTCAACCTCTACTAACTAATTAATCGACAAGTACTCGCTTATCTCCAGACCTCACTTTCCCTACTAGGATAAATTATGATTTACTCAGTAAACTTATCTCCCGACCTTGCTTATTCTAGATTACTTCCTAGGGTCGTCACTCTTAGGGTTTAAGCACACATGATTTAAAACCAGATAATTTCTCTTGAGAAACCCTAATCCATTCGTTAATTACTCTCACATCCACCTGTTAATCTTCCTAGAGATTTAGCCTCTCATGGATCTAGATGTCATAACTCTTAAATTTTATTTAAGGTTGCAAAAGAACACAAATAAATTAAATAAGAGAAAATTAAAAAATTGCTTAATCGATTGAATTAGATGTGCTTAGAGCCGCGTAATCTCATAATCGTTAATTGATCTTTGATGTTTGAATAAGAACCATGAAAGAAAATTGAATACTTCAATAGAAAAGACTTAGGTTCAAACTTAAATTCTAAACCCTAAATCTAAATGTACTAACTATGGCTCCTAACGACTTATTTCCTCTTAGGAATAGCCTTACTATTTATAGAGACATTTAGAAACCCTAACTAGGTTAATTAGAAGCCCCAATCTCGAAATATATCGATTGTATGAATGAATTTAGCCTTATCGATCCTTACTTCCCATGTTTAACCATGTGACGTGACACACCTTGCTTGTGTTGCGACACGACACCGACATCTCATGCTTGGTCTTCCAACTTCGTATGTTACGTCTTGGGAACTGGTGCTCCACTCGGATGTTGTCCGTAAGGCTATTAGGTTGCTAAATAATAATCTTGTACTCTCAATTTAACACATTAAAACTCCCTAAGACCCAAGTTGGCCTAATAGATCAATAAACGTCAATTTATGTGTGAAAACACTTATTTTTGTACTTAAGCTACTAATGTTGAAAATAACAGAACTAAACCTACAATGCCTAGAAAACAAGTTCCTAAAGTGTTGAAATGTACCAAAAACTACCACCACATTTGGTGGTAGGTTACACCACAATGAAAAAGAACATGATTTGGTGTTTTAAAAAAGGTTATGGTCATGTAACAGCTCATTTTCCAATGCTGTCGGGAACAGTAGTTTAGGGACCACAAATCTCGACGTGTTAGTTTGTAATAATTAATTATTAAATATTTACGAGGTCATTAATTTCATATTAAAATTTGGTTAGAAAATTGTAACGTTCAGATAGTTAATTAAGAAAAGAGGATTAAATCGTACAAGTCGTAAAAGTTAAGCATTATTGAATTTTTATTACTTGGATGGTTTAATTAATACACATGCAAGGGTTTATGAGGTAAATAAACCATAATTTTTCATGATGGACAGTTTATGCATAATAGTTAAATAACATTATAAGTTATTTTATGTTATATGTTATTATAATAATTATATTAAAAGTAAAAAAAATGAAAACATGATGGCATCTTCTTCATTCTTGTTTGTTCTTCACCGAAAACACCATTGATAATAGCTTGAATGTTCAGTCACTTTTTCCTCTTGCATGTAAGTTCGTTTTGAGCCGTTTCTCGTAAATTTTATGTTTTTCTGATTGTTGTCATGATATCTAGCTAGTTTAAGGATTATTTTGTGAAGTTGTCATAGTTTAAAAATTTTATCATTTTTTAAAGCCCTTTAATTATAAATGTTTTGGTTGGAAACTTGATGGTGATTTTGAGCTAGTTTGTAAAGTAATTTTGTATACTTTTTAAGTTTAGGGATTTAATTGAAAACAAATTAAATATAACATGTTTTTCTTGTGAAATTTTAGCATGTGAGGACTAGTTTGGATGAATTAGGTTTATTGGGTATAAGGTTTAATTGTGAAAATAATCATGTTTTGCTCTTAAGGATCAAATTGAATAAAATGTAAAAGTTTGGTCCAATTGTGAGAAATTGTAAATACGAAGCCATGTGCATTAAATTGAATATTCTATGAATTTGAAGCTAATAAATTGAAATAAACTATTTTATAGATCAAGAACAAGTAGATAATCGTGGAAAATGAAAAGTTGTTGATTAGTCCCTAAAACTTTTACTATCTCTACAGTTTAGCCATGGCAAGTTCATTTGGTTTAGTTTAGTATAATTTGAAATGTTATATTGATTGTGAATTGTGGTTGTTGAATATTTTTTGTATAACTGAATTGTTATAAACTGTTGTGAGTTGAGAAAATAATTAACTTGAACATTGTTAACATGATGATATGTTTTTAGCCTAAATGAACGTAGGATGTGGTACAATTGGCATGCCAATAGGTTATATTGCACGTTGTATGAGATTGACTTGTGATGAGATGATGATTCCTAACTTGTTATTTTCCACTAAATATACCAGAGTTCAGCATTTGTTGCGGACTATCGTGTTATATTTACAGTGATTCTGGCGTGTTACTGGGGGTTTATGTAAAGTCTTCGAGCTTGGCACTTGGTGCCCAGCATGTTTCCGGTGGGATGTTAGCCTACGGGATAGGCACTTGGTGCCAATGTGTGTTCTCGGTTGGTTTGGCTGATTTGAGTTTTCTGCCATGTTTCGGGTGGATAACTGCATATCCGTATCCGTTATATTGTTCATCGGGAAAATTTCTAGTGGTAGATGACTTGTTATTGAATTATATATTTGTTTTCATGATTTTTCGATATTATCGTGACTTGATATCGAATGATCTCATGTGGTTGAATAGATTATGCAACTCGTATATGTATAACTCACCTGTTGAATGATCGTGGGTGATAGGATTATTGTTTATTAATCATGTTAATGTATAATTGTTATGTTTAAACGGGAAGTTTTATCGTTTCAACTATTAAACTTACTAAGCTCTATTGAAGCTTACTTGTGTCATTTTCTTATTTCTTTGTAAATAACGCTTTGTAGAATCAGGCAATCAGATCAACTTGAAGATCACACTATCCAGATTTGTAATAGGTTATATGGCATGTAATAGGTGTGTCTTGCATATGTTTTGGATACTTATTACTTGTGATACATCTTATACATGGATGATGTTGTTTAACCTTGATTTTGGCTCACTTGTATATACGTCTTTGGCTTTTGGCTTGTAATATAGGTTTTGGTAATTTTGTTTATGCTACTTATGAATGAATATGTTATGATAGAATTAGATATGAATAGAATGGATGAATTGTAATTTTGGTATGTGTTTAAAGTAAGTACTTGTGAACTTTGAATGTGAATTGGTTGGTATATGAAATGTGGTGCCGTTAAGGACATATTGGTTAGGCACTTTTGCATTTTTTGGTATGTTTTAAGCTTGTTTGAATGTGCTTTAAAGGTATATGAATGCTTGTTTTTGGTTTGGCTTGGCATCTAAGAAATGGGTAATGATTTAACTTGATTTAGAAGTGATTTTAGGTGCATACGACCTAAGACACGGGCTATCACATGGCCATTTGCCAAACACAGTCTCCTCACACGGTTGTGTGTCATATTGATTTTAAGTGCAGGTTTTTCCACATGCCATCAGGATGTTATACGCCTTAGAGACACGGTCGTGTGATCTTATTTAGAATCTCACACGGTCTAGCACACAGTCTACGACACAACTGTATGACCCAAATTTCAAATTGTACACGGTTTGGCCACATGACCGTGTTTTTGAGCCACACGGTCTGGACGCTGTCATACGGTTTGTCCACACGGCCATGTGACCCCTGTTTTCAACATTTTCAAATTTTTCCATGTTAGTCTATTTTGTTTCAAATTAGTCACTGATTGTTTCCAAACTATTTTTAAGGTCTCGTAAGCTTGATTTAAGGCCTGTAAGTGTATATATACTATGCTTAATATGTGGATTGAATATTGATATTTAAATTAATGTTTAAATGTTTAATGATTTTATTTGATTGAATGCATGTTGTAATACTCTGTAACCCTAATCTAGTAACAGAGACTGGTTAGGGATGTTACAGGTCAATTGGCCATTAAGCCATTGGGCTTATTTCTTTTTAAAACTCTTATTTTCTCCTTTTTTTGAATTAGTCCCAATACTAAAACAATTATCTATTTCCATTTCTTTTCGATCATGGCCCAATTCGTTACCTAATAATTCTAAAATTTTAAAAATAGTTTCTACTTCCAAAACTAATTTTTCCAACATTAGGTTTGTTTTACAGTAATTAATTCTCGTTTAATCGAGTCAAGAACTCCACAATAGAATGGTGTGGTAGAGAGAAGGAATCGAACTTTGTTAGATATGGTTTGATCAATGTTAAGCTATTCATAGTTGTCAATCTCTTTTTTGGGGATATGCTTTATAAATGATTTGCTATATTCTAAATGATGTATTAGCTAAGAGCGCATCTAAAAATCCATACCAATTGTGGCATAGTAGGAAGCTAAGCCTAAAGCATTTTAGGATTTGGGGATGCCTAGCCCTTCGATAAAGCCTAAAGCATTTTAAGGTTATTTTCTTGTTGTTGTTTTCTTGCTACTATTTTGCTTTAGTTGGATTCCTAATTTGATTTGAGGCATATGATAGGGATTGAGACAAAAGGTATGGTGAGTGAGATAATCCCTGTATTGTCCAAAATTATGGAACATAAGCTCAATGGAACTAATTACTTTAATTGGAGTAAGATTTTTCAAATCTATTTGAGAAGCATTGATAAGGATGTTCATCTAACTAATAATCCACCCATAAATGAGAAAAAACAAGTGTGGCTAAGGGACAATGCCAAACTATTTTTACAAATTTGGAATTCTATTGATAGTGAGGTTTCATTTATTAATTAATGTGAATTTGTTAAATGACTAAAGGAGTGTTTGGACTTTTTGTATTCTGAGAAAGGTGATATCTCTCATATGTATGAAGTTTTCCAGGCATTTTATTGTCCAAAAAAGCAAGATAAATCCCTCGCAGCTTACTACTTGGATTTCAAGAGAGTGTATGAAGAACTCTATGTGCTATTGCCATTCAGTTTAGATGTTAAATTGCAATAATCTCATAGAGAACAAATGGTAGTCATGATCTTTCTTTTTATTCTTCTTCTGAAACTTGAGGTTGCTAAATACCATAATTTGTTGAGTGTCAAAATCTCAACTTTACAGGATGTCTTTACAAGGATAATACAAACTGGAAACAAATATTCTACTCAGATTCATAGTAATGCATTGGTGAGCCATGGTAATAAGACACGAGGATCAACTAGTCATGACAAAAGTGGAAAAAATCACGAGATATGGGAGGTGGTGTGCTACTATTACCATGAGCTTGACCACACTAAGCGTTATTGCCAAAAGCTTCAGGAAAAGGCTAGGAGAACAGAGATGACACATGTTGCAATAACGAGTACTAAGACCATTTCATATGAAAATCCACTCCTATCACTACTATTTTCGAGTCAGGTAACTCCTATAAGTTCCTCTTTTCAAACTTCAAAGCTTATACACTTACTCCTAACATCATTTTTACTGATGGATCCACCTCTTGTGTTCTTAGATCTGGCACCGTTAATCTTACATCATTCATTTCCTTCAATTTTATGTTAAGTTTACTCAAATTTTCTTTTAACTTATTATGTTTTAGTAAGCTTACACGTGCTCTCAACTATTGTGTCTCATCTTTTTTCCTGCTCATCATCTCTTTTAAGATCTTACGACGAAGAAAATTATTAGTAGAGGTCATGAGTATGGAGGACATTATGTACTTAATGCACAAATGCTAAAAGCTATTGATTGTTCTAGTATGAAGTCTCTATTGGAGGTACATAGTTGGTTAGGTCATCATTCATTGTCATCCTTGAAGAAGTTGTGTCCTCAATTTCATAGTTTGTCGTCATTAAATTGTGAGTCATGTCAATTTGCTAAACATCATCTTTTAGCCTTTGTTCCTAAAGTTAATATAAGAGTTGAGTTTCCTTTTGAATTAGTTCACTATGATGTTTTAGGTTGGAGTCCTATTACTTCCGAAACTGGGTTTCATTATTTTGTTACTTTTATGGATGATTATTTGTGAGCCATTTGGTTATATTTAATGAAAAAATGTTCTAAGTTATTTTCTATTTTTTTGTGTCTTTTGTGCTAAAATAAAAACACAATTTAATGCTAGCTAGTGTTCTTATTTTACTATGTGATAATGCTAAGGAATATTTTCTGATACTTAACTACTATATGACTTAGAATGGTATTATTCACCAATCATCTTATGTTGATACTCCTCATAATGAAATAGCTGAAAGAAAAAATAGGCAGCTTCTTGAAGTAGCTCGAGACCTTCTTTTTCAAATGAGTGTACCTAAATGTTTTTGGAATGATGTCATTTCAATAGCCACTTTTCTTATTAATGGTATGTCATCTTCTATACTTAACGGTAACATTTCTTACCATATCATCTTTCCTTTAAAATGTTTGTTCCCTGTTGAACCCAAAATATTTGGTAACACTTGTTTGGTTTATGATGTTCATCCACAAGTTACAAAATTGGACCCAAAGTCTCTCAAATGTGTTCTTTGGTTATTGCCAACTTAAAAAGGGTTATAAATGTTACTCTCTTGATCTTAAGAGGTATCTTGTGTCTATTTATGTCACCTTTCTTGAAAATACACTTTTTTTCCTTGTGTCGTTCATATAATACTTCTTTTGAAAATGATGATATGTTGTTATATACAGTGAATTGTCCTGTCAACTCTTCTGAAATACATATACTAGAGCATGCAACAACTCGATCACCAATCATTAATTTTTATTCAAGATGGAAAAATCCCTCAGACACATGTCCGTCGCTAATCTTTTCGTCGAAAGATTCGATCCCTAGTCAATCTAATCCTAGTATCGACCTTCCCATTACCCTCCGGAAAGGAAAAAAAATGCAAGTATCCTATCTCCTATTTTATCTTTTATGATCATTTATCCCTTATTACTAGCTCTTTCACTGCTTCATTACACTCTATTTCCATTCCTAAAATTGTTAGGGAGGCTTTATCTCATCTCGGCTAGCGAGATGCAATGATAGAGGAGATATATGCTTTATATGGTAATGGTACTTGGGAATTGGTAAATTTGCTGACTGGAAATAAGGCTATTAGAGGTAAATGGGTGTTTACAGTCAAAGTTAATCCTGATGGTTCCATTGCTCGACTAAAAGCACGTCTTGTTGGTAAAAGATATGCTCAAACCCATGGGGTTGATTACTCAGATACTTTCTATCTAATAGTAAGATAGCTTTTGCTCATTTTTTCATTTTTATGGTGGCTACATATGGGTGGCCCTTGCACCAACTTGATATCAAAAATGTTTTTTCTATATTGTAATCTATAAGATGAGGTCTATATGGAGCAATCACCTAGTTTTGTTGCCCAAGGGGAGAGTGCGAAGGTGTGTCATCTTCAAAAATATCTGTATGGCATGAAACAGGGCCCACGATTGTGATTTAGAAGTTTTAGTGATCCATGATTTTGGTTTACAAAAGAGTAGTTGTGATCGCTAAATTTTCTACAAACACTTGGAGGTATGCATGATTCTTCTAGTAGTTTATGTTGATGATATTATTATTACTGATAGTGGTAATGCATGTATTCTTGCTTTGAAATCATTCATTTGTACTCAGTTTCAAACGAAATATTTGGGACAGTTGAAATATTTTCTTGGAGTTGAAGTTACTAGTAGTAAGAAGGGTATTTTCTTGTCTTCAAGGAAATATACCCTTGACTTACTTGAAGAAACTAGAAAGTAGAGATGTAAACTGTGTAGCACACCAATGAATTCTAATTTGCAACTTATAAAGGATGATAATGCTTCGTCTGAGGATCCTAAGAGGTATAGAAGACTAGTTGGGAAATTAAATTATCTCAAAGTTACTCGTCCTGATATTTTGATAGTGTTGTGAATCAATTCATGTATTCACCAACACTTAAACACTGGTCAGCATTAGAAAAAATCTTATGTTACCTAAAAGCTTGTGGTCTTCTATATCATAATAATGGGCACACAAGCATTGAATGATTCAATAATGCAGATTGGGCAGGATCAAAGATGGATAGGAGATCAACTAATGGTTACTGTGTTTTGTGGGAAGAAATCTAATTTCTTGGAAAAGCAAGAAGCAGAGTGTAGTTTTGTGGTCTAGTGCAAAATTTGAATACAGAGCTATAGCACAATTTGTGTGTAAGGTTATGTGGTTACAAAAGTTACTGGTTGAATTGGAATTTAAAAAGTTGTTACTAGCAAAATTATGGTGTGACACTCAAACTGCTCCTCATATATCTTCCAATCCATTTTTTTCATGAGCGAACCAAGCATATTGGAGTCGACTATCACTTCATTCGTGAGAAGATTCAACAAAAGCTTATATCAACAAGTTATGTCAAAACAAGAGATCAATTAAGAGATATCTTTACAATATCTCTTAGTGGACCTCGAATTTATTATATTTGTAACAAGCCAGGCATGATTAACATCTATGCTTCAGCTTGAAGGGGATTGTTGAGAATATGTAAATAGGAATGTATTTCATTATTAGGGATTTGATTTCATTTGATTCTTTTTATTCACTTTCTTTATAGAGTATACTTTTACATGAATATATATATGTATCGTTTGAGGGTGAATAAAAAATAGAATTTCATTCTCTCTCTTTTTTCTTATGCCTTATTAATTATCTTTTAGTATTTCATTCACACTAAAAAAATATATAAAAAATTAATATCCAAGCTTCCCAAGTTTTCTCAAAACAACTAAACTCAAATATTAAGTTAGGAGAAGAGGAAATCACCATTTCTTACCTTTATGATGCTTTCTCTCTTGAGCTTCATTTTATCTCTTAAGAACCCATGAAACTCTAGGCGGAAGTTTGAGAGACTGATCGTGGAAATGAGTCTAAAAGGTCGTTTTCCAAGTACTTTTAACAAAATCTCAAAGTTCGAGTGTTGTGTTTTTGAGGAATTTCAAGACAAAGCAATGGAAAAATTAATCAAGTGGGTCCAAGGTCGAATTCCTTCCATCCAAATCCAAAGTTTTAAAATTTCAAGGCCATTTCCCTAATTCATGGTCCATGTAGCACCCCTTACCCGAGCCCAAACCTAGACTCGAGCAAGAAATGCTACATTTAAACACTAGCCAATATGTTACAAGGTTTTGCAAAACATTTTCATTTAAATCACTTCACAACCTTATATCGTTGCACAACTACTCAACACTTTTATGCTTACTAAATCCCTATGTACATGCCACACTAGTTCCTTAATTTAAATACACTTCTTAGTCCATACCTTACTGTTGATGAGTGATTTGTCAAGCCATGTTCAAGTCATTTTCTCAAGAATACTTTCTTCACACTACGTGTTTAAACAACAACTGTATTAAGCTTCACAAAACATAGTAAGTACTCATATGAATTCTTTACTTATCTAAGTATTTTTTTAATGGAACTTATCTAAGTATTTAATATAAATTTTATTAATTCATTGATTTACCATAAATATATTTGTTCATGTTATGTCTTATTTTAGACATTTCACTAATGATATATTAAAACTTAATACAGGAAACATGTTATAATTCTAGTTATTCACTTTTCACATATTATAATTCTAGTTATTCACTTTTCACATATTTTATTAGAGAAACTCTCAGTATGTTAGTTTTTTAGTTTACTATTAATTCACTAACACAAATAAATCATGTTCTTTCTATATAATTTAACCTTTCAAGCCTTTATCATATCCATTAATATTTCATATAATTAACATAAATAAATTTAACAAGTTTTACACTTAATCCTTAGGTAACAAATGAATTCTTTGAGTATTTACCAATCTATGCTAGATTTAACTTCATTTTCTGTTGATTCCAACACTTTTTTTCTTTTTATCTCTTCATGAACACATTAAGAACATATTTAAAATCTATAGTAGAAATCACTTTATCAAGTTTCTACTTCAACTAAACATAAAATCCATAAATGAACGCTTAAACTCTTACCTTATAACCATGATTTCTCACACTCCTAATTTTCTTCACTTCCAACCTTTAAGTATCTTGATTCCAAGGTGATATATAAGCTCACTAGGGTCTCAACATCGCTTTTCCTCTTTGGTTGCTATAAAAATTCCTAAGATTTTGGGTTGAAAAGTTGAAATTTAATGGAGAATGACCAAATTGTAAAAAAATAAATTTTTTCTTTCTTCCTTTCCTTCATGCACGTTTGGATAGAGAATTATGGACAAACTTCTCCATTTTCTTCTTTAAATATTATTTAATAATAATAATCAAAATATTCCAACACCATTATTTCAATTCAATGGTCATAATTTCATCTCACTTTTTGTCAAGATCTAATGGCTCATATTGTGCCAACATTTCATGAATTAATTAATATAATAAATGTAATTATATTTGATCCAGTGGCCCATGTTAAATCCTTCATCATAACACAAATTCAATGGCTCAAATTCAATATACATGCTAAGGGTATTTTGGTAATTTTATCCAAAATTATCTTACTTTCAATGATCATTTTGCCCTTAAAACTTTTTGTAGTATTTACAATTAATGTATTCCAAGTTTTTGTATAATTTCAACTTTGATCCTAGAAATTTTCTCAAAATTTCAATTTAACCCCTCAACTTTCGAATATTTACTATTTTTGTCACAACCCAAGTTTGATGGATTCGAGATAAAGGCATATAGTTGTGAAGTTATCTGTTTCGCGTGGTGTAATCAGCCAATGAACAGTCTTTCGGCGTGTTAGAGTCTGGCATAGTATATTTGTCTTAGAATGATTAAGGATTGTGTTACAAATTATTCTATTATTTAAGAAATTGATGTGATAAGTAAAGAGTAATACTAGTGAGGTTACTGCCAAAAGTATGGTACACCCAATTACCTGAGCACTATACTGAACGGGCTTTGTAAAATGACCTGGTTAAAAGCCAACTAGATTGACTGCTCAAATATCAAACATACAGGATTCTCATTTATATTCATCTTAGAATCTGTAGGCCATTATGAAGGAAACAATTTGGATTCAATTGACACTTTTCAAGTCCTACTAAAGGGAAATTAAATATATATTATGAGAAGGATAAGTTTGATGGTTTGTCTTTCTTTAAAATCTACTCTCTAGTTCTTCCTCTTAGAACTTATATGTTTTCTTTTCTAGAAGCTAAGGATTCCGAATTTATGAGTGGATGTTCCACTTCATGGTAAGTCTAAGAGCTTTGTATGTTAAGTTTTTGAAAGAATAAGACTGTTAAGAAGCTTATAAACAGTAGGCTATGAATATAAGGCCTTGTATGTGGGTTGTCTACGATTGAGATGTTAACAATTGGTATGAAAATAGGCTTTAATAGTGAATTTATGTTCTTTAAGTAGTTTTTGTTGCTAGTTCGAGAAGGGTGTTTGAGTTTAGAGTTCAAGCTATAGTCAAAGTGAGTATCAGGTGAGTCTCTCTATCTTGACTCTTGCATGTGGACTGTTCAGATTAAAATACATATAAAGAAAATATCTAGGACAACTAGTAAGTGCATAAGAAAAATATTGAAAGGATTGTAAAATAATGAGATTGTGTATGAGATACTATTTGAATAAGAAGTCAACTAAAAATTAAGCAAGTAAAATCTTATATGAGAATGTAAGAATCAATCAAGTATGTGAATAAGATCTAGGAAAGTAATTACTGATAGGACACATCCCTTTGTGATGCCTCTAGTAAGGCAATTATATTGCTAACTAGACTGGCGAATCATGATACGAAAGTAAGTGCATGACCATGTGGCTGAGAACCATGGTATTGTGTGTTATGAAAATACTCATGGTGATGCCTTTAGTAAGATAAAGACTGGACTGGTAGATCACAACATGAGAATGTGTAATCCCATATGGCTGAGACCCATGGCATAATATGATAGTAAGAATATCCATGGTGATGTCTTCCGCAGTATGTGAATCGGAGTTTTGTATAAGTCCATGAGGGAGTAATCCATGTCACCTTCCGTGAAAGCATGACGGGGCAGTAAACACATGTTTTGTATGTTTCCTATGTGGCATGATTTGCTAAGGCTTCATGGAGTACTCTGTATGGTCTTTGTGGTAGGTTTTGTTTCGTCTCATTAGCGTACTCAGTTAGGTTTGTATGGTATAATATGGTTATTAATCTTTGTGGTAAGATTTGGGTAAGTCTGAGAGTACTTTGATGAATAATTCTATGATAAGAACATGATATGTCTAGAGTTATTTTGGTTTGATTAGTTTTGTGATGTAATCAAATAAGTCTTAAGGGAGGTCTCCTGAAAAGTAGTATGTATTTGCATGATTCAAAGAGGGTATCTGCCATGGTAATCTGTCAGTTTAGAATATAAGTGTATTCGTAGTTATGAAATATATAAGAATTTGTTGGCATGTGTTTGTCTGCGCTATGTACAGTTGAAATCTAAATTATCGAGTATCCGCCAAATCTGAATAGTATTACGTCTCGTTCTGGGATTTTATGCAATCTGAGCTGTTGATATCTTGGATATTCTTGTGTTATGTAACATAGATGTGTGGAATTCTTCTGAATGATATGGATAATTCATTATCAGTATGAGCATGTGTTGGGTTCAAACTGGGATATGATTTGGTCTGTAGAATGATAGTATCAAACTCAGTTTGGGGATCCGCCAAATGTGAATTCATATAGTAAGTATCTGCCCGTGAACAATATCTATAAATAACCATTCTGGAAAATTATTAACTGTTGGTTTGAAGAGAAAATCCATAAGAAGTGGCCTCTGTAGAGATATTCCTCTGAGTAGTAACTTTTATTTCTAAGAAGAAGAAGATAATAGAATATCGTCTGGTAAGGTCTGAAGTCAACCAAGTAGTAAAGTGAAAGCTGGTTCGTTAAGTATGGTATTTGGCATAGAAGTTCAAGTCTGATTTAATGTATGTGTCTGCCTAAAACAGAAATGATATGCTAAGTATGGAAACTAGCGTATAAGCATATATCCAATAATATGAAAGTACTCACCAATGTATTTTGTATTAAAGATTACTAAGTTCTCTTGATCTTACAAATGTTTGTTCTTATTTCAAGTGCTGATGTATGAATGATTGCGTCAGGAGAGCCAAGCCAGGATCGCGACAGAGAAATGGCGAGTTAGGATATTATGCATACAGGGAATGTGTCACATCCCAAAAATTAGGTTAGTAGAAAATGGGTTAATAAACTGAGAGTGGTTAGGCCTAAAATTTTTTTAGTGATTGAGTAATGGTGGAGCTTCCTTGATGATCAGTGTTCGAATCCCTTCCCTTTCATTATTTTTCTATGTGGTGCAACTTTGCTTCCAACCTTAGCGAAGGTCACATCCCATGTTTTAATTATTTTCTTGGTAAAATAAAAACAAGGAAGTGAATAGTAGAGTGGTTAAAAGCTTTAATTAATTTCTTTAGGTCCTAGGTTCATGTTTCCACACCAACACCTTTTTATTTAATTTTTGTGATTTTTTCCCTTGTGCTTAAAGCCCCTTACCTTCCAATTTTTCTTACCATAGTGGAAGGATTCTTTTCTTTCTCTTTTGGTCAACATACCTTATTTTTGGAGATTATGATCCCATTTTCACTCCATTTCCACCCTAACTTACCATTCTCTCCATTTTTGCCATATGAATGATTCACTGAACCTAGACTTGTTGACCACAACTCTTTCTATCCATCCTATCACTCTCCTCTCATTGCCATACCTCCTTAAAGCTCCTCCCCATTCTCTCATTTTCTTTCTTTTGTTTAGCAATCAACCACTTTCACCACCACCAAACCTCCATTGCACCACCACTTTTCTTCTTCTTTTTCTTCCACCATTGCCTTTAACGTCGCCCTTCACCATCGTTACAACCAGTGCGCACCACTACAAAACATCACCCTTTTTCTTTTTTTTTCTCTTCTCCTTTCTCCATTAATCTAGTAACTGAAATCCTCCTCTTTTCTTTCTCCTTCATCGAACTGTCGTCTCCATCAACGGACCGCCACTGCTGCCGTAGCACCACCGTCGATGGTTGTGTTTCCTACTCTTTTCTTCATCATTTTTCAACCTACATCATTTCTTTTAGTAAATAAAATTATGCACTATTTTTTCACTTATTTTCTTAAATTCTAAGTCTTTTATTTTTTAGGCTCCGTTTGTTTGCCAGTAGAATTTTTTCTGGAAAATGATTTCTAGAAAATGATTTACTTTCTAGAAATGATTTACTTTTCTGGTGTTTGGATGAATCTGTGTAAAATATTTTCTGTTGTTTGACAGATTTCCTAAAAATATTTTTCGGAAAAGCTATTTTTATATATATTAATAAATTTATCTTTTAAATTGTTTTTACATATATTGCAATGATTTTATTTATTTATTAAATATATAATAATACTCAATTATTAAGCTAGAATATTAACTGTCATTAATTGAAAACAACCAAAGTCAAATAAATTATTTGTAATTGAGTTATAAAAAAATAAAAAAAAGGATTGAATATAAATTAGCTTCCAAACCACAATTAATACTAGAAATTAATAATATTATCCAAATGCATAATTAGTAGTACACCACATAATAACAACAACATTGTTCAAGTGCATAACTAATATTACACCACATTAAAAGCATCAATATCTTCAACCTTGAGAAAATTTTTGAAGCCAAATATTTTTATGCTTCTTACTTTTAACTAAAAAAGCTTTGGCATGGATTCATGACTCACTAGATAATCAAACACAGAACACAGGAAGTCGTCATCAAATCCTTCTTCCTCCATCGACATCACTTCTTCGTAAAGATGTGGTGTCTTATCCGCAGTAAATTGTTCCAAAGCATTAGCAATTTTGCCAAGTTGTTCACCCACAAATTTAATTTGTTCATCAACGACACTTTCTTGAACATTTTTTCTTTTACGTTTGGATGTGCCAGATGAAGATACTTTTGTTCTTACTTCTTCAGTCTCTTCATTGTCGCAGTCTATGGGCACTGAATCTTGGTTACTGTGACAGCCCAAAATTGACCCTAGTCGGGAAGTGGTTTCGGGACCGCTAAACCGAGTCACAATAATAATTAGATGTTATATCCTATGTTTATTTCATGTGAAAGTGCATGTGTGAAAATTTCATGCTTTGATTTTGCCAATTGTGAGTGAAATTTTGAAATGTGACTCATGTGAAAATTTTTGCAAATGCTATAGGCTAATTTGTAGTGGCCAAATAACTTATAGTATGAAATAGGTGGATTTGCATGTCAAATTTCCCACCTTAAAACAAGGTGGCCGGCCATGATGGGCATGATGAGCAATTGTGCAATTTTTTTTATGGAAATTATGGCATAAGTATGGCACAAATAAAATATGTTAATTTGTGTCATAAAATGTTGGGATAAAACAAATAAAATAAGGGGCATGGGCATAAAATAATGAAAAGGAGTATGGTGAATACAAAAAAAAAATGTGTGTGTAGTTGTTTGTCCCCCCCATTGCCGTGAGCTAAAGAAAAGAAAGGAGAGAATTTTTGTTCATCCTTTTCTCATCTTCATACTTGCCGAAACTAGAAAGAAAAACAAAGAAAAAAAAAATTCTCATCCTTTGGTTCATCCTTGGCCAATAATTTTAAGGAGGAAGGAAGAAGAAAGGTGAAGAGGTTCGGCCATGCATGTAGCTAGGCTAAGGTATGTTTGATGATGTTCCATGAGATGCATGCATGTTTTAGTTGTTAGCTTGAGTTCTACCTAGCCCATGGTCTAAATCTTGCTATGTGATGGAAATGACACTTGACCATGGATGCATCATTCTTGGTTGATGTTTGATGTGGTGGTGATGAGACATGAGGATGAGTTAAGATTCGACCTAGGTAGAGGTTGTGTTAATGCCATTGCATGCTAAATATGAAGCTTGTTAATGATGCATGTGATGATGACTTGATGATTCTTGAACCTCCTTTTTAGCATTTTTGTGTGAGCACATATGTGCATTGGTTGCTAAATGGAGAAGAATCGGCTAGCAAGTTGTGTGCTAAGGCTGTAACACCCCGAACCCGAGACCGACACCGGAGTCGGACACGAGATGTTAACAAACTTTGAAAAATTTTTCCAGACACTGCCCAGTCTGAGTACTAGTCGCTTCAAAAATCATATCTTGAGTTTCACAACTCAAAAATCAGTTTTGTGATTTTTTCCTGAAACTAGACTCATGTCCCCATCTATGGATTTTTTTCTAGAATTTTTGGTCGGGCCAATTAGTACAGTTTATTAGTCAAAGTCTCCCATGTTACAGGGGTTGACTACACTGACCTTTTCCCATTACGACTGGGATATCTCTCTGCACAGAGCTTCAATACTGATGCCGTTTATTTCTATGGAAACTAGACTCAGAGAGGAATCCATACATATATGGTATGACCCCTAATTATCTCTGGTCAATTTATAGTGAATTTCCAAAGGCGGAACAGTGAATCCAGAAACTGTTCTGGCCCTGTTCCACAAGAACCCGAATATCTCTTTCTGTACTGTTCCTATAATTGTTTCGTTACTTGCATATGAAAGTAGATTCATCAAGGTTCGATTACATAATTTATTCACTATTTAATTCCACTCCTACGAATTCTTGTGATTTTTCCAATCCACACCACTGCTGCTATCAGCTTCTGTTTTCAAGTGAACCTTACCTAATTTGGGGTTTCATGGACCAACTAGGGCCTTGTCATACATAAGCCCACATATGATCATACTTAGCCATTCTAGTGGCTGATCATTTGCTCAACACTTCCATTCCAACATAGTTACATCATGAAACCATCTATACATTCATAAATACGAATGGTCTAATGCCATACTCCACTTCTACAAGCCATTTTCGCATGGCTGTACACTTATACATTTCATAAAGTACTCGAAAGACAACAATGGGTAGTCCTATACATGCCATAACAAAATTCAACCAAAATAGTACCCAAAAGAGCCTTTGATAGTGTGGGCAACTTCGACTTCAAGATCCCGAGTCCGATAGCTGGAGAACCAAAAATCTATAAAACAGAGGAGCAATGTAACGAGTAAGCAATTTATGCTTAGTAAGTTTGAGCAAGGAATTCCAGCATAAACAAAGAATATCACACATTTAGCTAAACGGAATATTTCATAATACGCAATTTATCGATATTAAACTTGCTTCACAACATTAACAACCCTTATGCACATACACAATAGACTAACTTAGCCGAAGGCCGATAGCTCGTTTATCAACTGAGCGAACATTTATTTGTAAGGGCTCGATTAAATTCAACACATACGTAACATATCCCCATATTGGGATGTTTTTTTCGAGTATTCGCTGGAATTTTACAGCAAGCTCATTCATTACCAAATCACGTACCTTCGGGATTTAACCGGATATAGCTCCTCGTTCAAATGCCTTCGGGACATAGCCCGGATTTAGTAACTCACACAATGCCTTCGGGACATAACCCGGATTTAACAATTCGCACGAATGCCTTCGGGACTTAACCCGGATTTAACAACTCGCACAAATGCCTTCGGGACTTAACCCGGATTTAACAACTCGCACGAATGCCTTCGGGACTTAACCCGGATTTAGTATCTCGCACAAAGGCCTTCGGATCTTAATCCGGATATATTCACTTAGCACAAAGCCTTCGGGACTTAGCCCGGACAGCATTCAATTAATCATGCACATCTAACAATAATTCATGGCACATTCATATTTCATTTTCGTTTACGAAACTCAAACACAAGGCACATATTGTCCTTGCACATTCGGCTCAATAGCCACACATAGAGCATGATTTAATCACATCGAAATTTAAGCTCTCTTACTCAAGAACCTACCTCGGGTGTTGTCGAACGATTCCGCTAGCTATTCAACCACTTTTTCCTTCCCTTTATCGGTTTTATTTCCCCTTTGCTCTTGAGCTTAATCAAACAAATAAATTGATTTCATCATTTAGGCATCAAAAGATGAACACAAGGCACTTAGCCCATATTTATACATTAGACATTAAAGTCTCATACATGCAAAAATCATGCATCAACACAACATATTAGCTAATTTCTTGCCCTTGGCCGAATATGCATGTCCATTTTTGGGGTCGATTTCAACACTTAATACACACATGTACACACTAGTAAAGCATTCTCCCCCTTTTCATCAATTTAACACATGCATTGCTCATTAACATGCAAAGTTACATTCGGCCTTAGCACACATCTTGCTAGCCGATTCTTCTCCATTTAGCAACCAATGCACATATGTGCTCACACAAAAAAATGCTAAAAAGGAGGTTCAAGAATCATCAAGCCATCATCACATGCATCATTAACAAGCTTCATATTTTGCATGCAATGGCATTAACACAACCTCCACCTAGGCCGAATCTTAACTCATCCTCATGCCTCATCACCACAACATCAAATATCAACCAAGAATGATTCATCCATGGTCAAGTGCCATTTCCATCACATAGCAAGATTTAGACCATGGGTTAGGTAGAACTCAAGCTAACAACTAAAACATGCATGCCTCTCATGGAACATCATCAAACATACCTTAGCCTAGCTACATGCATGGCCGAATCTCTTCACCTTTCTTCTTCTTTCCTCCTTAAAATTTTTGGCCAAGGATGAACCAAAGGATGAGAAAATTTTTCTTTGTTTTTCTTTCTAGTTTTTGGCAAGCATGAAGATGAGAAAAGGATGAACAAAATCCCCCCCTTTCTCTTCTTTAGCTCACGGCAATGGGGGGACAAACACTACACACACATTTTTTTTCTTTTGTTTTCCATTTCTTTATTACCCATACTCCTTATTTTATTCTTCCACTAACAAAACATGTTTCATGACATGTTTTGCCCATCCTTCCTTGTCATGGCCGGCCACTACTCATTAGGGGGGGAAATTTGACATGCAAGTCCCCCCCTTTGTCCACATGCACTAATAGGTCCTCACACATTGACCTATCACATTTTAGAATTTTCTCACATAAGTCCTATTAACTAAATTCACATGAAATCAACTAAATTGAAGCTTGAAATTTTTACACATTCATTATTACATATTCTAGACAATAAGTATCACATTCAAACATTTTAGTGACTCGGTTTAGCGGTCCCGAAACCACTTCCCGACTAGGGTCAACTTTGGGCTGTCACAACTCTCCCCCACTTAAGAAATTTTCGTCCCCGAAAATCTTACCGGTAAATAGGTTTGGGTATCGTTCTTTCATCGAGCTCTCGGTCTCCCAAGTTGCTTCCTCGTTCCCGTGTTTGAGCCATAACACCTTTACTAGCGGAACTCTTTTGTTTCGCAACTCCTTCACTTCACGAGCTAGGATACGCATCGGTTCTTCTTCATAGCTCATGTCGACTTGAATTTCAACCTCTGATGGGCTAATTATATGCGATGGATCAGATCGATAGCGTCGAAGCATCGAAACATGAAAGACGTCATGAATCTTTTCAAGCTCCGGGGGAAAAATCAATCTATACGCAACCGGACCAACTCGTTCGGAGATTTTGTACGGCCCAATGAATCTTGGGCTCAACTTGCCCTTACGGCCGAACCTGAGTATCTTTTTCCAAGGTGAAACCTTAAGGAACACTTTGTCTCCCACCTGATACTCGATGTCTTTTCGTTTCAAATCTGCGTACGATTTCTGACGATCCGTGGCTACCTTCAGACTTTCACGGATTACCTTTACTTTCTGTTCAGCATCTCTAATCAAATCAACTCCGAAAATTTTGCTTTCACCGAGCTCGGTCCAAAACAATGGTGTACGGCATTTACGACCGTACAAAGCCTCGTAAGGTGCCATCTTAATACTTGATTGAAAACTATTGTTGTAAGCGAATTCAATCAAAGGTAAATACCGTTCCCATGAATTACTGAACTCGAGGATGCAACATCTCAACATATCCTCAAGTATCTGAATTATCCTCTCGGATTGACCATCGGTTTGGGGGTGAAAAGCAGTGCTAAAATGCAGCTTGGTACCCAGAGCTTCTTGCAATTTCTTCCAAAATCATGAGGTGAATCTCGGATCTCTATCCGACACGATAGAAACAGGTACCCCGTGTAATCTCACAATTTGATAAACGTACAATTCAGCTAGTTTCTCCAATGAAAAATCCGTACGTACGGGGATGAAATGAGCCGACTTAGTCAGTCTATCAACAATAACCCATATCGCATCCTTCTTACTTGCTGACAAGGGCAGTCCGGACACAAAGTCCATTGTGACTCGATCCCATTTCCACTCGGGTATCATGATCGGCTGGAGTAATCCTGAAGGCACTTGATGTTCCGCTTTCACTTGTTCACATATTAAACATCTCGAAACAAAGTCAGAGACGTCCCGTTTCATACCATGCCACCAAAATTGACGTTTCAAATCATTGTACATTTTCGTACTCCCCGGGTGAATTGACATTCGGCTACAATGGGCTTCGTTCAGAATCATCGAAATGAGTTCCGAATTCCTTGGAACACACAAACGATTTCTGAACCTCAAACAATCATCATCATCAATTTGAAACTCCGATTCCTCGTTCGGAAAACACTTAGCCCGTTTTGCAACCAATTCATCATCGACTTTCTGAGCTTCACGAATTTGGTGAGTCAACAATGGTTTAGCTTTTAATTCAGCTACTAACACACTGTCTGGTAAAACAGACAAATGCACGTTCATCGCTCGTAAAGCAAACAATGACTTCCGGCTTAAGGCGTCCGCAACCACGTTAGCCTTTCCCGGGTGGTAATCAATGACAAGCTCGTAATCTTTCAACAACTCAAGCCAACGTCTTTGTCGCAGATTCAAGTCTCGTTGAGTCATCAAATATTTGAGACTTTTGTGATCCGAAAATACATGGCACTTCTCACCAAACAGATAATGTCGCCATATTTTTAAAGCAAACACGATGGCAGCTAGTTCGAGATCATGGGTCGGATAATTCCTCTCGTGTGGCTTCAATTGTCTCGACGCATAGGCCACGACTCGACCTTCTTGCATCAATACGCAACCCAACCCAAGTAGGGATGCGTCACTATAAATGACAAACTCTTTACCTGATTCGGGTTGCACCAAAATTGGAGCTTCAGTCAAATGAGTTTTCAGTTGGTCGAAACTTTTCTGACATCTCTCCGTCCACTCGAACTTAACATCCTTTTGAAGTAGCTTCGTCATTGGTGTGGCTATCATCGAGAAACCTTTCACAAATCGTCGGTAATAACCGGCGAGCCCCAAAAAGCTCCGAACTTCAGTAACATTTCTCGGAGGTTTCCAGTCAAGTATGGCTGAAGTTTTGTTCGGGTCAACTCGAATACCCGACGCGGATACCACATGACCCAAGAAGCTAACCTCTCTTAACCAGAACTCACACTTACTGAACTTAGCATATAACTGCTTATCCCGCAAAATTCGCAGCACTAGCCTCAGATGCTCAGCATGTTTGGTCTCGTCTCTTGAATAGACCAAAATGTCATCAATGAACACCACTACGAACCGATCCAAATACGGTCTGAAGATCCGATTCATCAAATCCATAAATACTGCAGGGGCATTAGTGAGCCCAAACGGCATCACTAAGAATTCGTAGTGACCATATCTCGTTCTGAAGGCAGTTTTGGGAATATCTGAATCTCGGATTCGCAACTGATAATAGCCCGATCTCAAATCTATTTTTGAGAACACTGAGGCTCCCTTCAGTTGGTCGAACAAATCATCGATGTGCGGCAACGGATATTTGTTCTTTATCATCACTTTATTCAGCTGACGATAGTCAATGCACAACCTCATGGTTCCGTCCTTCTTTTTCACGAACAATACTGGTGCACCCCAAGGTGAGAAACTTGGTCGAGCGAAACCTCTATCCGTCAGTTCTTGCAACTGAGCTTTCAACTCCTTTAACTCGGTTGGTGCCATACGATACGGAGCTATCGAAATCAGCGTAGTCCCAGGTACAAGCTCAATACCAAACTCTACCTCCCGAACAGGTGGTAAACCCGGTAATTCTTCCGAAAAAACATCCGGGTATTCACAAACCACCGGCACAGATTCGGGTTTCTTTTCTAATTCTTTGTCACCAAGTACATACGCAAGGTATGCTTCGCACCCTTTTCTTACATATTTCTGTGCCAACATTGCTGATATTACAGCTGGCATCCCCTCTAAGTCCGCAGACTCAATTCGGACTACTTCGTTATTTGCGCATCTCAAATCAATAGTCTTGCTCTTGCAATTCACAATCGCATCATGCGCGGTCAACCAATCCAAACCAAGGATAACATCAAATTCATCAAACGGCAAGAGCATCAAGTTCACCGGGAAACAGGAACCTCGAATTTCCAGGGGACATTTCTTACACACTTTGTCGACAAGCACGTAACGACCCAAGGGATTTGACACCCGAATTACGAACTCAGTAGACTCAATAGGTAAAGTCTTACTGGATGCTAAGGTTTCACATATGTAAGAATGAGTAGAACCGGGGTCAATCAAAGCAATTACATTAGTATCAAAGAGGGTGAATGTACCGGTAATAACATCAGGCGAAGAAGCATCCTCGCGGGCACGTATAGCATAAGCTCTAGCAGGCGCACGGGCTTCGGATCTGGTTATATCATCTCTAGATCCTCTCTGACCACCACCAGCATTGCCCATATTTCCAGATGGTCTACCTCGAGCAGTGGTAGCACCCGGTCTCCCACTCTGATTTGCATTCTGTCCCGACAACCTCGGGCAATCTTTAATGAAGTGGTCCACTGATCCGCATTTGTAACAGGAGCGGTCAGGAAATCTACAACTCCCCGAATGCCATTTACCGCAATATCGGCATTTCGTCCTGTCTCGACGTTCATTCCCAACACTGGCGACCGAAGTGCCTCGTGTACCCACAGGGGGTCGATCACGATCTCGTCCAAAAAGGCCCGAAGTGCCTCTAAACTGGCCCGCATCATCTCGAAATCTCTTCGATGTCTGTTGAAGAGACCTCCCCGAGGATCTTTTACGAAACTCTCCAGTTCCCTCGTCAACTCTTTGCTTTTCTTTTCTAAGCTCTTCGGCTTTACAAGCTCGTTCAACAAGTACCACGAACTCTTGTATTTCAAGAACGCCAACGAACATTTTTATATCTTCATTCAGCCCATCCTCGAAGCGTTTACACATAATAGCTTCGGACGAAACACATTCCCGAGCGTATTTGCTAAGTCTAACAAATTTTCGCTCGTAATCAGTAACCGACATGGAGCCTTGCTTAAGCTCAAGAAATTCCTTCCGTTTTTGATCAACAAATCTCTGACTGATATACTTTTTCCGAAACTCAGTTTGGAAAAACTCCCAAGTTACTTGCTCTCGGGGCACAATAGAAGTCAGAGTACTCCACCAATAGTAGGCAGAATCACGTAGCAAGGAGATAGCACACTTTAGGCATTCATCGGGTGTACAAGATAGCTCATCGAGTACCCGGATAGTGTTGTCCAGCCAAAATTCAGCTTGCTCGGCATCATCGCTATCCATAGCCTTAAATTCAGTAGCCCCATGTTTTCGGATTCTGTCAACTGGGGGCTTATTTGACCTTATTTGGTCCGTTACCGGTGGTATTGTAGGTGCGGGGGTAGTATTTGTCGGGAATGGAGGTTGTGGAACAGCCATATTAGTTCGAATGTATTGGTTAAACCAATCATTCATCACGCTATAGAATGCTTGTCTAGCTTCATCATTCTGATTACTAGCATTAGGTTGAGAGTCCGCCGGCACTGTCCCTTGTGCGGGAGCAGGCGCTACACTCTCAAGATCACCAGCTACTTCTCGGTCACGATCGGGATCCATTACTATAAATAAACACATTTACGATTGTCAGAAATCACCACACTATCAAGTAATCACATAAAATGGCATGTATAGCTAGACCCAAAACATTACGGTAGTCCTAGAATCGACTAAACCGTAGCTCTGATACCAATAAAATGTAACACCCCGAACCCGAGACCGACACCGGAGTCGGACACGAGATGTTAACAAACTTTGAAAAATTTTTCCAGACACTGCCCAGTCTGAGTACTAGTCGCTTCAAAAATCATATCTTGAGTTTCACAACTCAAAAATCAGTTTTGTGATTTTTCCCTGAAACTAGACTCATGTCCCCACCTATGGATTTTTTTCTAGAATTTTTGGTTGGGCCAATTAGTACAGTTTATTAGTCAAAGTCTCCCATGTTACAGGGGTTGACTACACTGACCTTTTCCCATTACGACTGGGATATCTCTCTGCACAGAGCTTCAATACTGATGCCGTTTGTTTCTATGGAAACTAGACTCAGAGAGGAATCCATACATATATGGTATGACCCCTAATTATCTCTGGTCAATTTATAGTGAATTTCCAAAGGCGGAACAGTGAATCCAGAAACTGTTCTGGCCCTGTTCCACAAGAACCCGAATATCTCTTTCTTTACTGTTCCTATAATTGTTTCGTTACTTCCATATGAAAGTAGATTCATCAAGGTTCGATTACATAATTTATTCACTATTTAATTCCACTCCTACGAATTCTTGTGATTTTTCCAATCCACACCACTGCTGCTATCAGCTTCTGTTTTCAAGTGAACCTTACCTAATTTGGGGTTTCATGGACCAACTAGGGCCTTGTCATACATAAGCCCACATATGATCATACTTAGCCATTCTAGTGGCTGATCATTTGCTCAACACTTCCATTCCAACATAGTTACATCATGAAACCATCTATACATTCATAAATACGAATGGTCTAATGCCATACTCCACTTCTACAAGCCATTTTCGCATGGCTGTACACTTATACATTTCATAAAGTACTCGAAAGACAACAATGGGTAGTCCTATACATGCCATAACAAAATTCAACCAAAATAGTACCCAAAAGAGCCTTTGATAGTGTGGGCAACTTCGACTTCAAGATCCCGAGTCCGATAGCTGGAGAACCAAAAATCTATAAAACAGAGGAGCAATGTAACGAGTAAGCAATTTATGCTTAGTAAGTTTGAGCAAGGAATTCCAGCAGAAACAAAGAATATCACACATTTAGCTAAACGGAATATTTCATAATACGCAATTTATCGATATTAAACTTGCTTCACAACATTAACAACCCTTATGCACATACACAATAGACTAACTTAGCCGAAGGCCGATAGCTCGTTTATCAACTGAGCGAACATTTATTTGTAAGGGCTCGATTAAATTCAACACATACGTAACATATCCCCATATTGGGATGTTTTTTCGAGTATTCGCTGGAATTTTACAGCAAGCTCATTCATTACCAAATCACGTACCTTCGGGATTTAACCGGATATAGCTCCTCGTTCAAATGCCTTCGGGACATAGCCCGGATTTAGTAACTCACACAATGCCTTCGGGACATAACCCGGATTTAACATTCGCACGAATGCCTTCGGGACTTAACCCGGATTTAACAACTCGCACAATGCCTTCGGGACTTAACCCGGATTTAACAACTCGCACGAATGCCTTCGGGACTTAACCCGGATTTAGTATCTCGCACAAAGGCCTTCGGATCTTAATCCGGATATATTCACTTAGCACAAAGCCTTCGGGACTTAGCCCGGACAGCATTCAATTAATCATGCACATCTACAATAATTCATGGCACATTCATATTTCATTTTCGTTTACGAAACTCAAACACAAGGCACATATTGTCCTTGCACATTCGGCTCAATAGCCACACATAGAGCATGATTTAATCACATCGAAATTTAAGCTCTCTTACTCAAGAACCTACCTCGGGTGTTGTCGAACGATTCCGCTAGCTATTCAACCACTTTTTCCTTCCCTTTATCGGTTTTATTTCCCCTTTGCTCTTGAGCTTAATCAAACAAATAAATTGATTTCATCATTTAGGCATCAAAAGATGAACACAAGGCACTTAGCCCATATTTATACATTAGACATTAAAGTCTCATACATGCAAAATCATGCATCAACACAACATATTAGCTAATTTCTTGCCCTTGGCCGAATATGCATGTCCATTTTTGGGGTCGATTTCAACACTTAATACACACATGTACACACTAGTAAAGCATCTCCCCCTTTTCATCAATTTAACACATGCATTGCTCATTAACATGCAAAGTTACATTCGGCCTTAGCACACATCTTGCTAGCCGATTCTTCTCCATTTAGCAACCAATGCACATATGTGCTCACACAAAAAAAATGCTAAAAAGGAGGTTCAAGAATCATCAAGCCATCATCACATGCATCATTAACAAGCTTCATATTTTGCATGCAATGGCATTAACACAACCTCCACCTAGGCCGAATCTTAACTCATCCTCATGCCTCATCACCACAACATCAAATATCAACCAAGAATGATTCATCCATGGTCAAGTGCCATTTCCATCACATAGCAAGATTTAGACCATGGGTTAGGTAGAACTCAAGCTAACAACTAAAACATGCATGCCTCTCATGGAACATCATCAAACATACCTTAGCCTAGCTACATGCATGGCCGAATCTCTTCACCTTTCTTCTTCTTTCCTCCTTAAAATTTTTGGCCAAGGATGAACCAAAGGATGAGAAAATTTTTCTTTGTTTTCTTTCTAGTTTTTGGCAAGCATGAAGATGAGAAAAGGATGAACAAAATCCCCCCTTTCTCTTCTTTAGCTCACGGCGATGGGGGGACAAACACTACACACACATTTTTTTTCTTTTGTTTTCCATTTCTTTATTACCCATACTCCTTATTTTATTCTTCCACTAACAAAACATGTTTCATGACATGTTTTACCCATCCTTCCTTGTCATGTCCGGCCACTACTCATTAGGGGGGAATTTGACATGCAAGTCCCCCCTTTGTCCACATGCACTAATAGGTCCTCACACATTGACCTATCACATTTTAGAATTTTCTCACATAAGTCCTATTGACTAAATTCACATGAAATCAACCAAATTGAAGCTTGAAATTTTCACACATTCATAATTACATATTCTACACAATAAGTATCACATTCAAACATTTCGTGACTCGGTTTAGCGGTCCCGAAACCACTTCCCGACTAGGGTCAACTTGGCTTCACATATATTTTCCTGTAATTAAATCTCATGGTCAAGTCCTTTGAATAGCTCAAGTATACTCGCATGTAGCTGATAGTATCAAGACCTGAAAATGGGGGTCACATTCAAAGTTAATTGACAATGCTTAAAGCACTAGGGTATGTGGATCGTGACAAGCAATCCATAGACCTCTGAGATGTTTGAGTTGGCAGTTTTGTTTTTATTTTTCTTTCTTTAATTGATTTACTTTCATTTTGTTTTTATTAATTGTTATCATTAATTATTTAATGTTGTTTCATTTCTATTTTTATCTTTGATTACTGAGCAGTTTCTCTAGATTTCTAGAGACAGAAGAAAAGTGTGGGATTATCAGTTGTGATACTAAAAGGACTTTGCCATAGCATCTCAGAAGAAAATTATGCCACAAAAAAATGGATGAATAAATTTCGAGGTACAATCTAACATAGGTTGACCGGACAGAAAAGTCCAAGGGAGAGATTTTTGAATAGATGGGCCCATTCTATTACTTTGGTAGCCACAATGAGGAAAAGCCAAAACATTTATTTTAGGGAAAGGTCACCTCACATTTTGCCCCCCAAAAATCCCATTATTTTTCCCTCCTCCACGCCACAAAGATTACTCTACACATTTCATTTTTCTGAATTAACAACATTATCTCATCTATTCACCTCTTGTCAACTGCTTATGTTTCCCACAAAGTTTCCATCTTTACCATTTCTTTCTCTTCAACTTCTCCTACATTTTCTTTGACCACATTTTTCGAGATTTCTTTATGTCCTCCTTCAATGGCATGAGTAAAGATTGCTTCGAAGCCTACTAAATCATTGTGGTCCAGCACTACCCGACCTAAAACCTCTTTCAGCAGTGTTGCAGCCACAAAATACAACAATAACATCTCAAAGTGCCCCTTTTTGTTTCGAACTAGGGTTCTTGTTCAAGGACGAACCACAAATGGGCTATGAAGGGTGGAGTATTTTCTCTTTGCACCTTAAGGATATTGCAGGAAAGGTTGTTTGTGAATTTTATGTACATGTTAATTAACTTGATTCTCCTTTTATCTATGTTCGTGGCACTTCATTTTTTATTTGATGATCATATTAACACTCAATTTGGGATCGCTGATGTGCAATATGAACACACAACCTTCGCTGACAATATCACTGCTGATGGATTAACTCAAGTCTTGAATGATTTATGTGTCAAAGGTACGGGTTGGACTTTTTCCGTCAAGATTGCTATATCGTTGAGAGTACTTCTTTAAAGCCTATAGGAAAAGTGTGGTACCATTTTCTGAAGAGCCACCTCATGCCATCAACTCACAATACAACTATTTCAAATGAAAGGATGCAATGGTGCGCCGAGAAAAATGCTGGCAACCTAAACTTCCCCTCCCCCATTACTGCTTTGTTCTGCACTGTTACAGCCCCTCTCAATGCTGATGAGGATGTCAAACCTAACAAGGGTAAACTGTCTCAAGCCATTTTTTCCAAATTCTAAGGCATTGATGCTTCAAAATAAACTCAAAAAGTTAGGCTACCACTTTTACTACTGCACATTTTCCTATGGCAGCACCCCTAACATCTCACAGATCTTTCAAACAAGAAGTGCTACACTCCTTAAAGCAACTGGAGCAAAGGATTTCCTTGTTTCAAACTCAACAGTTTCAAATAGTTAAAGAGATGGTCAAGTCCTAGCAACAGCAAGCTCAATATTGGACTTATATGAGGAGCAAAGATTTGACTCCTAAAAAATCCCTACAGAAGAACTTTACAAAGCCAATACCAAAATTCCTTTCCTTCCCCACCTCTTTGCTCCCAATTCTTGAAGCTGTGGAAGAGTTGGCTCAAACTTCTACTGCTAAAGCTGAATCCACGAATTTAGGAATCACTGTTGATGAAGGGGAACTGTTGCTGAGGAGCTTGAAAAGATGACATCATTAAATCTGAGAATGAAGAAGAAAAAGAGAAAGATGAAACTGCCACTGACATTATTGCCACCACAAAAGGTAAGGACCCTATTCCACCCACCCCACCAGCTTCAATGATTGTACAAGACCGTGACATCGATCATCTTATTGATGAACTCACGAAAACTGATTAGGAATGGGACAAAATGAAGCACATGAAGAGTAAGCTGCAATATAAAGTTAGTGCCCGTAAATCCAATCACAAGGCCAAATAAAGTAATTACACTGCCGTCCAAGCTAGGGAAATTGTTTTTCCCTACCTCATGCATTTTATTTATTTTTCCATGACATTTTCTGTACATATCTATATTTTTGTTTTTATGTTAAATAACTGTACATGCATTGAGGAAAATGCATCCCTTAGGTTTAGGGGTGTATTGTGCATTTAGGCTGCATTATATATCTAGTACATACGCTTATCCTAGTCTCAAAATTTGTTTTGCCACTGCCACGTAACTACTAAGTACTATTTTGGCTATGCGGAATACAATCTTTATTTATGGTGTTCAATGAGGAGATTAATTCTTCAATAAACCTACAAAAATGTAACAGTGGATTAGGCGGATTTAGCTTCTGATAGTTTGCTTGAGAATCGACCCCTAAAAACTGAGATATCCTAACTTCTATTACAATTGGTCTATAGTAAGTTATTTTAATAAACTCAGAAAATTTTGAAGATAAGCTCAGTAAAATGGCAGTACTGAATAATGAATAAAATGACAAAGTTTAAGAGAAATCAAGGAAATACCATAAAACACTCCAATGCTTAGAATTTTCAAATAGGTCAACAACACATTGTTTGTTCAATTGTGTTGTTGATTATAAAAAGAGAGTATAGGCAAGAAAGTGTAATAAAGAAAAAGAAGTTTAGGGGCACTCCACTATAGTAATAGGCTAAGTAGCTAAGAAGGTAGTTGTTTGCTCCATCCATCTTCTAAGTCAAAAGCCTTAGCTTTATGAGTGAGTTCTATTCAAATCGTGACATGATTAAGTATCTGGAAATTCAGTGTATGCTCCATTATGATTATCGAGTCAAAGAATTTTGTGACGAGCTGAACCCCCTGTTCTAAAAAAATTGAGTTTAGATGAAAGATGAACTAAGTAAATTAGTAGATATTTGCTATAGTCAAATTACATACAGGAATACGTAGGATTTTTGTTCTTAGGTCAATATTTTTTACACTGCCTTTGCTAAATAAACTTATGAAACTTGAACAAAATTTTTAGACATAGAAATTGATTAGAACTGAAGTATAAAATGCTCTCTATAAAAAAGTGGTTATATAACCATAGTGAGTTTTTGATAAGTCTTGAAATGAGTTATATTTCATGCCTTTAGACTTAGTTAATTACATGTACTTAAGTGATTCTAGTTGCATTTTAAGATATTGCATCAGTATTTTTAGAGCATTGCATTAAAGAGATTGGATTGTGCATACATGTTGCTTTTATTTACCTATTGGAAGGACTTTTTTGGTGGTTGATTGGTAGGTGCAAAGTGTAGGAGAAGGAGTAGAGGGTTGAAGGTTTGAAATGACAAATTTTGGGTAGTTTTCCAACACAAATGCTATGGCAATACCTAGAAGATTCCTAGTTAGCATTTAATGCGTACTGTTCTCAGTCCCAGCTGTACTTGTACCAGAAAAATCCACCTGAATAAGAGAGAAAGGATTATCGACTGATAGACCTACCCTAGAAGTCAAACCTATAAAAGCTAAAAAGGGATCCCTAGAAAGGGGCAATTTTTTCAAATAGAAGAAAAATAGGAGCAGATTTTGACTGGAAAGGAGGGAAGGACCAAGAAGGAAGGCGATTAAAGAAGTAGAAGATGACTACATCATCTTTGCAAGCTATAAGACATTGTGTTGCTGGTGTTGATAGCTGAATAGGAAAAAGCCAACATCTTAGAATTTCTTTTTTGATTCTTATCACATTTCCTGTAGAACTTAATTGTAAAATATGATGTTGATTATTGCATTAAACTTGAACTCAATTTACCCAGCTATGAGCTAAATCTCTTAGGCTTGCGATTAATTAGCTGAACCCTTTAAATTCTATTAATGTTCACAATTTAAGTTGGAATTATTTCATACTTATTACAGGTTGTTTATTGACGAATATGTAGCAAGTTATTAAGATAACTTAATGTCGGCAGGTTTAGGTTATTTGGATAAACATTGGATAATAAGAGTGATTGAAAATTTATTTCTTTGCAGCAAGCTCTAGACATAAAGCCTTGCCTCATTCGAAAGAGGGTAGAAAATATTAGTGGTAGCCAAACTTAAGTCTATAGAGATATAGTACCTTAGGGAAGGTAGCCTAAGGTTTGCTCTCGAGAGTAGCAGATTATTATAGAAACCTATCAAGCAGTAGAATGTCCAGACTTTGTTGTGGAATTAATAGTTAGAGAAGGTAGATGCATCAGTAATCCCAGTCGTCCTAATCAACATTGGAATTACTTAAGCTTCTTTTTTTTAGTTACTTGGTCATGACATTCTATTTTTGTTTACTTGTTTTGAGTTGCACATTTTATACGTCATCATTCTCTCATTTTACCACTACATTCTCACTGTTACTTTGCTTCAGCATTCGTCTAGCTTAACTCTAATAACTCGACCAAATTATACCATTCTAATCCATGTGGAGACGATCTTACTGATCACTTTATTACTTTTTCGACATGTATACTTGCACAATTCTCACATCATGTTCACAAGAGATAGTTACACAACTTGGTGACACTGTCGTATGACCCCTATTTTACCATTTTACCTATATTTTCGTAAAAGTTTCAAAATGGTCCCAATTGTAACAACCCCTACCCGTGTCTGACACTGGGACTGGATACGAGGCATTACCGGACTTAAACATGCACACAAACAAAAACTGTCCCTAAAATTTCATTTAATTCAAAACTGTTCAGACACATGCATAACATCCCTTATTTGGGTCTACGAAGCCCAAAACATACTTTGGAACGGTTTTGGGACTAAACCGAGAACTTACGAAAACTTGGAAAATTTCACACAACAACAAGTCTTTCATTTTAAACATATTTCACTTTAACCAACATCCATGACTATCAACCTCATCACACCAGAAACATAGAACATGACATGATTAATTAAGCTTACAAACCATCGTGAATATGGGCCACATCCCATGGCCATATACGATAACTCAACGTCGATCAATAGGTTAGGCCAAATCATAATAATAATACATGTCATAAAACTAGCTTCCTATACATGCCACTCACTTGATATTTCTAATATTTGAATTAATTCTCCCAAAAGTGATAGCTTGATAGTGTGATTCTGCCTCCGACGATCTCCAACCCCGAGCGACCTGCCAATACTAAAGAAATGGAGAGGAGGGGTAATCTTTACGCTTAGTAAGTTCATATGAAATTAATAAGCAATTACTAACATGCTTTTCAAGATAAAACACTATAATTGTACAATTACACATGTTCAGATTGAGCTGTTTTATCGAGTTACAGTTACTAAATCATTTTTATCTTGATCTACAAAACTCCAAATTAAGTTCTGTTAATTTTCATTGAAACTATACTCATATACCTTTCTCCTATAAAATTTTTAGAATTTTTTACATAGCCAATTATTACAGTTTATTCATTAAAATTTTCCCTCTTTTAGTGTTCGGCTACTCTGACCTCTGTTCACTACGAATCAATTTTCTCTCTGAACAGAATTCAAAGGGATATGCCGTTTATTTCTCTTAAAAATATACTCAATAATTAATCTATATATTTAAATTATAACTCCTAATTATGTTTTCACAATTGTTAGTGAATTTCTCAAATAGGAACAGGGGATCTCGAAGTCATTCAGACTCTGTCTCACAACAATTTAAATATCTCATAACATAAAATTCAATTGCATGTACCATTTCTTCTATGTGAAACTAGACTCATTGAGATTTAATCTCATATTTTATTCAGCCCCTAACTCAATTTTCACAATTTATGGTGAATTTCCAAAGTTGCATCACTGCAGTAACCCAAAACTGCCAAGGCTAAATTTACTCAATCACAACTATTATTCACTAAATCCATACAATATCATTTCATCCATCATGGAAAGAACACATAATTATGCTTCATAGGCATATATCCATAATCTCAATGTCATCAAGTATCAAGAATTATTCCTCATCATGTCATTTTCATAGTATTCACCAATACTATATACTTCATATATCAAGACATCACACATAAGTTTAGTGTACATACCTGTACAACTTTTAATTTAACTTAAAAACATAGTCACTAATGGCTTGTCTCATTAGGACCATTATCGAATACTCCGTCAAATTACCCATTGAACACTCGGGATATAATCGAATACACGGAAGCCTGCAGCTAGACAAACTCAATAGCCTACGGTTTATGTAGCAAAGCTACCATAATCTCACCCATAATGAACTCAGAACGCAACTCAACGAGCTCGGGTGTTCGCATCTCCATAATGAACTCGAAACACAACTGAACGAGTTCGGATTCTTGCATCCATAGGTGAACTCGGAACGCAACTCAACAAGTTCAGATGCCTCATAATTCTCACGAACTTGGACCATAACTCAATGAGTTCGGATTTAAATTTCCTAGTGACATGTCACTTGTATCCTAACCTATTCCTAAGGTTCAAATGAGCTCTTTCCTCGATCATACGCCTTTGCCATCTTTCTCGTGATGTCAATATCGATACTCCGGGGGCAACTCATATTTTTCAAGTATTCCACATGATTTGTATAATAATTCAACAATAATCATAGCATGCAACAATTCGTAAATAATAATCATCATACCATTATAAAGACATCAACAACATATAGTAATGTTACATCAATTGCATAATATCAAATTATTCACATATATGTATACTTACAATTCATATAATATCATAACATTAACATTAAAATACATTAAAATACACATTGCATTAGTAAAATCATATGAACTTACCTTGTATGCGAAAATGGTCATTTTTACCATTTTGTCCACAACTTGGTATTTTACCGATTTTAGCTTGAATTTCGATTTTCCTTACTCTATCATTTCAAATATAGCCTAATTACGACTCATATTATTCAAATCAACCCAAAATCATATTTTGGAAAAATTATAATTTTGCCCCTAAGCTTTCACATATTTACACTTTTGCCCCAAATCTTGTAAATTAAATTTCACACTATTTTCTTATGTTTTATGACATGTTGATCATTTTTCCCTTCTATAGAAACATCCAATTCTCACTCTAACATGTATTTATGAACATTAGGTATTTTTACCGATTATGTCATTTTACTCGTTTTCACATAAAATCGCTTAGCAAAAGTCATTTATCTAACACCCAACCTTCATTTTCTATCATTAGACATCAAAATACATGCATATTATTCATGGGTAAATTTTTAGACATGAACCTTAGCTCAAACTAATGGTAGAAATAAGTAGAACAAGTTACCGAGATTTCAAAAATGTAAAGAACTTTAAAAACGGGGAAAGGATGGACTTACAATCAAGCTTGGAAGTTTTAGAAACCCTAGCCATGTCTTCCATCTCCATATACGGTTATGGCATGAGAAAAATGAAGAAGATGACATCTTTTTCTTAATTATTTTTGCTTTATTTACCAATTTACTAAAATACCCTTAATAAAAAATAAATAAAAACATACCATGCTATGTCCATCTTTGTCCACTAATTACAAAATGGGCTATTTACTATTTATGGATCCCCAATTTAAAAACCTATTACTCACAAGTACTTAGTACCTTTGTAAACTAGAATACATATTTTGCAACTTTTACAATTTAGTCCTTTCGACTAAATTGAGTGCCCAAAAGTCAAAATTTTCGAACGAGGTTTTCGTGAAATTATTCCGTAAAATCGTAGACCATAAAAATATAATAAAAATAAAATTTTCTTCATCGGATTTGTGGCCCCGACACATTGTTCCTACTAGGCCCAAAATCGGGATATTACACCAATTCAATTTTGAACTTGTGTAAGAGCTTTTATAACACCCTAATCACATCTCTATTGCTGGATTAGGGTTTTAGAGTATTACCAAGAAATTCCAAACAATTTATATCAAAATTTGTCATTCATTGTTAATTAACGAAAACTCATTAAGAGCCTATCAAAAAATGCAATTTGGGCATTAAATCGGGCCTTTGAGGCCCTAAAAATTGTTTAGAAATAATTCAAGACTACTTTGAAACAAATTTGAGGTTTTAAGAAAAAGTTACAAAAACGTGAAAACAGAGGTCACAAGGTCATGTGGCTAGGCCATGTAACATAGCCTAGGCCATGTAACAATCGAATAAGGGACACACGACTGTGTCCCAGCTCGTGTCCTCACCTATGTAACTCATTAAGTAGGGTCACACGGCCGTGTCGCAGACCATGTGCCCTACCATGTAACTCTCTGACTTGCCATACACGATCCTATAACACACTGACTTATAACACTATGAATTCATGAATGACACACGTCCGTGTGACAGCTCGTGTCCCAGGCCGTGTGCACCAAATTGGACCAAAAAATCATGCCATTTTAGGATCAAACCATAAATATTCCACCACCCCAATTATGCACACATTCAATAGACCTAGACACTACTCCAACACACCTAAATATACCAAATCAATCAATCTATTTCATCCAACCAATATGCCATTCAAAGGCACCACATATATATACTAAAAATTTAGTCTAAAAAAAACCTCATTTATATAACTTTAAACAAATAAGCATTGCACTATGATTAAAATCACTTCATTCAACAATTAAACCTTAAGGTGTTCATCTAGGCATTGTATACGTATACTTGTTTCATTAATACAAAACATACCCAAACCAAAACACACATCTCATTCATAAACTACATCTATCAACATTTCAAAACCACATATTTATCTATATATACATGCCACTACCCAAAAGATACAAAAGCTACCAACTTAGATGTATAATGTGAGTCGGTTGGTTGATCCTTCCAAAGAGTCAGCAAATATTATCTACAAAGCAATCCATAAAAACTCGTAAGCTTACATAGCTTAGTAAGGACATAGTATCATGTTTAATCTAAATACAATTAGACATGATTCACATATTATTTTATTATTAAAATTTCAAGAATACAAATGATGAGATTATGTAATGATATAATGTTCTCAAAGATGCCAAAATAAAATCAGGAGCATGAATATGCCTTCAAGAGTACTAGAGTACTAACAAGGGCACGTATGTGCTTTCAAGGTACTAAAGTACAAGCAGGGGCACGTATGTGCATTCAGGGGTACCGAAGTACAACCAGGGGCACGTATATGCATTCAGGGGATCTAAAGTACAAACAAGGGAACATATGTGAATTTAGGGGCACATGTGTGCATTTAGGGGTACCGAAGTACAAACAGGGGCACATGTGTGCATTCAGGGGTACTAAAGTACAAACAAGTGCACGTCTGTGCATTCAGCGATACCAAAGTACAAACAGGGGCACGCATGTGCATTTAGTGGTACTGAAGTACAAACAGGGGCATGTGTGTGCATTTAGGGGTACCAAAGTACAAATAGGGGTATGTGTGTGTATTCAGGGTATCGAAGTACAAATAAGGGCACGTGTGTTCATTCAGGGGTACCAAAGTGCAAATAGGGGCACGTGTGTGCATTTAGGGGTACCGAAGTATAAACAGGAGCACATGTGTGCATTCAGGGACCAAAGTACAACCAGGGGCACGTGTATGCATTTA